>NC_090646.1:562031568-562769342 GCF_040937935.1 Hyperolius riggenbachi
GACGGCGAAACCTAAAGGAAAGCAGAAGGATAAAGTAAGTTAACATTGCATTCACCATTCTTCTAGGATGGGTTATAAAAAACATTAACTAGATTACAACACAAAAACATTAAAGCCTTTCTGTATTCTCCCAAAAAAATGAATTTAGCAAGATGGAATGGAGATGTAGCTAGATTGTCTAAAACTAGGTGTGACCTATAGTGCAGTGCAGTGCAGTGTTGCACATTTGGGGCTTGATTCACTAAACAGTGATAACTCATATCATGCGAATTATTGCACGCGGCCGCGATTTTCGGCCGTGATAGGAGTTATCACGGTTTAGTGAATCAAGGCCTTGGTGTGCCATTCCAGTACCTCCAATTGTGTGGCAAACCTTCCCTGTGCTCCCCACACTTGACTTCAGTTTCTAGTGCTCTTCATAGTATGTCCCAACTTTCCATTGCCTCGTATTGTAACTTAGTCCTAGCATCCCTAAATCTACAGCTTTATATGCACCCCACCCCCAAGCTTGTTCCAGCTGGGCTGAGCCACCTATAGTGAGTCCCCAGCTTAGCTTAATAGGCACAGACAGAGCTCAAGACAATCTCCAACTGCTGACAGATTGGGGGGCTGCACTGTGGTAGATAAGTGGTCAGGGTATTCAGCTGGGTTGATATCTTGACAAAAACAAGCTGGGAGAACACAGCCTTAAGGGGCCCTTACACTGGTCGATTTCAGCCATCGTTCGATCGATTTATTCTATAGAAATCAATTCTTTCAAATCTATAGATTTGTGGCCACTTTCAATGGATTTGATCTGACTGGATGGAAGATCTAGGCCAGGCATGGGCAAACTTGGCCCTCCAGCTGTTAAGGAACTACAAGACCCACAATGCATTGCAGGAGTCTGACAGCCACAGTCATGACTCATAAAAACAAATGCATTGTGGGAATTGTAGTTCCGTAACAGCTGGAGGGCCGAGTTTGCCCATGCCTGATCTAGGTCGATCTGCTGCTGGTAGCAGATCCATGGAACGTAGAGTTGGATTGGATCTGATGGTCCAATAATGCAGATTTCCAATAGATTTCATTCTGAAATCTATTGGAAATCTGTTCCTAGTGTGTGGCACACATCAGATAGATTCCTGACAGATTCGATTTGACAGGCATCTGACAGAAATCTATCTGATGGTTGAATCTGCTGCAAATCTATAAGTGTATGGCCACCTTAATATGTGGTACAAGCAGAGGAAACCCCCGCTGCATGTAATGGCATTGGGATCCCAGGCTCCCATTGGCTGTGTATTGGTGGTTGTAGCGATCTACTCCCTATTGGCATTGGGATATACTGTAATACTTTATTTCATAACACACATTCAGTCCGATAGTCCATTTGAAAGAGAACCAGCATGACTGAGAAGAAAATATGGAATGGATATTCATTCTCAAATTAGAATGGAAGCTTGGATTTAGTTTTACTCGACTTTTTCTGAGGCTGTTGTCTACAGGTCCCCTAAGCTCTATCAGCTTCAGACTTTCACTGGCGCTCATGCCAATAACCCTCACTCCTGGGTGTGCATTAAATAATAAACTTAGCATCATCCCGTCACTGGATTTAATGCCAATAACACACACACTCCTAAATGTGCACAAACAGGCTACAGACCTATAGGTATGTAACAAACACTCTCCTCAGCATTTTTATTTCATGCTCTAGGTACCACCAGGAAATTGAAGTGATAACCTTCCAGTCATGAACATACAAGGTAAGCAAACATATAGAAGCTGGGAAATATTGTTCACAACTTCATTATTTAATAAGTCCCAGATCTCTACCAATTCCACGAACCCCCTTCCTTCTCACTTCCTTTCCCCATTCAAACAACTGATCACAACACAGCTACTCAAAATAGTTTCTGCCCCCCCCCACACTGCTTTTCTAGCTCCCATCACGTCTAACTTCTACCTTGTATTTCTAAACTACGAAATTGAAATATCCACTCAGAACCATTTCTCTACCAATACTTTCTTTGATTCCCTTCATTTCTGTGCGGAGACCGCAGCATCACACAAACAGATCTCACTAAAATTTCCAACTGTCTCCTGACTGTATATTCTAAAGCCCATTTCTCCAGCATACATGAAATAAAGATGCCTGGAAAAAGAGGTGCAGGGACTGCCGCTAGTAAAATATTGCTAAGGTTAGCAATATTGTACTAGTGAATATTTAAATTTTCATAGTAAAATATTGGTAATATTTACCGATATTTTATAATGGCTAAACCTAACCCTACTCTAAACAGAACCATTCTGTGATGATGCCTAACCCTAAGGACCCCCTCCCCGGTGGTGCCTAACCCTAAGGACCCCCCTCCCCGGTGGTGCCTAACCCTAAGGACCCCCCTCCCCGGTGGTGCCTAACCCTAAGGACCCCCCTCCCCGGTGGTGCCTAACCCTAAGGACCCCCCTCCCCGATGGTGCCTAACCCTAAGGACCCCCTCCCCGGTGGTGCCTAACCCTAAGGACCCCCTCCCCGGTGGTGTCTAACCCTAAGGACCCCCCTCCCCGGTGCTGCCTAACCCTAAGGACCCCCCTCCCCGATGGTGCCTAACCCTAAGGACCCCCCCTCCCCGATGATTCCTAACCCTAAGGAACCCCCTGCCCGGTGGTGCCTAACCCTAAGACACCCCCCCCCCCCCATATTGGCCATAGACCTGGAACAAGCATACAGCAGATCAGGTGTTTCTGACATTATTAGCTGCATGCTTGTTTCTGGTGTGATTCAGACACTACTGCGGCCAAACAGACCAGCAGGGCTGCCAGGTAACTGGTATTGCTTAAAAGGAAATACATATGGCAGCCACCATATCCCTGTCACTACAGTTGTCCTTTACATTCACCCCATCATCTCCTAGTTTTACAGACTCCCTCATCTCTACACCTCAAGGGCTTATTACAATTCCAGTTTTCAACCCAACTTTCAGTGCACTCTGGACCACAACCACTGTCTGTTGGTAGAACACTAAGATTTGCCCCTTAGACTCCTATATAACAGCTATACTGCTCCTATTTCGTTCTTTTCTAGTTCATCTACTGTCCAGTTACCAAATCAACCTATTTCAGACTCCTACACCTCGCTTACAAAGCTCTCCATGACTGGTTCCCACAATACACATCCTAATTTCCAAATGCCATTCAAACTGCCATCTATGCTCTGCAAACAAAACTTCTCTACCCTGCTCACTTCCTCACACTCTAGCATACAGGACTTCTTATGAGCTGCCTTCACCCCTCCTTTGGAGAGGTCTTCTGCATTACATCTGTCATGCTTAGAGCCTTAAAACCTTCAAGCATACGCTTAAAAACACCCAACCCTCAGAAGACAATTATATAATCTGTCCTAGACACGTTTAAATATCAGAATCCTGCATGCATAGTATGTCACACATGCATTTATGCTATTCACAGTTGTGCTCCACATACTACCACAGAAGACAATGGTGATAAATATGATTATAAAAAATAAATATTCAAATCCAGGTATAACCCATATTGGATTTTCTTTAAGGTATAAGTCCAAGATTAAGATGAATGAATTAAAAAAAAACAAACAAACAAAAAAAAAAAACCTAAAATCGTGCCTCTACAATACCATTAAAGGGGATCTGTCTTGTTAAAATCACACAAAAGTAAACATACCAGTGTGTTAGGGGACATCTCCTATTACCCTCTGTCACAATTTCGCCGCTCCCCGCCGCATTAAAAGTAGTCAAAAACAGTTTTTAAAAGTTTGTTTATAAACAAACAAAATGGCCACCAAAACAGGAAGTAGGTTGATGTACAGTATGTCCACACATAGAAAATACATCCATACACAAGCAGGCTGTATACACCCTTCCTTTTGAATCTCAAGAGATCATTTGTGTGTTTCTTTCCCCCTGCATCTCTCATGCACTGAAGTTTCAGGCTGCTCTTTTCTTCCTGCAAACAGCTTTGCCCTTGTCTGTAATTCTTCAGTATGTGAAAGCCCAGCCAGCTCAGAGGACGATTTATCCAGCTTGTAAAAGATAAGAGAGCAGAGAGAAGCTGCTCTAATCTAAATAACACACAGGCAGTGTGCATATAGGGGCCTGGAAGGGGGAGTTCATAGCAGAACCACAACACTGAAGAACTTGGCAGCCTTCCAGACACAGGCTGACAACTCTGACAGGGGAAAGATACATTGATTTATTACAGAGACTGTGATAGTAGAAAGTGCTGCAGTAAGCCAGAACACATTAGAATAGCTCTTGGAACTTGTAGGATGTTAAAAAACAGGATGCAATTTTTGTTTCGGAGTCTCTTTAAGTATGACACACGTCCATGGTAATACAATCACTAATCACAAGATGATCAATTTTAACAATTTCTGCCGCTGGTACGTGAGCCTCACATCCGCAGCTGCTACAGCCCCAGGGACGAGATCATCACGTCCCTGCAGCTTGGGATCTGTGCGGGCAGATGCCCGTGATTGCGATGTTTCCGGGAGCAGGGGAGATTGGCTGCAGGGGACAAAAAGTCCTCTGAGCCAATCTGTTGTCGTCCTCTGAGAATAAACAGTTTTTGTTCAAAAACAGTGATTACAGTATTCTTAAATAGAGCCCCCGCCGCGCTTCCTCCCGCCGCTGATTTCCGTCGCTTACCGCCGCCGATCGTTAGATTTATGAATGGGAACAAAGTTCCTTCATTAATCTCCCCGCAGGCCACCATGATCGTAGGCATCCATTGATGCCTGCGTCCCTTCTCTAGTTACAATGTAGCAACAATGTTGCTTCCTATAGCGTACATATTGTACGCGTATAGGAAGCTCTCAATGGGGACATCTTGTGGCCAAATAGTAAAATTACACCTACTGTGTTTAGGGAATAAATTTTTTTAATATATACGTGTAATGATCTGCGCTGCTGTCTGCACAGGCAGACAGCTGTTTGACCATTTGTTAGGTCTGAGTGCTGCAGGTCCCTGGAAAGGAGACTTATCTCTACTCTGCAAGCTGCAGAGTTGCTGTTCTGGGGAGGAATTTGAATACACTTGTCATGCAAGTTGCTTAGTTGCTTCCTTTGATGGTTTACAGTATAAATACCTTTTGCTCCCAGAATTCCTTGCTGGTCATGATGGTTTGCTCCTGCTAACTTGCCTGGAGTCTCAGCCCTCTGCTCATTGTTGGTTATTATTGCTAGCTTAGAGTAGTTTCCCTTTGGGAGTGCTCCTTGCATTCCTAGTTAGTGCAGTCAGAATTGTTTATATAGTACTGCTTAGTCTGTCGTGTCTTGTTCTTGCGATTGCGCTGTTTGCCAGCGGTTGGCGGTAGCGAATCGTTCTGTCTTTCCGTTGCGATTGTTCTGTCGCCGGCTGGCGGCTGACAGAAAACCGCTCTGTCTGTTTGGATCGCACTCGCTCTTGCGGAAGAGCAGTGGACGCTTTCAGTTTTGTTCCCATGTATGGATCACACTCGCTCTTGCGGAAGAGCAGTGGATCCAATCTGACTTGTTTCTGTTATTTCGGGTTTGTGTTACATTGGTTAGTTAGGGTGGCACGCTTATCACTGGGCGCCTAACGCGAGGTGATCGTGTCTTAAACGCGTTCGCTGTTGCGAATGAGTGCGGTGTTCGCGTTTAGCTAGCGTTTGTTGATCATTGTTTATTGCCATGTCTTTCTTACTACACTTGTGCTCTGTCTTAATTCGGTCTTGTGTCACTATTGGCAATCGCCACTCTTGCAATTGCGTTCCCACTTAGTTTCCGTTGTAGTGTGTTCACCGTCGCTGGGTGGCGACTAGATTGGTGGACACACATACATTCTATCTCTGTGCTTATTCAGTCTTGTGTCGTTGTTAGCAATCGTCATCTCTTGCGATTGCTTTCTCACTTGGTTTCCGCTGTTGTGTGTTCACCGTCGCCAGGTGGCGACTAGATTGGTGGACAGACATACAATCCATCTCTGTGCTTATTCAGTCTTGTGTCGCTGTTAGCAATCGCCATCTCTTGCGATTGCTTTCCCACTTTGTCTTCACTGTTGTGTGTTCACCGTCGCCAGGTGGCGACTAGATTTCCGTAGTGTCGGCGCGCATCTTGTGCGCTGACCATGGACATAATTCCTCATTCGTTACAGTATGTCAAGAGGGCATATTAATAATTTATGGGCTAAAAATTAGTGATGGAAGTAAAACTTAAAACAACGCATCTTTATTTCCAAATAAAATATTGTAATAATATAATTTTAACGTTGCAATAACTGGGGCAAATACAATGTGTGGATAATTAATTACGGTAGCATGTTGTATTATAAAACTATAATTGCCGAAAACTGAGAAAATGATTTTTTTCCATTTTTTTCTTATTATTACCATCAAAATGCATTTAGAATAAAATAAGTCTTAACATAATGTACCACCGAAAGAAAGCCCAATAGGAGGCGGAAAAAACAAGGTATAGCGGAAAATTGAATACTCACCTACGGTAATTTTCCTTTCCTAATGCATCCATGGCAGCACATTGGGTAGTGGCTCCGCCCCCCTACCCCATAGGACCAGTGAATATTTAAATAGGATTAAGAGGCGGTGCTCGCTGTCTTTGTAGCTAGTAGCCTCACCGAATAATCGGGAGGGATCCATGTGCTGCCATGGATGCATTAGGAAAGGAAAATTACCGGTAGGTGAGTATTCAATTTTCCGCTTTCCTTATGCCTCCATGGCAGCACATTGGGATCTAACTAGTATCAAAATAAGGGAGGGAGCAAAAGGTTTGCTGAAGAAAAATAAATTTATTTCAAATTAGATACAGAGGAGGAGATTACTGCTCTCCCAAATTCAAGTGCAGTTGATGATGACACATCCACTTTATAGTGGGAAATAAACGTATTAATAGTCGACCAATTGGCCGCTTGGCAGATCTTTGAGGCTGTAACATTGGCGAAGGCGGCCCAAGAAGAAGAGATACTCCTCGTCGAATGCGCCTTGATGTTTTCTGGTAAGGGTATATTGATAGCCCGGTAAGCCCCTTGTATCACCTTCACCAACCATGACGAAATAGTCCTGGATGAAGCTTGATGACCTTTACGGTACCCTGCTGGAACTATAAACAAATGATCCGTTTTACGAATCTCTTTTGTTGCCTGTAAGTAAGCTAGCAAGGCTCTTGAAACGTCCAGACAGTGAAGTGTTGCATTGTCCTCGTCATGGAAGGCTGGTAGTGTCCATTCCTGATTGATGTGGTAAGTTGTAGAAACTTTAGGAAGGAAAGAATCCATGGGTCTCAGACGCACTCTATCGTGAAAAAAGGTAAGAAAAGGTTCTTTACAGCTGAGGGCTTGAAGATCGGACACTCTGCGAGCCGAAGAAATGGCCACCAAGAATACCGTTTTCAATGTTAGATTCCATAGTGAGGATTCCGCGATAGGCTCAAAGGGTTGAGTTGTGAGAGCGTTTAGAACCAAAGGTAAGTCCCATTTTGGAAATATAGGTCTTGTTGGTGGTTTTATTTTAATTGCAGCTAGTAGAAATTGTTTTATCAGTGGATGAAGAGCCCACCGATAATCGGTCAGGGCAGAGATGGCTGAGATCTGTACCTTGATCGCATTGTAGCTCAGATTTTTGTCTAAACCTGTTTGAAGGAAAGCAAGTATGTGGTTAGGCTGAGGGTGCAACGGATTGAAGGATAATGTTCTTGCAAATTCCGTGAATTTATCCCAGATTCTATAGTATGTGGAGTTGGTAGAGGGTTTCCTGGCTTGTAAAAGAGTATTGATTACTTCTGGAGTATGTCCTAGGTTTTCCAGTTTCCTCCTCTCAACCTCCATGCCACTAAGTTCAGACGTGCCGGGTTTGGATGAAGAAGTGGGCCCTGACTCAAAAGGTCCTTCCTGCAAGGAAGCTGTAGTGGATCCCCGGTTGACAACTGTAGTAGTAGTGGGTACCACGGACGGCGTGGCCAGTTTGGAATCACCGCCAGTAACGTTACTGGTTCCCGAGTCAGTCTCCTTAAAAGATTGTATATTAGGGGAACTGGCGGGAATACATATCCCACTTCGAAGTCCCACGGCGATGTTATGGCGTCTAGGGCTTCTGCTTCTCTGAAAGGGTACCTCGCAAGGAATCTGTGGCATTTCTTGTTCTGGAAGGAAGCCATAAGATCCACTTCTGGCCATCCCCAGTGGTGACAAATGAGGTTGAATGTCGCAGGATTGAGAGACCACTCGTTGTTGTCCATATGTGTGCGACTGAGAAAGTCCGCCTCCGTATTGATAGATCCAGGGATATAAACAGCCTTCAGAGATATCAGGTTGTTCTCTGACCAGGCCAGAATCTGATTCGCTATTTGCCAAAGTGATGGGCTGCGTGTGCCTCCCTGCCTCTGAATATATGAGACTGTCGTCTTGTTGTCTGCCCTCACTAGACAGTTCTTCCGGTATATCTTGGTTTGAAAGTAATGTAGAGCACACAGCACTGCCTTCAGTTCTAGATAGTTCGAAGAGTTCCTGGAAGTTGGTATGCTCCAGGTCCCCTGGGCTAACTCGCTCTCGCATGTTGCTCCCCAACCGTGTCTGCTGGCATCCGTTGTGATAATTATCGGAATCTCTGGCACCAGATGTATCCGGGACTCTATATTGTCCTTCACTAACCACCATTGCAAGCTGTTCTTCATCTGAGGAAGTATTTGAATTCGTTGGTTCATATGTTCCTTGTTCCATTGAGCTAGGAAGCCCAGTTGAAATTCCCTCGTGTGGTAGTGTGACCAAGGTAGCATAGGTATGGTCGCCGTAAGCGTACCTATTAGCTTGAGACATTTCCTTGCTGAGCATGACGTGGTTAGAATCATATTCAAGACCCTGTCCTGAATTATCGTGATCTTCTCTGTCGGAATTGAGATTGCATTCATATGTGTCTGAAATCGAGCTCCAAGAAAGACTAAGTCTTGAGATGGCTCTAGTTGACTTTTCGCTTGATTGATTATCCACCCGAATCTGGTCAGAGTGTGTATAAGGATAGATCTGTGATGAAGGAGAAGTGCTCGGTCTGCTGCTACTAGGAGGAGATCGTCGAGATAATGATATAGACGTAATCCCTGCGTTCTGAGTAGAGCGACCACCGACACCAACACTTTTGTAAATGTTCTCGGGGCGGTCGAGATCCCAAATGGGAGGCATCGGAACTGGAAGTGATCTTGATCTAAGGCGAACCTCAGGTAACGTTGCATGTCGTCTCGGATCAGAATGTGGAGATAAGCGTCTTCTAAATCGACAGACAGCATCCAGTCTTCTTTGGTTATCGCATGACAGATAGTTTGAAGCGACTCCATCTTGAAACTGTCTAATTGAATATGCCGGTTTAGCCTCTTTAAGTCTAAGACTGGGCGCAGTTTTCCCGACTTCTTCTCCACTAGGAACAGTGGGGAATAAAACCCCCGACCTCTTTGTTGTAAAGGTACCTGAGATACCGCCTGTTTGTTTATTAACTCTGCCACGTATGAGTATAAGATGTTTCTCTTCTCGGATGACTTCGGAATTTTTGTTGGGGTAAAGTTGTCTGTTGGGATTCTCCTGAATGTCCAAGAATGTCCCTGCGACACAGTGTTCAATACCCAGTGAGAGCTGATCTCTGACTTCCAGACTTCGCTGTAGGTTTTTAATCTGGCACCCACAGGGACACTTTGGACAAGCGTACCATCAAAAAGATTTCTTTTGATTTGAAGTAGGCTCCGAAGTCTTCTGCTTTGTTGCTCTATTGAAAGATGATTGGCCACCTTGCCAATTCCTTTTCACATTCTTGCCTGGTCTGTACGATCTTGCGTTTCTAAACCTGGTTTGTTGCTGAGCAGAAGAAGAGGTAGGGAACTGTTTGCCCGGTCGTCTATCTTGAGGAATGAGGCCTGACTTTCCGCCTCTAACCCTACTGATTGCAGAGTCCATCTTCTCCCCGAACAGGGCTTTCCCATCATAGGGAATCTTGCACCATGAGAGTCGTGAGTTGGTATCTGCCGACCAAGATTTTAGCCATAGCGAACGCTTAGCCGTCACAGCATATAACATTGCCCGGGATGAGTTCCTCACAATGTCAAAGGCAGCCTCGCCAATAAAGTCGCCAGAAAGTTTCAGATCTTCTAAAGAAGAAGTAATTGAATCTATGTCCGCACCTGATCTCACCGCCGATTCCACATTCTCCGCCCAGACTCGGACCGCTTTCCCAACCGAAGCCAAGGCCACCCCAGGTCTACAGGCTCCACCGGCCGCCAGATAAACTTTCCTCAGATCCATATCCGTTTTCCGCTGAAGAACATCCCTAAACGAGATTGCATCTTCTAAAGGAAGTGTCATATGCTTCGCCAATCTTATAATAGAGGCATCAACAGAAGGTGCATTATCTAACGGTTTAGATTCCTGCTCTCCTAACGGATAAAGTTTTTGAAATCTATTAGACAGTGGGGGTTTCTTTTCCAACTTTTGCCACTCTTCCTTAATCACTTCATCAATTTCGATTAGATATGGAAAAGTTTCTTTGGTAATGGTAGTCTGGCTGTAATATCTTTTCTTCTGTTTTGATTTGTCCACCTGATCATCCTGTTCTTCCTCTGATTCCCATTCGATAGCCTGTTTAACTGATTGCACGAAGGGCTGCACTAACTGGAAATCAAAACCTGTTGCCAGGTCTTCCATCTGGATGTCATCGGTTGATGAAGACGTGTTCGGTTGTGCAGAGAGATCCGAATTCTGAATAGCAGGAAGCTTCGCTATATATGAGTCCATTGAATCTTGGACCGCTTTCTTAATGAGGTCCGTGACATCCACCGACGGTTGTTCAGGTTCCGCAGACATTTCCGTAAAACATCTGGCGCATACAAGCTTCCCCTCCATAGTCTTGTCTCCACAGGCCCAGCATGCTTGCTGATGTCTTGTACGGTGAGGAGACCGACTTCTTCTTGGTGATTTTTTATCTCTGCGTGAAGAACGGTGCTTGTCCGACTGTCGTGGCGGGGAGCGACTTTTAGATCTGTGTCTATGTGAAGAATGGTGCTTTGAAGATGATTCCTTCTTTGAAGATTTCTTTTTCTTGTCTTGTGTCCGTCTTCTGTGGCTGAAAGATATATAGTCACATTATGACTAACATATAGTAGCACTCCCATTGATGCACACTTACCTGAAATAGCACCTACCTATCACTATACCGCTGGTCTGTGTATGGCGCATAGGTGTCCATGAGGTAGCTGGCAATGTCAGCTGCAGAGGAAAAAAAGAAGGTATAGGAAAGGATAGCACAGAAAAATATATACATAATATTGCCGCAAACAAAAAGGATGAGCAGGTCGACTTACAATAAGTAGATGCAAATCAGGGAATAGACTGTCCCAATCGAGGGTTGCAGGAGCTAAATCAGCCGTCCAGGGTCCAGAACGCTTCATAGCAACGAAAACGCCGTCTTTCTGAAGTTTAAATAGGCATTTCCGCATGGTTCCGGAAACCGGAAGCGGAAGAACCACGCTGGTACGCATGGCGAGCCGGAAGCGGCCAATAGGACGCATAGATCCGGCTGAAAGATCCGACGGAGGCGGTGCTCGATAGCTCCGCCTCCGTTACGTCACAGGATGCCCTCGGATTAGCAGAGGATTACTCTGCAGGTGGTGGACGCGGCAAGACAGCGAACACAGAGCCTTCCTAAGCCTATGTACTGTAAGTACAAACAATATGCAAAGTAGGCTAGGAAGACTGAAGGAAAGGACACCGGCCAAACCCATTAGGGTTTATAAAAAGTGCAGGCATATTTGGGGAAATCAAAGTGATATTTAATCACCCATAAGCCCAATATGTTGCACACCAGTCCCCCCAAGACCAGCAGAACGGGGGACGTTCCACAAAAGCTCAATTTATGAACCAGATATGGGAACCTTCACGCACGGGAGGCAAGTGCATGGAGACTGCAGGAAACAGTCAGGTAGGTGTAAAATAAAAATATTTCTGCAGCAAACGCAGAGTAGGTCCATATGAGGTGAGGACTGAGAAAAAAGGCAGCGAGCACCGCCTCTTAATCCTATTTAAATATTCACTGGTCCTATGAGGTAGGGGGGCGGAGCCACTACCCAATGTGCTGCCATGGAGGCATAAGGAAAGATCATTTATTTGTGATAAGCAGTGATAAAGTTATTTGGGAATGAATGGGAGGAGCGCTGAAATGTGAAAATTCCCCTCGTCCATAAGGTGAAAAATACCCGTGGGCTGAAATGGTTAAGTAGACCATATTTTTGCTGTATTTTAACCTGCAATCACACAGAATCATGCTGGGATGGTTGGATCGGAAACAGGTTACACCCTTACCTTGCTGTCTTTCTGCTTCTCAGGCTCCGGCTTGGCATCCTGCTTTGTCGGGGTCTTTCCTGTGCTGGGTTTCGCTGTTGATGTTGTGGATGGTGATGGGGCTGTTGTAGTCTTTGGCTGATAGGAAACAGAATATTAGTCAAAAAGCCAAAGCTGTTAAATATAGACGCAGTGAAGGCAGAAAAAATACACCCAAACTGCGATATGATTCAATATAGAAATCTGATCTAATATTGATCATTTACCAAGTCTAATTCTGTACAGTTACTTCAAGTCTGGGAACTACTAAACAGACAACTTTCAATTTTTCCCACTTTGACCTCTAGGCTGGTTTCACAGTGGGACGTTACAGGCGCACGTTAGAGCAGCCTGTAACGCACCCCACCGCATAGCAATGAAAAATCAATGGGCTGTTCACAGTGCCCACGTTGCGTTACATAGTAACGCTGCGCCACCAGACAACGTACTGCATGCTGTACTTTCTAAGCGGCAGAGCCGCGTTAGACTGCTTGCACATGCTCAGTAACGTTGGGGAGGAGCGGAGAGCGGCCAGGCACATGGCTAATTAATATTCACTGCACTCAGTGACGTGCAGCGTTTACTTCTTGGAGCGGCCGCTCTGTGCAGCGATCATGACCACATGATGCCGCATGCGCACAAGAGTACGCATCACGGACGCCAGAGTGAGCTGCACAACACGGCTCACTCCGACGTCCAAAGCAGGGAGCACCAGGCGTTGTGTTAGGGGCACGTTATGCGACCATAACGTCCTCTAAAACGCAACGTCCTGGTGTGTAAGTAGCCCTAAAGGAAAGACTGCTCCTTTTTTCTTAGGTTATGGTTTTATGATTGGTCTATTCTGTGCTCTTTATTGAGCATGCAGTGCTGCATGGTATGTTGGCACTTAACACGGCTCTACTGCCCTGATTCACTAAAACACAATTATTAATTCATAAAGCGCCAACATATTGGCTACGTACAAAGGAAGAAACAAACATGGGGTACAAAATTATACAGATAATGGTGTACACCAGTATGCAAAATACAGAATTAGTTTGAAATACAGAATTGGTAATTACAGTGACAAAAGTAACACTAGAATAAAATGACTAAAATTCAAAAGACACAAATGGGTGAGAAAGTCCTGCCCTTGCAAGCTTACAATCTAAAGAAATGTGGAGGGGGGGGGGGGGGGGGGAAGGAGGGGTTGAGTACACAATATTTATACCTAGGAGGCAGTGTGTTAATAAAGTTGCCATGTGTAGACACCGTACAGCAAATTTATCAGTGCTTACGCAAATTATGTAGCATGCTTTACACACAAATTGCAACTTGCATTATGTATGCAACGTCCATGTTGAAAGATGTATGCACGTAAGCCAATTTGCGTAACGCTTCACGTACCAATGTCAGTTGTGCTATGTGCAGAACACAAACTATGTTACTTGCATAAATACTGGTAAAACCTTTCTGTGCCTCACAGGAATTGCCTCATTTGCTCACAGGAATTTTACAGGTGTTTAGTGAATCAGGGCCTATGCTGAATAGTCTGTCTTTTAAGGAACATGCCAGTATCAGAGAGTGCCAGGAGATAGAGCTCACTGATACAGCCACTCTGCTTCTGCTGTATTTCCTGGGCACTGATGAAGAGACAGTCATCCATGGAAAAGTAGGTCACAGACATCACTGTAATTCCACAATACATAGTGAAGTGAAACGAGAACCATGACAAACGTAAGGAA
This sequence comes from Hyperolius riggenbachi, assembly GCF_040937935.1. NCBI lineage: Eukaryota > Metazoa > Chordata > Amphibia > Anura > Hyperoliidae > Hyperolius > Hyperolius riggenbachi. The sequence goes on from NC_090646.1 coordinate 562,045,632, forward strand.
CATGCCATGTAACCAAAATGCAGGAAAAATGACAAACAAAAATAATACCTAAATGTGAAAAGCTGATCAGCATGCAAATAAGAAAAGGATAATTTAAACCAGTAATGTGATGAATTTTGTTTATGTGCATGCAGATGTATATAGAGTGCTGATACATTTTCTGCAGAGCTTTACAGACATTGAACAATTCACAATCATTAAAGCTCAACTCCAGGCACAGCTGTAAATAGCTATCATGTAATAGCTTACTAAAGAGAGCGAGAAAATTGTACCATTTTTATGTGAAATGAGTAAGATAAAAAACACCAACCCTTGTTTTAAAATTGTGATCACATGACTAACAGACTACAGGGACTGAGTTTCATGGTCTTTGGGTGGGGCTACTGCTGCTCGGATTGCACCATCCCCCTGCATACATTTGAAAGCGCCGCAAGCTAATTTAGGTGTAGGATTTACCCCCCCCCCCCAAAAAAAAAAAAGTCTATAGGGTGCAGGAAATAGCCAGTAGTAAAATATTGGTAACATTATCAATATTATATGAATTAAGTAGCTGAGTTTCAGCCATATTTACCAATATTTTACTATGGCCTAACCTCTCCCTACTCTCACACAGGATCCCCCTGGTGGTGCCTAACCTTAACACCCTGCTGGTAACTAACCTTACCCAAGTGCTTATTCACCCTCACTGATGGGCGCCTAACCTTAACCCCCACTAACGGGCCACCAACCTTAAGCCCATGGCCACCTAATCTAGACTTCCCTCCCGCACCTAACCTTCCCCCCAGGTGTCAAAAGGGCACCGCTGCCACCTACTGTGCAGATTGCCCACTATTTAGTGGCTGCCAAAATTGGCTTGCCCTTCCATTAGCTGTTCCAATCCCACTGTTCAAATTACAAGAGCATAGACTGAAGTGTAACCACAGTTAAGAATAAGAGAACCATAGCATACAGTGACCTTATGACTTGCACTATCCAATCAGCAGGCTGGGGAGGGGCTTAGCCCAGGTTTTTGTTTCCTTGCTGCAGAGGAGGAGAGAGAGGACACAGAAGACGATGTAATGGCAGCTCACTACTAATACGCTATCTGAATCCCAGCACTGGTTAGATTAGAATTGCATTCATGTTGCTAGGTAAAACATTTCACATACACAGTGTTCCATCTGTACATTTAGCAGTGTGCCTGGAGTTCAGCTTTAAGACAACATTGGTGACTGATAGAGCATGCCAGCTGATCCTGCCTACCTTTGTTGTTTGTGTGGATTTACCTGGCACACTCTTTGCGGTTTGTTTAGCCTAAAATGACATATTCATCATTTCAAACACCCAATAGCAAGCTGATACATGCAAACAGATTTGCTATCAGAAAGAGACACAGAACCATCAGGGTGAATGCTGTTGCCCATAGTCATAAGAGGAGGGCAATATGGTTGACACAACCCAACTGCACATGGCTAACACAGAAGCCTCTGACTTGTGCTTGCTTACAAAGCACTTTACAACCTAGCTCTTTCTTATTTAAAAAAACGTATTTCCAGATACCACCTTGCATGCAATCTCGGTTCTACTACCAATATTCTATTTTTTTCTCTCTGGTCACCTCTTCTCTGCTTACAAGAATTTTCTCGAGCCCCCAACCCCCCCCCCCCCCCCCCACACACCACACACACACACACACACACAAACTCCCATTTACACTTTTTAGGCACCCCCTGAAAACTCACCTCAAGCAAGCACACCCTCGCACTTGAGACACCCTGGCAACTGACTACCATTTTAACACCTCATACACAGCTTCCCTTCACCTATTGTCCTATCCCTTAACCCTTTCGACTGTAAGGCCAATTGGACAGGACACCCTTTTGTCTCACAATGCTGTGTAATGTGTGTGCAATATCTTTCACCATTATGTAAAAATCTCTAATTGATAGGTTCCCTACATACCGTATTTTTCGCCGTATAAGACGCTCCGGCATATAAGACGCACCCAGATTTAGAGGGCAAAAATCAGGAAAAAAAGAAAAAAACTAAACCTAGGTGTGTCTATGATGCAGGGGTGTCTTAAGGACTTTTTACCTCCCCCTTTCCAGTTACATTACATACTATTACACCACATATGGGGACAGTGTTATGTGCTGTGTCCCCCTGTGCTGTGTCTCCCTGTGCCTGCTGTGTCCCCCTGTGCCTGCTGTGTCCCCCTGTTCTGCCTGCTGTGTCCCCCTGTTCTGCCTGCCGTGTCCCCCTGTTCTGCCTGCCGTGTCCCCCTGTTCTGCCTGCCGTGTCCCCCTGTTCTGCCTGCCGTGTCCCCCTGTTCTGCCTGCCGTGTCCCCCTGTTCTGCCTGCAGCCCCCTGTGCCAGTGTCCCCCGTCCCCCTGTTGTGGCATTGTCCCCGTTGTGGCAGTGTCCCCCTGTTGTGGCAGTGTCCCCCTGTTGTGGCAGTATCCCCGTTGTAGCAGTGTCCCCTGTGGTAGCGTCCCCTGTGCCTGTGCCCCGTTATCCGTGTGTCCTCCAGTGCCGGTGTCCCCCCTGTGCAGGTACACATACATTACCTGCTCCTGCCGCCGCGCTCCCCTGGCTCCCCGATCCTCTTCTTCCATCTACCGCTGCCCTCGCTGCCTGCCCCCCGCCGAACATCGCTGGCCGGTCTTAGCCGCATGGATACGCTATCAGCACACCACGTGCCGGGGTCACGCATGCCGCCTTACAAACGCTGGCCGGTCCTAATTAGCCGCGCAGGGATACGCTATCAGCGTGCGCCGGGTCACACATGCGTATGCGTGACCCCGGCACCACGTGGTGTGCTGATAGTGTATCCCTGCGCGGCTAATTAGGAACGGCCAGCGTTCGGCGGCATGCGTGACCCCGGCACGTGGTGTGCTGATAGCGTATCCCTGCCGGCTAATTAAGACCGGCCAGCGATGTTCGGCGGGGGGCAGCAAGCGGGCAGCGGTAGATGGAAGAAGAGGATCGGGGAGCCAGGAGCGCGGCGGCAGGAGCAGGTAACGTATATAGTGCTTCCCTGCGCACCTCTCGCATCCCGAAATCCGTACCTTCGCCGCATAAGACGCACCCACTTTTCCCCCAACATTTTGGGGAAGAAAAAGTGCGTCTTATACGGCGAAAAATACGGTAATCTGTAATCCACATTTGTCTTGTACTGCACTATATAAATCAATATTAATGATACTTTGCCCCCCATTCCTAAGATATGTGTGGCTGATTGCTATCGCTGCATTATGCTCATGTACTAATGAATTACCTATGCACTTAAAGAGACACTGAAGCGAAAAAAAAATTATGATATTATGATTTGTATGTGTAGTACAGCTAAGAAATAAAACATTAAGATCAGATACATCAGTCTAAATTGTTTCCAGTACAGAAAGAGTTCAGAAACTCCAGTTGTTATCTCTATACAAAAAAAGCCATTAAGCTCTACGACTTTCAAAGTCGTGGAGAGGGCTGTTTTCCTGACTTTTATTATCTCAACTGTTATTTAACTATTACTTTTTCTCTGCCAGAGGAGAGGTCATTAGTTCACAGACTGCTCTGAAAGAATCCTTTTGAATGCTGAGTGTTGTGTAATCTGCACATATTATAGAATGATGCAATGTTAGAAAAAACACTACATACCTGAAAATAAAAATATCAGAATATTTTCTTTGCTGCTAATCTTCTAGTAATTATTTATAGTACACAACCAATTCATTATATCATTTTTTTTTCGCTTCAGTGTCTCTTTAACCGGCTTGGAATGCAGTAGGTAGAATCGGGCATTATTGACACCACGGTTTTCCGCAGCCCCAACCCTATCGCTGCGGAAGTAAACTTGGCTCGGCAGTCATGTGACAGCCAGGCTTCCTCATATGGGTAAGGAGCCAGATTCATTGGCTCCTTACCAGGTGATCACTGTGAGCCAATCACAGTAATCACAAACCAGCAGATTGAAAAAAAGGCACTGGTCCTTAAAGGACTTACGAGGCCAAAATCGCTAAAAAAGTCAAGTACATGCAAGATGTTTAAATGCACGGAGGACGCCGTCCGTGCCCTCCGTGCAGTTCCGCCGGGTCCCCTTCCTGAAAGCGTCCTCCGTGCCGATCGCAACCCCACAGGCCGGGTCGGGCTCTCATGCCGCACTGTAGCATGGATCGGAGGGGTTGGCCCTAGAGCTGCGCAGCCGCACTCACGGCAATGCGGACTGCGCAGCCGTGGCCAGCTCCGGCGGCCATATTAGGAGCGGCATGAGAGCCCGACCCGGCCTGTGGGGTCGCGATCGGCACGGGGGGCGCTTTGAGGAAGGGGACCCGGCGGAACTGCACGGAGGGTGCGGACGGCGTCCTCCGTGCATTTAAACATCTTGCAGGTACTTGACTTTAACGATTTTGGCCTCGTGAGTCCTTTAAGGGGCCAGATTCTGCCGGTACCAAATCAGTTAAAAAGAAAATATGTTCGAAGATTAGTTCATTCCATCCGGCTAGTTGCGCTGTTAGTGCAGTGCTTGTTTATATATGTGTGTTCCTCTTTAAGTACTAGTAAGGTACATACAGTCCATTCTAACCTGTCTTCCAATATGGAGCAAAACGCTGTACATACATTCCCTAACATTACATGAATTTTCCAAACATCCTAATAAACATTCTTTTACTAAGGCTGTCTCTGCACTGAAAAGTAAAATTACCAACTAGTGAGGTAAATTACCGACTTGTGCAGTAAATACCTCAAGAAATGTTAACTCACAAAGATTAGAGCATTTGGTAAAATAAAGTAAAAATGTTCGGTTTTTAAGACCAGCTTTGACCTTTCGGTAACCAATGATCAGCATGTGGCGCAATGTTACAGACAAAGGAGACAGCCAATAGGAAGAGCCTCCTGTTCCTGTTATTTGCCCCATTTGATCTAGTGACATGCACGCACAGCTAAAGGGATGCAGGGAGGCTTTTTACTCTTGAAGGCTGTCACAGGATCAGCTCATGCAGACCAATTGTAGAAGAATCACAGCTTGCTGCAGAGGCCGACTCCACTGTTGCATTACCGAGCAGGGCTTAGGCTTTGTTCACATTATAAATCGCCAGCGCAAGCGCTGAATGATTTTGAAAGCGCTTTTCTAAGTGCTTTCAGAGCGATTCGTGCTTGGAAAAGTACTTTTCTAAGCACTTTTGTGTAGCGATGTTTTTTAACTCTTTGCCCCAGAAAAGAATAAATACAATGTATTCCTTCATTGAAAACGCTCGGGAAATCGCTTTTCAAAGCGCTCTGCGATTTCCCTATCCTTTCTACTGAGTCCCAAACACTCAGAAAATGGGGCAGGAGCCGCGTTTGCGAATAGATAGAAAGCTTATCCCTAATGTGAGGACACTCACAGAAGTTTACATTGTACTATCGGTTTTAAGACGATTTTTATAATAGTCAGCGCTAAAAATAACCCCATCGCCTCCAATGTGAACAAGCCCTCAGTGAATTGAAGCAACATTTTTTCAGTATATTACCAAACCATTACCGCATGTGTGAGAATCTTAGAGAATTTGAAAAAAAAAAAAAAAGTTCAAAATACCAAATACCGTATTTTACTGGCTCCCCCCCCCCCCTCCCCGAACAGCCTTAGGGCCCGTTTCCACTAGAGCGAATCTGCATGTGTTTCATGCATGCAGATTCGCATAGACAATACAAGTGGATGGGACTGCTTCCACTTGTCAGAATTTCTGAGCGCTTTTCTGTGCAGAAAAAATCTGGACGGCAGAGCCCTCAGAATTCGCACACCGATATGCGAATCGTTTACAATGTATTTAATAGGAAAAACGCATGCGGTTTTGGCATGCGGTTTTTACCGCAATTTTGCATGCGATTTCGCATGAAAACAATGTAAAAATCACACAGGCACTGACATGGTTAAAATCGCATATACACTAACCTATGTGAAATCGCGATTAAAAATAAATAAATCGCATGCGATTTCGCTCCCGCATGCGATTTCGTCAGCGGGCAATCCGTGGCGTTTATGCACCACACAAGTGGAAACGGGCCCTTCGTGAATTGAAGCCGTAATCAATTTACCTTTGTATCTGCTGGCTTCATAGTCCTTTCTTGTGATGCTGGTACCTGTAACAAGAAAGAAATAAAAATTACATATTCAGTTACAAGTTCTCATTTTTTAGATTATTTTGCTTACTTTCCTGGATTGCTAGAACAGATTTGTGAAACCTTTCTATGTGGAATTTGATTTGCGTACAAAATGTGCATAATTCTGCATCAGGCTGGGTGCACACATAGCAGAAATGTTCGTGTTGCGGAAAATGCTGCGTTTTTGCCTCTAATGAAAGAAGAAAAAAACGCATATGCATTTTCTTTGCTTTTTTAAAAACGCTGTTTTTGTTGCATAATATGCAGGAATGCTGCCAAAACGCACATAATGAAAGTCAATGGGAACGCAATGGTATGCGTTTTCATGAGTTTTCTTCAAAAAAATATATTTTTTACTGTATTTTCGCTTCATGTTGTCTTCCAAGTGGTTTGCAGAAGTGAAAATATAAAAACGCAGGGAAAACACATACAAAATGCAGTAAAAACGCATCACAAACGCACCAAAAACGCACACAACATTAACATAAAATGTGACATAAATCCCAGCCTTTCACGCTATGTCATATGTGAACCCAGCCTCAACTTGGAATGATTTGCATCTCACTGACCTTTCCTAGTCTTGTCCCAGATTTGAACCTGAACCTTAGTGCTGTGAGGCAACAATGCTATATACTATACTACACTACCATACTGCCCCCTGTTGCTATGGTTGTAAGCAAGAAAACATCCATGATGACTACAGACTGAAAATATGAGGTTATTATAAATACTATGTATATGGAATATAGCTATGGCACTGCAGCACTTCTACATGTGCACATGTACAAGACTTCACATATGCTTATGGGTGTTTACCAGACAGTTGCCTACATGTATCCAGATGGCTTGATTCATTCTGTGCTTCTGGTAAAACACTCCAAAATCCACCTTAACTGTAAGGTTAATTGAGAACTGTCTCAAGTGCCCAGTCATCAATTAGCACTCTCTTAAAGTATCACTTGCCATTTCACCTTCAAGTATGTTTACCATCTTGTACTACTAGTACATATGAATAATGACCTGAATTAAATCACTACTAGATGTCTACCATTCAGCACACAGTGAGGCCTGGAACTCACTAGCAGTGCTTTTCTATGTACTTGTGATTTGTAAAGCCCGTGTTTGGGCTGGTGCACAATACAAGAGGTTTTTAAAACGCTAAAGATTTTAAAAGCTCTTGGTAATGCAATGCTATGGGGAATTTTTACAAAAAAAAAAAAAAAACACATCCCTCAAGTGGGATCACACCTATAGCATTACATTAGTAAGAGCTTTTCAAATCACAAGCACTTAGCAAAGTGCTGCTAATCAGTTCCAGGCCTTAGGCCACGTTCACACTTGTAAATGCAAATCACCTAATAATTGTGATTTTGCGTTACTTTTTTCGGTGATTGTGTTTTGCGATTCTCATTCTAGTGAATGAGAATCGCGTTGAAATTTCCAAGAAAATACTGCATGCACTGCATTTGAGATTGGCGATAATCACAAACGTGCTGCAATCGCTGCAATGAGAGCAATCCCATAGGATTACTCACACAGCAGCGTTTTGCTGACCGCCAGCAGTCAGCCCAGTGTGAATCAGCGACAAAAAGCGCCCCAGTGCGAATGGGGCCCGAGTGTTGCAGTGGTTAGAACTGATACCTTTAGGCTACATTAATTGTGACAATTTGTGTCAAACAATATAAATCGCATTGGTAATAAGACACAATTATATTGTAACGGTACACTGACATTCAGGCGTCAGGTGTGTGGTGCGACAGGATCACTTGGAGTAATGTGATGAATGCAGTGCGGCCCCACATAAGAGCATTAACAGTTCCAGTGAAACACACACGGCGTGCAATACCACTATTCTCCTACGTTATGATCCTGTTATTACAGGCTACACAACATGTCACTATAAACATAGCCTTATAGTGGTACGGTGCTGGAATTTAAGCACTGCAAGACCTCATATCTGCCAGTGATGTATGAGGTGATGCACTCCACAGTGGACTTACACTCTATGAGACAATCACATTTATTAATAAGATCCATGTAAAGTACACTCAACAGCGTCTAATACAGAATGAAACTAGCTGACACCAAAATAAATGCCCTACTATAGTAAAAGCAAGAAGTTTTAAATCAGGATGATACCATTTATTGGCTAACTAAAAATGAATAAAAATAAGCAAGCTTTCGGCCTTGCAGCCTTCGTCTGGCTTATATCCTGTTAGTTTGCAAACTGGTGGTACAGACAGCTTATATATACATGTAACATCAAAAGGGAAAAACAGATATTTTTTCAAGCATAAATACATGTCATTAAAATGCCTTAATTCACACAGACCATGGACCTGGGGTTAGAGGTTGTAAGCTAAGATAAGGATCCTTGTTTAACACCTGCTCACAGACCTGGGAGTTGGACTGACAGAGGTATCATAAATTCTTAGTTCACATGTTCAGCTATAATGGCTCAGAAAGTTCAAATATCATCAATCTCATACCAATATAGAAAGTTGTTGTCCTTATTCAAACCGTTCTGCACAGCTTTGAACCAATTTATAAATTTTGTTTCTGCTATTAATCGATCATTTGACGTTTTGAAGCCACCCTTCAGGGCAGTGACACGAAGATCATCCATGCTGTGTCCGTTGGACCGAAAGTGTGTAGCAACTGGGAGTCCAGATTTGGTATCATTAATAGTGTGCCTGTGTCCATTCATACGTTTGCGCAGAGTTTTCAAAGCTGTGCAGAACGGTTTGAATAAGGACAACAACTTTCTATATTGGTATGAGATTGATGATATTTGAACTTTCTGAGCCATTATAGCTGAACTTGTGAACTAAGAATTTATGATACCTCTGTGTCAGTCCAACTCCCAGGTCTGTGAGCAGGTGTTAAACAAGGATCCTTATCTTAGCTTACAACCTCTAACCCCAGGTCCATGGTCTGTGTGAATTAAGGCATCTTAATGACATGTATTTATGCTTGAAAAAATATCTGTTTTTCCCTTTTGATGTTACATGTATATATAAGCTGTCTGTACCACCAGTTTGCAAACTAACAGGATATAAGCCAGACGAAGGCTGCAAGGCCGAAAGCTTGCTTATTTTTATTCATTTTTAGTTAGCCAATAAATGGTATCATCCTGATTTAAAACTTCTTGCTTTTACTGATGGCTAACACGGTACAATACGCTACTGCTACTATAGTAACTCAACCACAATGGGGGGATGCATTTTGTTTATCTTTCCAGGGCTTGAGCTAGCAGCTTCCTACTGGTGATATGATCCATGCATGAGCCTGGGATCCCCCTCTGCACATACATAGTATAGGTTACAGGCGACATCACTGGCCCACAACACTCATGTGAGGCAGACCTGGACATATTTGACAAACAGACATTTGCAATCTTAAAACAGAAGGCATTTGAGATAAGTCAGATTAGAGTGAGCATATGAGCTGTTCCTCAATGCATCACTGCTAAATATGCATATTGTCCCTTTGCTGTCCCTGAAAGCTAAACACACCTCCAGAACTGTTAGAAAGCAACGATGTTTCAGCTTGTTAATTGTACAGAGGCATACTATTCCAACATGCATACAGACTGTTTCAGATTGGCTGATCCTCATCAGTGCATGGCATGGATTAATAAAGCTCTATGAAATAGGGCTTGAAACACCCAGCGTTACAGATTACCCAGCAAGCTCGTGGTGAACCAGAACTCCTAGCCGTGTGTTAGGGGCTAAAAAGGATTAAAAAAAGCCATCTTACTAAATGTTTGACTAGGCAAAGTAACCTGCTGGGAGCTACAAGAAAAATCTTTTTTTAGTTAATGATAACGGCAGAATACATTGTGGGTTGAAAAATTATAGATGTAGACTTGGAATGTGGGTGACTGATCCAATTTAACCCTGTAATAAAATGTCCCAAGAACCTGGAACTACCTGAATTATTGTTTACTAAATTTATGAGAAGCCTTAGCTCCACCTAACTATACATAATCCCACCTACACAAAAAGAAGGAAGGAAGGAAGAAAGAAAGAAAGAAAGAAAGAAAGAAAGAAAGAAAGAAAGAAAGAAAGAAAGAAAGAAAGAAAGAAAGAAAGAAAGAAAGAAAGAAAGAAAGAAAGAAAGAAAGAGAGAGAGAGAGAGAGAGAGAGAGATATCGGTCTTAAATCTAAATAACCAGAGACCACAAATAACATCAGTTCTGGACTGAACAGCATAAGTGTTTCAGAAAACAGGCCTGTATTCGACCCAGAGAGTCAAACAGCTCAGAGAAGCTCTTATGCATAGATAACTGAATTTTTTTTTTTTACTCTTCCTGCGCTGGAAGACAATACGAGACTTTTTTCTTTGCTACTAATGTTCAATTTCTTAGCTGTACTACACATACAATTCATTATCTCATAAGTTCATTTTGGCTTCAGGTTTGCTTTAAAGGGAACCAGAGATGGGGACATGAAAAAGCAGTTATACATACATGGGGCTTCCTCCAGCCCCATACGCTCTGATCGATCCCACGCGGCCGTCCTCCGCTGCCCGCAGCTGTGAGAACCGGCTCCCGTCACTGATGTCATCGGAGCCAGCTACGCAGGAGAAGTGCGCCCTTTACGTATCTCTCTCCAGCGGCTGATGCAGAGATACGCAAACAGCGCACTTCCCTTACGCTTAGACTGGCTCAGACTGACGGCAGAGCGGGGTCCCGGTTCTCGTAGCTGCGGGCAGAGGAGGACGGCGGCGTGGGATCGATCAGAGCGTATGGGGCTGGAGGAAGCCCCAGGTATGTATAACATCTTTTTCATGTTCATCTATGGTTCCCTTTAAGTGCTCCTTATTAATGTGCAGTTGCCTCCCCACATACATAGACTTAAGAATGCTGGCTATAGAAGGTAACGTTACCACCTATTATCAACATTTATCATGTGATGCAACATTATTAACAATAGCACATTATTCTTGTCCGAGTATGCAGGAGTCTGGTACTTGGGAAGGCAGATAAAGAGGCAGGGCTTTAAAGTCTGTACAAAATTCATTCGACTTCAACTCCTCAGCTTATGAAACCACCGACTCCAGGTACCCAAAAATAGCTCCAAATCCAACTCCACAACCCTGTAAAGAGGTCAAGCAGGCATTTTGTCACCCCACCACAAGAATAGAGACTTCATCTTGAGGACTGTACAACTGGGGAAAAGGCAGTGAAACCCCTGGAGAACCCTCATGCAACCGAAAGCTGATCTAGTAGACCTGTATTTCAACTTTCCACGATTCAAGAAGTATGATTGGTTAAAAAGAGTGATAAGAATGTCTGCTATTTGTTCACTGCATTACATTATGAGAAGTGAATGAAACGAATCTCAACATCAAACACATACAGAAATTACATTACATCTTCATAAAATCATTTGAACAGAGCGATTCATCACCTTGCACAGTGAGATTCTAAGAGGCAGCTGACTCTCGTATGGGAAACTCGGCAAGAGGAAATAAATGCTCTAGGCCAGTGGTTCTCAACCTTTTCAGCACATGTACCCCTTTGTGGGTCATCCCTAAGCAAATGTACCCCCTACCAAAGGCGAAAAAAGTGGGTGGAGCCAAATACTAGCGAAATACAGGTAGTCCCTGGTTAACAAATGATAGGCAGGGACTGTGTCCATACTTAATTTTAAAAAAAAGTTAATGCGAAATCTGCTGTTGCATATTTGTAGCAATTTTGGTAAAATCTGGTATCCGAGGTGACAGCTGACAGTGTATATCTGCAGAGGCGTATATCTGCGCTAGGCAGGAGTGACAGTACAATTGCCTTGCACTAGTCACGCAGTATAACAGCACACAAAATGAAAATCTATGGGCCTCAGCAAGGAAAAAGATAGGGGAAAAAAAAAGAACAGTTTTTTTCCACCACCACCAGCCTACCTATCCACTTCACTACTAACACCGCTCCTTCTCCTAATAATAGCTTTTATAAAAGCTTTTGGGATTATTAATTTTGACAGTGATACACAGTGAGAGCTCCCTCTCACACGTACAGCCACATGTAGCAACAGTCTGCAAATGGCGCTGCACGAAAGAGCCTCTGCCTCCTCCTTTACCTTCCCCTCCCCTTCCTGGCTACAGGAAAATGATCAACCGTCCCCACCCCCACCCAGAAAAACGATATTGCCCATGTATTATTGCATACATACATAATGTATATGTGCTGCAGCACAGCTTAGAATCAGGGGCATAACTAGAAATCACTGGGCCCCCCTGCAAAAATTTGGATGGGCCCCCGAATAGGTGCCAAATCGTAATGGGGCAGCGTTGTACTATAAAATAATTGTAATGGGGCAGCGTTTCACCATAAAATAATCGTAATGCAGCAATCGTTCACCATAAAATAATCAAAATGTGTGCAGCATTTCACCATAAAAGAATTGTAAAGCGGGCAGCATTTCACCAGAAAATAACCGTACAGTGGGCAGCAAGAAAATAATCACAAAGTGGGCAGCATTCCAGCAGAAAATAATCGCAATGTGTGCAGCATTTCAGCAGAAAATAATTGCAATGTGGGCAGCATTTCAGCAGAAAAACTCAATGTGGGCAGCATTTCACCTGCTAAAAAAAAAATAATTTACTCACCTGGCAGAAGTCCCCTCGCCCGGCCTCTGGTGTGCAGCTCCCCGGACAATCTTGCTCCTGCAAATCTCCAGCGCAGAATGGAATAGCAGGGCTACGGGAAGATGGCGCCCGAAGCCCTGTACTGGAGACACAAATAGTCTCCAGTACAGGGCTTCGGACGCCATCTTCCCGTAGCCCTGCTCTGCCTGCCGAACACTATGCAGACTGGATCGGGGTTGCGGGCAATGAACTGGCACGGCGTCTATTAGACGCCGAGGCCAGTTCAACACCTGGGGGGATCCCACAATCGGGCGGCAGCAGGATTGAATATCAGCTTTTAAATCTCCTAGCAGCGCACGCTATGATCCATTCACAGGCGCTCATGCGGGAGATGTGTAGTAGCCTAGCGCTCTGATTAGCCCAAATGCTGCCTGTCACAGCAGCAGCTCTGATTGGCCGCGATGGTGCTGCGGGCGGGTGCACGCGCTGCTGTGACAGGCAGCATAGCGTGCGCGGCGGGGAGATTTAGAAGCTGACAATTCTAAACTGTGCTGCAGTGGTTCTCTGCCATTTTGTCTGTGACCCCTGGGGGACCCCCTGACAGGTACTGATGTACCCCCAGGGGTCCGCGGACCCCAGGTTGAGAACCACTGCTCTAGGCCAGGCTTTCTCAACCAGGGTTCCTTGAGGTCTTTGCAGGGGTTCCCTGGCATTTTTCCCTCCCATGACAGTGTCATGCTGAAGTTTCAAAAGTAACTATGGCTCCTCTGCATCACCTTCAAATGTATGCCCGCCCCAATGGTGGTGGAGAGGAAAGGGTGGGAGTATAATAGAGCACACTATAATAGGGGGTACTGAAAAAAGAAGCAGTACATTTGGCTAAGAATAAGAAGCACACTTATAAAAAGCATTAGAATATGTACACAGTGAGGGGTACAGTACAGTGAGGGGTACTATAACGGGGCAGTATAATAAAGAGTTCTGTTATAGGAAAGTACTATAATTGTGGGGGTAAGATACGCAGCACTGTAGGTAAAAAACATGGACTGGGGCCACTTTTAAAGACCATTCATCCTACAAAATAAATCCCAACTCCCTCCGCTAATGTCGGGGTTCCTTGAGATCCAAACAATGGCGTAGCAATAGGGGTTGTAGAGGTAGCGACTGCATCGGGGCTCTTCCTCAACCAAAGTATTAGCTGTTTATTGGTCCAGTGGGGGTAATAATCACTTTTGTAGATGCTATGAATAGTAGTAATCATTAGCAAACTGTTCCACATCCCCTTCTTGCACCTCTGACACTGTGGATGACCTTGGCAGGTTTTGATGAGCCGTATCAAGTGTTACATATAGAGTGCTTGAGGGGCCCCATGTAAAACTCGCACCTGGGCCCAGAGCTCCTGGTTCCAATCATTATTTAGAGGGTTCCTCCTGGGATAAAAAGGTTGAGAAAGGCTGCTCTAGACCAAAACACTTAAAGGGGTTCTGTGGAGGGGTTAAATAAACAAAAATCGACACTTACCTGGGGCTTCTATCGGCCTCCTGCAGCGTGTGTAAACGCCTTTGCACTAACCCCTCCATACTTGTATAAAGCCTGGAGTTTGGCTACAGTGTAGCCAAAATGCAATGCACTTCTGCTCCCAGTCAAACAGCTATAAGATACTAAAAAACCCTATCCACTCCCGCTAGTCTATAATTGATCCCCCAATAATAACTGTTCCCAGCTGATGTCCGGTCTCCCTATTACACGTACGCTGCAGTACCAATTCTTCAGTGAAGCAAAGTTCCGCTATATCTCCACTGCTATTTTGCTTGGGTGCCCCTGGCGCCTAAATTCCTGTCTGTAGCTGGAATTACACTAGTTTAGCATGGACGCCCAAACTCCTGGGTCACAAATCATGCCCAGATTCACTGTGTCTACACCCTCATTAACATGTGAAAATGTGAACAATCTCATATCTGATGCACAGATATACAGAATCCTAGCACGGATTACTGTATGTGGATTCATGTAAATATAGAAATATCATGCTGTGTCCTCAATCCACAGATACTGCTCTAGCCACTTATCACAGTAATTAAAGTAAAGGGCTTTTGTGCAATCGTTGTGAAATATAAAGCAATTTTCCACACATGTACACTAGACATAAATCAACAAATAGTGTACAAAAAGGTGGACCAGGAAGATCAGTGATGCAGCCCAGCAATTTGCAGGCAGACAGCATTTCCTTCCCACCCTCCATACACATACATGCATTCACTGAGGCCGCAGCCCACATGTCTGCCTGGAGGGCACATACACATGCTGATTGTACACCCAACAGCATCAGAGCTGCTGAGTCCATGTACTACTACATGGATACAGTGATCTTTATAAAGCAAACAAAGCTAAAGCCATGACGCCAGCTGTTTGGGATCCCATCTGCAGGCAGAACATAGACTATGCTTCTTGTGCAGCATACACAGAACATAGACTATATTTTTGTCTTTCTGATTGATTATATTTACTGGTAATGCTTGCCTTGCTGTTACAGTGCTCTTGTATTAAAGACACTTTATAACGTTAAGAACCAAACAGACCATTTGTATATAGTGCTTTTCTCCTGTAGGATTCAAAGCGCTCAAGAGCTGCAGCCACTGGGACGCGCTCAAGAGGCCACCCTGCAGTGTTAGGGAGTCTTGCCTTGAACGCCTTACTGAATAGGTACTGACCCTAGCCAGGATTCGAACCCTGGTCTCCCATGTCAAAGGCAATGCCCTTAAAGTACCACTATCGCAAAAAAAGTAGGCAGTTAAAATCTGACAGAACCGACAGGTTTTGGGCCAGTCCATCTCCTCATGGGGGATTCTAAGGGTTTTTTCTGTTTTCAACAGCATTTTCAGAACAGCGGTTTAACTGCCAAAATAGCAAGATACCAGTCAGCCTCCCTACTCACTTGCACACTATTTTGTCAGTTAGACTTTGCAACTGCTGTTCAGGAAATGCTGCTGAAAACAAAGAAAACCCTGAGAATCCCCCATGAGGAAATGGAATGGCCCAAAACCTGTTGGTTCTGTCAGATATTAACTGCCTACTTTTTTTGCGATAGTGGTCCATTAACCAGTACAAAAAAAACTGTCAAGGCAGATTATAGACCAGGGCTGTGGAGTCGGTACAAAAATCTTCAGACTCCAACTCATCAGGTTAGTATTCCACCGACTCCGACTCCTCTAATTTGCATATTGCAATCTTGTTGATAGAAAGTATGTAACATAAAATGCATCTCTTAACTGCCAACCCTTTGGAATTTTAAAAGACAACTGAACTGAGAGGGATATGGAGGCTGCCATATTTATTTCCTACCCAGCTTCTGCCTCTAATATGTTTAGTCATAGACACACACCATACATAGGTGGCCACACACCATACAATTTTTTAAATATCTGTTCAATTTAAGAATTGCAATCAATTTTTCTGACTGATTGTAACATTTAAAAAAAATCTGACCAATGTACCACACACACACACGTATGTTAAATTTTTTCCCAATTATGATAAAAAAGATTGGAAACTATGACAATATTGCTAGGGTGTGTATATTAATAAATTGACAAACACACACCATACAATCTTTAGAAAGATTGAAGAAAAATATCTGGCATTCCAGATCGATAAAAATCGAAGAAAACAGGAAATCCGATTGGATTTTTCAGTCAAATGAAAAAAAAAGCTTTCAATTTTTTTGGGGGCGATCCGATCGTTTATCGAATTGGCGTAAAATCAGATCATTTTATTGTATCGTGTGTGGCCACCTTTAGGCCTTGTTCACATTATACGCGCTTCCGTGCGCATTTGGAAGTGCATAGGACGTGGTGACATGCAAGAACGGCAGAAGAGTATAGACGGCCCTTCTGCTGTTCACATCAAAAGCGCTGTGCAGCAGTACGATGAACTTGCGTACTGCTGCATGCATTCTGCCCGCAAGCGCAGAGCTGATTCATTCAATGTCAATGCATGGGATCAGCAATGCAGCGGGCAGCAGCGCAGATAGCGTGCGATCGTACGCGTTGCGTTCCGATCGCACGGCCATCTGCGCTGCATAGATGTGAACGAGGCCTAAAACTAGCCCTTGGTAAGAGTACTTGTAGAAGGTACAGACAGGAACAAAGAACATCTATCAGGCCCTATGCAATGTAACTGTGAGTACATGTAAGAGTGTTGTGCAAGTACTCTGCAGGAGAATGAGGCTATTCTTCCTCTATTACACATTCTTCATGCACAATCTGAACCAGGTTTATGGGTGATGGACAACACCTCTGTGTTCAATGTGCACAACATTCTCAGTGGATTCCCTGCAGCTCTGTGGGGAGTGCATATGTAAAGTATAGTACTACTGTGTAACTTAAAATAAACCTGAGACAGATGAAAGTTTTATACATACCTGGGGCTTTCTCCAGCCCACTTCCGGCTAATGAGTCCCTCGCTGTTCTCCTCCGCCACCTGGATCTTCTGCTATGGGTCCAGATACCAGTCGGGAGTAGTGCACATGCACACATTCCGCCGTTGGGAGCGTACTACACCTGCGCAGCACTATTACGCAAATGCAGAACGCTCCTGGCTGTGGGAGCGGCAAACCGCTGGACTGCGCTGACTGGCTGAATTACCAGGACTCATAGCAGAAGATCCAGGCGCCGGAGGAGGACAGCGAGGGACTGATTAGCCGGAAGGGGGCTGGAGGAAGCCCCAGGTATGTATAAAACTTTACTTTTCATCCGTCTCTCGGGTACGCTTTAATTCGTAGTCACTAAACCAAATGTTAACAACATGTCAAATTATTTGATTTCATGAGCAAAGGGAGTGCATACATTTGCATAAACCAGCATCAATGCAGAATTATTTCCATCTCACTGACCATCTCTATTAGTGACACAGCTACACATCAGGATTTATACTTATAGCATAGATGTTATTTAGTATATATAAGTGATTCCTGTGTACACATCATATATACAGTCACAATCCGATTTGTGTATCTGACTTTAAAAATATGGGGACTGCTTTATTAAAGCAGCACAAGTAACTATTTTTGATTGGTTTATTTAATTTGTGTGGGCCAAGCACAGCTATTACTGTATATACAATTTATAATGACTATTATCTGAGAAATAGAACATTTTATCATATATTCTATTTTAATTACAGATTAAATTCATTAGGAGTCGAAACATTTTTTCCCCGACTCCGACTCCAGGTACCCAAAAATTGCTCCGACTCTGAAGCCCTGCTATAGACGCTGCCATTGCTGATCTTCCAAAAAGGCATTTGACTCTTCTGTCTGGGGGTTACACGTTTCAGCTGAATAGGCTGGAACAAGTATGCAGGTCAGGAGAGTCAGAAACTGATCAGGTGTTTTGGGCACGAGGATCGGCAAACACCTACACATACTCACCTGAGACAGGGGGATCTCTGGATCCCATAGTCTTTCTTGTCCTCTCTGCATCCCCACATTCCACCACCGGGTCCTCCATTGCAGTGATCCAATTTTATTGTCGAAGAAGCCTTTGGGTCTCCTCGGAAGACTTTAGAAGTACCCAGGTCTACGAGTACTTGACAAGCAGAGTACAGAGCTCCTCGCCCTTGGAAGAACTCATAGACCCATGTACTTCCAAAGCCTGCCTTGAGGGCTGAAGATGCAGCTTGTGGAAAATTTGAACTGGAGACAGTGGGGGAATGAGGAGATCATGAGAGGACCGGTAAGGCTCTACAGAATCCAGAACCTTCCCTCACCATAGGTAACTATCAAAACTGAAGTGATAGAGAATGCAAAATAAAATATCGGTAACAGAAATGTATTAAGATGAAATGGAGCCCTAGGCAAAATAGCAGTTTTTGGACACCACTGATGATCATCTAGCTTTTTTTAGTACGATTTGGTGAGAGCCAGCATCCACCGGGACCCTACTCTCTCCAGGTCCTAGGCAACCATTGCAGATGATCCGGCTCTGATTGGTTGGCACCCAATTCATGTGGCAGCCCCACAATCGGTACAAGACCTCAAGGGTTTACTTACTGCTCGTAATTCAGAAAGTATAACATCCAGAGGATAAACATTACAGCCAAGAAACCAACAACTGGTAGAAGAATTAATATTTTTCTCATGGCTGGTTTTCTATAAAGTGATATTTTACTTTTCTGGATTAAATCAGATCCAAACAGTACAAGCACATTTTCAAACACTATTTAAGGTTTCTAACTACTATCTGCAGATAAAGCCACAACCTTGCCCAGTGGCGTAGCTAAGGAGCTGTGGGCCCCAATGCAAGTTTTACAATGGGGCCCCCAAGCACTCTATACATAATTGATACGACGCACCAAAACTTGCCAATGGCACCGACTACAATGTCAGAGGTGAAAGAAAGGGGATGGGGAACAGTTTGTTAATGATTACCACTATTCAAAGTCTCTATAGAAGTGATTATTATGAGCACAGGACCAATAGAGAGCTAATACTGTAGTTGAGGGAGGGCCCTTCGGGGCCCCTCTGGCCCAAGGGCCCCAATGCAGTTGCAACCTCTGCAACCCCTATTGCTATGCCTCTGACCTTGCAACAGAATAAGTAGTAGCACAATGGCTTCTGGGTGTGTAGGTCTGCTAATAGATGCAGACTATTACTCCCACTGTAGCAATGCTTCCTGATTTATGCAGCTAATTACTCAGAGAGTACTGTCTGTTACTGGTGAGTTAGTGGGCAGGACCAGAGATGAGTAGACCATTTGCCAAATATGTAAAATTCAAGTTCCACAGGATTTAAGGAGGCTGAATCACCGGGGAAGGCAAAGAGATGTTCAGGACTGGATTGTGCTGAAGGGCATGTCAATGCAGGGATTTATACAAGAATCTGTCTTTGCTTTAAGGAGAAATGTTTGCGTTTCAGACATTTGCCTTTAGTGCTATGTAAGGAAAAAAAATCCTAACAGCAAAGATGTCTGTGCAAAGTTTGTTGTGTTTTGATGTGTGCTCAAGTTCACTCAAGAGCTAAAAGTATTTAGACCCCCTAGCTGTGCCTCAGCAGGGCATGCAAACAGCGCACGTATGTGTACACCACTGATGAGCTGGGCGCAGGGCGAGTCAAATGACGGCTCTCCATTCTGCAGCGCAAATCCCGGGTGGTGTAAAATACTATTCCCCCTCCGAGCAGGGCTGTGGAGTTGGTACAAAAATCATCTAACTCAAGACTCCTCAGTTTATGAAACCAATGACTTCATCTCTGACTCCAGGTACCCAAAATTGCTCGGACTTCAAATCCTTGACTGCCACTTCTGAGGGCTCGTTTCCACCATAGCGAATCCGCATGCGGCGCCGACATGCGGATTCGCTTGGTACATTGAAGTGGCCGGGGCTGTTTCCATATGTGCGGCGTGCGGGAGCGATTTGACGGCGGGCCAAATCTGCACGACGGGACCCACAGAATTCGCCTGCGTCGGGAATCCATGCGAATCGCCGCTAATGTATTTAATAGGAAAAACGCATGCGTTTTTTACATGCATTTTTACCCGCGATTCGCGTGCGATTTCGCATCTTTTTCAATGTTATTTTGCCCTGGCAGAGTCATGGTTAATTTCGCATGGCACCCTGCCATGCGAAATCGCGGGTAAAAACGCATGCGGAAACGCATCCGCATGCGTTTTTACAAGCGTCGGGATGCCGGCGAAATCGCGTCGCAACAGTGGAAACGGGCCCTTAGTCTAATTTTTACAAAGGCTATGGATTTGGTTAATTGAAACCACCAACTCCAGGTACCCAAAATTGCTCCAACTCCGACTCCACAGCCCTGTTTCAGAGTTGTAGCAACTCAGAGGGAGAAGTAATTTGGGGTCCGGTGATTGCCAGACTCCAAATTACCCATGTTCGGGGTGCGCACTATAGCACTAGTGTTATAACTGCGCCCAGACTCATACCTCAGAGCTGAGCGCCAAAAACCACCTGCTTCGAAGCAAATATCCCTGTGTGCCCAGCTGTATCCATCAGTTTGTGTGATCACCTTTAGGCCTGGTTCACACTGGACCGATCAAAATTGAAAAGGATCAGTTTTTACTTGGCATCAGTTTTTGATCCGTTCTGTTAGCCCGCGATCAATGCAACGCGTCCATTGCTCTGGAATTATCTCAGCCTCCCCAAACTTGTTCATCTGAACGTGCCAAACAGATCCGTTCTAAAGGAGAAATGCGAACAGATCCATTGGTTAACATGGGATCTGTTCAGTCCGCTAAGCGGACCATTTTGCATGCCAATGTAAACTGGGCCTTAGTGTAGTTGTCCAGAGTGGCAGTAGCTCCCATGTTTGCATGGTCGTTCCATTAATAAAGGGAGGTGCTGTTCATCAATCATGTCTAACCACGAGTCAGACCCGGAGTGGTAAAACAAGCCAGGAGCGGTACCCCCGAGCATGACTTGTGGTAGTCACCAGGAGGCTTGTACAGAGCATAGAGCACAGCGGGAGTTTTCACTATCCCCCTCCTCCCAGGGGATCCAGACGCCGGCAGCCATTTTCCTTCCTGCTCTCCGAGCCTCTGAATCCCTCGGGTGAGATCGCCGTTTGTCATCATGACGACACACAGTGATCTCACTACAGGGTTACAGCGCCACTAGGAGTCTGGCTGATCCTCTGACGCTTAATACTTTCAGCCATAGACCCCGAACAAGCATAGGCAGATCAGGTGTTTGTGACATTATTGTCAGATCTGACAAGAGTGGCTGCATGCTTGTTTCTGGTGTGATTAAAACACTACTGCAGCCAAATGGACCATCAGGGCTGCCAGGCAACTGGTATTGTTTAAAAGGAAACAAATATGACAGCCTCCATATAACGCTAACCTGGGGTTCACTTTAAGGCCTGCTACAATTTTCTTAAAGTGGAAGACATTTAATTTTACAGAAATGTTGATTGAATTAATTTTTTTTCACCACTGGTAGTGCATCACTAATGGAATGTTTGTCTAGCAAAACCTGGTCTCCCAGAGTGCACTAGGAGAAAAATTCTACATAGTTAACTGCCCAGGCTAGCATCACCGGGAGGATGCAATTGCATACCAATATAAAGCAATAAATAGATATTAGAAATGTTTCTGATGCTGAAACCAAGGAAATGAAGATAAAAGTAGGTATCCTGAATAACTTACTACATTCTGCTATATGTCACTAGAGTTCCTCTAACTTCTAGATTCTATTATACTGCCGATCTATGTTAGATAAAAATCACGAAATATTTTACTTCCATGACTTCAGGACAGCGAGTGAACATGCAAATTACTCCTCACCGAGCTATAGAAAACAGAGCAGAACTGAGAAGGGTGTGACAGTGCAGATGAAGAAACACTGTATTGACAAACAGAGGCATGCGAGTAGAGAAAACACAGCAGACAGGCCCATTTGCTGACCTTATGATTTTGTGTTGAGGATGACATATTGACACAAAATATTACAAGGTTGCTAAACAACTGACACAATAGCAGACTGACTCATGCCTTGTGGATTACAGAGGAGGAGGTTCGGGGGCTGCGGACACACCCATGCCACACTGCACAGCTCTCTATGCTGGCTGCTCTGATCACACACACAGGCCTGCAATGTGCACTCAGCTGACATAGCTGTGCATGGCTGACTGGAACTAGGTGGCTTCCTCATCACTGCTGGTGACAGAATCTGACACAAGATTACACTGCTGAGATCAGACTATACACATGTCACTTCCACAGCTGCTGAGACTGCAGATGTATTGGTAGGGGAAGTCAGTGGCTTTGGTGCCTTTAAAGGCTTTCTCAACCAGGGTTCCCTGGAACCCCAGGGTTCCTTGAGGACTCTGCAGGGGTTCCTTGGCATTTTACCCCATCGTGGGGGAAGTATAATAGAGCACACTATAATAGGTGGTACTGTAACAAGAAGTACTAAATTGGGGGGTCAGGAGACAGTATAATGAGTGGCAGTGTAATAGGAGATAGTGAAATTAGCAGCCTAATCTATTTAAAGACAATGCCTCCTGAAAAATAAATGTAAGGGTTCCTCGGGACCAAAAATTGTTTGCAGGGGTTCCTTGAGATCCAAAAGTTATTTACAGGGTTCCTCCAAGGTAAAAAGGTTGAGAAAGGCTGATGTAAATCCACAACAACTTTAAAAAAAAGTGTACCTGCGGTAACATGTGACATGATGAGATAGACATGTGTATGTACAGTGACAAACACAAATAACTGCCGTGTTCCTTTTCTACATGCTCAGTTAGGGAACTTTAACCGAACCACCAGCCCGCTGCAGACATCCTGTGCCTACGTCGTCACTCACTGATTATCCGCTCCGCCGCTGTGGCTCAGTTTCGTCTTCGAGCCAATGCACCCCTGGCTGCGCACGTCCTCGATTGCGCTCCCGTCCCTGTGGCCATCCTGCGCATGCACAGTATGCGTACCACATATGTACATACATACGTATACTGCCCATGCACAGGACAGACAGGGACGGAAGCGCGATTGAGGATGCATGTGGCCAGGGCTGCGCAGGCGCACTGGCCCAGCGATTGGCCAGTCACCGAAAACTAAACTGAGTCACGGCTGAGGACAGGATAATCTGTGAGTGACACACAGGACGTCTGCAGGGGGCTGGTGGAAGCCCCAGGTAAGTTAAACTTTTTTTTTTTTTTCAACCGATCAGTTAAGGTTCCCTTTAAAGAGAACCTGAGATGAAAGAAAAAAAATTCATACATACTTTTGGCTTCCTCCAGCACCCTTCAGCCTAACTACTCCCTCAGCGCTGTCCTCCGCCTCTGGGGTCCTCCCTAAGGATTCCCGGTAACTTTGGGCATTGGAGCTTACTGCCCATGTACGCACTGGCCGCGCATGCCTGCCCTGCCACGCTCCCGCCCTTGGGAGCGTTCTGCACAATAGTACTGCACAGACCCAGAACTCTCCTGGCCGCAGGAGCGAGACAGGGGAGCGCACGTGGCCACACTGCGTCTGTGCCAACTCGTCAACATTTTTGGGAGCCCTTACGGAGGACCCAGGAGGCGGAGGATGGGGTTGAGGGAGCAATCAGGCCAAAGGGGGCTGGAGGAAGTCCCAGGTATGTATATTTTTTTTAATATAATTTAATCTCAGGTAGATTTTAGTGTCGCCCAATGGGGATCGGGAGCTGATCCTTTGTTCAACATTGCTGGGCTGAGGCTGTGCAGACACATTGCTCGGGAGTAGCGTTGTGCAGGGGCGCGGAGTAAGTGGGGGAGAACAATGTAATCTCCTGTTTGGCTGAAGTGATCTGCCAAGCAAATTGCTGGCCGACTGGTCAGGGGGCATTGGGGGCTGCCTTACACATGCTGGGTTCTCAGCAGAGGCAGTTGTTCTCAAACGCCTCGGCTGAGGTTTATCTGGTGCAGTATGTGTACAGGCCTTTAACTATCAGTATACTCACTGATAAGGAGTTACATTCATAAAACTCTTTCCTGGCAGAGAAATAGCTTCTGAGTGCAAGGTTAAAAAAAGGTCAATCATTAATATATTTTAAAGAGACTCTGTAACTAAAAAAATGTTCCCCTGGGGGTACTCAACTCGGTAGGGGGAAGCCTCCGGATCCCATCGAGGATTCCCCCATCCTCCTGTATCTGGGTTAAACTTACCCAGCAGACGTCTTCTTTAACTCATCGCACAGTTAAAGAAGGCTAAGGAGGAAGTTGAAGGAAGAAGTGTTTTTAGTGACGTGACGCGGCTGGAACGCAGGGTGGGAGGCGCCATGGGACGGGTTAAAGAAGACCCCATGCTGGGTAAGTTTAACCCGCCCGCACACACCCGCTCAGGTGCAATAATTAGGAGGATGAAATCCGAATGAAACCCATTCAGATTTCATCCGTTTTTAAAGCGTAGCTCATCCTTAACCAGGAACTCTATGCAGAGTATAGCGCTCAGCTGACGCTTTTACTCACCTCACGGGGATCCAGACATCGGTAGCTGTTCTAATTCCTGTCCTCCGAGGCTCTAAATCACTCTGGTGAGATCGCTGTCAGTGATCTTACTACAGAGTTACAGCGCCACCCGGAGGGCGGAGGGAAAATTGCAATGCTGGAGCCCAGGGAGGCAAGTGAGAGCAGAGGCTGCTGCAGAGACTGATTTTTTTCCTAATTTTAGGGTCTGAAATGTTTTAAAAAGACCCTAAAATCCGGAAATAATCATACCGCCAGGGGGGTTAATACTGTAGAGGAGTATAAAGAATGGCTTTCTCTAGAATAAATTGATAATATTTATTTTGTATAACCCTCTTACATAATCTTGGGCAGCAACAGACCAGGTGAAATATGGTACTACATTTACTATTATTTAGTATTTATATAGCACCGACTTCTTCCGTAGTGCTCTATAGAGAGTATATTATCTAGCTGCTTAACTGTCCCTCAGAGGAACGCACAATCTAATCCCTAACATAGTTTATACTTTGTAGTGTATGCAAGGTAGTCTAAGGCAAATTTAGGGGGAAGCCAATTAACTTATCTGTATGTTTTTGGGATGTGGGAAGAAACTTGAGTGCCCGGAGGAAACCCACACACGACACAGGGAGAACATACAAACTGTTTAGATAGTGACCTGGCTGGGATTCGATCCGGGGACCCAGCGCTGCAAGGCGAGAGCACTAACCACTACATCACCATGTTGCCAACCACTAGTAATGTCTTCTTTATTTGTAACAATTCCCTTTTAGTACAGGAGGCAGAAGTATAATACACAGCAGTAGCATCTCTTTCATTGTCTGGTTGGTTTTGCAGCATTTCCTATTAGTCACCAGCCAGCTGTTTGTGTGGCAGGTGTTTTTGTACACAGTGCTGCTGGGTTCCAGCAAATGATGCTTTTTTTTTTCTATAAAGAACAATCACACAGTTCCACTATTCAACAAGCTGGAATGAGAAGTGCACAGTGACCAGCAATATGCTCTGTCTGTTACTCGCCTTGTCCACAGTCATGGGCAGAGCTGTGGAGTCAGAGCCGAAGCAATTTTTGGGTACCTGGAGTCAGTGTTGGGAAAGACATTTACCGACTCAGGAACCAAACCGAATATGATAAAATGTTCAATTTCTATGCAAATATATGCAATCCCTTTGCTCATGAAGACATTTAATATTATATGCTGTTAAATCTGGGGTTAGTGACTTCTTTTAGCAGCATTACAAAGGGGTAAACTGAATCTTGGGTGCATGGAAAAATATTTTTACTAATCTTGAATAACTACAAATTGCATAAATATAATACAATACACATAACACTCAATAACTAACTAACTAACTAACTAACACTAAGCTAAAAAGCCAGACATTATTATTATTATTATTATTATTATTATTAATTGTATTTATAAAGCGCCAACATATTATGCAGCACATTAAACTAATTAAATTACAAAGTAGTAGTACACTCTACATATGCACTCCCCACAGAGCTGGTGTGAATGCACTGAGAATCTTGTGCACATTGTACGCAGAGGTGTTGTCTGCCACCTGTAAACCTGGTTCAGATCGTGTATGAAGAATGTGTAATAGAGTAAGAATCCCCTCATTTCCCTGCAGAGTACCTGCACATCACTCTTACATGTACCCACAGTTACATTGCCTAGGGCCTGATTGATGTTCTTTGTTCCTGTCTGCACCCTCTACAAGTACTCTTACCAAGGACTAGTTTTGATTTCTATTTAACAGCTTCTCTACAGCTATATCT
The DNA here is from genome assembly GCF_040937935.1 of Hyperolius riggenbachi. Lineage (NCBI taxonomy): Eukaryota > Metazoa > Chordata > Amphibia > Anura > Hyperoliidae > Hyperolius > Hyperolius riggenbachi. Next base: position 562,072,049 of record NC_090646.1, read on the forward strand.
TAAAGAGAACCCGAGGTGGGATTTAATTATATTAGAGGGGCACACACAGAGGCTGGTTGTGCACACTATCACCAGCCTCTGTTGCCCTATGGTGTGCCCCCAGGACCCCCCCGCAATCTGCTGTCCCCTCCGCCGTGCTAGCGACACGCAGCATGTCCCTTCCCTCCCCACCACCGGCAATGGCCCATTATTCGTCTAACAAGACGAATAGTGCATGCTCCCGCTTGCGCCTGCACAATAAGCTCCCTAGGAGATGCGAGCAGGAGCACGCATTATTCGTCTTGTTAGACGAATAATTGGCCGTTGCCGGCAGTGGGGAACGAATGATCGGAGAAGGACGGCGCAGGACATAACAGCTACAGGGGGCTGATAGAAGCCCCAGGTAAGTGTCTTTTTTTTTTTTTAGATGACTCCACAGAACCCCTTTAAGCAATACCAGTTGCCTGGCAGGCCTCCTGATCCTGTGGCTCTAATACTTTTAGCCATGGACCCTGAACAAGCATGCAGCAGGTCAGGTACTGTAACTCATCTGACTCAGGTTTTACTGGATTAGCCATATGCTTGTTCCAGGGTTTTGACTTAGGCCCTACTTATGCCAGACAATCAACAGGACTGCCAGGAAACTGGCATTGCTTACAAGGAAACAAATATGGCAGCCTCCATATCTCTCTAACCTCGGGTTCCCATTAAAATGAATCTCTAGTGTACAGAAAAAAAAAGAAAAAAAAAAACACACACACACACACAAAAAACAACAAAAAACACAGGAATGCGAATGCTTAAAGGAACTCCGAGCAGTGCAGAAACTATGGAAAGATGCATATCATTTTAAAGCTCTCTTTCTCCTCTTTCCAATGATATATAAACCGCCGCCCTACGTCCTTTAGTTTTCGCTATTTTCGCGATTGAAATTGCTGCGGCCGCGATTTCAATCGCGAAAATAGAGAAAACTAAAAGGTGTAGGGCGACGATTTCGCTTTAAAATGATATCCCTCTTTCCATAGTTAGGCCCAGTGCACACCAAAACCGCTAGCAGATCCGCAATACGCTAGCGGTTTTGGGAGCTGATTTCAGAGCGATTCTAGGTATGTTTAGAGAGGTTTTCTAAACATACCTAGCGGTTTTGCGTGCGTTTTTGTGTAACAGATTACACATATTGTTACAGTAAAAGCTGTTACTGAACAGCTACTGTAACAAAAATGCCCGGCAAACCAGTCTGAAGTAGCGTTTTTCAGAGCGGTTTGCGTTTTTCCTATACTTTACATTGAGGACGAAACGCTTCCGAAAACCGCAAACGCGCAGCAGGAGGCGCGTTTGCGGCTTGACAAAAACCGCAAACCGCCGGTGTGCACCATCCCATTGCAATACATTAGACAAGCGTTTTTAGAGGCGGATGCGGCCGGCGGATCGCTCCAAAAACCGCTCGGTGTGCACTGGGCCTTTCTTGTATTACACAGGACGACACTTTCCCCAGTGTCAGCAGCTCCATTCAGCAGAATGGAGCTGCTGACTTTAGGAAAAAGTTGCCCTGTGTAATACAATGTAACTATGGAAAGATGGATATCATTTTAAAGCTCTCTCTCTCCTCTTTCTGGCGACATCTAAATCGTCGCTCTACGCCTTTTAGTTTTCTCTATTTTCGCGATTGAAATCGCGGCCGCGGCAATTTCAATCGCGAAAATAGCGAAAACTAAAGGACGTAGGGCAGCGGTTTATATATCATTGGAAAGAGGAGAAAGAGAGCTTTAAAATGATATGCATCTTTCCATAGTTTCTGCACTGCTCGGAGTCCCTTTAAAGGTTAAAGACATAACATATTGGGCCATATGCAATTCACCTTTTCACCTAAGTTTTCTCCTAGGTGAAATTTTCACAACTTGTAAATAAAATGACTTTTAAACCACCAGCAAGCAAACAAATACTCCAAATAATTTTGTTAGTACTTTTTCACCTACTTTTTGGTACTTTTTCAACTGCAAAGTGCTAAAAAGTTATTTTAAATCAAAGATGAAAAATTATCTCCTAGGAGAAAACTCAAGAGAAAAAGTAAATTGCATATGGCCCATTGTCTGTTTAATAAGATTAACTAGAACCCGGTATCAGCTGTGTTATGGTTCACAGATATGGCTTCTTGCAGAAAATGGCCCTGGCCTTTTCTTTATCAGGCATATAAAAGGTAGAGGCCTCTTTCTGCAAGGAGGCAGGGCTACACACTGGTACCTGGCTGATATAGGACACTGATGAATTTTGTTATATGGACAACATGCTGGGGCATTCATGTTGGCAATCACTGGCCTTTAGGGCCCATTCACACTATACATATAAATCGCCGAAGCGCTAGCGTTTTTTAAAGCTTTATCACAATTGTAACTATATGCCAGTGATCTCTGCTGCGATTTTCGCCGATTACGGGTGATTCGCGGCAATCGCAAAACGTGGTACAAGCAACAATTTTTAGAGCTATTGCGATTGCAATGTATTTCAATCACGAATCACGATCGCTCAAGAAACACAAAAGTGTACAATGGATTTTTCCACATTAATCAAGAAAAATTCACCAGTGCAAAACGCTAGCGCTAAGCACTAGCGTTTTCAGCAATGAATGAGCCCTTATGGCTGACAGGGTAGAGTGTCAGCTTCCTGGCCAGGAGCTTTTTTTGTTCCCAAAAGCAGATGCCATCTGAATAAAGCTTTACAATGTCTAAGCTTTGGCAGTAATGAAATGCCGTTTATTGTAGGTTACAAACTTTCAATTAACAAGATTGTTATATGCAAATTAGAGGAGTCCGTGGAATAATCAAATGAGGAGCCGGAGTCAGATTATTTTTGAACTGGTTATGTGATGCCGATTATACCAGAGGGCCAGATGCTACAGATTCTCTCATTATATAAAAATTTAACACGTTAGCAGTTTCAAACGAAAATGTTTCATTTGAAACTGCTAGTGCACTTCCTCTGCGGGCAAATTTCTGTGGGTGGCAGGGAGCAGTTACAGTTACCTGTTCCGGATGGCTTCTTCTCTTCCTCCACCGGTAGCTCTGAACTTCCGACAGGTCTTCTGGGTTCTGTGGTGGAAGAGGGGTGATGGAAGAGACTCTTCCATCACCCCTCTTCCACCACCAGGTGGCACTATAACGCTGACATAGTTTCCTGGATTCCGATCACGAAGTGTTGCCAACTTAGCGACTTTGTCGCTACATTTAGCGACTTTTCAAATCCCTCTAGCGACAATTTTTTTAAAAAGCAACTAGCGACAAATCTGGCGACTTTTTCTTGTGTTACTGACTCTGATGTGTCTGTACTGACTCTTCTCAACTTGCCACAGAAGCTGCCGCTGCGGGCCCCTCCCCCGTCCCAAAGCACTCACAGACAGGCCCGTCCTCTCGCAGGAGTCCCCCCCAGCTGCAGTTACAGCAGAAGAATAAACTCAATGTTATGAGATAAAAGTCGAAATCTTACAAATGGGTTTGTCAGATACAAATACACATTCTTACCATATTTCAAGATTCAAATAAGTGTCACGTAACTTTATGAAAGCCATATGACAGAATTGTCTCTTACTTTCGGTTTCTGAATTTGCAAATAACTTGCATGTGCAGCATGCATTATGCAAATTACGTGATGACGTCATCTAGCGACTTCTACGACAGCCATTAGCTACTTTCCTTACTGACGAGTTGGCAACACTGCGATTATGTCATATCATGTGATCGCAACCAAGAAGACATGTCAAGATTACATCGCAGTTACAGTGGATGAAAAAGATGCTGATCCAGCTGTCCGGACAGGTTACTAAAAAAAAAAAAAAAAAAAAAAAAAAAAAAAAAGAGTTCCCTGTCACCCACTCTGCTGCATACCCTGCTAGCCTGCCAGGCTAGGGCACACTTCCAGGAAAAAAATTGGCCCTGCAGCCAAAATTAAGTTTTACATATTATTTGGCCTTACAGCGCTGGAGCCCCAGTTTCAAATCTGGTCTAGGACACTATCTACAGTTTGTATGTTCTTACAGTGTTGTGGGCTTTCAGCTTCCTCCTATAAACAAAAAAAACAAAAAAATGTACCAGTAAGGTATTTGACTTCTATGGCAGCTTGCATGAAACGGACTTCAGCCTTCAGTCAATATTTTGCAATAAGAAGCATTTTGCCTCACCCTAAAGACTTTGCTGTCCTAGGATGTGGCCTTTGTTGCCATCCCTAGATCTGGCTCTGCTTCCATGACAGGATGACTTAGGGCCAGTTCACACACACGTCTTCACTGCGTTACACGGCGGCCATGGTGCTTGTCATTTAAGCACTGTGAATGGACAGCCACCAGCACGATCATTTAACGTCTTTTGCGCAAATGTTACACTCGATCCCGTAATTTCATCCTGGTCCAGTGCGCTAATCGTGGCACTTCAATGTTCCCCTGTCAGGGACAAACCGCAAAGCATTTCCCAAATGGTGTTCTGCTCGCTAGCAGAAACGCATTTGTCCGAGATGCTGGGCGGCTGGCTCAAACGCATGTCATAACTAGCCCTTAAGTTCTTACTATAGCTGACATTGTTTTGTGTTTGTTTGCAAGGCTGTAATGTGTATAATGGTGCAAGCCCTGAGGCCTGTCAGCCCTGGGAATTCCCCAGAACGTCAATCAGGTTGTCTGAGACATGTAGAATCACCAGATGGGCCAGTTTCCTACCTATTGCAGACTAATTTTGGCTTAACATGGAAATGGTCTAAATGATGTCCAACATCAATGCTAAATCTCTGCATTACTTCAAACACTTTCAACAGACCAGGAATCCTGAAAACTGTATACCAGAAAATAGCTGTATCAGCTATATTACCATCCTGTACATTAAGCATGATTCAGGACAAAGCAATAAAAACACCACTTTGACCATATTTTAAATGCCTACTGTATGAATAAAAATAGGGAGAGTCACTGCTTCCCAGGATAATGACACAGTGCCCTAATAATCACTTGGGAGGAATGCTACAGTGTGTTCTTGTACTGTGCTGCATAGTGCCTTTCTTGTATGAAATTAGTGTGCTGGGTTGTATGTCTAGCAGGCAGCTCACTGCATACTGTTGTGGCAAAGCAGCAAAACAAGGTGCACCCAACAACCACACTGCTCACCCAATATAGTGCTATATATTAGCAACTAGGCATTATTATTTTTACAACTGAACCACAGATGGCAGCATATTCTGTTCAGGGTTCCTGTAATGCACACAGCAGCAGTGTACTGCAGTATATTACTGTGAATGTAACAGAATATAGTAATTTCCCTATAAATGGTTTGCAAACAGGGATGGTTAATGAGATGTAAATAATCCCAAGTTGATACAGGACAATGCAAGTCTTAAATGCAAATATATGCAGCTTGAGAATGAACCAATTTAATTTCACCTTAATGGGATTTGATTGGTCTATTTTCAAGCTGCATATAAAATTCTCATAATCCTGTATGAGGCTAGGTTCACATATGACATAGCGTGAAAGGCTGCATTTTATGTTAAAGAGAATCTGTATTGTTAAAATCGCACAAAAGTAAACATACCAGTGCCTTAGGGGACATCTCCTATTACCCTCTGTCACAATTTTGCCGCTCCCCGCCGCATTAAAAGTGGTTAAAAACAGTTTTAAAAAGTCTGTTTATAAACAAACAAAATGGCCACCAAAACAGGAAGTAGGTTGATGTACAGTATGTCCACACATAGAAAATACATCCATACACAAGCAGGCTGTATACACCCTTCCTTTTGAATCTCAAGAGATCATTTGTGTGTTTCTTTCTCCCTGTTCTCATGCACTGAAGTTTCAGGCTGCTCTTTTCTTCCTGCAAACAGCTTTGCCCTTGTCTGTAATTCTTCAGTATGTGAAAGCCCAGCCAGCTCAGAGGACGATTTATCCAGCTTGTAAAAGATAAGAGCGAAGAGAGAAGCTGTTCTAATCTAAATAATACACAGGCAGTGTGCATAGAGGGGCTTGGAAGGGGGAGTTCATAGCAGAACCACAACACTGAAGAACTTGGCAGCCTTCCAGACACAGGCCGACAAGTCTGACAAGGGAAAGATACATTGATTTATTACAGAGATAGTGATAGCAGAAAGTGCTGCAGTAAAGCAGAACACATTAGAATAGCTTTTGGAACTTGTAGGATGATAAAAAACAGGATGCAATTTTTGTTACGGAGTCTCTTTAATGTTGTGTGCATTTTTACTGTGTTTGTGATGTGTTTTTCATGCGTTTTTACACTTCCATTTATGCAAATCACTTAAAAGGCAACAGGAAACGGAAATAAAGCAAGGAAAAAAAACATGGGGGGGGGGGGGGGGGGGGGGGATTTGGGGGCGGGTTAGAAAATGCATATAAAATGCATGGAAACGCTATGCATATGCGTCACCATAGACTTTCATTATGTGCCTTTTGGCAGCTTTCCTGCATAATATGCAACAAAACCAGCGTTTTTAAAAACGCATAGAAAACGCATATGCGTTTTTTCCTGTGGCTCATGGACTTTCATTAGCGGCAAAAATGCAGCATTTTCCCGCAACACTAGTGTTTCTGCTATGTGTGCACCCAGTCTGAATTCAGAACTGTGCTTCTCATTGAACATCCCTATTTGCAAACAGAACTTTTTTTTACTATGTACATGGCAGCATTTAGATGAGTTTTGTTGCGCTTGAACTGTTGATTTACTTTATGTTGTGTTTAAAAAGCATGTTGCTATTTTGTTGCTTTGAAGAGTTTGAACCGCACCTGGAAAAAAACCTGAGCAGAAAATACGTGCAGAGAACACTCCACCCTGGGCTGTGCTGCACCTGCCCTGGGGAAATGATACCTTCCTAACCTGTCACATCACACCGCCAATTGCACAAGCTCCAAACTGCAAAGCAGAAAGTTACAGGGCCAGTCCTGATTCTGTGCAGCAGCATGTGAAATGTTTACTTTTCTAGAGAGTAGAGAGGGGCAGAGTTAAGGTTGCCATACATCTAGCGATGATGGGAAGATTCTACCAAGAGACAAAACTCTCTCCGATCAAATCTGAATAGAGAGAAGTCTGTCCATACACCACAGGCTGATTCCCGATTGGCCAAGTCCATTGCATCACCGCTGCCTCCTATTGTATAAGCGTGCCCCCCTGTCTTCATTTACATTACTTGTCCTCAGTGGCATGGAGCTATGGGCCCGATTCAAGTTTTTCATTGGACGCCCCTCTCCCCCCCCCCCCCCCCCCCCCCCCCAAAGCACTCTATACGTAACAATTGATACGGCGCAGCAAAACCTGCCAAGGTCATCTACTGTATTAGAGGTGCAAGAAGAGGATGGGGATGATAATTACTACTATTCAAAGCATCTATAGAAGTCATTATTACCACCACAGGACCAATAAACAGCTTATACTGTGGTTTAGGAAGGGCCTCGTGGGGCCCCTCGGGCCCCGATGCGGTGGCTACCTCTGCAACCCCAATTGCTACGCCACTGTTTGTCCTATGTAGCCCACTGCGTGGTGCCCATCAGTCTCGCGGTTCTTCCTCTTCCATTCGTGCCTCACATGCCGCTGCTGTATAGTACATGGTGCATGTGTGACGGGAACAGCGTGGGGGGGTTTCGTCCCGTTCGTTGACCACGGCGGCCTGACATCTTGCAGCATGTCCAATTCATACATGCCACCAATTTTGGAGCGAAATGGGTCACCTCGTCGATTGAGCATGCTGTTGGCAGCACCGATTTTCATTAGATTTGATAATTACCAAATCATATGGTCGATCAGCCGCCAAGTCAAGAGATGTTTGGCTTCCTATACAGCCAGCCAGCCAGCTAGCTAGACGGCTCAGTATAAATACTGATGGCAATAAAAACCTGTGTTAAAACTATTCACAGACTATTAAGGCCGATTTTACACTTGTGGTGTGCGTTTGCGGTGCAATGCCCCGCTGCATCACGCCGCAACACACCAAATCACAAACATATGACCCTGCAGCAGAGTGGGCCAGAGTGGGGTCATATGCATAGTAAACCCCCCCTCGTTTCACTGTATGGCAGGTATTAGATTGTGTGCCCCTTTGAGGGACAGACAGTGACAATATTATATACACTATGTAAAACGCTGCGGAGAAGGTCAGCACTAAAAAATACACTATAAATACGGTGAATATTTCTATTCCAGCATGTAAGTATGTAAATGCCAACTGCTGCATACTATAACACTTGCATTTATTCTGATCTTTCACCCTGCTATATTTAGTTAATAAAACATGAAAGGTCTTGTATACCGTGTATTATAAACATGTTATACCAGTCAAAGCAACAAATCTATAATCTTCTAAATTTAGCACAAGAAAATTCCAGAGCAGAGTATCACACATGACTGGTACATTTGACACACACTGGTGAGTATTAAGTTGTCATCACATTTTAACACATTGGGGTGTATTCAGTAGGCATTCGTAAAATTGCCATAAGCAGGAAGCGCACTGCAATTTTACCGGTATATGTGATAGGCACATAGGCGCATTGAGCAATTAGTGCAATGCAAGTTACCTGGGGTAATGGAATGCTCCCTATTACTAACATTCCAACAAGTCAAGACCTTCCACCAGACTGTCTCCTCTGTATTTAATTCAGACAGTGACAATCATTAAACATGGGATTATTAAAAAAAAAAAAAATCTAGCTATCTAATCTTCCCAAGTGTTAGGTTAGAGCCTGATAACTAAATGTAACCTTAATATGTGCATACAGAGCCGCCCCTGCTGATCACGTTATACTGTAGATCCAGAATCACATGACATACACATGACTCCGCCTCTCAGTGACACGTAAGGCTGCCATTGGTTATGGGAAAAGTACAATAAAACCTAATTTCAACAGATAATTTGACTGGCAGGGACATTTCATAACCATATCACCGAATCTGGATGTTCAGTGGGGTGGTGCTGTGCAATGGCAACTTTGTACTGTGAATATGGCCGAAATTATATTATCCACTTCATATAACTGGAGGATTAAAATGGGATCCTGGCATTCTAGGAACGCAGGTTGGCATGTGAAAGTCACTCCGTGGTCACCCTTGTAACCAGATACATCAATATCCTCAGAGGTTTCACAAGAAGGATTAAATAATCTTTCTAGCACGCTGGCATTCAAAAGCACTGGGAGCAAGGGCACAACTTCCATCTGCATGCTTCTTATATGACCAACCGTCTCCTAGGAGACTATGAAAAACACCTTCTACAGAGTTTTAGAAAAGTCAGCACTTCTTCCCATGCAATGAAATATTTTAGAGGAGTCACTATTGACTATATTCCCTTAAACCTCACCCAGCTCTCTTGTGCTGCCCCCTCCCCTTCCCTGTACAGCCCTCTCTTCATAACAATAAAATAAAAATTCTCATGTCACAGTAGTCGACTGGGGCAATGCAGCGCGCAGGACGAGTCCCCGTCCACCGCTCACTGTGCTGGTGGGTCAGCGGCAGGCTTCTCCCTGCTGAAGGGCAGCCACAGTAGAGCTGGAGAGGAGTGCATTATACCAGCACTGCAGTACCTGGCAATCTACAGGAGCCATCTAGAGGGCAGCAGAGACCCTGGGAGTTGCATAGAGTCTGCATCAGTATGTATGAACAGCCTATCACTACCTGTCTGTCACTACTACCTCCCTATTACTTACTGCCATTACCACGAGCCATCCTATCAACTGACATCACTAGTATAGTACTTACTACTACCTGCCTGTCATTAAAAACTACCCATCACCATCTGCCTGTTGGTAATATATGACTGATATTCTCCTGTTCCTGGCATTATCTGCATGTCACCGCTATCTACCTATCATTGGTAACTGCATGTCACTTATACAGTAAAATCAGCATGTCATTGATATTTGCCAATCACTGGTATTGTTTGCTTGCTGTTGGCAATATCTAAATGTTGTTAATATTTGCACGGATACTTGCTTAATGGCCTAGTAATGTACAGTATGAGGCCCACTCCAAGGGTAAACAAGTGTTGCACATTAATGCACTGCCAACAATATATATCGTATATCCAAAATCTGCATATTTCTAATATTACAGTATATCCATTACCTAGCTCTACTCACAATTTATCCACCATATGCAACCTATCAGGCCATAGCCGTTCCCATGGTTTTTGTCTGTCTAGAGGTGGTCACACACGATACAATAATATGATAGATTTGACAGCAATTCGATAAAAACGGTAATTTTGTTGAGGTATCGAAAGTATCCACTTTATATATTATATATTTTCCAGACTCTAATCAGCTCCACAAGGGGACACAAGTCCTGTCATACATGCAAAACACTGTATTCAAAGATGTGTATACTGATATCAATATAGGCCCTGCCCCAACCACACACCTGAAATGTATGTCCACAAATATGTCTTGACAGTACTGAAGACTGCTGACCTGCAAGGTAAATTCTGGTCTAATCTATTTCCCTAAGCAGAGCAAACATTAAAGATGGCTTGTAGTGAGAGGAATATGGAGGCTGCCATCTGTATCCTTTTAAAGTAGACTTAAGTCTAAAAACCTACTCGCCTTGCTTATTCTGACTCAATGATGTAAAAAGAAGGCACTCATCTACTTTAGGGGACCCAGCAGTAAACTTCATAGAGAGGAGTTGTCCAATCACAGCACCTTCTACAGCACAAAGCGTTGCGATTGGCTGAATAGTGTGGGAATAGTTTACTACAACCCATTGGAAACCTAGTCGTTTGAGAGGGTGCCGTCCACCCAATCACGTTAGCTAAATGTTCCTGTGAGGTTTCCTGCTGGGTCCAAAAAGTATTAGGCGTTGTACACACAAGTAGATCCCCACCTGACCTTTTAGGCAATAAATCATCCGATACTATGACTGTGACTATCATCCGATACTATGATGTTAGCCAGTTACAGCGGGTTTCCTGCTCCAGTCATATTATACTACCACGTGGCATGTCTGATCAATATTTCCCACCACGTCAAGTTACACAATCACATACTGATCATTTCAGATCAATCCAAAGAAAAGTTTATGTCAAATCATTGGTCAATATGATCATTTTCATTGGATTATTCATTGAACTAAAAGAAGTGAATAGTCACTTGTAGGTAACACCTCGGGCAGGCAGGTAGTATCCTCTAAAACAAAATCAGTGATGGCATCTCTACAATACATTCACTGTAAGGGTCCTTTCACGGTGCCGCAAAGTCACATCACGTATTAGGGCTCGTTTCCACTATTGCGGTGCGCAATCGCCTGCATTCCACCGCGGATGAAATCGCATGCGGGTGCGATTCCGCATGCGGTTTTGCCGCGATTTCACATGCGATTCCGCATAGGTAAGGGTATGTGCGAATTTAACCATGTCACTGCCTGTGTAAATTAACATTATACCTCTTCGCGGTAAAAACCGCATGCTCAACTCGCATGCGGTTTCCCTATTAAAAGCATTAGCGGCGATTCGCGTGCATTCCTCTCGCACGCGAAATCTGACGGCTCTGCCGTGCAGATTTCTGCCGCACAAAAAAAACGCTCCCGCAGCCGCACAGGTGGAAACAGCCCCATCCACTTGCATTGCCTATGCGAATCTGCATACGGACACCGCATGCAGATTCGCTATAGTGGAAACGAGCCCTCAGACATGCGGTGAAACCATACAGTATGATAAGTATGCTTCACTGCCAATGCAAACACGCATGCGGTCCATTACCATGCCAGGACCCACCGCACTCAATGTGGATGTACCATAGGAATATCATTGCAGTGCATTGTGATGGTATGGCCTGTTGCAACAGAACCTTCAAAATAGGGAGCTGGCATCTTCACTCTCGATATAAACAATGCCAGTTGCCTGACTCCTGTGCTGATACTCTGCCTCCAGTACCATAAGGCTTTGCTCACAGTGGGCAGTTGAGTTGCAGAATAATTGTACATGTCTACTCACTGTCCATACAACTCTATGGGCCTTTTCACATTAATGAATTGTAACTGATCACATTATTCTAACTTACTGGATGCAGGCTTTGTATTGAAGTAAACCTGTAATGTAAGAAAGTGCCTCTGGGGAGTACTTACCCTGCAAGGGGCAGCCTCTGGATCCTAATAAGGCTTCCCCCTTTCTCTCCAGCCTCGGGGAACCAGTGCTGGCAGAGTGGACCCGATCGGGCTCGGCTATTTCCGCCTGAGCCCTAGGGGAAGCTTGGAGTGTGTGTGTGTGTGTGTGTGTGTGTGTGTGTGTGTGCGCGCGCGCGCGTGCGTGCATTGTCTTGTCACTTAACTGTCCTTCAGAGAAGCTCAAAATCTAATCCCTACCTTAGGGCCCGTTCAGATCACAAATGCGGATGGCCATGCGTGCGGAACGCGTGCGGACCGCAACGCGTACGAACGCATGGCCATCCGCATTTGTGTGCATTGCGTGGCTGATCCCATCACTGAAAAGTGAATGGGACAGCCACGCGTTTTAGCAAAATCTGCGTGCAGCATGCGTTCCCGGACCGCACAGGTCCGGAACGCATGCAGTGTGAACATCAGACATTGCACTCTATGCAATGTCTGATGTCGTGCGTATCGGCCACCTGCACGCGTTTCCAAAACGCGGCTGGAAACGCGTGCAGTGTGAACGGGCCCATAGTCATATGTCTATGTATGTATCGTGTAGTGTATGTATGTATCGTAGTCTAGGGCAAATTTTTTAGGGGAAAGCCAATTAACTTATCTGTATGTTTTTGGGATGTGGGAGGAAACCAGGAAACCTGAGTACCCAGAGGAAACCCACGCAGACACGGGGAGAACATACAAACTCCTTGCAGATGTTGACCTGGCTGGGATTTGAACCGGGGACCCAGCGTTGCAAGGCAAGAGCGCTAGCCAGTAGGCCACAGTGCTGCCCAATCCCATTGGCTTACATTGACGGACAGGGTCAGGAGCCAATTAAAGCGGCTCCTGACCTGTTCACACAGCTCTGCTGTCAAAGGGACAGCAGAGAGAGGGACTTGCGGCGATGAAAGAGCGATGTGACCGGTGGGTATGTGGAGTGATTCGTCGGGAGGCAGCGTTTTACGGTACCAGCAGTCTCTGGTCCTTAAAGAGAACCCGAGGTGTGTTTAAAGAATGATATCTGCATACAGAGGCTGGATCTGCCTATACAGCCCAGCCTCTGTTACTATCCCAATCCCCCCTAAGGTCCCCCTGCACTCTGCAATCCCTCATAAATCACAGCCGTGCTGTGAGGCTCTGTTTACATCTGTAGTGTCAGTCTCAGCTGCTCCCCCGCCTCCTGCATAGCTCCGGTCCCTGCCCCCGTCCCTTCCCTCCAATCAGCAGGGAGGGAAGGGATGCAGGCGGGGACAGGAGTTCTGCAGGAGGCGGGGAGAGCAGCAGACTGACACTATAGAGATAAACACAGCCAGCTCTGACAAGCTGTTTGTCAGCAGCATGGCTGTGATTTATGAGGGATTGCAGAGTGCAGGGGGACCTTAGTGGGGTTTGGGATAGCAACAGAGGCTGGGCTGTATAGGCAGATCCAGCCTCTGTATGCAGATAATATTCTTCAAACCCACCTCGGGTTCTCTTTAAAGAGACTCTGTAACATCAAAAACCTCCCCTGGGGGGTACTCACCTCGGGTGAGGGAAGCCTCCGGATCCTAATGAGGCTTCCCACGCCATCCTCTGTCCCACGGGGGTCTCGCTGCAGCCCTCCGAACAGCCGGCGACAGACCCGACTGTAGCTTCAATATTTACCTTTGCTGGCTCCAGCGGGGGCGCTGTGGCTGCTTTCGGCACGGAAATAGACGGAAATACCCGATCTCCGTCGGGTCCGCTCTACTGCGCAGGCGCCGGAAACTTGCGCCTGCGCAGTAGAGCAGACCCGACGGCGATCGGGTATTTCCGCCTACTTCGGAGCCGACAGTCGTCAGAGCGCCTGCGCAGGAGCCGGAAAGGTAAATATTGAGTCACCGCTGCACGGAGGGCTGCAGCGAGACCCCTGAGGGATGGAGGACGGCGTGGGAAGCCTCATTAGGAACCTGAGGCTTTCCCCAGCCGAGGTGAGTACCCCCAGGGGACGTTTTGTCGTTACAGTTCCTCTTTAAGGGGCCAGAGACTGCTAGTATGGAAGTAGTTAAAGGATATCAAAGCCAAAAAAACATGGAAGCTGAGGTGCTGGGCGGGCTGCCTGTGGCCGGGAGTGCATGCATATGATGTCATTATGCCGTAGAGACGTCATACGCATGCGCAGTGCGCTCCCGGCAACGGGAAGCCTGCCCAGTCCCCCCGAATCTGGCGACTTAGAAGAAGATCCCGGGGTGCTTTCAGGTACAGTGCAGGGGGGGCAGAGAGGAGAACAGTAGGCATCGGCACAGGTGACAGTATATGCCTGCTCCCCCCATTATCCATGTTTTTTTCTGCTCTGGTATCCTTTAAAGTGTATGTCCAGTCTCCATTGCAGTTCACACTCATAATGCGTGCATTATGTAGCTGACCACTGTGAAGCTAGCCCAAATCACTGGCCCAGAATAGGCATGCAGATGAGATGCTTTGTCTGTCTCTGGTCTGTGTCCACTGGCTGCATGCTTATTGTGGGTAAATGACTCAAAAACAACTAAAGCCACAGCTTCAGGTATTCCCTACTGACCACCAAAAGCTTCCAGTTTAAGTTATTCAGTAAATCCAGCACTCATTTTAACAGTGCCCTCCATCTAGGCTCACTGTGCGATTATGTGCTAGTATTACATTACAGACTCTGGCAATCCTAACAGGACACAAAATCCATCCCCTCTTTACAATACAGAGCTGCACAGGCAACCCTTGTACAGACTATATCTGGAGAATGAGACCCATTATACAATGGTTATGAGCAGATGCAGTGACCGTACAACCAGATGCTCCATGATATGAATTCCATGTTCTTCATGGGGTGGATCAGGCAGGACTGACGTAAGCATGCCATACACAGTCTAACTGTTTATATACCGATTACAAGGCTGCCTAACCACATCAATCTGTCACTTGGGATGGGATGTAACATTCAGCTTTTTGCTCTGCCTTTACTGGAATGAGCAGGAGCTGAACCAGAACTTTGCTTTAATCTATTCAGATGTAGAAATTAATTACTGATGAACTGACAGCATTATTAAAAAGAACCTGATGTGAGAGGGGAGGCTGACATGCTTATTTCCTTTTAAATAATGCACATTGCCTGGCTGTCCTGCTGATCCACTGCCTCTAATACTTTAAGCCAGAGACCATGAACAAGCATGCAAATCAGATGTCTCAGACAAGATTAGCCACATGCTTGTTTCAGGTGTGTGATTCAGACACTACTGCAGCCAAAGAGATTAGGAGGACTGCCAGACAACTGGCATTGTTTAAAAGGAAATAAATATGGCAGCTTCCATAGGTCTCACACCTCAGGTTCCTTCTAATTACTAAAGCAGTCAGGTAACAAATGGATCTGAACTGTCCCATGTGAAGTTTTGGTTCAGTCCCTGCTAATTCTGGTATATGCAGAGCAAAACATTCAGCCAAAGTCAAATTTCAGGCCCATTCGTGGCTGTCATTAGTAAGCTTCTATAAACAGCATGCAGCTGACTATTACACACTGTCCTGGCTAATACAATATGCCTGGTTTACAATGACACTAGCAAACAAACAAATAACACAAAAGTCTCAGTACAAATAATAACATGTAATATGTCTGTGCTGCTTATGCTACATGTATGTGGAACTTTCCAAGAAGTCTAAAAAAGGAGTGTATACCTCACACACCCACCAAGAGGCAATCTCCTGAACTTCTATGTCCTTTCTGCAGAAACCCTGCAAAATGCCTGGCTGTGAGTTGTGCAGTGCTTGTGTGAGCTGCAGAGCACAGTGTGAGGAAACACAGAGGACATACCTTACTTCCCAGCAGCTATAGAGCCAACTCTTCACAGATACACCCTGGCCACCGCTGCTCTGCAATAACATCAGAACTTCTGTGCAGTGCTGGTAAAACCCTCTATGCCTGCTACGTAATCAGGCTCTTCCCAAATCTCTCGCATACACATGACATGTCACAGCCATTCCAAAACTGCATCAGCAATCTCCACCCAAGGGCTGAGTGCTCCACCTATTTCTCAATGCTGCTGAACCCTGACAGGCCTTCATGACGTTTACACCGTATACAAACTGCAGTACGTCACCTGCTCATAAGAGGACTACAAAAGGCTTTTGTGACAGATGTGGCCAGATTACAGCCAGCTGCATTACACAACTAGCAAAGCTTAATGCAAACACAGACCATCAACACAGAAATGTGATCTGATTAGTCAGTATTTTGCTGTATAATACCAGTAATAAGAGTTAGCAGGGGCTGAACAGGAAGTTTGCAGAGGAGCTCATATTAAAGGGCACCTGAAGTGAGGCTGGGAGCACAATAGGCGGTGCAGAAAACCAATGTGTTTGATGTGTTTTTCATGCATTTTTGTGTGTTTTGCATTTTTATGAATTTACCTAGTCAATGGAATAAAATACTGTAACATATTTAAGAGAAAAAGCATAAAAAAATCATGTAAAAAAAGCATAAAAAATTCATTTAAACGGAATGCTCTGCGTCTCCATTGATACATTATGTGCGTTTTACATGCGTTTTTCAAAATGATGCCCAAGTTGTGTGTTTTTGAAAACGCAGAATATAAAACTCACATATATATGCATTTTTTTATATGTGGTCCATAGACTTTCATTAGCATCAAAAAACACTAGCGATTTCTGCAATTCTAGCGTTCCTGCATAGAGTTTTAATAGCCTGAGAGGGATATGGAGGCTGCCATATTTATTTCCAGTTAAACAATGCCAGTTGCCTGGCTCTCCTGCTGATCATCTGCCTCTAATGCCTGGTACACACTTTCAATTCTCCATGTAGTATGAGGGTTTACCTACACAATCTACTCATTGCATTCAATATCTGGTGACCCTCATGCTACAAAGATAACACTTCCAGCCATAGACCCTGAACAAGCATGCAGATCAGACAAGCTACATGCTTGTTGCAGGTGTGTGATTCAGACACTACTGATGCATGAAAAAGCAACAGGATGCCAGGCAATCTGCATTGTGTAAAATAAAATATATATGGAAGCCTCCATCTCCCTCACACTTGAGGTGTTCTTTAAAGGACACCTTAGCGCTCCATTACCTTGTAAAGGCCGCCCACACTACTTCCGGGTCAGCCAGGCTTGGTGAGCAGTGCGCTGCCTGGCGATGTGCATCTTTGATCACACGCCCATGACCGGGAGTGCTCTGCGCATGCGCATTATGTAGCTGTGATGTCACGACTACCTCCTGCTACCCTACACTACCTGCCTGCATGTTATGGAGTGCATACACATCCAATTTTGACTGGACAATCTTCGGCCAATTTTACCACCTCCATTAGGTTTAAAAGCCAACATATTCTGAACACTATGGGCTTGATTCACAAAACGGTGCTAACTGTTAGCACGCTGTGAAAAGTGCTTCGCGTGAAATTTCATGTGATAACGGTTATCGCGCGCAAAAATTCACATTCACGTGTTAATGCCAATTTTCCACGCGTTTAACGGTCACACGATACATTTGGGTCATTGCGCGAAAAATTTGCGTTAACTAGCGAATGCAAATTTTTGCGCGCGGTAACCGTTTTTTTCGTGCGAAACTTGTTTTTTCATGCAAACACGTGCTAAAAGCCGTGCTAACAGCACTGTTTTGTGAATCAAGCCCCATGAATAGATTGTGTAGGCAAGCTCTAATTCTACATGGAAGTGGTAAAACTGGCCAATGAAAATTGGATGTGTGTATGCATGCTTATGCTGGGAATACACGGTTTGTTTTTCAGGTGATTAGATGGTTCGATAGATAATTTCCGACATGTCCGATCTCCCTTTCGATCCTTTCACCGCTCAATTTCTGATAGAAGTAAATGGAAAAAGATAAGAAAAAGGAGCGGGAGATAAGAGAATTGACTGCAGAATCGAGCGGTAAAAACGATCGAAAGGAGAATTGAGCGCCAGAAACGAACCGTGTTTCCCAGCATAAGTCCCTACCGGCTACAACCAAATTACACACTGGGTGCTGCAATAGCTGCAACTGACATTGCGGTCTCTGGCCAAATGACCTGCCTCGAAGCATGGAACTAAGCTGTCCATGTGAATGATCTAATTCAGAAAGTATTACATGCAGCACCGTAACCAAACAGCTAGCACTTTAGCATTGTAGTGATAGAGTCCCAGGTTTGATTGTCAGACTGGACACTATCTGAATAGGGATGAGTGAGGCCCAGTGCACACCAAAATCGCTAGCAGATCCGCAAAACGCTACAAGTTTTTGAAGCAAATTTCAGAGCGATTCTAGGCATGTTTAGAGACGTTTTCTAAACATGCCTAGTGTGTTATGGAGCGTTTTTGTATAGCAGATTACAAATATTGTTACAGTAAAAGCTGTTACTGAACAGCTTCTGTAACAAAAACGCCTGGAAAATCGCTCTGATTTAGCGTTTTCCAGAGTGGTTTGAGCTTTTCCTATACTTTACATTGAGACAGAAACGCTTCTGCAAACCGCAAAAGTGCTGCAGCACCCACGTTTGCGGTTTGCTAAAAAACCTCAAACCGCCAGTGTGCACCAGCCCATTAAAATACATGAGCCAAGCTTTTTCAAAAAAACCGCTCGGTGTGCACCAGGCCTGAGTGAGTTATTTATTATGTGATAGAATTGTTGAGTGTGCAGGTCTCAGTTACTCTGTATACTCTGCACACAATGTATGGAGACTCCTTCACAGTCCAAGGAGCAAGGCCAGAGCCCTTAACCAGAACTTCACTATTTGTCCACAAATATATGGAAGGAATTTAGTATGTGTGTGATCAATGGATTGAATCTTTTGCTGACTTCCCAGCAATTTCTGTGTACCTTGCATGTGATTGGTCCATTTTGAAGCTGCATACACGTTGCAACAAAGTCTACATCAAGTTAGAACAATCAGCATGTTTTTGATCATTGATCAGTAATTTGTAATAAGGCCAGAGACATACTGTGAGCGCTTTCTCAGAGCTTTTCTGTCCGTCAGCACTGCCTGAGCGTTTTAAAAAAAACTCTCCCACTGACTTGCAAAATCGCATTAAAATTGCCGCCCCCGGGGGTTTGTTCCGCACACTCAGGGTTTGGAATGGTCGCTCTGTGGACTGGTCACTCTGTTTAAAAACAGGTGGGGACCAAAGTCCCATCCCTCCAAAGGAGAGTAACACAATGTGAAACAAAAGAATAAGAGGTGCCCAATGTAGTTATAACGTGTGTGGAGTTTACCGATTAAAGTCGAGAGGTGGCTTACCTCCAGAAGAATGGCTAAGCTTGCAGTCATAAGTGTATTTGCACAACAAAGACAAGGCCTTTTCGTGAGCCACATGGGCAATAAAGTGCCAAAAGAAGCCGACTAGTGGAGCCCTGAACACCTCTTAACCTGTTGTTCCACATTGTGCCTAAATTAGCTGCCTCGCTAGTATCACCCACTATACAGCCATGGATAGTGCTGTCACAACAAGCATTGCTGGAATCTAGAGCACCACGTGCAAAACTTGTGCTGAATATCTCCAACAAACATGTAAACCTTCCTGATGTGTGATGAGAAGGGTTACATACATGCCTACAGATGGACGCCGTGTCCCCTAGTCCCATTACAATGCTGCCAACAGATTCTTGTAAGCCTGTCCTAGGCTTAAGTCGCTGTTATATGACCATATGCTGCTAAACAGAGGTAAATTCACAGCCACCTATACTTCCTGTGTAGTTATTGTAATATGCAGTAGAGATTTATTTAGGAAGGCCAGAGAGGAGCACAACAAACACATACTGTATTGCAAGGCACATTACCTTAGTGCTGGCCGCTGAAGCACCTGCTGAGGCTCCACTAGCTGTGGCCCTGGCAGTGGTACTCGCACTGGTACCTCCAGGTTTCCTCTGAAAAACAAAACAAGCCATTAAATATCATTCATAAGACGCCCCTATAAATTTAAAGCAAATTTATTACCATCTGCATATCATTGTGAAACCAAATGGTCACCAGAGTCCTCACTAACAATGCAACAGAGCCATTGCATGTACCCCCTCCATGGGCCATCGGTGCCAGCTACATAAACAAGGCTCAGATAGGGAAACTGTGGCACCCATTAAAAATATATACATATTTAATTTGTGTGTCACTGATTCATGGATTCCCAAGAAATTAGGTGCTGTATAATTGCTATATAAATCAAACCACACCTACCAGTGTTTTTCATCGGAATTTCATCGGAATTGTATATGTAAATGTGTATGTAACATTGCCTGCAGTAATGTTGGCACACCTCTCAACTTTTTGAGATAAGAAAGAGATAAGAAAGAGTGACACTTTAAGACACACCCATGTCACACCCCTAATCACGCCCCCACCACACCCCCTAGCCACTGATACTAGAACGAATTCAGAAGCAAAAGATGAAGTTTTAACATTCAGACCACACTGGTTCTCTCTAACATTATTAGTTTTGCTTCATTTGAACATTTGAAAAAAAAAATAAAGTATATCAATTTAAACGGTAGAAATAATGTTTAGAGTCCATTAAAAGTAAGACACATTTTTCAGTAGATATATTTACATGGCTCTATACATCAGCCATGAAATAGGGACAAATGAGGAAGAAGAGGGACAGAGGGATTTAGTTCCCGAAGAGGGATTGTCCCTTTAAAAAAGGTACAGTTGGGAGCTTTGATGTTGGTTAGTATGGAGCACACAGTACATGCCCCTGATGAGTCACTGAGTGACGAATTCGATAGGGCGGAGTCTGATGCGGAAGCGGATTGGTGTACGCCTAGGGTGAGCGGCGACGGGAGGACACGTGTGGTGTCTCTGATCTCCGTGTGCGCAGCGGAGGAGTGGGGGAACACGTTTAGACGAGCCTGCCAGCCTGGCCACCTGAACGGGGGAGAGCCCGTTTAAGAAATTACTCCATGCAATGTTTTTATGAGGAATCATATGAGTGCAATTGCGTTTTATTAATAAATACTTTTTAGCAGTATTACGCTATGTGGGGTTTTTTTCAATGAGGTCTGAACAAGGAAGCTGATTGTATATGAAGAGGTCTGGTGTGATCTGTGGAACCATATTGCTGGAGAGGTGGGGGACGACCCGGGAACGGTCCCAAGGTGCATATAGACAATTGGTTGGTCTAGGACAGCAGTGAGTGGATCACAAAGGGTGTTGGTGGAGGTCTGCTATACTGTCCAGCTAGAAAATATAGCTTTTGGAGCACTGTATGACCTTGTGGAGAAGGAATAATCCAGTAGCAATCATCTGAAAAATTAGGGCCTTTGTACATGGACTTTCATTATTGATGCATGGACTTTAGAGGGTCTTTTTAAAGTGTTTTAAAAAACACTTTTATCAGTCAAGGCTGTGTGTTTTAATAGTGTTTATAAGGTCTGTGTTCTAAGAGTGTGCATAAAGTCCTACACACCGTGAGCACCACCTCTTGAGATATATATATAATTTGATTATAAGAGGAGGCGAACAGGTGTTTTCTTGGCTGTACCCATTTGAAGCTGTGAGCGCTGACCTCTTGTGGACACATAGTACAGTAGCACAGCGCACTATTCCCCTGTAACCAGGTACTGCAAAGGGACTGGCTGAAACCATGGAGTCCATCCTTGTCTGTATTATTATGTACCTCATTTTCGTTTCTTATTTTGTACAGCGCCACGGAATATGTTGGCGCTTTATAAATCAATAATAATAATTGCTATATAAATCCAACCACACCTGCCAGTGTTTTTTCGTTTGAATTTCATCGGAATGGTATACAGTATGTAAATGTGTAACATTGCCTTCAGTGACATAGAACACAGCAGAGTAGCACACCAGTAACTAGCTACTGCAATGGGACTGGCTGAAACCATGGAGTACACTGATGTAGAAAGGACATGGAGAGGTCTAGTATTTAGAAATAACTACTTTACCCCAATACACACTATATTTGTATGTGTTTATGCAGCAGATATCATTATCAGTCCTGATACAAGATGACAGAATATTATCACATTCTCTACTTGATACTCTGTTTAGATTATGGTGATTCAGCTTCGGCCTGCATCAACAAAGTCAACACAGCTGAAGTCCATCCAACCTGTGGGTGTTGTCAGGGCTTAAATTCTGAAAAGGCTGTGTAGGCTGCAGCCTAGGGGAGCTGCTGGACAAGGAGCAGAGGTTGGGCATGGAAGACAAAGCTACACATGGGGGGCTGAGCAGGAAGAAGTGAATTTATGCAAGGGAGGGAAGGTTGCATATGGATGAAGGAGGCTGCTATACATAGAGTGTGCACATGACAGAGAGGGATGGATGTGGAATGGGAGGAGATTTGCTGTAAATTATTATTATTAATATTTATATAGTGCTGACATCTTCTGCAGCATTGTACAGAATATATTGCCTTGTCACTTAACTGTCCCTCAGAAGGGCATTTATGTGACAAGACAGGGGATCAGCAGGGCGGCGCTCAAGCAGACAGATTTAGTTGGTCACCTGTCCTGCTGGCATTCTTCCTCCCATCCAATCAAGTGCCCGGGACGCCTTGTGCCTCCCTTCTGTGTGTCTCCTCCTGTATGCATGCTTGCAAGATATGATAGGGTGGAAGAATGGATACAATGACACTACTCCAGGGAGCCAGGCGGTGACCTGGGCACTTGGTCAGACTGCAGGAATCACTTGGCACAAGAAGTGGGATAACTAAAACCTCTAAAGTTCTTGGCTACAATTACTTTTCATCAAGCCCCAAAACTCACTGTCAGTCTCATTGTTTTGGCTTAAAAAGGGATGATTCCCATGAACTGTCTGTAAATTACAGACAGTTAGCAACCCTGATGGATTTTAGTTCTCGACCAACTTAACTGTAGCTGAATCCTGATAGCTGTTTCAGGTGGCTTTGGACTTTATCAGTGCAAGACATTGGCTTGTGCTGAAGCAGTAAGGGCAGGGCTTGTGAGAATAGTTGCACTGGGTACCTAGTCCAGTTGGTCGAAAAGCAAAATCCATCAGGGTTGCTAACTGTCTGTAAATTTACAGACAGTCCATGGAATCATCCCTTTTTAAGCCAAAACAATGAGACTGACAGTAAGGTTTTGGGGCCTGATGCAAAGTAATTGCAGCCAAGCACGTCAGAGGTAGAGCTGAACGATTTTAAGTTTTAAACCGAAAATCATGAACAGGGGCAAGACGATCCTGGGATCATTAAAGCGGTTTCGCCGCCGCTGGTACCTGATCTGCTCCTGGCCCCCCCTTCCTCTCCCAGCACCGTTCTCCAGTAAGTTTTGATCCCATTCGGCCACACTGCATTGCATTGCTGCGTGGTGAGCAACAGTGAGGAGGCAGAGGTTTTAGTTATCCCACTTCTTTTGCTGTCTGACCAAGTGCCCAGGCCACCACCTGGCTACCTGGAGCAGTGTCACTGTATCCAGTCTGCTGTCCTATCATATCTTGCAAGCATGCATACAGGAAGAGAGACACAGAAGGGAGGCACCAGGGCGGCCCAGGCACTTGATTGGATGGGAGGAAGAATGCCAGCAGGACAGGTGATAAAGCTAAAACCTTTAACATCTCAAACCCCTCCATGTACTGAGCAGCAGGAGGACTCTTATGTGCCAGTCAGCCTGGGGGCAACAGAAGAAGGCACTGCAGGAGCCAATGGACCACAACATTACAGGGGGCAGCTGAAAAGATCCCAGCAGGGGACAACTAAGAAGGGCTCTATAAAATCAGGAGGCAATAGAGAGCTTAAATATAACAGTGAGGAAGAGGGGTCATTACTTATTATTACTTACCATATTTATTACAACAGAGAGTAATAACCAGTAGCAATATCATTAGGGGGATAATATTGGCCTGAAACTATGCCCACATTCTGACCCCACCCACTCTCTGACCTGGACCATACCATTTAAACCTCAATACGTTTGTAGCTACTACTGATAAGAAGTTCAAACTAAGTTATAGGTACGGTAAATGTTTGGTAGGATTCTCTAGAATCCTGTTTTTTTGGTGTCACTCATTCATGGATTCCCAGGAAAGTAATTGCTATATAATTGCTATATAAATCCAACCACACCTGCCAGTGTTTTTCCTCAGAATTTCATCGGAATGGTATACAGTATGTAAATGTGTAACATTGCCTTCAGTAATTAGTTAAGAACCAAAATTCATTAGGGTTGCCAACTGTCTGTACATTTACAGACAGTCCATGGAACTCATCCTTTTTTAAGCCAAACAATGAGACCGACAACGAGGTTTTGGGGGCCTGATGAAAAGTAATGGCAGCCAAGCACATTAGAGGTTTTAGTTATCCCACTTCTCCTGCCAGTGTAAATCCTGCTTACTGACCAAGTGCCCAGGCCACCACTTGGCTCCCTGGAGCACAATCATTGTATCTAGTCTGCTGTCCTATCACATCTTGTAAGCATGCATACAGGAAGAGAGACACAGAAGGGAGGCATGAGGCGGCCCAGGCACTTGATTGGACGGGAGACGGGAGGAAGAATGCCAGCAGGACAGGTGACAAAGCTAAAACCTTTACCATCTCAAACCCCTCCATGTACTGAGCAGCAGGAGGACTCTAAAGTGCCTGGCAGCCTGGGGGCAACAGAAGAAGGCACTGCAGGAGCCAATGGAGAACAACATTACAGGTGACAGCAGAAAAGATCCCAGCAGGGGACAACTGAGAAGGGCTCTACAAGAACAGGAGGCAACAGAGAGGTTAACTATAACAGTGAGGAAGAGGGGTCACTTATTATTACTTACAGTATATATTACAAAAGGGAGTAATAACCAATAACAAATAGCAATATCATTTGGGGGATAATATTGGCCTGAAACTATGCCCACATTCTGACCACGCCCACTCTCTGACCCGGCCCATACCATTTGTACCTCTACGCGTTTGTAGCTACTACTGAAAAGAAGTTCAAACTAAGTTATAGGTACGGTAAATGTTTGGTAGGATTCTCTAGAATCCTATTTTTTTGGGTGTCACTTATTCATGGATTCCCAGGAAAGAAATTGCTATATAATTGCTATATAAATCCAACCACACCTGCCTGTGTTTTTCATCAGAATTTCATCGGAATGGGATACAGTATGTAAATGTGTAACATTGCCTTGAGTGATGTTGGTTAATCTGGAACATGTAGTACAGTAACACAGCACACTATTCCCCTGTAACTAGGTACTGCAAAGGGACTGGCTGAAACCATTGATTTAGGAAGTTCCGTCACATGGAGAGGTCTAGTATTTAGAAATAACTTACTTTACACCAATACACAAGATATTTCTATGTGTTTCTGCAGCAGATATCTCTTTTATCAGCTCTGACACAAGATGACAGAATATTATCACATTCCCTACTTGATACTCTGTTTGGGTGATGGTGATTCAGCTTCTGCCTGGATCATAAAATCAACATAGTAGATGTCATACAAGTCTATCCCACCTGTGTCAGACTAGTGAAGACAAAAAGACACACGGACACCAGGAGCCCGCTATTGCGTAATATTGACAGGCAAAGAACCAAGGGTATAAAAGCTAGAGTGTATACTCACAAGCGTGGGTTGCCACTAGATGCAACCACTCATATGTACATATGGAGAAGTACCGTCCCCACTCGGTCTTTAGTAGTCAGCTAATGGTCGCAGCTCCTAAAAAATGTCGTACTCCACCAAGGTGTAGTAGCGAACACCCCAAAGAATGACTTAAGAGAAACTAAACAGACATACAAGAGGCGCCCCAAAATATATACTATTCTAAGAAAAATCTATAAAGAAAGGTAAGAATTTCAGCGTAGGTGCCATCTCGTGGTGCCCACGCTCTTATGCTGTTATTTTTATGGCACACTATTTGACCGGATGAAGCGACATTGGTTCGCGAAATGCATTGTCTTAGGTGCACTAATAAACAATAAAGCTTTATAATAATTAAGGACTCGTGAGTCTTCTTGTCAGGTAAGACCTGAAATTCTTACCTTTCTTTATATATTTTTCTTAGAATAGTATAGGAATCCACTTCAGCAGGCACCACCAATTCAAACGTAATCGCTTTATTATATCACATGGGTTAAAAGGCAGTCATCCAACGACAGACCGCTGTTTCGGGCCTCATGCTCTTTGTCAAGTTGTCAAAACTGTATTGCAGTTTTGACAACTTGACAAAGAGCATGAGGCCCGAAACAGCGGTCTGTCGTTGGATGACTGCCTTTTAACCCATGTGATATAATAAAGCGATTACGTTTGAATTGGTGGTGCCTGCTGAAGTGGATTCCTGCAAATATCAGCTCCAGTGGTGTGGAGAGCTGTCAGCTGAGGCACGCCGCCTGATCTTCCTGTTGATGGGTGCTGCTCTAAACCCAGTGAAAAGTCTTAGAATAGTATACATTTTCAGGGTGCCTCCTGTATGTCCGTTTAGTATCCCACCTGTGGGTGTTGTCAGGGTTTAAGTTCTGCAGAGACTATGTAGGCTGCGGCTTAGAGGAGCTGCTTTTCTAGGAGAAGAGGTTGGGCATGAAAACAAAGCTACACATGGGGGCTGCAGCAGGAAGAGGTGGCTGTTAAGCAAGGGGGGATGGTTGCATATGGATGAAGGAGGCTGCAATACATTGAGTGTGCACATGACAGAGAGGGCTGCACATAGCTGCTATACACAGAGTGTGCACATGAAAGAGAGGGCTGCACATGGCTGCTATACATAGAGTGTGCACATGACAGAGAGGGCTGCACATAGCTGCTATACACAGAGTGTGCACATGACAGAGAGGGCTGCACATGGCTGCTATACATAGAGTGTGCACCTGACAGAGAGGGCTGCACATGGCTGCTATACACAGAGTGTGCACATGGCAGAGAGGGCTGCACATGGCTGCTATACATAGAGTGTGCACCTGACAGAGAGGGCTGCACATGGCTGCTATACACAGAGTGTGCACATGACAGAGAGGGCTGCACATAGCTGCTATACACAGAGTGTGCACATGACAGAGAGGGCTGCACATAGCTGCTATACACAGAGTGTGCACATGACAGAGAGGGCTGCACATGGCTGCTATACATAGAGTGTGCACATGACAGAGAGGGCTGCACATAGCTGCTATACACAGAGTGTGCACATGACAGAGAGGGCTGCACATGGCTGCTATACACAGAGTGTGCACATGACAGAGAGGGCTGCACATGGCTGCTATACACAGAGTGTGCACAAGACAGAGAGGGCTGCACATGGCTGCTATGCTATACATAGTGTGTGTGCACATGACAGAGAGGGCTGCACATGGCTGCTATACATAGAGTGTGCACCTGACAGAGAGGGCTGCACATGGCTGCTATACACAGAGTGTGCACATGACAGAGAGGGCTGCACATGGCTGCTAAACATAGAGTGTGCACATGACAGAGAGGGCTGCACATGGCTGTTATACATAGAGTGTGCACATGACAGAGAGGGCTGCACATGGAATGAGAAGAGATTTGCTGTAAATTAATATTATTCAGTACATACAGTATATAGTGCCAACATCTTCTGCAGCTCTGAACACAATATATTGTTTTATCACTTAATTGTCCCTCAGAAGGGCAGTTAAGTGACCAGACAGGGGATCAGGAGGACGGCGCTCAAGCAGATGGACTTGTGGATCTCAGGTACACTTTAAATAGCTGAATCCAGATAGCTGTTTCAGGTGGCTTTGATCTTCATCAGTGCAAGGCATGGGTTTGTACTGAACCAGTAAGGGCAGGGCTTGTATGGATAGTTATACCTAGCCAAGTTGGTCGAGAACCAAAATCCATCAGGGTAGCCAACTGTCTGTAAATCTGCAGACAGTTCATAGAACTCATCTCTTTTTAAGCCAGAACAATAAGACTGACAGTGAGGTTCTAGGGCCTGCTGCAAAGTAATGGCAGCAAAGCATGTTAGAGGTTTTAGTTATCCCACTTCTTCTGCTGTCAAACTAAGTTCAAACGAAGTTAAAGTTACAGTAAATGTTTGGTAGGATTCTCTAAAATCCTGTTTTTTTGTGTCACTCATTCATGGATTCCCAGGAAAGTAATTGCTATGTAATTGCTATATAAATCCAACCACACCTGCATTGTTTTTCATCAGAATTTCATCGGAATGGTATACAGTATGTAAATGTGTAACATTGCCTTCAGTAATTAGTTAAGAACCAAAATTCATTAGGGTTGCCAACTGTTTGTGCATTTACAGACAGTCCATGGAACTCATCCTTTTTGAAGCCAAACAATGAGACTGGCAACGAGGTTTTGGGGGCCTGATGCAAGTAATGGCAGCCAAGCACGTTAGAGGTTTTAGTTATCCCACTTCTTCTGCCAATGTAAATCCTGTTACTGACCAAGTGCAAGATTAGCAGGACAGGTGACATAGTTAAAACCTTTAACATCTCAAACCCCTCCATGTACTGAGCAGCAGGAGGACTCTTAAAGAGAACCCGAGGTGTGTTTAAAGAATGTTATCTGCATACAGAGGCTGGATCTGCCTATACAGCCCAGCCTCTGTTGCTATCCCAAACCCCACTAAGGTCCCCCTGCACTCTGCAATCCCTCATAAATCACAGCCATGCTGTGAGGCTGTGTTTACATCTGTAGTGTCAGTCTCAGCTGCTCCCCCGCCTCCTGCATAGCTCCGGTCCCTGCCCCCGTCCCTTCCCTCCAATCAGCAGGGAGGGAAGGGATGCAGGCGGGGACCGGAGTTCTGCAGGAGGCGGGGAGAGCAGCAGACTGACTCTATAGAGATAAACACAGCAAGCTCTGACAAGCTGTTTGTCAGCAGCGTGGCTGTGATTTATGAGGAATTGCAGAGTGCAGGGGGCCCTTAGGGGGGTTTGGGATAGCAACAGAGGCTGGGCTGTATAGGCAGATCCAGCCTCTGTATGCAGATAATATTCTTCAAACCCACCTCGGGTTCTCTTTAAAGCGGACCCAAACCAAACATTTTTTTAATTCAAAATATTTAGTTGCACCACTCTGACACATACAAAGATAAATAAACACTCCTTCAAGTCTATGAGCATTTCAGTGCACGCTTTTCACCCTTCTCTTTTCATTAATAGGGTTATACAGGTGGCAGCCATTAGTAATTCCTCCTTTGCCAGACACCTGCTACTCACCAGTTTGCCGGTTTCTGTCCCGGCAAAATGAAAGGAAGGGAGAGGTTCCTTCATTAAACGTAAAATATTTTATATTTGTCATCATGCAGCTGAAAAAAGGCTGCTATTTATTATTATAATTTAGAAAATAGATTTTATTTCTGAAATCTTGTATTTTTAGTTTGGGTCCACTTTAAGTGCCTGGCAGCCTGGGGGCAACAGAAGAAGGCACTGCAGGAGGCAATGGAGAACAAAATTACAGGGGGAAATGGAAAAGATCCCAACAGGGGACAACTGAGGAGGGCTCTATAAAATCAGGAGGCAATTGAGAGCTTAAAGGGACACTGTAGGGGTGTCAGGGGAAAATGAGTTGAACTTACCCGGGGCTTCTAACAGTCCCCTGCAGACATCCTGTGCTCGCACAGTCACTCACCAATGCTCTGGTCCCGCCTCCGGTTCACTTCTGGAATTTCAGACTTTTAAAGTGAACCTCCGGACTAAAAATCGACTCAGCAGCACTGAAAAGGCTTGGTGTTTCTTTAACAGTTTCACAGCATCAGAACTTTGTTTCTCTTATACAAGCCTCATTTTTAGCTGCACAGAAGAAAACTGCCCGGGCTTTTTTCCCCTGATGCTGTACAAAGCATGATGGGATTTCTGATGCTGTTGTTCTTTTTCTGCTGTTTTGGTGCAATTTGTTTTTTTTACATTTTTAATTTGACATTTGAAGCCTAGCTTGTGCTGCTGGGAGGGGTAATCAGGACACAGGACAGTTGGAACTGTGTCTCCTGCTCTTTGTCACCTCCTTTCAACCAAAAAGATGGCTGCCCCCATGACAAAGATGGCAGCCCCCATGAATCACAAACATTTGCCTGTTCTTTTAAAACAGGGTGGGTAAGAGATTATATTACCTATCTATTCTAATTAACATAACTAATGTAACTTGATGACAGTATGTTTGTTTAGGCTGAAGTTCCCTTTTAAGTCTGAAAACCACTGTGCCTGCGTTGCAGTGTCCTCGCTCCCGCTGATGTCACCAGGAGCGTCATGCGCAGGCATAGACCAGGCCTGCGCAGTATGCTCCTGGTGACATCAGCGGGATCGAGGACACGTCAACACAGGTGCAGTGGTTTTCAGACTGTAAATCCTGAAATTCCAGAAATGAACCGGAGGCGGGGCTGGAGCATCGGTGAGTAGCTGCGTGGGCACAGGATGTCTGCCCCGGGCAAGTTCAACTCATTTTTTCCCGACCCCCTACAGTGTCCCTTTAAAGAGACACTGAAGCGAAAAAAAAAATATGATATAATGAATTGGTTGTGTACTATGAATAATTTCTAGAAGATTAGCCTAGATGAGCCTGCGCAGTAAAGCCCGGAGGACGTCCGATGACGTCAGCGCGCCGCCGTGAGGCGCATTTTGGAACGCGGAAGGAGCCCGACCTGGCCGCTGGCCTGGCTAGGTCGGGTCGGCCACCGGCAGCCTGCGGAGCGGCGCCGAGGGCACCTCCTGCCTGCCACGGGCTGGAGGAAGCCCCAGGTAAGTGGATGCGGATTTTTATTTTTTTTAAACAGTCCCTGAACCTTCCCTTTAAATATAACAGTGAGGAAGAGGGGTCATTACTTATTATTACCTACCATATTTATTACAACAGGGAGTAATAACCAATAACAAGTAGCAATATCATTTGGGGGATAATATTGGCCTGAAACTATGCCCACATTCTGACCATGCCCACTCTCTGACCCGGCCCATACCATTTGTACCTCTACGCGTTTGTAGCTACTACTGATAAGAAGTTCAAACTAAGTTATAGGTACGGTAAATGTTTGGTAGGATTCTCTAGAATCCTGGTTTTTTGGTGTCACTTATTCATGGATTCCCAGGAAAGTAATTGCTATATAATTGCTATATAAATCCAACCACACCTGCAGTGTGTTTCATCAGAAGTTCTTCGGAATGGTATACAGTATGTAAATGTGTAACATTGCCTTGAGTAATTAGTTAAGAACCAACATTCATTAGGGTTGCCAATTGTCTGTACATTTACAGACAGTCCATGGAACTCATCCTTTTTTAAGCCAAACAATGAGACCGACAACGAGGTTTTGGGGCTTGATGCAAAGTAATGGCAGCCAAGCACATTAGAGGTTTTAGTTATCCCACTTCTCCTGCCAGTGTAAGGCCTCTTGCACACTGCAAGCGATTCAGATTCAGATTCCGCTTTTTACTTCCGATTCAGATTCAGATTTGCAGTTTTCTCCCTGCACACTGCAAATCGGAATCTGAATCTGATGTAAAAACAGATTAAAAAGCGGAATCTGAATCTGAATCGCTTGCAGTGTGCAAGAAGCCTAAATCCTGCTTACTGACCAAGTGCCCAGGCCACCACCTGGCTCCCTGGAGCACAATCATTGTATCTAGTCTGCTGTCCTATCATATCTTGTAAGCATGCATACAGGAAGAGAGACACAGAAGGGAGGCACTAGGGCGGCCAAGAAAATTGATTGGACGGGAGGAAGAGTGCCAGCAGGACAGGTGACAAAGCTAAAACCTTTAACATCTCAAACCCCTCCATGTACTGAGCAGCAGGAGGACTCTTATGTGCCTGTCAGCCTGGGGGCAACAGAAGAAGGCACTGCAGGAGCCAATGGAGAACAACATTACAGGGGGCAGCAGAAAAGATCCCAGCAGGGGACAACTGAGGAGGGCTCTACAAGAACAGGAGGCAACAGATAGCTTAACTATAACAGTGAGGAAGAGGGGTCACTTATTATTACTTACAGTATTTATTACAAAAGGGAGTAATAACCAATAACAAATAGCAATATAATTTGGGGGATAATATTGGCCTGAAACTATGCCCACATTCTGACCACGCCCACTCTCTGACCTGGACCATACCATTTGTACCTCAGACCCTTTTTGCAGCTGCTACTGATAAGACGTTCAAACTAAGTTATAGTTACAGTAAATATTTGATAGAACTATCTAGAATCCTGTTTTTTTTTTGTCGTCACTCCTTCATGGATTCCCAGTAAAGTAACTGGGACATAATTGCCTTTATCCTAAGACCAAATTGCACTCCTACTAGGAATCCTAAAACACACTGCCTCTATACAGTATGTAATTATGTCTTGTCCCCCCCCCCCCCCCCCCCCAATTCCCTTTAGATTGTAAGCTTGCGGTGTCTTGAAAATCATTATACATTTTATTTATCATGTTACTTTTATCACATTACCAATTCTGTATTTTGTATTGTTTTTTTTTATTTTGTCACTAATTATGTATCTTGTATATTGGTGCACACCATTGTCTGTATTATTATGTACCTCATTTTCGTTTCTTATTTTGTACAGCGACACGGAATATGTTGGCGCTTTATAAATCAATAATAATAATTGCTATATAAATCCAACCACACCTGCCAGTGTTATTTAATTGGAATTTTATCGGAATGGTGTACAGTATGTACCGGTAAATGTGTAACATTGCCTTCAGTGATGTTGGGTAATCTGGAACATATAGAACACAGCAGAGTAGCACACCAGTAACTAGCTACTGCAATGGGACTGGATGAAACCATGGAGTACATTCATCTGGTAAGTTAAGTCACATGGAAAGGTCTAGTTATTTAGAAATAACTACTTTAACCCAATACACGCCAAATTTGTATGTGTTTATGCAGCAGATATCACTTTTATCAGTTCTGACACAAGATGACAGAATATTATCTATCTATATTATCCCTACTTGATACTATGGTGATTCAGCTTCGGCCTGGATCAACAAAGTCAACAAGTCCATCCAACCTGTGGGTGTTGTCAGGGAATTAATTCTGCAAAGGCTGTGTAGGCTGTAGCCTAGGGGAGCTGCTGGACTAGGAGCAGATGTTGGGCATGGAAGACAAAGCTACACATGGGGGCTGCAGCAGGAAGAGGTGGCGGTTATGCAAGGGAGGGATGGCTGCATATGGATGAAGGAGGCTGCAATAGAGCGTGTGCACATGACAGAGAGTACTGGGTGTGGAATGGGAGGAGATTTGCTGTAAATTATTATTTAGTATTTTTATGGTGCCGACATCTTCCACAGCATTGTACAGACTACTGCATATATAATCTTGTCAGTAACTGTCCCTCAGAGGAGCTCACAATCTAATCCCTACCCTAGTTATATGTCTAAGTATGTATTGTGTAGTGTATGTAACGTAATCGAGGGCCAATTTAGGGGGAAGCCATTTAACTTATTGGGAGGAAACTCCACAGTGTAAAAAAACAGTAATAGCTGGCAGCCAAATTACGTTATAACTGTGAGCTTAAAAAAAAAAAAAAAAGCCTTATATGATTTTCCCCATGTATATAGTTAACTATAGTCACAGTGAGTACAGAATAATACTAATACAGCAGTAGTGCTGCACAGAACATGGGAGGTAATAAAGAAAAATGAACAGATTTTGTTTTCCATTGTGGTTTTCTGCTGAAATGCGTCACGTGAGGGAAACATACATTATGAAATACCTGAATGACTTTGTTATGTAAGGGCCTGTGCACACTGAAAAACGCAAACAAAAACGCAAGCGCATGCGTTTTTAAAGTGCATGTAGTTTTAAAAACGCATGCGCTTTTGCCTGCGTTTTTTGTGCGTTTGCGTTTTTCTTGTAATTGCTGATTGGCTAAAGAATACTTTGTTTTTTTTCTAGTTTACATTTCAACAGGAATCAGGAGATTGCAGAGTCTTCTGGGATACTGACTTCTGAAAAACGCAAGCGCAGCAGGCACTGCGATTGCGTTTTTCTAAAAACGCATCGCACCAGTGTGTACAAGTCATCACGATTTTCATTCTTTTTCAAAAGACCTTGCGTTTTTAAAAACGCATGCGTTTTTAAAAACGCAACGCAAGCGCAGCAGTGTGTACAGGCCCTAAGGCTGGACACACACAGCCTGATAGCTGTGAAGTAAGGGACAAATGTATCCCAAGCACCGGCTTGGTCAATCACTAGGCCATTCAGGGGTTAAGCAGAGGGCCGCAGCAGCTTTCCTGAGCATGGGAAGCCCTCATTATCACTCAGACATTTTCCAGCAAGTCAGCCAAGGCTGAGAAAACATCACAGCGGCCTGGCACACTGGAAACACGCTAGAGTGGGCAGATCTCTCATATCCCATTCCTCTCAGCCAGGCCAAGCACAGCAGCCATTCAGAGGCTATCACACATGAGAAATGTTCAATTGTCCACTCTGTAATTCACTTAATACAATAATAGCCAAGTATTAGAATACTTCTGCTTAAAAGCACTTACTGTTCAGTAATGCAATGCCCTTGTATTCCTGACTTTGCTTTTGCCCTACAGTACAGGCTTTTCCCAGCCAAGGTTTACATTCCAAGGGCTCGATTCACAAAGCGGTGATAACCCAGTTAAAGACTTTAGGCGTGATAACCATTTTATCATGCCTAAACTCAGTTTAGGCATGATAAATTTAGGCATGATAAGTTTAGGCATGATAAGTTTAGGCGTGATAAGTTTAGGCGTGATAAGTTTAGATCGCAAAGTCCTGCGCGCAAAGCAGCGCCATTAAACTCTATGCAACGTTTCGCGCACCAGACTTTGCTAGCGCAAAACTTTTGATCAGCTGCGCACTGCAGTGCTAACCCAGTTGGTGCCTTAGTTATCATGCCTAAACTTATCACGCCTAAACTTATCACGCCTAAACTTCTCATGCCTAAACTTATCACGCCTAAACTTATCATGCCTAAACTGAGTTTAGGCGTGATAAGGGGCATTTCACCAGCATGCTAACAGTTTGCACCGCTTTGTGAATCAGGCCCCCAGAATTAGCCATGAGCAGCCAGTAGGCCATATTAATGTGTACAGATATTATCAGCCAATCATGTGCTAATGAGTTTACAGATCAATGAAACACTGTAGAAGCAGTAGGGATAGCTTCAGAACACATTATTCAGGTAGTGATCAGCACAGAATACAGCTAGTTCATTGTAATGGGCCATACACTGGCTGGATAAAACTTAGCAATAAAGATAAAGACCGCCTCTGCCGAGAATCTATTTTGTTTTATACAGCAGACCCCGGCTCCAGACGGACGCCCAGCCAACAATCCGTCTGGCGGATCGGAGTTGCAGCCGAGTGCATTATTTTCCCATTTATCCAACCTGCTATGTGATGTCACACCTGTGCCACGCTGTCGGCCCTTGCCAGTTTTCAGGCTAGTGGTGTTTGTACAGTGGCAGCCCTGCAATGTCACCTGAGCGATTAGATCCCGATCCCCACTGGATGACATTAATTAAGCCTATGTACAGGACTTAGAGGACAACCGAGGTGACATGTGACGTGATGAGATAGACATGTGTATGTACAGTGCCAAGCACATAAATAACTAGGCTGTTCTCCTTATTTTCTTTCCCTGTCTGAAAGAGTTAAACATCAGGTATGAAAGTGACCGTTTCTGTCCAGGTTGGGACCAGCAGTTTCTGTCCAGGTTGGGACTATAGCATAACCCTTGATGGTAAATAATTAAAGCCATAAAATACTTTCCTGTCAGTAAATGGCTTCTGAGAGCAGGAAAGAGATAAAAAGGGTCAATAATTCATATATTTGAGCTCTAGCATACTTCAATGTAGGTGTCATTGAGCAGAGACAATAAAACAGTAAAAACTTAAAAACTAGATTTAAATATAAAATAAAACTGTGGGATATCTAAAAAAAAAAGTCATTTTAGGAGAAACAGGATAGATACAATTTTTTTTCTCATCAGTTTATTTTCACCTCGGATGTCCTTTAAGCACGGTGTAGCAGTTTTTAATGTATATACAGGGGGTGGCATTCCTGTATTATACAACTGATATAAAATTAAAAATTCAAGAATATTGTGTTTTTGATCAGAGCCTCAAACATTGGTGACACGCTGTGTTGCTATGTGGGGAGGCGGAGTAATGACAGAGTGGCACATGGGTGACGTCACATGGCGGGCAGGTGGGGACATAGACAATGGGATTGGCCATCAAGCGGGTTAGTTCATCCATCAGGCAGATCTTTTGCAGGTTGGGGGTCGCTGTACACACGCTTGATTATCGGCTGAGGCGGTCGTTATTGACCACCTCATCCGACTTTAGTCAAGTGTTTGTTCGAGCCGTATGCCTGGTATGCACCAAGCAATTTTCTATCAGATAGACGAGTCAAATCGATTAATTCCAACACGTTCAATCTGAATTTCAATAATTTTTCTGATCACCTTTCTGATCAGAAAAACGATCGGAAATCAGATCGGACCTTTCGTATATTATTTATTCGACCGTCTATCCGACAGGAAATTGCATGGTGTGTACCAGGCATTAAATGAAACAAATACAACAATTGCAAGATGTGTATCCTGCATATAAACCACTGTTACGTAATCAGATTACATTTTACGATGACGTTACACATGAGTGCACAGAGGTAATCTATAGAGTCAGACATTATTCATCGGACACTGACAATAGTAGCTCTGTTCCTGCAGGGCCACAGCTACTCTCAGGGTAACACTGTGCTGTAACCGGCCTGTGCTTCCATCCACACATGAAATATAGGTGTGCTTTCACACCTGTGGGAACATGTCACAGTGTCACAGTTTGTTTTTATAACAGAAGATTTTACTTGTGGTTTTTCTGGTACTGTGTTGTAGGATGTTATTTCTTTTCTCCATGGTTACACTATAACAGTTTCTTATGTTGTCATATTTTGTACTTGCATATTAGCCTCTTTTTAACAAGCAGCTGAAGGTGGTGAATTCACCGCCTGTCAGCTGCTCCCATCCACCGGCTGGGGCTTGCTAGTGCTCGGCAGAGGCGGTGACAGGCGACCCCTCATGTAGTTGCATCTGAGCACAGCGATAGCCATGCTCAGATGCGACATAAGGTTTTTTGCTGCCCGCCGTGAGTCAAACGAAACGCGTGCGCTGTTACCAAACACTGCCCAATTGTGGTCAGCTGCTGAGTGGCTGAACTGCTCATCAAATAAGCAGTTTAGCCGTCTTTAGAAAACAGGACTTAGGCCATTTACTAGCAGCCGCTCTGTATTCCCCCTGCAGAAAAGTCTACTGTCAGATAGGATAGTAGCTGAAAAAATGAACAGCTATTCCAGGGATGGCAACTCAATGCATACCAGGACCCTGGGCTTCGGGCGTATAAGTGGCGATGTGGATTGTGTTTCCCGCTAGGGCAGGGGTAGGGAACCTATGGTTTAGGAGCCAGATGTGGCTCTTTTGATGGCTACATACAAATCAGTAGGGGTTAATTCACTAAGCTACACTGCTCTAGCAGCGCAGCTTAGTGTTGCAGCGTAAGTAACATTTTCAAAGTAGTGCACGCTACTGCTGTAGTGTGCACTACTAACTTATTTGTGCTACCCCAAAACGAACGGCTGCTCCAATTGTCCCACCCTGGATCCTGTCAGGTCCAGTAACATTGTTGGACAAGATTCCCGCACTTTGATTGACCCAATAGGATGCCTGTCACTTGATGATGTTGCTGAAATCCAAGAGAAGCTGAAGAAGTGTCTGACACTTCCGCTGCCCGGCGGATCATCTGTATACACATCACCATGGCAACAGGGACATGAGCCCTACTATCTCAGTTTAAAACATATTGTACGGCTCTCACGGGGTTACATTTTAAAATATGTGGTGTTTATGGGCCTATACACACTGCTGTGCTTGCGCTGTGTTTTTAAAATCACATGCGATTTTTAAATCGCAAAGTCTTCATGAAAATAGAAAAATCGCATTGCTCCAGTGTGTACAAGTCTTCATGATTTTCCAAAAGACCTTGCGATTAAAACAACGCAAGCGCAGAAGTGTGTACAGGCCCTATGGCTTTCTCAGGCAAAAAGGCTCCTGACCCCTGCGCTAGGCCTTCCCACATTCAGGCAGCACTGAGCTGCTGTCGATAGAATACATCAGGTGTTCGTTTTGTGACAAATCAGCTGCTATCCTACCTGACAGTAGACTTTTCTGCAGGGGAAATACAGGGCTGATGTTTGTAAATCGCCTAATATGATGGTGTAAGGGTTAAGGGCTCTGCCTCTGACACAGGAGACCAGGGTTCGAATCTCGGCTCTGCCTGTTCAGTAAGCCAGCACTAATTCAGTAGGAGACCTTTGGCAAGTCTCCCTTACACTGCTACTGCCAATAGAGCGCGCCCTAGTGGCTGCTGCTCTGCTCTGGCGCTTTCAGTCCGCAAGGAGAAAAGCGCAATATACATGTTATTTGTCTTGTCTTGTCTAATATGTAACTACCTCATATTTTGCTATGGTGGACAGACATAAGCAGATCAGTCTCTATTCACTGCCAGTTCCTAATTGGCTGACCAGCACCTGTGGCAAAAGCCCACATTATATGGAGTCAATAGAAATTGTTTTGTAAAAATATGTGTTTCAGTGGGGCTTTCTGATGCTGCATACAACAAGGGCTCCACAGGCTATACATACGGAGAAATAGATTGTAGGGAGCCACTGACTACACATCACCCCTGAACAGATAATAAAGACAATGAGCAGGCAATGCTCTACTAATAGATGATCATGAAAATAAACTATATCTGCATGGAGTCTGTATGTTCTCCCCATATCTGAAGGGATTTTCTCGGGGCACCCCAGTTTCCTCCTACATGCCCAAAAGATACTTATAGGTTAACTGGCATCTCACAAAATTGCAAGTTATGCTGCAGATTCAACTACTTAGTAATTGAATGGACCTGATCTTTTTTTGAGTGGCTGAGATTTTCAGGTAAGAAGCCACATCTGTCTTGAATGAAAAAAATGAAAAAACAAAAACAAAACACATTTGTGTTTTAATCAAACACTGCCCTTTCAGGATATAACACTAGATTCATACATATGGATCCACTACAGGTCATTTTACAGCCTGTGGAGATGTGGCCTCGATATATATACACATCAGAAAAAGGTAACTACACACATAAGATAAAAGTCGGCTAAAACGGACACTTCGACCAATGATCACTTGCCTACCTAGTGTGTGTACAAGGAACTAACATGTTGGATCCCAAACAACCCCCGACGCAGAGCATGCTCAATTGCAATATTATTTTTGCTCCGTCCGCCCACTTTGTGGAGTACAGATCGTTGTCTTCCTGCTACCCTCCATAGCTACACAATGTATTACCTGAAGGCTAGCGCTTCGTCTGTACAGCATTTCCGTCCACAATAGTGGAGATTCATGTTAAAGCTTGTGGCCAGTCATTTATCCGAAATCTGAACTCTATGGAAGTGAATGCTGTGTGGGAAGTAAGAGTCACGTATGGTATGTAATCCACAAAGCCTCTGTAATTAGGAGTTTCTATATGTGTCAACAAGTAAGTTTCAGCAGCATCACAGCTGATATTATTAGCTCAGCCGTGCATGCATGTAATTGAGATAACAATGACAGCTGGTTATACAGAATACCTCCCATGGACATATAAATTATATGTATTACAATGTGCATGTGGCTGCTACAAATCTTTCTCTGGTTAGCACATACATTTAGCCTGCATGATGACTGTGTACTCACTACACCCAGTGACTGAAACATTACAAATAAGTATCTCCCAAGTTGTAACAGATGACACAATTCATTTACATATGCTTCCTCGCTTACAAACTGCTTACCAGGATCTCTATAGGAGGCCATACGTGTCCTATCTCCACCACCAGGCGCTCTTTCCTGTGTCTTTCCTACCGAGGGCGCCTGTGTCACATGATAAACATAAGAGGCCGAATACTGATGGCACCATGGTATATACCTTACATGACCACTAGAGGCCTCACCAACACTGTATATCAGTCATCCTATATTTCAACTCCGCCACTGCTGCATTCCTGAAGCCGATCGAGCGATATCTTCCATCCGGCACAATTGACCAACTGATCAGGCATCGTTTGCGGCATCAATTTCTAGCAGATTCAATCAG
Source organism: Hyperolius riggenbachi (assembly GCF_040937935.1). Taxonomy (NCBI): domain Eukaryota; kingdom Metazoa; phylum Chordata; class Amphibia; order Anura; family Hyperoliidae; genus Hyperolius; species Hyperolius riggenbachi. Next base: position 562,112,171 of record NC_090646.1, read on the forward strand.
GCTGATTGAATCTGCCAGATATTGTACGAAAACATAAATCTGCCTCTATGGGAACTAAGCAAGGTAAAATAGATACAAAAAAGGACGGGAAGAGAACCGGGAGCCCAATCTGGTGTAGTATAGTGCGTTGATTTTGGAATTCAAATGAAGTACTTATATGGTTGTTATACTCACAAAATTAGGTTGCAAGCCTGGCAACCATTTGATGTGCGTGCGAGGAAGTACCGTCCCCGCTCGGCCTTGTCTACTGGTGGTCGCAGCTCCTCAAACAAAAAGTCCACTTGCCAGAAGTGGGGACCTGGGGTGAGTGGTAATTCGTCAATAGGATGGAGAAGGAGGCGCCCGGAGTATGTATATCTATTAGAGCTAAATAGTACAGTATAGTATTCAAATAAAAGATAAATGTTGGCTGGTCCTACCTTAATAAAGTAGTCCCTTCACTCGAATTAAAAGATAAACGTTTTATTTGGCACTTTTAAAAGACAACGCGTTTCGCGGAATAGGTTGTATGGTGTGCCTTTAAGAAACAGACAGGGCACTCTGGATCACACATATTAATTCTACTGTATATATCTTTCAATCATAACATTAGAAAATGACAAACAAATGAATAAAAAAGGAGAAAACGGTGACTCAATATTCAAGTCCACATCAATATTTATGTGGACTTGAATATTGAGTCACCGTTTTCTCCTTTTTTATTCATTTGTTTGTCATTTTCTAATGTTATGATTGAAAGATATATACAGCAGAATTCATATGTGTGATCCAGAGTGCCCTGTCTATGGGAACTGCTAGTTTGCAAATTTGTTGGAGTAAGAATAAATGTTATTTTTATGACTCACTACTGTTGTGTCTTCTCTGGGGAGGTAAGTCCACCAGTATCCCACATATTATACTGTTTTAATATATTTTATCCTATATAAGCGCCTCTGTATTCTACATAAATGTCCAATTTCTGTCCAGTATCAGGACAGTTTGTGCAGGAGAAGACTTTGTATTATGTCATGTAATGGAGAGGTTACAAAGAGACTCAGAGACGAGTTAAAGTATAGTTCTGATACTAACCCGGGGCTTCCTCCCACCCCATAAACACGTCTAAGTCCCATACCGTCCTCCCGCTGTCTGCCATTCAGCCACGGTGATCTCCGTTACCAGCATCAGTTGATGCCAGTCAGGGTCTACTGCGCATGCACAGACCTCACGCGCATGCGCAGTAGGCCCGAACTGACATCACTGAGGCTAATAACAGAGCTCACCATGCCTGAACAGCAGACGTCGTGGGACTTAGATGTGTTTATGGGGCGGGAGGAAGCCCCGGGCAAGTATCAGAGTTATACTTTGTTTGTCATTTTCTAATGTTATGATTGAAAGATATATACAGTAGAATTCATATGTGTGATCCAGAGTGCCCTGTCTATGGGAACTGCTAGTTTGTGCCCATTATAAGTAGCCGCAGCTTCCACAGCAGGTGGGGGTTATTATTAGTTGTTGGGGGTGTGTGGGGATGGTGAGGGTTAATAACTGCCAGGTGGGAGGGTTACTGGTTGCCTGAGGGAAGGGTTATGGGGGGAGGGCATTAGTTGTGTGTGTGTGTGTGGGGGGGTTAATAGTTGCCCACCGGGGGGAGGGTTCTGTGTTAGAATAGGGAGAGGTATTACACCCATAGTTCATTATATCAATTAGGTTGTAGAATATTAGTAAATAAGTAGCCGCTATAAAGTGCTCCCTTAATAATTGTTTTCCATTACGCCTGTGCCCAAAATAGCACGCAGCATTTTAAAATGTACATGTCCGAGTGGTATTTTAGTGGGCTAGCTTTAGGCTTCTTTCACCCTGGAGTGTTGCACTGCGCTTCCTGGAAAAACAACACAATGGAGGGGAAACGTTGCACCGCATGTTATGCCTGCAGTGCAACACATACAGTGAAGTATACAGTATATAGAAAGTATGCTTCACAGTAGCTGTTAACACACGTGCAGTGTTCTCCCCAGGCTCTTTTAGCCGGGTGCTCCACCCGGCTAGATTTGGTGACCACCCGGCTGTCATCGGCTCACCTTCTCACCTCCTCCTATGCTGTAAGCACAGTTGCCCTGCATTTTCATCTCGTCCCACCCGGCTGCTTTTTCATGCCACCCGGCTACTATTTCATGCCACCCGGCTGGAAAAAAATTCTGGGGAGAACACTGACGTGTTATGCGGTATAGCAGTGCATGCAATGCATTATACCAATGGCTTCCCTCGCACTGCATTGCTAACGCCCCAATGTAAATATACCATTACAATATAACTGCATCACTTTAGCAATGCAATTATACTGACCAGCAAAATGCATCGCCAGTGTGAAAGTAGCCTTAGGCTTGGTTCCCATCTGTAGCTGGATCACATGCTGCCAGCGGGAGGGGACTGTGTAGTGTCCACTCTGATGATCCGCTGTGGTCCGGCTGGAGCCCGGGGCAGATACATTACCTCCATAGGCTATATGGGGAACGAATCAGCCTGCCCGGGAGTATCGCCGACTGCACAGAAGTGCGGCCTGCTTACCCCAATGGAACCCATGTTGCAGAGTGACAAGTGTGAACAGCTCCCATTTAAAAAATAGGAGCCATTCACTGTCAGTTTAGCGATGAGTGGAGAACGATCAAAAAATGTCCGTTCTCAGCCCAAGTGGGAACACAGCCTTATTCAGGCTCCCTGCACACTGCAAATTCAATTTGCGATTCCGATTTTCCCTGGATGCTATCAAAACAAGAAGAAAAACACAGAAAAAAAGCAGCATGCATTACCGAAAAATCAGAAATCCGAACTGGATGTAGAATTGCGTCAAAATCGCAAATCGGAATCGCATGGAGTGTCCAGGAGGCCTCATAAAGATTGTTGTCTGTGATGCTGTCAATATACAACAGAGCAGCCCAAAATCTGACAGATAGTTTAGGGTACATGAACATTTTTTCAGACAAAAAATGTGAAAATTAACAAACAAAATGATGGATAAATGAATTACAAATATTGTCCAATCCAAATGAGTTTTTAGGTTCAAAATGGCCCACATCAGCACTGACTATTGTAATGCGTTATACTGTGAGTGAATATTACAGCGTTCAGGAAGCTGGAAGTAAGAGACTATCATAGCGTTATCCCGTACAGGCTTTTTACCAATCTCAGGAAGACGCCAGCCTTTTTCCTACTGTGTATGGAAAATGTAAACTGAGCATCTTCTGACCACAGCGCCTGCATTCCAAAACCAGCAGGTGGCAGTAAAAACAGGCAGAAGGCCGGCAGCACCCATCACACACTGCTTAATTCTCTGACATTCTCCCAAGTTATGCTGCAAACCTGCCCATAACATTGCATCCCAATAGTCAAAACTGTCACCTGGGTCATATAGTAAAATAGTGAAGGTTGCTGAAAGATTATGGGATCAACTTTGTGTGACCACAGTCTCATGCAGGCAGATTTACTGAGCAGGAAACATAACTAGAGAAGAAAAAATGCTACCTCATTTCACTCTCAGCAACCCCCACAGACAAAGGCCTACAACTCTCTGGAGAGCTTTACTATATCAGATCCAAATGTCGCTTTACAGAGTGACCGTATATACGAAACTCAGTACTCACACTGGAAAACATATATCCAAATACCTGGTGCTCACTTGAATTCAACCACTGCACTAATGTTAGGCACGAGTACTGGGGAACAGGGATGCTCAATCATTGCACTGATATTAGGCAGGACCGCTGAGGAACAGGGATGTCCAATTAATGCACTGATGTTAGGCAGGACCGCTGAGGAACAGGGATGCCCAATCAATGCACTGATGTTAGGCAGGACCGCTGAGGAACAGGGATGCCCAATCAATGCAATGATGTTAGGCAGGACCGCTGAGGAACAGGGATGCCCAATCAATGCAATGATGTTAGGCAGGACCGCTGAGGAACAGGGATGCCCAATCAATGCAATGATGTTAGGCAGGACCGCTGAGGAACAGGGATGCCCAATCAATGCACTGATGTTAGGCAGGACCACTGGGGAACAGGGATGCCCAATCACTGCACTGATGTTAGGCAGGACCACTGGGGAACAGGGATGCCCAATCAATGCATTGTTAGGTAGGATTGTTGGGGAACAGACAAGCTCTATCACTGCACTGGTGCTAGGCAGGAGTACTGGGGAACAGGCATGCTCCATCACTGCACTGATGTTAGGCAGGACTGTTGGGGAACAGGCATGCTCCATCACTGCACTGATGCTAGGCAGGAGTGTTGGGGAACAGGCATGCTCTATCACTGCACTGATGTTAGGCAGGAGTACTGGGGAACAGGCATGCTCCATCACTGCACTGATGTTAGGCAGGACTGTTGGGGAACAGGCATGCTCTATCACTGCACTGGTGCTAGGCAGGAGTACTGGGGAACAGGCATGCTCCATCACTGCACTGATGCTAGGCAGGACTGTTGGGGAACAGGCATGCTCCATCACTGCACTGATGTTAGGCAGGACTGTTGGGGAACAGGCATGCTCCATCACTGCACTGATGTTAGGCAGGAGTACTGGGGAACAGGCATGCTCCATCACTGCACTGATGTTAGGCAGGGCCGCTGAGGAACAGGGATGCCCAATCAATGCATTGTTAGGCAGGACTGTTGGGGAACAGGCATGCTCCATCACTGAACTGATGTTAGGCAGGACCACTAGGGAACAGGGATGCCCAATCAATGCACTGATGTTAGGCAGGACCACTGGAGAACAGGGATGCCCAATCAATGCATTGTTAGGCAGGATTGTTGGGGAACAGACAAGCTCTATCACTGCACTGATGTTAGGCAGGACTGTTGGGGAACAGGCATGCTCCATCACTGCACTGATGCTAGGCAGGACTGTTGGGGAACAGGCATGCTCCATCACTGCACTGATGCTAGGCAGAAGTACTGGGGAACAGACAAGCTCTATCACTGCACTGATGTTAGGCAGGACTGTTGGGGAACAGGCATGCTCCATCACTGCACTGATGTTAGGCAGGAGTACTAGGGAACAGGCATGCTCCATCACTGCACTGATGCTAGGCAGGACTGTTGGGGAACAGGCATGCTCCATCACTGCACTGATGTTAGGCAGGAGTACTGGGGAACAGGCATGCTCCATCACTGCACTGATGTTAGGCAGGAGTACTGGGGAACAGGCATGCTCCATCACTGCACTGATGTTAGGCAGGAGTACTGAGGAACAGGCATGCTCCATCACTGCACTGATGTTAGGCAGGAGTACTGGGGAACAGGCATGCTCCATCACTGCACTGATGCTAGGCAGAAGTACTGGGGAACAGGCATGCTCCATCACTGCACTGATGTTAGGCAGGAGTACTGGGGAACAGGCATGCTCTATCACTGCACTGATGTTAGGCAGGAGTACTGGGGAACAGGCATGCTCCATCACTGCACTGATGTTAGGCAGGAGTACTGGGGAACAGGCATGCTCTATCACTGCACTGATGTTAGGCAGGAGTACTGGGGAACAGGCATTCTCCATCACTGCACTGATGTTAGGCAGGAGTACTGGGGAACAGGCATGCTCCATCACTGCACTGATGCTAGGCAGGAGTACTGGGGAACAGGCATGCTGCGTCACTGCACTGATGTTAGGCAGGAGTACTGGGGAACAGGCATGCTCCATCACTGCACTGATGCTAGGCAGGAGTACTGGGGAACAGGCATGCTCCATCACTGCACTGATGCTAGGCAGGAGTACTGGGGAACAGGCATGCTCCATCACTGCACTGATGTTAGGCAGGAGTACTGGGGAACAGGCATGCTCCATCACTGCACTGATGCTAGGCAGGAGTACTGGGGAACAGGCATGCTCCATCACTGCACTGATGCTAGGCAGGACTGTTGGGGAACAGGCATGCTCCATCACTGCACTGATGTTAGGCAGGAGTACTGGGGAACAGGCATGCTCTATCACTGCACTGATGTTAGGCAGGACTGTTGGGGAACAGGCATGCTCCATCACTGCACTGATGTTAGGCAGGAGTACTGGGGAACAGGCATGCTCCATCACTGCACTGATGTTAGGCAGGAGTACTGGGGAACAGGCATGCTCCATCACTGCACTGATGTTAGGCAGGAGTACTGGGGAACAGGCATGCTCCATCACTGCACTGATGTTAGGCAGGAGTACTGGGGAACAGGCATGCTCCATCACTGCACTGATGTTAGGCAGGACTGTTGGGGAACAGGCATGCTCCATCACTGCACTGATGCTAGGCAGGAGTACTGGGGAACAGGCATGCTCCATCACTGCACTGATGCTAGGCAGGAGTACTGGGGAACAGGCATGCTCCATCACTGCACTGATGTTAGGCAGGACTGTTGGGGAACAGGCATGCTCTATCACTGCACTGGTGCTAGGCAGGAGTACTGGGGAACAGGCATGCTCCATCACTGCACTGATGCTAGGCAGGACTGTTGGGGAACAGGCATGCTCCATCACTGCACTGATGTTAGGCAGGAGTACTGGGGAACAGGCATGCTCCATCACTGCACTGATGTTAGGCAGGAGTACTGGGGAACAGGCATGCTCTATCACTGCACTGATGTTAGGCAGGAGTACTGGGGAACAGGCATGCTCCATCACTGCACTGATGCTAGGCAGGACTGTTGGGGAACAGGCATGCTCCATCACTGCACTGATGTTAGGCAGGACTGTTGGGGAACAGGCATGCTCCATCACTGCACTGATGCTAGGCAGGACTGTTGGGGAACAGGCATGCTCCATCACTGCACTGATGTTAGGCAGGAGTACTGGGGAACAGGCATGCTCCATCACTGCACTGATGTTAGGCAGGGCCGCTGAGGAACAGGGATGCCCAATCAATGCATTGTTAGGCAGGACTGTTGGGGAACAGGCATGCTCCATCACTGAACTGATGTTAGGCAGGAGTACTGGGGAACAGGCATGCTCCATCACTGCACTGATGTTAGGCAGGAGTACTGGGGAACAGGCATGCTCCATCACTGCACTGATGTTAGGCAGGGCCGCTGAGGAACAGGGATGCCCAATCAATGCATTGTTAGGCAGGACTGTTGGGGAACAGGCATGCTCCATCACTGAACTGATGTTAGGCAGGACCACTAGGGAACAGGGATGCCCAATCAATGCACTGATGTTAGGCAGGACCACTGGAGAACAGGGATGCCCAATCAATGCATTGTTAGGCAGGATTGTTGGGGAACAGACAAGCTCTATCACTGCACTGATGTTAGGCAGGACTGTTGGGGAACAGGCATGCTCCATCACTGCACTGATGCTAGGCAGGACTGTTGGGGAACAGGCATGCTCCATCACTGCACTGATGCTAGGCAGGACTGTTGGGGAACAGGCATGCTCCATCACTGCACTGATGCTAGGCAGAAGTACTGGGGAACAGACAAGCTCTATCACTGCACTGATGTTAGGCAGGACTGTTGGGGAACAGGCATGCTCCATCACTGCACTGATGTTAGGCAGGAGTACTGGGGAACAGGCATGCTCCATCACTGCACTGATGCTAGGCAGGACTGTTGGGGAACAGGCATGCTCCATCACTGCACTGATGTTAGGCAGGAGTACTGTGGAACAGGCATGCTCCATCACTGCACTGATGCTAGGCAGGAGTACTGGGGAACAGGCATGCTCCATCACTGCACTGATGTTAGGCAGGAGTACTGGGGAACAGGCATGCTCCATCACTGCACTGATGTTAGGCAGGAGTACTGAGGAACAGGCATGCTCCATCACTGCACTGATGTTAGGCAGGAGTACTGGGGAACAGGCATGCTCCATCACTGCACTGATGTTAGGCAGGAGTACTGGGGAACAGGCATGCTCCATCACTGCACTGATGTTAGGCAGAAGTACTGGGGAACAGGCATGCTCCATCACTGCACTGATGTTAGGCAGGAGTACTGGGGAACAGGCATGCTCTATCACTGCACTGATGTTAGGCAGGAGTACTGGGGAACAGGCATGCTCTATCACTGCACTGATGTTAGGCAGGACTGTTGGGGAACAGGCTTGCTACATCACTGCACTGATGCTAGGCAGGACTGTTGGGGAACAGGCATGCTCCATCACTGCACTGATGTTAGGCAAGAGTACTGGGGAACAGGCATGCTCCATCACTGCACTGATGCTAGGCAGGAGTACTGGGGAACAGGCATGCTGCGTCACTGCACTGATGTTAGGCAGGAGTACTGGGGAACAGGCATGCTCCATCACTGCACTGATGCTAGGCAGGAGTACTGGGGAACAGGCATGCTCCATCACTGCACTGATGCTAGGCAGGAGTACTGGGGAACAGGCATGCTCTATCACTGCACTGATGTTAGGCAGGAGTACTGGGGAACAGGCATGCTCTATCACTGCACTGATGTTAGGCAGGAGTACTGGGGAACAGGCATGCTCCATCACTGCACTGATGTTAGGCAGGAGTACTGGGGAACAGGCATGCTCCATCACTGCACTGATGCTAGGCAGGAGTACTGGGGAACAGGCATGCTCCATCACTGCACTGATGCTAGGCAGGACTGTTGGGGAACAGGCATGCTCCATCACTGCACTGATGTTAGGCAGGAGTACTGGGGAACAGGCATGCTCCATCACTGCACTGATGTTAGGCAGGAGTACTGGGGAACAGGCATGCTCTATCACTGCACTGATGTTAGGCAGGAGTACTGGGGAACAGGCATGCTCCATCACTGCACTGATGTTAGGCAGGAGTACTGGGGAACAGGCATGCTCCATCACTGCACTGATGTTAGGCAGGAGTACTGGGGAACAGGCATGCTCCATCACTGCACTGATGCTAGGCAGAAGTACTGGGGAACAGACAAGCTCTATCACTGCACTGATGTTAGGCAGGAGTACTGAGGAACAGGCATGCTCCATCACTGCACTGATGTTAGGCAGGAGTACTGGGGAACAGGCATGCTCCATCACTGCACTGATGTTAGGCAGGAGTACTGGGGAACAGGCATGCTCCATCACTGCACTGATGCTAGGCAGAAGTACTGGGGAACAGGCATGCTCCATCACTGCACTGATGTTAGGCAGGAGTACTGGGGAACAGGCATGCTCTATCACTGCACTGATGTTAGGCAGGAGTACTGGGGAACAGGCATGCTCTATCACTGCACTGATGTTAGGCAGGACTGTTGGGGAACAGGCTTGCTACATCACTGCACTGATGCTAGGCAGGACTGTTGGGGAACAGGCATGCTCCATCACTGCACTGATGTTAGGCAAGAGTACTGGGGAACAGGATGCTCCATCACTGCACTGATGCTAGGCAGGAGTACTGGGGAACAGGCATGCTGCGTCACTGCACTGATGTTAGGCAGGAGTACTGGGGAACAGGCATGCTCCATCACTGCACTGATGCTAGGCAGGAGTACTGGGGAACAGGCATGCTCCATCACTGCACTGATGCTAGGCAGGAGTACTGGGGAACAGGCATGCTCTATCACTGCACTGATGTTAGGCAGGAGTACTGGGGAACAGGCATGCTCTATCACTGCACTGATGTTAGGCAGGAGTACTGGGGAACAGGCATGCTCCATCACTGCACTGATGTTAGGCAGGAGTACTGGGGAACAGGCATGCTCCATCACTGCACTGATGCTAGGCAGGAGTACTGGGGAACAGGCATGCTCCATCACTGCACTGATGCTAGGCAGGACTGTTGGGGAACAGGCATGCTCCATCACTGCACTGATGTTAGGCAGGAGTACTGGGGAACAGGCATGCTCCATCACTGCACTGATGTTAGGCAGGAGTACTGGGGAACAGGCATGCTCTATCACTGCACTGATGTTAGGCAGGAGTACTGGGGAACAGGCATGCTCCATCACTGCACTGATGTTAGGCAGGAGTACTGGGGAACAGGCATGCTCCATCACTGCACTGATGTTAGGCAGGAGTACTGGGGAACAGGCATGCTCCATCACTGCACTGATGTTAGGCAGGACTGTTGGGGAACAGGCATGCTCCATCACTGCACTGATGCTAGGCAGGAGTACTGGGGAACAGGCATGCTCCATCACTGCACTGATGCTAGGCAGGAGTACTGGGGAACAGGCATGCTCCATCACTGCACTGATGTTAGGCAGGAGTACTGGGGAACAGGCATGCTCCATCACTGCACTGATGTTAGGCAGGACTGTTGGGGAACAGGCATGCTCCATCACTGCACTGATGTTAGGCAGGAGTACTGGGGAACAGGCATGCTCCATCACTGCACTGATGTTAGGCAGGAGTACTGGGGAACAGGCATGCTCCATCACTGCACTGATGCTAGGCAGGAGTACTGGGGAACAGGCATGCTCCATCACTGCACTGATGTTAGGCAGGAGTACTGGGGAACAGGCATGCTCCATCACTGCACTGATGTTAGGCAGGAGTACTGGGGAACAGGCATGCTCCATCACTGCACTGATGTTAGGCAGGAGTACTGGGGAACAGGCATTCTCCATCACTGCACTGATGCTAGGCAGGAGTACTGGGGAACAGGCATGCTCCATCACTGCACTGATGCTAGGCAGAACTGTTGGGGAACAGGCATGCTCCATCACTGCACTGATGTTAGTCAGGACCACTGGGGAACATTGATGCTCAATCACTGCACTGATGTTAGTCAGGACTAATGGGATACAGGGATGAACACTCAATGGATTCATGTTAGCAAGGAGTACTGAGGAACAGTAATGCTCAAACAATGCCATGATGTGAGGCAGGACTAGTGAGGAACAGGATGCTCAATCAATGCACTGATGTTAGGCAGGACCACTGGGGAACAAGGATGCTCAATCACTGCACTGATGTTAGTCAGGACTAATGGGGAACAGGGATGCCCAATCCATGCACTGATGTTAGGCAGGACTACTGGGGAACAGATAAACACTCAATGGATTCATGTTAGTAAGGAGTACTGAGGAACAGTGATGCTCAATCAATACACTGATGTTAGGCAGGACTACTGGGGAACAGGGATGAACACTCAATGGATTCATGTTAGCAAGAAGTACTGAGGAACAGGGATGCTCAATCAATACACTGATGTTAGGCAGGACTACTGGGGAACAGGGATGAACACTCAATGGATTCATGTTAGCAAGGAGTACTGAGGAACAGGGATGCTAAATAGATGAACTGATGTTAGGCAGGACTAGTGAGGAACAGTCAATTGAGTGATGAAACAATGAATAATGAGGAACAGGGATTCTGAAATAGAGTTTTAAAATAATGGTATTGAATAGCCAGATTAGAAAGTACAGTGTTTGCTCTGTGCAAGAGATACCAAAGGACAGTTAAATGCTGCATACACTCGTACTCATCCATGTAATACTATTTGGGATCACACGTGTGCTGAAGTCTCTACTTGACAGTTTTATTACTCAATCATTGCCTGTAAACTGATAAAACACAACTGCATGACTGCCAATACTACAGACAGCACATGTGCAGGATGGCATTATCAGCACTTCTTCCTCTGTTACTATATTTGGTATAACCTCTAGTCTAATTTAGGATAGTCATTAACTCCTCTTCAGACAATACAGATTTCATTAATCAGAGGACTGGTTAGTAAGGACACAGATCCATTTACAGCATATGCAATCATCAAAATAATGGAAAGAACAGAGATGAATTAAAAGCAATATCTAGTGCCAGTCACTTTCATTGTGTGGAATGTGCTCATGACACTGATCTGCTGGTTTTGCCTCTGTGCTGCTGTATGGTGTCACTTTTCCCTGTGTATTGCCAGGAGGAATGTGCTATAACTGATCACTAGGGAGATGCTGGTCCAGCACAGCTTTCCCCCAGTGTCCCCTCCATCTATTCTACTTATCATGAACTATGGCTGCAGTTATTCTTCCCCCTTACTGCTAAATACAATGTTATGTTTATCTATTGTCAAAGCGCTACAGCTATATCTTTTGCTTCCACCACTCTGGAGTGCGCTCTGACTTAGTGTGGCTATCACACCTGTGCAGAACACTTCAGACCACGTGAGCAACCACAAGCAGCTAACGCACAGGCGCAATAGATGCATCTGCACCTTGGCATCTGCACCGGAGGGGACCACGGGCCACCGGCTGGAAGCGGAGCTGCGGCCAGGGCACAGGACTGCTGCCAGGGGCTGGAGGAAGCCCCGGGTAAGTAGATTTTGTTTTATATAAAAAGCTTGCATCTGTCCTTTAAGTCATAGACCACCACAACCACAAGGATTTATAGAGGGCTAAAAGAAAACTAAAGGCTGCACGATCAGCCATTTGATTTGATCATTTTATAGAACCGAGAGGGAATCGAGTGTGCTCCAGTATGCCCAATTGATGAAAAGTGGCTGATATCATGTCGAATCAACCAGCTTAGTCCATCGAGCAGGATGCAGGAGATCGGTCAATTGCACAGGAATCGGCTACTGTTCACATGTCATTCGATCGACTCTGAATCAATTTTTGCATTCAGAGCATGGAGACACAACATCAGTCAAATTGATTAGTGAAGGTGAATCACATTGGATATCGTTGTAGTGTGTGGGCCACTAGTGGAGTGACTTTCGATCAACCATACTGAAGTCAATTCCTTAATAAAGTTGATCGCTTTGTCGATTGAATAAGAATTGCTAGATCTATGGCTACCTTAAAAGCTACCTACAATTTTGCTTTCTTAACACAGGCAGTATCTGCAAGTCTTCTGAGTGACTCCTACAATTTCTCACTTCAGTACTATAAGTGCATATGCAAATATATCCTCAATGCAGAGAAAGCAGATAGGCATACAGAATCACTGGTGTACAGTATACTTATAGCCTATTATTTGTCACAACCAAATAAGCCATCTAGTAGGCATTTTGAGACCTGATGAGAACAAGGTATGGGTAAATATGGCCCTACAACAGGACTTGTGAGGTTGAGGTGTTACACAGTACACAGTTAACTCACTGAAAACCACAATCATTCATATTTTTGTAAAAACCCTAGGAAAACTAAAACCCAAATTATTAAAAAAAAAAAGTCAAGTACACAGAGATATTTATTTTTGATGCATATGTACACTACGCGGTACGGTATTCATCAGGAAAAACACACAAAAAACGTAGACATTTTATGCAGTTTAATACTTGGTGTGGGGTGTGTTCAACAAGTTATGGTAAAGTTGTTGTGTGCAAGGCAACTGTACTGGTATTCCCAACAGTAAAGCAGCGTGCATTGCGCAATTAGCGCAGCCCACATTACCTAGTTAGTGTGGGCCCTTCTGATTGCGCAATGCATGCTACATGCTGTCAGGAATACCGGTAAAATTGCCCTGCACTCCCTGCACTTTGGCACCTTAACCATACTTTGCTGAATGATGGTGCCAAAGTGTCAGAAAATCATCCTCACCTAGGTAATGTCAGTTAACATGGCCCCTCTTATTTCTACACAGGCAGAGGGTATTTGCAAGATTGGCTGAGGGATGTTTGGGATGGTGCAAAACGATACTGTGTTTTCATGGGAGAGTTTTAAGTAGAACTTTATTATCTGTTAAAAATGACATATTGTTGTATAATTTGCTAACCACAATGCGTAACTTCTATATTTAAACATAAGTAATGATAGTTTCTGCTCAGGAGGAGAGATGGAAAGTGTGTGGGGGTGGAGATAGTTTGGCATAAAAATACCACCTCAGACCCCAGATGATAGACAGAGATAGATTTATTTGACTGAGGTCATGCTTCATTCTTCTTCAACCATTTAGTGTTTTTAATCCAGACTACTTGATGGTAAATAGATTTCATTTTGTCACATGTAAGCCATGAAATGGAAAGACAAATTGAAGTGTAATTTTAAACATTCGTTTTATATGTGTAGTGTCATTGTTTTGCCACTAGAGGGTGGAGAAGAACAAGAAGAAACAGCAGTGTTACCTAGTAGTCATGCTCTGTGTAAATGATTGTAAACATACCTATGTCGTAAAAACCATGTTTGCACATATTTGAAAACTATTGATAAATTCTGCCAAAAATATACATGGCTTTACATTGTTCAAAGTGTACTGTGTTGTTTTCACCATATTTATGTGGGTTTCCCCAAGGCACTTTGGCATCCGCCCTCCTTCCAAAAACATACTGTTAACTAGATTACCCAAAATCTGCCCTACGAGTATAATAGGGATTAGACTGTAAGCTCTTTAGAGGTAAGTGACATGACTGTGCACTTAATGGTAAATGCCAATGCAAAACAATGCACAGTGGCATAGTGGTTGGCATTCTAGCCTTGCAGTGCTGGGTCCCCGGATAATATCCCAAACCAGGGCACTATCTGCGAAGAGTTTGTATGTTGTCTGTGCGGGTTTCCTCTAGGCACCCTGGTTTCATCCCACATCCTAAAACATACAAAATATGTTAATTGGTTTCCTCCTAAATTGGCCTTAGACTAGGATACATACACTGTATGATACATACATACATACATACATACATACATACATACACATATCAATGTTCACCCTAGGCTCTTTTAGCCAGGAGCTCCACCCGGCTAGTTTTGGTGTCATCGGCCCACCTCCTCCTATGCTACAAGCAGAGTTGCGCACAGAAGCACTGGCCCTGCATTCTCTCATATTGCCCCACCCGGCTACTTTTTCATGCCACCCGGCTACTATTTCATGCCACCCGGCTGCAAAAAAATTCTGGGGAGAACACTGCACATAAGACTATGGTAGGGATTAGATTGTGAGCCCCCCTGAGGGGTAATTAGAATAATTAATAATTAGAATTATTGTCTGCACTAAGATAAAATCTGGTATTTGATAGCCTTTTTAAGAATCTTCCATATATATTTTTGATTGCAGTTGCTCCCTATTGTACTTTGCCTGAGGAAGCAGGTGTTGGACCAGTGAAACGCATTGCAAATTTGTTGGAGTAAGAATACATGTTATTTTTATGACTCACTACTGTTGTGTCTTCTCTGGGGAGGTAAGTCCACCAGTATCCCACATTTTATACTGTTTTAATATATTTTATCCTATATAAGCGCCTCTGTATTCTACATAAATGTCCAATTTCTGTCCAGTATCAGGACAGTTTGTGCAGGAGAAGACTTTGTATTATGTCATGTAATGGAGAGGTTACAAAGAGACTCAGAGACGAGTTAAAGTATAGTTCTGATACTAACCCGGGGCTTCCTCCCACCCCATAAACACGTCTAAGTCCCATACCGTCCTCCCGCTGTCTGCCATTCAGCCACGGTGATCTCCGTTACCAGCCTCAGTTGATGCCAGTCAGGGTCTACTGCGCATGCACAGACCTCACGCGCATGCGCAGTAGGCCCGAACTGACATCACTGAGGCTAATAACAGAGCTCACCATGCCTGAACAGCAGACGTCGTGGGACTTAGATGTGTTTATGGGGCGGGAGGAAGCCCCGGGCAAGTATCAGAGTTATACTTTAACTAGTCTCTGAGCCTCTTTAACGTAGGATCCATTGACATGTCAGTTGCAGAAAATGGTGATTTGAACCTAACCTAAAGCAGATCTTACTTGCTATAAAGTTGCAGAGTAGTGCTGGTACACAGTAGTATCTTGTGATCAGTGGCCAGGACTGCTTTGGAGCTAGCGTCACCTATTGAAAGTCAATGGGGATTTGCTCATCTGGAAACTGCTCTCTGTCGAAATGTCCTGAGCCATGGAGCTGCTGTGCTTCTACGTTTTCTCCTAGGGGATAATTTTTCACCTTCTGTGTAAAATAACTTCTCAGCAATTTGCAATTGAAAAAGTACCAAAAAGTAGGTGACAATGTACTGTCAAAATGATTCTGGGTATTTTTCTGCTTCCTGGTGGCTTACAAGGATTTGTATTAATAAGGTATGAAAATATAACCTAAGAGATAACTTAGGAGAAAAAGATATTTACAAAAGGGAGGTTTTACAGCAGGTGAGATCTGCTTCCCTGTAACAGCTGGTTACATGTCAGGAGCTTTAAAGGAGGGGGAAACAGGAAATACAGCTCACAGCAGGAGAGGACGGGATGGGAAGTAAGAGGAAATCTCCCCACTAGCAGTAGACAGAACAATAACAATTCCGTAAGAGATTCTCTAATCATTCACTCTGTCTTATACTTAGCAAAAGATTCAAGTGAACCTGTAACAAAAAATGGGGGGTGGGAGGAGGTACTCCACAAGTATATCAATCAATTAGAATAACTTAAAATATACCAAGTGGCTTACCTAAGTAAAGGACAATCGATAAAGCAAAAGCAATTTATGGAATACGCGTTTCATGGGTATATCCCGCTTCCTCAAGTCCTTGCAGTGCCTGAAGGCGGAGCCTGTAATGGCTAGGAGCACTCATCGCCATTATACCCGTTTTTGGTTTCCTGTAAGCATAGTCTTCTTTTCCCAACTCTGTATCAAAAATTGACTAGGAAGATACTTGACCAGCTATAAAGGGGATAAGAAATTAAAGCTACGTTCACAGTGGCCATTGCATTCCCTGTAACAGGAGGAACACAATGCAACGTATGGGGAAAGTGGCACCACATACTACCCATTACTCCACTCCGGGTCACCGCTGATCTGAGGTCTCTCTCTGAAGTATGTTGCACCGGCAATGCAGTGAGGGGGATTCAGGGACTATGTAGAGGAGAGGCCCCCCGTCTGAGCAGGTAAATGAGAAGCGGCTGGTGGAGGGAGGGGGGCCAGGCTGGCTACCTATACTGGGGGCACCTATACTCGACTACCTATACGGGGGCACCTATACTTGACTACCTATACTGGGGGCACCTATACTTGACTACCTATACGGGGGCACCTATACTTGATTACCTATACGGGGGCACCTATACTTGATTACCTATACTGGGGGCACCTATACTTGACTACCTATACTGGGGCCACCTATACCTGGCTATCTATACTGGGGGCACCTATACTTGACTACCTATACTGGGGGCACCTATACTTAGCTACCTATACTGGGAGCACCTATACTTGACTACCTATACTGGGGGCACCTATACTTGACTACCTATACTAGGGACACCTATACCTGGTTACCTATACTAAGGGCACCTATACCTGGCTACCTAGACTGAGGACACTACCTATACTGGGGGCACATATACCAGGCTACCTATTCTGGGGGTACCTAAACCTGTCTACCTATACTGGGGCAATTATACCTGGCTACCTATACTGGTGGCACCTATACTTGGCTACCTATACTTGGGGCACCTACACCTGGCGCACCCGGTGCGTCACCATCCCGGTCACTGTAAGCTCTAAGTTCTAAACATTGAACTGCAAAAGCGTAGGAAGTTTACGGCGACTGGTGTGATGGCGCGCTAGATGCACGCACAACTTCACCTGAAGTCGCAGGATTACCAGAGCCACCAGCTGGACCAAAGAAGTGACCAAGAGGATGCCGAGGGATCTTACAGGCTACAGGGAAGGCCCAGGTAAGTCCAGATTTTCAATTTATGCCTCTGCTCAGAGTCTCTTTAAGTGTCCATCAGAGGGGCTCACAATCTAATCCATACCATTGTCGCTTGTTCATTATAATTTAATGGGGAGCTAATTAACTTTGTATGTTTTTGGGATGTGGGAGGAAACCAGAGTGCCCGGAGGAAACCCACACATACATGGAGAGAACATACAAACTCCATACATATTCAGTAAAATTCCTCTTTAACACCAACACAAGCACAGATGTATGGAACCAGTAGCCTGCGTATCAGCAAATCTTCTCTTTCAAGTTGTAAATAGAATAGTCTTCTGACAACAAGGCCAACTGTGTTTTTACAAAGCTTCTGAACATTACTACTGCTGTCCCAGCTAGGAATCCATTACTGAAATGGCATGACAACTATTTATTTTTACTTGGAGACTTTCAGGATAACAATCTGTTGTGTTATGGGGATTCTAGCTGCTGTTTTAGCTACCACTTTGTCAGAAATGAGAGCAGCAGGATTGTAGCTGTTATATGATTCACATCAATAATTAATTGAGCTCACTGCCAGAGCTGCTGCATACTGCATAGGAAAGCTGCTCTGGGGAAATCTGGGAGCTGATAGTGCTACTATGCTACTTCCCACAGACTCTGTGGCTTCAGCAATGTGCAAGGTCGTTCCCAGAAGAGGAACACAGCCAGGGAAATCACGGCCCCTCATCTGTATGCAGGTAGTCCCCGGCTAACGAATGAGATAGGGACTAGAGGTTAATTCTTAACCTGAATATCTCCATAAAGGTAGCCATACACTGGACGATTTGCCATCAGATTGACCAACAGATAGATCACTCTCTGATCGAATCTGATCAGAGAGGGATCGTATGGCTGCCCTTACTGCAAACAGCTTGTGAATCGATTTCAGCATGAAACCGATCACAATCTGTGAAGCTACCGCCGCCCCAGCCAGCTATACATTACCTGCTCCGGCCGGCGCAAGTCCCCCTCTGTCCCCGCTGCTCCTTCTCCTGCTGGGTTCCGGGTTCCAGCTGGCTTCACTTCTTTCTGTCCGGGGAAGTTTAAACAGTAGAGGGCGCTCTACTGTTTAAACTTCCTGCCGGGACAGGAAGTTCAGCGAAGCTGCAGCCCTGGAGCCCAGAGCGGAGAAGAAGACAGTGGAGACCAGGGGGACATGCGCCGACTGGAGCAGGTAATGTATGGCCGCTGTATTGCGTCGGTCGTCAGGCATTCTAACGCCGCTATCGACACACTCCCGACCCGCCGGCGATCGAGGGAAATCTTCCGCACGGACGGATCTACAGGAACGATTGATTTCGGATGGAAATCAATCGTTCTAACTTCTGTCAGCGTTTGCGCAACGATTTCACAGCAGATTCCATCACAGTAATCGAATCTGCTGTATATCGGCGGGAAAATCGTAAGGTGTATGGGTCCCTTAAGTTGACTGTGCCATCTCTGTCCCCTGTATGTCCTCTATGCCTCCCTGTGCCTACTTTGTCCCCTTCTGTGCCACCTCTGCCCCCCTACTGAGTCACCTTTGTCCCCCTGTGCCCTCAGTGTACTGCAGGGAAATGTAATTTTACTGGTATAAAAACAATTTTTTTTAAATTGATAACTAGGAGATCTTTTTAAAAAAAAAATATTTTGACTTTCCACAGAATCAAATTTCACATTTTCAGGTAAGTCATATTGGCGGGTCGTTTGTAAGTCAGGTGTGTACTGGTTCAAGAAGTATCAAAGCCACTGGATTTACATAACAACTCAGCATTATCATACCTAGGGCTTGATTCACTAAACCGTGATAAGACAAATATCACACGTTATCAAAGTTATTACACGCTATCAAAGTTGTCACACGCTATCAAAGTTGTCACACGCTATCAAAGTTAACACGCCTTGGGCTTGATTTATTAAACTGTGATAACTGATATCACAGTCGTGCTAGCGTTTTGCTTTTCCGCTAATGCAAATTTGCATTGCATTAGCAAAAAAATGCGCAAACATGGATTTTTTGCATGAAAATTCACGTTTGCGCACAAAAATTTGCGTCAGCGCGTTAAAAACATTTTGTACGTTTTAACGCTCGCAAAACTCTAGCGTGACCGTGATATCAGTTATCACGGTTTAGTGAATCAAGCCCAAGGCGTGTTAACTTTGATAGCTTGTGATAATTTTGTGAGAACTTTAATAGCGTGTGATAACTTTGTGAGAACTTTGATAGCGTGTGATAACTTTGTTAGGGTGTGATAACTTTGATAGAGTGTGATAACTTTGTTAGGGTGTGATAACTTTGATAGAGTGTGATAACTTTGTGATAACTTTAAATAGAGTGTGACAAAAAAGTCACATACTCCACTATGGAGAACAGGCTCTGGATTCTATAGAGGCTTCCCTGTCCCTGTTTGGTCCCCTCATTCCAGCGCTGTTACCCCCGTTGCGTGCATTAGGCCAACTGGTGCCTAGGCCCAGATTCAAATCAGGGACCTAGCACTACAAGGCAAGAGTGCTGCTATCCCCCACACCACTGTACAGCCTGCATTGTCACTTTACAAGATACAGAAGGTGACATAGACATGTGTATGTACAGTGCCGAGCACACAAATAACCAGGCTGTGTTCCTTTGTTTCTTTCTCAGCCTGAAAGAGTTAAAAATCAGGTATGCAAGTGACAGTTTCTGTCGGGGTCGGGACCAGGTTGAACTATAGTGTGACCTTCACTGATGTGGAATTATAGCCATAAAATACTTTCCTGGCAGAAATGGCTTCTAAGAGCTGGAAGGTTTTAAAAAGGGTCAATAGTTCATGGATTTTAGCTCTGGCATATTTAATGTGTGCATCATTGAGCAGAGACAATGAAACAGTAAAAGCTTTAAGGGAACCTGAGCTCTGCCTAAAATCACAATTTGGACTTACCTGGGACTTCCTCCACCCCCACCCCCCGTAGCCCGCGAGATCCCTCTGGGTTCTCCTGGCTCCTCTCCCTGGCGGCTCCACTAATCTGCGACTTCGGTGTGAAGTTTCCCGTGTGCGCCCCCACGCCGGCTGGTGTGTGAGTCTTGCGCATGCGCGGTTCAGTCTTAGAGAACTACACATGGGCAGGACTTTCACGACGGCCGGCGTGATGACATGTGGCGTACACACCAATTAACGGAGCTGCCAGTGGAACCAGGAGAGGAGCCAGGAGGACACCGGGGGAACTTGTGGGTTACAAGGCGATGGAGGAAGCTCCAGGTAAGCCCAAATTGCAATTTTAGGCAGAGCTCAGGGTCCCATTAAAAAACAAACAAAATAAAACTATGGGGTATCTAAAAAAAAAGTAATTTTTAGGAGACGGACGAGCCAATTGTTTATCTCATTAGTTTATTTTCACCTTGTGTTTCTTTTAAATGGGGAAAATAGGAGAACACACAACAGCATTATTAAATGGTATTGTTATATTGAGCAAACACATAAGACACATGTAATTCTGTACACAGAAACAATGGTTACGCTGCATAGTGTATGCTTCATAGTGTAAATTGTTTGTATTTGCTCTTTGTACTAAACCCCTAAATACCACAAATCTGGAGACCCGCCCCATGTTTATACAGGAAACACTCCCACTGCCCTTCTGAGGTGCTCTGTGTCATGAGGAGCAGAAAGCTTGTGTGCTGACAGGCCTGTTTAGCTCATCCTGCCAGTCTTAGCAAGTTTGGGTGTGTCATGTTCATCGTCCTAAAAGTTAGCAGCAGAAAAGCTATGAGATGAAATGGAATGAGGAATGTCAGCATTCCAGTGCCATATAAACTTGGCCATAATAGCTCTAGTGACATGATAGATGCAGCAACAGTGATAGTCATTCATCCGTATCATATTAAAGTATTATAATGTAGGTGCTGTACAAGCATTGCCAAGTGTAGTCAAGGTTATGAGTTTATTACCACTCTGGGAAAGATAAGCATGAAAAAGTCATGTAAGCTCTGTACACAGGGCAGTTGCTCTCTCTGCCTGCACATTCACTGTCAGTGTCTTCTGGGGCTGGCTGGGTCACGCTTGAGCTCTGGCTCCGCTGCAGGACGAGGGGAGCTGTGACTGTGTAGCGAGGAAAGTTGCAGCAGAATTCTTTTTCTATTGGCCGGGTGGGGGAGGATGTGAGAGGCAGAGCAGACTGGGTGTGTAGAGCGAGGCATTGATTTTTTATTACTGGGGGGTTGTAGCTGCTGTGTAAACAAGAACAGCATGGGCATCTGTGTGCACAGTGACTCAGTGTGTTAAGCTGGCCATACACTGGCCCGATTTGCGGCCGTTTCGACAGCAGATTCGATCACTGGGATCGAATCTGTTGCCAATCGTTCGCGCTAAACGCACCCGCCGATCCGATTTCCCCCCGAAATCAGATCGGTCCGTCGATCGCGCCGTGCAGAAAAATACCGTCGATCGCCCAAGGGTAGGGAGCGCGTCACTAGCGGCGGCCGATCCGATCAGGTATACATTACCTGACGCTGGCTCCCGGGCATCTTCTCCGCGCTGCACGGCTCTGTTCCTGCTTCCATCCCAGCGGACATTAACTTCCTGTGTCACTCCAGTGACCAGGAAGTTCAACTAGAGGGCGCTCTATTTGAACTTCCTGGTCACGGAGTGACACAGTGTACGCTGGGATGCGGTGCGGGGTGCAGCGCGGAGAAGAGGACCCAGAGCCAGCTTTAGGTAATGTATACGGGGGGGGGAGGGAGACAGGTGACAGGCGGCAGGAGCAGCTCAACAGATTGTGATCGGTTTCAGGCTGAAACCGATTCACAATCTGTTTGCAGTAAAGGCAGCCAATACGATCCCTCTCTGATCAGATTCGATCAGATAGGGATCTGTCAGCTGGTCGATCTAATGGCAAATCGACCAGTGTATGGCTACCTTTACTGTGCACTGCAGTGTTTTGTTTTCTGACAGGTCAGGTGTGGACTGGTAGTACGTCTGTCTATCTATCTATCTATCTCACTCACTGACTCACTCACTCTTCTATCTATCTCTATTCCCCTCCCTATATCTATCCATCCATCCATCCCTCTCTCTCCCTCCCCCCATCTTTCTCTTCTTCTCCCTATAACTACCTATATTTCTCTCTCTCACACACTCACTCTATCTATCTTCCTATATATCTATCAATCCATATCCATTTATCTATCTCCCCCCCCCATCTTTCTATTTTTCTCCCTATATCTATCTATTTCTCTCTCTCCATCTATGTCTGCCCCCCCTCTCTCTCACCCTATATCTGTCCTCTCTCTCTCTCTCTCTCTCTCTTCAGTTCAGGAGCCACGTGTCAGCCACGAACAGAAGGCACAGCATATAGCCAGGGAGGGGAGCCCATCCAAACGGGTACCTTTAAGTATTTGCACCCCAGTACAGTCATTGGCAGAAATAAAAAGGGGGGGGGGGCGCCACAGATTTTCCCGCCTGGGGTGACGGAGGGCCAGAGGCACCCCTGGTCCACTCTACACTGGATTGGCAATATGTATTGGCAATATGTATAGTCATAGCATAGCCAATGTACATTTTGAGTAGATTTACTGTGTCTCACGTTTTTTGTGTTCGTTGTATTGGACAATAGACAGCAAGGGAGACCTGGTTTTTGGAGGGGTCTGGGTTTTTGTTTTACAGTTTTTTTATTCAATTCATCCTCCAACATCAGTCCTATTTAATTAGTGGCTAGGGTTGATGTCTCTGCTCATTTTAATTGATTACAAATGCAGTGGCAAAGTACAGACAGGAAATTCATAATGTCCAACTTCCATTGAAAACTCTAGTGAGAATGGCTGTCATGTAATTAAGTCTCTCTAAATCTCTAGGAATTTCACTCTTAAAAGTTTTGTTGAATGTTGAGAATTTGGAGAGTAAGATGTATTAGGCTCAGACTCAGTTCCCACTGGAGCAGAGAGTGTAGTCTCTGCTCGGATGGTCCGCTGTGGTCCAGCTGGAACCCGGGGCAGATGCGTTACCCCCATAGGCTATATGGGGATTGAATCCGCCTGCCCGGACTGCACAGAAGTGTGGCCCACTTATCGCAATGGATCCTGTGGATCCGTTGCAGGGTGACAAGTGTGAATGGGTCTTGTATATAAAATAGGAGCCGTTCACTGTCAGTTTTGCAATGAGTGGAGAACAGACAGAAATTGCCCATTCTCAGCTCAAGTGGGAACACATCTTTAGGGTACTAAAACAGTAAGAGGGGTGAGAGGGATAAATGTAGATAGACTTTAGCAAGTACATTTTGCCAGTTGTACTCAGATGGGCCCCCCAGAAGACCCATCTCCAATGGACATGTTGATAAATTGCCACCAACCAGGACTCTGGAGTCGGTATAAAAATCATCCGACTCCAACTCCAACTCCTCAGTTTAAGACACCACCAACTCCAACTCCGCATTCACATGTACACGATTTCTCATGTGCCTCACCCCTCCTCTTGAATTCATAAAATAGCCATCACCACTCTCCAACCTTTGACATCTTTGAAGGGATCTTGAGCCTATGAAAAAAAATCAGTTTTACTCCCCTGGGGCATCTACCAGCCCCCTGCAGCTGTCTGGTGCCCTCGCAGTCACTCTGGGATCCTTCTGTACCCCACCACCAGCTACTTTCATTTTTGGCTGACAGGCTTACTGCGCCTGCACAGGCCTGGCCACGCGTCACCTTCTACGCATTCCCGCAGACTTCTTTGCGTAGAAGGCTACGGGAACACATAGAAGGTTACGCTTCATTTGGCCTGTCGGCAAAACGACAGTAGCAGGCGGCGGGGGACAGGAGGATCCGAGAGTGACTGCGAGGGCACGGAACAGCTTCAGGGGGCTGGTAGAAGCCCCAGGTGAGTAAAACTGATTTTTTTTTTCTTAGGCTTAAATATCCCTTTAAGAGTTCCCTCAACTCACTTTTTCTCACAAGCATACACTCTAGCTTTCACCTCTTCAACCTCTGGCCAAGTTGTACTCCTTACTAGATAATCTAAAACAGACTGCCTCTAGCTATACATATTGTATACTACCCCACCACTTATGCCCTCCCCCATTTCTTTAGATTGGAAGCTCACAAGGGGAGGGCTTTATCACCCTTTTGTGTCTTGGAATTTGTTAATCATTTTTTGCTTATGAAATGGTCATACATGGTATGTGTCATGTTATTTTTGTCACTGTAATTAATATATCTACCAATACTGAATTTTGTACCAGTGTCTCTAGTTGATGTATACAATTGCCTGTGCTATTATGTACCCCAAGTGTGTTTCTTACTTTGTACATCACCACGGAATATGTTGGATCTTCATGAATCAATACTAAATCAATACCACTAATAAAGACCTAGCTCATAGCTGAGAGCTGCACCCCCCCCCCCCCCCAAAAAAAACAACAACAAAAAAACAAGCAAACAAACAAAAGAATGGGTGGGCTACAGGTTAGATAAACTACTAGCTCAAAATGTGTGTTTTGATAAAGATATGAATGCTTGGCATACAGCGCATCCTGAGCCACCACAGTAGTGCTCAGTGTCATTCTAGTGACTGAGATCAGCGGATTGGAATGTTTACATTCAGATAAAGGATCTGTGTGGATTACAGAATGAATGCGGGAGGCAGCAGTCATAACAACAAATGCTGTTAGGCTTACTGTTTGAAGGTAGGAATCAATAGCATGGAGCTGCATCCATACACATACAACTGGCTTTAGTCATAATTTACATAAAATAAGCTGCAAGGGTTGCTTGTTGCCCTAAAACGTTCATCTCTCTTCCTCCTTAAAGGACTTACGAGGCGAAATTACTAAAAAAAGTAAATTACCTGCCTCATCTTTTAAGGCACGGAGGACGCCGTCCGCGCCCTCCGTGCCGATCCGCCGGGTCCCCCCGCTCATTAGACCCCAGGGCCGGCTGCCGACCCCACGGCCCGAGTCGGGCTCTCCTGCCTCTCGCAACATGGCCGCTTCCTCTGGCATACACAATATAGCGCTTGTTTCTTGTTTCTTTCAAAAGAGGTAATTAATTGTAAATGTTCAGTCAAAGTAGGCAAAGATACCAAATTCCTCACTGAACATCCAGTGCTGTAACTAGTATCCGCACCACGAGCGGTATATCTATGCCCTACAGAACTTGATCTGAAGTCCCTGACATGTAGATATTAGTCTACCACCACGATCAGCGCTGTGCACGCTCCCGTCGGCTCTTGCGCTCTACTCTCGCCACAGTTCCCATTCATTGATATCAATGAAGACCGGCATCAATGAGATGCTGCCATTCATTGCCAAAAATGAATGTACTTAATGTAACACTTATATGTGGTCAGAAGTAGATAATCAAAAAAAGTGGTGGGGACATCTAGTGGCAAAAAAGTAAAATTACACCTACAAATATTCCCAAGGAATTAAAATAAACATTATATACCATTAATTAACACTTTACCTCCCCTCTATGTTATGCAGTACAGTACTATGCATTCATTATTTTTCTACAACTGTTTTTGGATTGTGGAATAAATTATCTGAGTTTCCATTAATCCTTATGGGGAAATTCGATTTGATATAAGAGTGCTTGGGATTACATGCATGTTCCAGAACAGATTATGCTCACAAACCAAGGTTCCACGCATTGCACAACACATGCTATGTAAGCAGTGTGAGTACCACTAAAATTGCAATGCTTTCCATGCACAGAGAAATGTCATTATTAATTAGTGACTATGCCCCTGTATGTCTTTGCCCCTTTGTGTTTGCCAGCCACTATGTGAAGGTATGTGTGAGTATGTGAATCTTCCACTGTGTGTCTGACAAGCTGAAATAAAGTGTGTCATTGTGTTACTGTATATATAGCTGAACTGAATCATTTGTGTTTTTCCTAATAAAAGTGAGATCATTCTTAAAGAACAAGCGACACCCATGTTAACCTAGAAATAAAAAACACACATATAAATAGATAAATACTACTTCTACTTACATAACAAATGTATTGTGCTATCCACGTAATGATTCCTGTGAATTTTATAAATGAAAAGCAGAAAATCCTATTCTAGGCAGTGGCCATTTTACCAAGCTAATGCTGACATCATATCCTCCCTGACTCTTGTTTTCCCCCCTCCTTTCTCTTGCTCATTGTGTATTCATTAGCGGCCCTCCTCCCAGAGTCGTCAGACACTTCCACTGAGGTGTATACTAGGAACTGTCTTTTTTTTATTTACACATTCAATCACCTCACAAGTAATCAGAGGATGTTTCTGATAAGCAGCTAGGCAGGGAAATAAATGGAAGAGGAGGAATATATTATAGATAAAAAATAACTCCCAGCATTTAACTCTTTGGCACTATTTGGCACTAGGGCCAGTGCTCATAAAGTATGTGATAACTCCAAACCATAACAGCAGAAAAAGTTTTGCAAGTTTTGAATGCAGGATTAGCATCGTTATTACTTAATACACTCAGACCAGTTGCTGTTGAAATTTGATTTTTATGGTGACAATACCGCTTTAAGTTAACTAGGCTTGTTTTAACTGCCATGTTCCTTAGTTGACGCAGCAATCATCTTAAAGAGGAACTTACGCGAAAAGGGGGAAAAAATAAACCAATACATTGCATAGTGAGAAGTTAACTAATTAAGGAACGCGCTAATTAAAAATCTACGCCCTGTTTTGATGGCTAATTGGCTGCCAGGGTGTAGATTTCAATACACTGACGCCGCACGTTCTCGCCACTTTCATCGCTCCCGATGATCTCACCGCTGTCTCCTCTCCACAGCTCACTCGCTCTGCTGTCTCTATAACGGGAAAGCCCTGTGAGCGGGTCAGGACCTGATTTCATTGGCTCCTGGCCGTGTCTATCAATGTAAGCAGCTCTCATTGGCTTACATGGATAGGCAGCGTCAGGAGCCAATGAAATTATAGTGACGGCAGAGTGGGTGGCTGAGGTTCCCGGCATGCGGCGTGGATGGCGATTGCGGGAGGTATGTGCGGCAATTCGTCGGTATTCGTTGTTATTTCGCTGTTTCTTGTACCAGCGGTCTCTGGTCCTTAAGGGGGCAGAAACCGCTGGTACTTAAGTGGTTAAAAATAGAGATGATTGATATTCGCCATGTAATTTGTTCATATTGTTTGATCCACAACCAGCCTGCACATAATCATTTTTACTACTGGCAGACATGAAAAAAAACCAGCATCAACAGCCATTATCTATAACCACACCCACTAACAATGCGATAGGCTAAAAGGTTGCTCTTTTATAGATATACACATGCACAGAGGGAGATACTGGTTGCTTGGCAGTTGGAAACAGCTGTCATTTCCCACAATGAAACAAGGCTCACAGACAGCATTGCACTGTGGGAGGGGCGTTACCACAATATCAGCTATACTTACCCTCCTGATGATTTACAGTAGAATCCCTTTATAGTAAACTCCAAGGGACCAGGGAAGTAGTTTACTACATCATAAGTTTACTATATCAGAGTAGGTCATACCTTGCATATTTATACAGATGGATTTGCTGGGACCCGAGGACTGAGTTTACTATATCCAGAGGTTTACTATACCAGCGTTTACTATAAAGAGATTCTACTGTATTTAAAAAAGGTAAATATTTCTGGTGGGAAAGCGGGTATCAGCTTCTGATTGGGAAGAAGTTCAATCCTTGGTTACAGTTCCTCTTTACGCTGGCCATACACTGGTAGATTTTTACTGTTGATATACAGCCGATTTGATTAAATTTGCTAGAAATCAATGTCCCAACATGCTGGCCTGATTGACCTAACTATTTTCATCTGAAATTGTGCCGGATGGAAGAACGACGTCCCATGAGCGTAGCACTGCATGAAACAGCGCAACGATGCGGTTAGATTTCATGCTGAAATCTATTAAAAATCTACGTGCAGTGTGTGGAGGGATTGGATCAGATTATGCCCGGAGAGGGGTCTATCTTTTGGCCACATCGACCAGTGTATGGCCAGCCTTTGTGTATATATACAGAAGTATGATAGTAACACGCTCCATAATAGCCCAGCCTTTCTACTACTCCCGGTATTTACCTCTGCCGTATCAGGAGTTTTCTTGTCTGCAGGTTTGGCCGCTCCAGCTGTCTTCTTATCACATTGCTGCAAGGAAACACAATATAGCCAGTGTTATCTAGTATTCCTGTGGCACACCTGGAAACAAAACATACTTTTACTACACTGTCCCCATGATCATACCTTCACTACACTGTCCCCACACTGTAGCAGAACTTTGCCCGGCATGAGATTCTCACACTTCTTATACTTTGTCACGTTGTACCATAAAGGTGTCTGGATGGTGTAATGGTTAAGGGCTCTGCCTGACACAGGTGACCAGGGTTCGATTCTCGGCTCTGCCTGCTCAGTAAGCCTGCACCTATTCAGTAGGAGACCTTAGGCAAGTCTCTCTAACACTGCTACTGCCTATAGAGCGCATCCTAGTGGCTGCAGCTCTGATGCCTTGAGTCCGCCAGGAGAAAAGCGCGATATAAATGTTTGTTTGCTGTGTTAAAGTGGACCTGAACTCGTGCACAGGACAGAAGGAAAACATAGAGAAATGCACCCTGTATGCATTTAGAGAGTTCAGCCTGACTAATTCTCCCTCATCTGTGTATAATAATCACTAGTGTAATTTGATCTCTCAGCTGTGTCAGCTGGTTGCCTTGGCAGAGTAGCTCATTGATTAACTCAGGATGCTAACCTTATGTCTGCTTCCATGAAAGCAGGAAGTAGACACACTGCAGATGTATTGCAGGATTTGTATCAGCTATAACAAAGAAATGTTTTTCTTTAAAGGTTATTATGCTGTAGCATATCTTTTAGAGCAGACAGGAAGTTCTGAGTTCAGGTCATCATTAAAATAGTGTCTTTCATGATAAGTGCCAGCACTGTACACAGCCAATCACATGATTCAAACATTCAGTCAAATACTGGCTCTTTCTTTTGAAGGTCTGAATCAAGCTAGCCGCCATCGGGCAATATGGGCAGTTCATATGTTCTTTGCTGATAAGGGTCAGAGTGATTTTGTATTCAAGCAATGTAAAAATGTTTATTTAGACTAAACATCACCCTTTTGTATGCCGTTCTCATTTTATCACAATATAAGGTAATCTATTATGGCTGACACCCATTGCAGAGGCAGTTGCCATTCTCTGATGGTAGCAGTCACCCTCTGACAAGTTCACACACAACATCCAGGGCGGTGACAGCACTTGCTCTGCATAGACTGATGTCCAGTATTAGCATGCAACCTGAATATTATTCTTATCATAAATGTATTATTTTATTACACAAACTCCCCTTCCCTGGAAAGCTCCTGCTAATTCTTGGTCCTCTCCTTTTCATATTTACTCCCCCACATTACAGGTCTTTTCTTCCTTCAGCTGTGAGGTGTCTGGTGAATGAGACAACCTCCAATGTCTGTCAGCCCCTCCACTTCCTGCAAAGGTAATTGGATAGCGGCCCTGTAAATCGAAGCCATCCAACTCCCCTCTTGCATAGGAAGATTGTTGACTGCAGGAAGTGGTAGGACATAGTTGCCTACTTAGAAGACATGTTCTTCAGTGTCACAGCAGTGCTGAGGATAAATACACCTGCATAGGAGAGAAGATGAGGAACGGGACCAGCAAAGACCTTCCTAAAAAGATATTTGTTTTTCCACACCTGTGGTGTAATTTTTTTTTTTTTTACAAACATCTCGAGTTCTGCTTTATGCATTTGGCCTTTTACAGCAATAATTTATTTTGTGATTGTTTTGGGCAACAGCTTGCCATCACTCATTTCATAGACATGTTTACTTGGCTGTGTGTCCAGCAGAATGTACTGCCCTACAGAGAGGGATCGGAGGGGGGCATGGAGAATGTATACTGCTATGCGAAAGAACAAAAGTGATTGGCCAAACAGATGCAATGTAATGTTGGGGATACACGGTGAGTTTTTTCTTATCAATCGAGCCGCTGATAGCTCAATTTATAATTCCTGACGTGTCCGATCACCGCGCCGGATCGATTCCGCGCTCCATCCCCATGGGCGGACAATGGAAGAAAACGAGCGGGAGATAAGAAGTGCCCGCGGGGACGAGCGGGAATCTATTCGGGCGCCCGCGGGGACCCGCCAGCAGCTCGATTCCGGCGCAGAAACTCACCGTGTATGCCCAGCATAAGGCAATACCTATGCAGCCAACAGACTGTTGCATGAAACAATCACATCTGGCAATAAGAGTCCAGAATCTGCATGCTGCTTTAGACTAGTTGCTGCCTTAAAGAGAATCTGTATTGTTAAAATCGCACAAAAGTAAACATACCAGTGCGTTAGGGGACATCTCCTATTACCCTCTGACACAATTTCGCCGCTCCTCGGCGCATTAAAAGTGGTTAAAAACAGTTTTAAAAAGTTTGTTTATAAACAAACAAAATAGCCACCAAAACAGGAAGTAGGTTGTTGTACAGTATGTCCACACATTCAAAATACATCCATACACAAGCAGGCTGTATACAGCCTTCCTTTTGAATCTCAAGAGATTATTTGTGTGTTTCTTTCCCCCTGTTCTCATGCACTGAAGTTTCAGGCTGCTTGTTCCTTCCTGCAAACAGCTTTGCCCTTGTCTGTAATTCTTTAGTATGTGAAAGCCCAGCCAGCTCAGAGGACAATTTATCCAGCTTGTAAAATATAAGAGAGAAGAGAGAAGCTGCTCTAATCCTAAATAACACACAGGCAGTGTGCATACAGGTGCCTGGAAGGGGGAGTTCATAGCAGAACCACAACACTGAAGAACTTGGCAGCCTTCCAGACACAGGCTGACAAGTCTGACAAGAGAGAGATAAGTTGATTTATTACAGAGACAGTGATAGTATAAAGTGCTGCAGTAAGCCAGAACACATTAGAATAGCTTTTTGAACTTGTAGGATGATAAAAAACAGGATGCAATTTTTGATACGGAGTCTCTTTAAAACAATTTGTTAGGGAAGTTAACAGATTTTTACCAACAATCTTTTATCCGATTAATGTTAAATTTAAGTCACTAATTTACACGATTTACACGTTTAATTTGTTGTTCTCCCTGAGAGGTAGGCTCAGGTGGGAAATAAAAGGCTGATTAGCTCAGCCTGGGATCAGCCTGATCTTAGAGAGCACAGGCTTTGTGTTCTACTGGCAAACAAAAATAACGCCAAGTTTGTGCTGCTGAAGACTACTCTGTTTTGGGTTCAGGACAAGCATTAGGTTTGTACTTTGCAGAGAGTTAGAAGCCTATGCAGTGGCATAGTTTTTTTGTGTATGTTTTATTAACTGTTTTTCTACATAGTGTAAATAGCATGTAAACAGATTGCACAGCACAAAAAAAAAAAAGACTATCATAGGTGAATCTCAAAACTGTCGCCAGACTTGTTTTGCTCTGTGCTTGTCCCAGAAGGGAAGAAAACCTCCCACACAGTACCTATCCCTCTGTGTTACAGTTGGTGGAGTTTACTGACAGGGTGCTGGTAGTTGGTAGTACCAGCTGTCGTTGGTAGTTTGTCGTTGGTAGTACCAAAACTGTCGCCAGACTTGTTCTGCTCTGTGCTTGTTCCAGAAGGGAAGAAAACCTCCCACACAGTACCTATCCCTCTGTGTTACAGTTGGTGGAGTTTACTGACAGGGTGCTGGTGCTGGTAGTACCAGCAGTTGGCTGGTAGTGGTGGGGGCTTAATAAGGTAGCAAATATAGCTATGCCCACAGGTGAATAGGTGAAAAGGAGTCATTTATGAACACTTATCTACTGACTCAAAAAGTTAAAAAGTAAAAAAAAGCAAAAACAAACAGCAAACGTGCATGCTTAGAAACATACAAAACACTGCCTAGCCACATGACATTTTTTACATAACTGACACAACTGGCCTGCAGGCGAAGCTTTGTGATACCTGGTGATGGATAAGGAAACCTGCATCCACTATTAATTTCAAATAAACGCAAAAAAAAAAGCAAATAAACACAGGAGTGTACGGTTTTGTGCACATAAAGGCAGCATTAATGTCCAGGCAGGATGTGGTCACATCCTGCAGAAGTGTACTAGGCCAGAGGATTACAGTCAGGTCAGTAAATCACACTCTATGGACTCGATTCACTAAACCGCGATAACTCATAGCACGGCCGCACTAGCGTTTTTGCACGCAATCGTGAACTTTCGCATGCTAGCTCAGCCGTGCTGTGAGTTGTCACGGTTTAGTGAATCAAGCCCCATGTGTACAGGATGTACCAATTCAAGGACCAAATGCTTCCCTAACCTTTAAGTTGGCCACACACCATACAATTTATTACAGTTCTTTTCAATTCAGGAATTACAATCGAGTTTTCCGATTGATTGGAACATTTGAAAAATCTGACCAATGTACCACTCACATGTGTTCAATTTTTCCCCAATTACGAAAAAACTACTAAACCACAGGTGTGGAACTCCAGGCCTGGAGGGCCAGATCCATGCCAGTGTTTAGGATGGACTGAGAAAGAGAGGAATGTGTTCTATCTGATGGACCGCACGTTTCCTGATTCAGACCCATCAATTAATTTAAACTGTGTCAAAAATGTGTGAGGACCTCAGCCCTCGAAGGACCGGTTTGACATCTGTGATCTAACATCAAGAAATTAACAATCTACCCTACACCATTCATTGTTCATGAACATTGATCCTAACAATCCACCACTCCTGGTCGAGTTATGTTGGTAAAAAAAAAAAGGGAAAAGTGATCAAATTTCTTGAACGAATAAAAGAATAGCTTTTGATTTTACTATAAAGTGGCTCGTTTTTACCACATTGCCCTAAAATTGGATCATTATATTTTATCGTGTTTGGCCACCTTTAGATTTCAGACTGTATAACTCCATTGCACAGGTGCATATACCATGTGTCCTTGGGTGGAGGAGTTCTAGATATTTATACTTGCACTTATATTTCAGCAGTTGTTCTAATCAGGAAAAAAACAAGCACAGGTAAAAATAATGGGGGATGGAATTTGTATTACTTCTGTTTATTTCTCCTGTGTAAACCCCATATAAAAGAAGCAGATGATATCAGGTCCAACATAACAAAAGTACCTCAGCCTAAATTAGTCACAGAAAATATGGACTGAAGACTTAAACCAAGGAACACGACTGCAAATAAGTTCCCAGGGTGGGTATTGGGTAACAATACACCCTTGATAATATTGTTGGACCTGCGTGCGTGTTGTTTAAAACACGCTGCACATAATTTAGCAAGTACAATGGGATAATAGGATGCTACTGGGGCAGGAGTGGCAGCTCTGGCTAAGGCAGAATTTCTCAAGAAATTCATCTAAGGAAAGGAAATTGCAAGCATAAATAAAGCCACATAGTTTTATAACATGTTCCCACTGGGAGTATTCAAGCATTTCACTAGGTTTGTAATTAAAGATGAGGACAGAACCCAGAATGTACGGTAACTATTATGCCTTTATACAGTGCTAGCATTTCCTTTAACAGAGCACACTGAAAAATTCATGCCACCAACTTTCCCTCAAAGAACCCTATAATCTGATCTTCCTAGCAAAGCTTAATAGACATGGTAGCGCACGTTGCGCAATAAGCGCGACCCGTGTTATCTAAGTAATGCAAGCGTCGCTAGGGTAATGTGCAGGACTCTAACAATGGTTGCGTTACCTAGGCAACACAGGTCACACTAATTGTGCAACGCAAGCTACCTTATCACCCTGAGGAACGGTAAAATTGATATGTACTCTCTGCACACAGCGACTCGATCAAAGTTTTGTTCATATTCCCCTTAGTCACCATACTGCTCAGCTCATCTTTCCTGCTAGCACAGACTTATTCAAGGACTATGCATATTTCAGCACTGTCTTAAACAGGAACTCCAGTGAAAATAATGTAATAAAACAAAAGTGCTTCATTTTTACAATCATTATGTATAAATGATTTAGTCAGTGTTTGCCCAGTGTAAAATCTTTCCTCTCCCTGATTTACATTCTGACATTTATTACATGGTGACATTTTTACTGCTAGTAGGTGATGTCACTGGAAGGAGATGCTGTTTGCTTTTTTGGCAGTTGGACCCAGCTGTAAAAAGCTGTTATTTCCCACAATGCAATGAGGATCACAGACAGGAAACTGTCAGGACCATGGTCCTGACATCACACTGTGGGAGGGGTTTCACCGCAATATCAGCCATACAGAGCCCCCCTGATGATCCGTTTGTGAAAAGGAAAATAATTCTCATGGGAAAGGGGGTATCAGCTACTGAATGGGATGGCGTTTAATTCTTTGCCAAGGTTTCTCTTTAAAGAAGTATGTTTATATGTATTAAATATATTTTATGAAGTGCACAGCTTTATTCATCCTAGTGAAAGATGTACTACATTCACTAAACCCCATATTTACCCTTATGGTAATCTTATTGCTGTTGGTTTACAATGCTTTTGTCCTCTGCACTTCTTTACTGATTATGCCCTTTGTACACAGATCAGCCACAAACGTAAAACCAGTGACAAGTGATGTGAATCACAACGATTATCTTATTACGATGTCATCTGGCAAGGTGAGCGATATATAAGACAGCAAGGGAAGGCCAAATTCTTAGGCAGTTTGTGGGCTCTGCTGTGCTTTAGGCTACCTCTCCATTTGTGCGGCGGCATGCGTCTTGTGAGACGCGATGCCGGCACAGCTGCTGCCTCTCGCAGCCGAATCCCTCTAGCCGCGCTATGCACGGCTATAGGATTCGGACAGCTACGGACGAAATTATGCTGCAGGGCCTCAGATTTTTCCTCGGCCACGAATTCGGATGGCTCTCATAGACTTCTGTAGGCTGCTGTACTCCATCCGAATTCGTGGGAATCGGCCGGGATTCGCAGTAGTGGAAACCCGGCCTAAGAATTGGGTTCCAAGTGTTCCTGAAGTGCTCTCTGTACTGCGCATGCGCGCGAGAGAGAGCGCTTACGCAGGTGCAGTACGGAGCCGTCTGTCTTCAGGAGCATTTGGGCTCCTGAAGACTTCCAAAGCCTACCATGGCTGGACAGAGCAGTCTTCAACCCTCGGTTGAAGACTGCTAACAGGGATGATGACACTGTAATGAGGGCACCAGGAGAGGAACGGAAAGGCTCTATAGGACCCAGAGCATTCCCTCTCTATAAGTGAGCATCTGTTTGTTTGTATTTCTTATTTCCCTTCAGGTTTGCTTTAAGCCATTTATACCTTCCAGGTAGCTCTGGGTCACCACTATTCCCTTATTACTGGTCCAAGCCCTATCCCATACAGCCATAACAATCCATACAATGTACTGACTAGGACCAAGAAGTCAGAAACAGACTGTCTGCATGCTGAGTTGATGTGGCTCTGTAAAATGTATTACTTATAGGCTCACTATACACTAGCGTTTCTGGATGTGCACCCTGGCTTGCAGGGGCCTAAAGAGATGATATGCATATTCAGGAGTGATGCATCATGGGAAACCATTGTTGCTTACTTACAGATGAATTATCGCAAATACTTTTTGTTTTCAAAAGGCACACTTACATTTTACAACTGACATTTGAGATGTATGATCACTCTATTATAGAACTGTGACAGGAGGTGGCCTGGTCAAATGAATCTCGTTTCCTTTGGCCTCAATATTCTATAAAACCTAATATGTGCATCAGTGGGATGTGCTGAAAAATAAGCCTGATCTATGGAGGCCCCGCCCAGCATCTTACAGGACATAGAGGATCTGCTGGTAACACCTTGGTACCAAATACCACAGGAAATCTGTGAAGTCCTCGACGGGTCACCGCTGTATTGGTGGCACAAAACTAAGCAAAATATTAGGTAAGTGGTTAAATGTTCTGATTAATCAGTGTACTGTATATTGGTCACATGCAGGTCTTGATCTGCTGATGAACCTTAGAGAAGTACAAAATGAAATAAAATGTTCCATAAAGTTAGTCTAGCAAAAGCCTTTTATCCCAAAAGCAAAAACAGGTGGAGAAACTAAATTATTTAATAGCGCAACACAGAGCCGCACAGAATGCAGCAGCCAATCAGATTTCACCTACGTCACACGCTCTTTATTTCTGCAGGCATCAAGGAAACACAGTAGGGGTTTGAATTGTTTATCCATAAACAATTTTTATGTCAAGCTACTTTAATCCAGCAGAAAGCTGGAACAATAATGTGATCTAGGTAGCGCTCCTTAAAACTTATAAATAAATGGTACATATTCACTTAAGGGGCTTGATTCACAAAAGCGTGATAACTGCTATCACGGCAGTTATCACGCGATCTGCCGCGCGAAGGTATGCGCACGTAATGGATTACTGCGCTTGATAAACGAATGTTTGCGCGCAATGACGCCTGTGAAACACGCACGTGATCACCCGCAAACATTCGTTTATCACGCGGAGCAATCCTTTACGCGGGCAAACCTTCGCGCTCGGCAGATCGCATAATAACTGCCGTGATAGCAGTTATCATGCTTTTGTGAATCAAGCCCCATGTCTGTAAAACTGATGTGCGTTCCTAGCGTGCGGCACCCTGGCAATGTACGCGTTACCTAGGTAACGCAGGTTGCACCAACTGAACAATGCATGCTACCTAACTGAGGGAAATACTGGTGAAACTGCTGTGCGCTCTCTTCACGCGTCAGTTTTTCCGACACTAAGGGCCAGTTCACACAGGCCTCTGTCGGGCGTGTTGGTCAAATACTTTTCTGCAAGTGTGCAGAAAAGCATTTGACAGCTTTCAGCATTTTTCACTCAAGAGGAGAATACGGAGGCGCAGTGGTAAGCAACCCGGGACGCAACATGTTGCTTCCAGTGTCGCTGAAACGACGGGAAAAATCAGAACACAGCGTTCGTGCAAACAACGATAAACAATGGTGCAGGCTCAGCCCATTCATTTGAATGAGCAGTGCCTTGACAAGCGTTGTGGCCGGCCTGCAATCGCCCTAAGTGGATACACCCCACTGAAAGCAAAACTATCTCTACAGTCACATTATCAATCAAATCAATTGGACACCTGCAGAGTGAATTAATGGTTGTTTAAATGTTTGTTAGAGGTTTAAGGTATTAGCCTATTTCCACAGCCTGCCAATCTCAGAAAGAGCAGGCAGATAAAAAGCTGCTTGAATCCCTTTAAGGGTAGAAACACCTGGGGCTTGATTCACAAAGCGGTGCTAACTGTTAGCACGCCTGTGAAAACCCCCTTAGCACGTCTAAACAAGCTTTTCGCGCATAAAACTTTACGCGCGCAAAACTTTATGCGCGTAAAACTTTACGCGCGTACTGCACAGAGCACAGGGCGCACCGCGCGAAGTGCCCATTAAAGCCTATGGGACTTAGCGCGCGTAAAACTTTGCGCGCGTAAAACTTTACGCGCGCAAAGTTAGCGCACGATCTGATTGAGAAATCCGGTGCTAACCTACTTAGCACCCTGGTTAGCACGTCTAAAGACTTTAGACGTGCTAAGTAGGTTAGCACCGCTTTGTGAATCAAGCCCCTGATCTTCTGCATGCTTGTTCAGGGTCTATGACTTAGGCTTCTTGCACACAGGGACGTTACAGGCGCACGTTAGTGCAGCCTGTAACGCCCCCCCAACGCACAGCAATGTAACACAAGTGGGCTGTTCACACTGCCCACGTTGCGTTACATTGTAACGCAGCAAAGTGCTGCATGCTGTGCATTCTCCGCGGCTAAGCCGCGTTAGACTGTTTGCACATGCTCAGTCATGTTGGGGAGGAGGGGAGAGCGGCCGGGCACATGGCTAATTAATATTCACTGCACTCAGTGATGTGCAGTGTTTACTTCCTGGAGCGGCCGCTCTGTGCGGCGATTGGCCGGGCGGGACCACGTGATGCCGCATGCGTCCAAGAGTACGCATCACGGACGCCAGAGTGAGCTGCACAACGTGGCTCACTCCGACATCCACACCAGAGAGCACCAGGCGTTGCGTTAGGGGCACGCTATGTGCCTTATAATGTCCCCTAAACCCAACGTCCTCGTGTGTCACTAGCCTTAAAGAGACACTGAAGCGAGAATAAATCTCGCTTCTTGTCTCATAGTCAGCAGGGGCATGTGTGCCCCTGCTAAAACGCCGCTATCCCGCGGCTAAACGAGGGTCCCTGACCCCCCCCCCTGCAAAATCAAAGACCAACTTGGTCGTAGATTTTGCTGCTCTTCAGGCAGGGCTAACAGCTGCAGCCCTGCCTCTCAGCGCCGTCTATCAGCGGCGCATCGCCGCCTCTCCCCCGCCCCTCTCAGCGAAGGAAGACTGAGAGGGGCGGGGGAGAGGCGGAGATACGTGCTGACAGACGCGCAAGAGGCAGGGCTGTGGCAGTTAGCCCTGCCTCTATGCGGAAGAGGGGATGCGCTGTTCGGAGAGGATTTCGGGGGGTAAGGGACCCCCGTTTAGCCACGGGATAGCGCGGTTTAGCAGGGGCACACATGCCCCTGCTGACTATGAGGTCCGAAGCGAGATTTATTCTCGCTTCAGACTCTCTTTAATGTATTAGAGGCAGAGGGTAAGCAGGATTGCCAGGTAGACTCCATATTTCACTCATTACAGTTGTCCTTTACAGAGATCCTGCAGAAAGAAAGATATGCTAGGGGCACAGGAAGTCGAAATTTGTGAAAATTATATCTTATCTATAAAAAGAAAGAGGGGCAAAGCCTCAATGTGATGTTGTAATTCTAATGTGTACCCCATTTATATACATAAAGTGTGAATTGTGTTTTTGTACATGCCGCCTAGTAAATTGCCAGCATACATGTCTGAAATCCGACTGAATTAAGCTATACGTATATGGGAGAAATTTTTAATATGATTACTAAGAACTAATCTGCCATTGACGTAACAACCAGAGCTGTTGAGTCAGAGTTGGAGTCGAGGAGTCGGATCAATTTTGGGTACCTGGAGTCGGAGGTTTTATAAACTGAGGAGTCGGAGTCCAGAGTCGGATGTTTTTTGTACCAAATCCACAGCCCTGGTAAGTATTAGACTAAGAAGTCGGATTCGAAGAGTCAGGGCCATTTTGGGTGCCTGGAGTCGGAGTTGGAGGTTTCGTAAACGGAGGAGTCGGAGTCGAATGATTTTTGTACTGACTTCACAGCCCTGGTAACAACTCCAGTAGGTTAATCAATAAACTTCTGAGGCCCCATTCACTCTTGAGCATTTTCGCCGGCGATTTCACTAAACGCTAAACCCTATGGGCCCGTTCTTACTTGGGCGATTTGTGCTAATCGCCACAAATCGGGCAAAATCGCAAAAAGCAAATGCGTAGCACCATTTTTAGGCGACTTCCCGGCGATTACGTTTCAGTGCTATAGAAGCGCTAAACGCGGTCGCGGGAAAATCGCTGCAGTGTCCAGTGATTTTTCCGCGTGAAATCGCGGAAAAATCACTCCCGCAAGTTTTGCCCTTTCAAGTGTGAATGGGGCCTGAATATTTTCTGGCAGTTTAGTTTATTGATACACTGAGCGACTGGTAATGTCAGTAAACTGCCATGGCATGGAGGGTATTTGAGCAGCAGAAGGTCTGCCTGCTGCATTGTGGTGAGGCATCAAGCAATACCAAACTAGTAGAGAAGTGGTTCCTGTGTTTGATTTTCTTTGGTGAAGCATTCATACATTCCGTAACACAGTGCGACAGTGTTGCTTATGAATTTTCTCCTAAGTCATTTTCGCACTATGGGCAAAGAAAACAAACTTTTCTCTCTGATGGGGTGAATCATGAAAAATCTTTATTTTTACCACACAAATCATTTTTATTTTAGTGCAAAAATGGAAAAAATCACAAACTCCTTACAAAATGATTTTTGATGGCACTTTTGCTCGAAAGTCGAATTCTGCATTATTTTCGCAAAAACTAATGCGAAAAGAATATTGCCATTTTTGCTCATTTCTGAAGTGCAACCCGTGGTACATGCACAAGGCAAACAATGCTTTGGTAATGCGTGTTAAGCAAGTAAAGGGCATTACCATAGCAATACTTGCAACACCCATGTACTGCAGGTTGCGCTAACAGCACAAAGCATGGTACTCTGCTGGTGTTAGTACCGGCAATGCGCTTCCTGCAGTTCATGCATCAGACCCCAAGTAAGCTTGGCAATGATTTTCTAGGGGGACCCGATTTTGTCATTTCATGTGGATTATGTGCAATATCCCTTGACTGTACAGACATATGACATTTGCCAGCTAGGGCCCAGTGATAGGCAAACTTGGCTCTCCAGAAGTTGAGGAACTACAAGTCCCACAATGCATTGCAGGAGTCTGCCACAGTCATGATTCATAAAGGCAAATGCATTGTGGGACTTGTAGTTC
Organism: Hyperolius riggenbachi; assembly: GCF_040937935.1. Lineage (NCBI taxonomy): Eukaryota > Metazoa > Chordata > Amphibia > Anura > Hyperoliidae > Hyperolius > Hyperolius riggenbachi. The sequence continues at coordinate 562,152,935 of NC_090646.1, forward strand.
CTTAACAGCTGGAGAGACAAGTTTGCCTATCACTGAGCTAGGCAGTATAGGAAGGAATTCTATTTCTAGAATTTTTCTACGTAGTCCATGACCTAGTCAATCATTTACCCAAAATAGGAATGAATAGGGGATTAACAGTGGAATTCCACAACATGCTGGTAGCACCTCTCTTATTACACCCAGGCTGTCAGCCTGTCCATTACATGAGTAAGCATGCCACTTAATTGTTTCATTATAAAGAGACTTCCTCCCTATTGTCATTTCCCAGCAAAACAAAGCCTCTGCTTCCAAATAAATCATACACTAACCATTGCCCCCGAAACAGCTTTGTCCATGTGGGAATGATGTTATTTGAGTGGTGAGCCATGTATCACATGATATCGCACCATTCTTGAACAAGATTCCACTTCTCTTACAAATTAAAGTGGATCCGAGATGAACTTTTACACATTGCATAATTGTGTTCCTTTCCTATTGTTTATAGGGCATTCCTTAAAGGAGTTGTTAGGCAAAGATGAAGAAAATAAGCGCTACTTACCGGGGGCTTCCTACAGCCCTAAGCTCCCAGCACGTCCCTCGCCGCAGCTCTCCCCGCAGCCGTTCGCCGTAGTTTCGACCCGTTCCCCGGCAATGACGTCAGAGCGACCTGGAGGTCGCGCTGTACTGCGCCTGTGCGATCGGCACTGTCAATCACCGCCACGTGGGCTGGAGCGGACTGCGCAGTAGTTCTGCGCCTGCGCAGTCCGCTCCGGCCCACGTGGCGGTGATTGACTGCGCTAATCGCGCAGGCACAGTACAAAGCGACCTCCAGGTCGCTCTGACGTCATTGCCGGGGACCGAGGTCGGAGCTCCGGCAAACGGCTGTGGGGAGAGCTGCGGCGAGGGACGTGCTGGGAGCTTGGGGCTGGAGGAAGCCCCCAGTAAGTAGCGCTTATTTTCTTCATTTTTGCCTGATGACTCCTTTAAGCCAAATACTTTTTTTTGTTTTTGATTTAATACTCTATTTCCCTATAAACTAGACAAGCCACACCCACAGGTTTTCAGAGAGCCAAGGCACTTTCAGACAGTAGCAAGGGCTCATGGGAGCTCAGTCTGGGCAGGAGGAGGGGGAGGTATTACTAGCCAGAGATTTCAGAGGCAGAGGGGAGGAGGGAGGAGGAGAGGGGATTAGGCTGATGGCTCAAGATACAGATAAGCCTGCCTCTGTGTAATGTTTACAAACAACATGGCTGCTGTCATTGTATCACAGGAAGAACTAATCATATTCTATTAAAGCTGTTTGCAGCTAGATTTGCTGTGTAAACGATCTAAACTTAAGATAAGATATATACACAAGTTAATTGTTATAGTTAGTTTTTCATCTCGGATCCGCTTTAAAGGCACCCATACCCTATTCACTTGGTTGAAAGGTACTTTGTATTGACCTGAGGAAGCGCGCTAGTACCCATGAAACGCATTATCTATTTTGTGTTTTGAATAAATATTTTCCCAGTACTACTGGAGTTTATCTTTTGGAGGGGTAAAAGATTACCTCTCATTTAATTGTCAATTATTCGAAGTCTACAGAATAATTTTTACACTTAGGCACCTCCATCCCTATGAAAATGAAGGAAGAGTCCCCTCACTTCGTCAGAGGCCAAAAGTAATGTCTCTGACGAAGCAGGAGGGAACCTGCTAAATGGCTTTTCGCTCTGAATAGTCTGTTCACTATTTGACTGTATCTGTCTCTTGTAATAAGGATAAAATAAAAATGTGATTGTGGACTTGGATTAGACTGGTGCCCTGTCCATTTGATTCTGCTTTCCCTGAGAAGTGATTGGTTTTCCGGCAAGCACAGCTATACACCTGGATTCCCTCATTGTCTGTCCATTTAATGCATTTAGTGCCAACCATACTGCTTTGATATGAACATTACTTTTGATGGAAACCTTAATGTAATCACAATGTATTGGCAAATTACCAGTATACGTTTCTATGACCATTACATTTAAACAGGGTCAAATGTAGCCATAGTTTTTATATACATAATAATAGTACATAATAATAATAAAAACATAACAAGGATCATGGTATTTATTTTTTATAGCTCTGGGATTCCCCTGGACCTTCACCACAGCTATAAATGCTATTAGGAGCTGCAGCAAGTAAATTGGAGCACGTTTCATAAAAAAGGGCGTAAAATATTTCTCTTGTTAACATAAATATCTGCTGAATCAGAAGTCATTATAGACAAGCACACGAGTTCCAGCAAACATAGATTTCTCTGGAACTGCACCGACTAGAAACACCAACCTGCTCATTAAGTAATGATTCATCTTATTAACACTTTAAATAGACTGCTCTGATTATAATTAAAGGATGACTCTTATCAGTAGACATCTTTAATTTTAATATACTTTGTTACAATTAAACTATATTACTTGGTCATGTCTGCTTTGGATATGTACATAAACTGAAGCCAAAACTTTAATTGTAAAGGATAACAGAACTCACAGATTGAAGCTGACTGTGCTGTGAGGACCCCCCACCCCCAAAACACCACACACACACACACACACACACACACACACACACACACACACACACACACACACACACACACACACACACACACACACACACACACACACACACACACACACACACACACACACACACACACACACACACACACACACACACACACACACACAGCAACATCTACCTCCATATTGATGAAGATTTGGGATGCAGCTGCCTGCTGGCTCTACTAGGCTTCTTCTGGGGTTGTGAAAGAAGACCATCTATTGTACCAGCAGAGGACATTGGCCAAGGGTTAGAGCTTCCAGTGTAATGGCTACAAATCTCTGGTGCAATGGTGCCTGAAGCTCCACCTCCCAGCAAGCAGCCATCCGGTTAAAGCGGATCCGAGATGAAAAACTAACTATAACAAGTAACTTGTCTATATATCTTATCTAAAGTTTAGATGGTTTACACAGAAAATCTAGCTGCAAACAGTTTTAATAGAATATGATTATTTCTTCCTGTGATACAATGACAGCAGTCATGTTGTTTGTAAACATTACACAAAGGCAGGCTTATCTGTATCTTGAGCCATCAGCCTAATCCCCTCTCCTCCTCCCCTCTGCCTCTGAAATCAATGGCTAGTAACACCTCCCCCTCCTCCTGCCCAGACTGAGCTCCCATGAGCCCTTGCTACTGCCAAGGCTCTCTGAAAACCTGTGGGCGTGGCTTTTTTAGTTTATAGGGAATTAGAGTATTAAAACAAAAACAAAAAAGTATTTGGCTTGAGGAATGCCCTATAAACAATAGGAAAGGAACACAATTAAGCAATTTGTAAAAGTTCACCTCGGATCCACTTTAAGTATAAGGTGCAGGGGCGTAGCAATAGAGGTCGCAGAGGTCGCATTGGCGACGGGGCCCGCCGCCTGAAGCCTTGAGGGGGGGCCCGGACGCTGGGCCCCCCTCCCTTGCAGCATACTGTGTACGCCGCAGCCGCTCTGCCCGCGCTATTCCCCAGCCCGGGACTCGCCCGCTACAGCCCCTCCTCCTCACACCGGGGGGAGAAACTTGCGGAGCTCGGGGGTTACAGCAGGCAGCGGGAACTTTCCTCGGTATGGCTGCCTGTGTGCCGGGCAGCTGCGGGCTGTGGAGGGGCCGGGGATGCCGTGCTTGCTGAGGAGGAGCCGTTCCTGAGCCTGGCTGAGGGGAGAAGCCGTACAGCGTGCAGAGGGGAGAACGCTGCTGGATACATTGTAGCGAGCGGGAGACATTGGAAGGAACGCTGCGCCCGTCTCCATTCCATGCGCTGCTGTGTACCTTGTACCTAGACCCAGTATGGCGGGGAAGGCAGCTGCTCCAGGCACTGGGATCCTGCTGGTGACAGCTAACGTGGGCACCTTGTTTGATGATGTGAGTAGTGAACACATGCAACTCTTTCCCCTGCACTTTGTGCTGATGGATAGTCAGGGAGCTGCATAGTCTGTCATTGAGCCATAACTGTCAGCTTTACTATCAGGCTTGTGCCCTGCCCAGGGGCGTAGCAATAGGGGGTGCAGAGGTAGCGACCGCATCGGGGCCCTTGGGCTTGAGGGGCCCCGAAGGGCCCTCCCTCAACTACAGTATTAGCTCTGTATTGGTCCTGTGCTCATAGTAATCACTTCTATAGATACTTTGAATAGTGGTAATCATTAACAAGCTGTTCCCCATCCCCTTCTTGCACCTCTGACACTGTAGTTGCCATTGGCAGGTTTTGGTGCGCCAAATCAATTGTTATGTATAGAGTGCTTGGGGGGCCCCAATGTAAAACTTGCATCGGGGCCCACAGCTCCTTAGCTACGCCACTGATAAGGTGGCAGCAAGCCCCTTTTCACAATTATAGACAGTACTTGGAGGAAATAGGGGGTGGACAACTGCCCCTGCCCACCAATCTTCAGCATGGAGAGAGGTGCTATTACTAAGTTTTCTGATTGACATAAAAGAATAGGTGAGCTTATGTTCGTAAAGTAATTTATCCTTAAAAGGGAATCTGAGGTGAGAGACACATGGAGGCTGCCATATTTTTTTCCTTTTAAAGAGTAACTGTCAGGCTGCAGAAGCTAATTTAAACCTCTATTCTCCTGTGTTAAACAGTTTAGACGGAAGCCAAAAAGGCAATAGTGAAGATAAAAATCTCTCTTTCATTTGATGTGTGCTTATCAGCAAAGCTGTTAGACCCAAGCTCTTAAGAGGACGCAAGCCGCATACCATACTGCAAAGCATTCTGGGGCCCTCCCCTCGGCTGCTAAGGAGAAGTTACAGGATCAAGTTTCAGCAGCTTGTAACTCAGTCCAGCGCACAGCACTGAAAAATCTCCGGGCAGAGTACACTGCAGGAGTCCGCTATTGTTCCTAGCCACATGGCTAATTAATATTCACTGCACACTAGTGTTATTCAGTACGAGCTTTTCTGTGATCAGGAAGCAGGCAGGACATGACGACACATTTGGCTTCATAGGAGACAGACAAACATGAAACCTGCCATGAGCTGTCAGGAGCATCAATCTCTGCATATACTATATACAAATTCTGTGAAGTACAAACGTGGACAGTGAAATGCATATGTAATGTAAGTACAGCCAATCTTTAGCTACTGATATATGTGTTTATTTTCTCTGAGACCTTATACCTAACAGCTCCTCTTTAAACAATACCAGTTGCCAGCATTACTGCTCATCTCTCTGGTCAGTAGTGGCTAAATCACGCACCTGACACAGGCATGCAGCTAATCTAGTCAGACTTCAGTCAGACATCTGATCTGCATTCTTGTTCAGGGTATGTGGCTAAAAGTATTAGCGGCAGAGGATTAGCAGGACAGCCAGGCAATAGGCAATGTTCAAAGGAAATTAATATGCCTACCTCTATATTCTGGTCACCTCGATCCCCTTTAAATGCTGAGCAGGGTAGGAAGGTAGGGAGAGAAAAAACATCAATGGTTTTTTGGGGGTGGGGGAGGGGGGGATCCTCCCTCATATGTTTTCTCATCCACAACACATTAAAGCCCTAGATTCTCACTCAAAAAGTTCTCGTTCTCACCCCAGCGCAGGCACAGTGATGCCCGACTCCGGCTACCCAGAAGAGGGTGCCGCAGGTCAATTAGCAGGTTCGGAGGGGCAGAAAGGAGAACGGGGAGAGCGATGGGCATTAGTACTGCATACCATACATGCCAGCTCCCCCTGTTTCTCCTATATACTTTGGTTCTGGTATCCTTTAAGGAGAGATAAATCGTGAGTTAATAAATAAGGTGAGATATTTCAACAGAAAAGCTTTGTGAATCAGGCCCTATATGTTAACTGCTGCCCCTCATTTCCAGTCCCTGTAAGATTTCTAGTTTCCAGCTCTCTAGACTCTATATTAATACTGTACATAACAGTACGGTAATAACACTTCCTGTGTATGCACGCACAACTTTACGTGCCTGACCTTGACAAAGCCTTACAAGCTCCTTTTTACGTATTAAAACCAATAGATACATACCATGAATAACTGACCAAATAGTTAAATATTTCACTTCTTGAATGATCAAACTATGCAGAAAACTAGATTAACCACTTCTTAGCAATTTCCCCAGACTGCACAAAGCATTAAAGTATCTGGGCTGAGAATAGGAGCGCATTCCTTGCTGCTGCTGCTGCTGACTGACATGCTCATCACAATGAGTACTGGTATTATTACCCTACATATTTCTCACCCTTATGCCTGGTGCACATGATGGAGAAACCTCAGCCGAGGTCCAGCTTGTGCTCCACACAGTCCGGCACTTTCTCTACTTTTGTTTCCCATGCTGCAGGGCGTGGCCTGATCATCTGCCACTTGTCATCCCCTCTTCCCCTCTCCATAGAACTGCCTCATATTGCAAGTAAAGGACAGCAAATGGAAGAGCCTCCATTGATTTCTACTGCAGCCACAAATCACCGCTATTTCAAGTGCCAATCTGCACCTAAAGTGATGTGGGTAAAAAAACACCCAGTTCTCATCTGTGCTTGACTGAAGCCTGTGTCACTCTTTACTCGTAGCAAGCACTGTTTAGTGATCTGACTGTCACTTCATAAATACAGTGATTAGCATAAAACTGCCAATATTCTGATCGCAGCATGGTGATCCTGCAAAAAGGCAAAACCTTGAAGAAGTGTTAACCATAGAAGATGCCATTTTTTTTTTAAACAGGCCCGTAAAGTGTACCAGAGATATTCTAACCTAAAGATTTGATACTTACCTGGGGCTTCCTCCAGCCTCACAGGCCCGTCTAAGTCCCACGCCGTCCTCCTGCGGTCTGCCGTTCAGCCGTGATCAGCCCCGGTATTAGGCTCGGTTGCGTCCAGTCTGGGTCTTCTGTGCATGCATGGACCTCCCGTGCATGTGCAGTAGACTCAGACTGACGCGACAGAGCCTATTTCCAGGGCTGATCGCAGCTGAACGGCAGACCACAGGAGGACGGCGTGGGACTTAGGCGCAGGACGGTGGAGTCGCCGGTACAAAAATCATCCGACTTCTCATTTTATGAAACTACCGACTCCGACTCCAGGTATCCAAAATTGCTCCGACTCCTCGACTCCATAATTTTTACAAAGGGTATAGATTTGGTTCAAAAATCAACCGACTCCAACTCCTCAGTTTACTGAGACCACAGACTCCGACTCCAGTTACCCAAAAATGCTCCGACTCCACAGCCCTGCTTAGGCGTGTTGATGGGGAGGGAGGAAGCCCAGAGTAAGTATCAAATCTTTAGGTTAGAAGATCTCTGGTTTACTTTAAGGGCCTGTTTCCACTATGTGGGTATTCACATTGAAACTGCAACCAATGCATGCCACTGGAGTAACTTCCTTTGAGGTCGCATTCCCAGTTAGACATTGCGTTTTAATGCGACGTTAAATTCGCAACGCGTCTGCGCTTAGAGGTAACGCACTGCAAGCAGTGAGTTTTCATAATGCAACATTTTTTCAGCGTGACTTTAAAGGATACCACAACAGAACGGTTGTGGTAAAAATGATTGCAGCACTGTGTAGGTTGTAATCAGCACATACCAGCTGTTCCTTCACCCCCCTCCGTCTGCCGCCGTTCTCATTGTATCCATCCCGGTGTGCGGCGACTTTCCTGAACTTTGACCTGGACATACTGCGCCCTGTGTTTGTCCTTCCCTCTTCACTTCTGGCCAGCGCATAGTGCGAGGCTCAGAAGCACGCTGTCCCCTCTGTGCTGCGTGTGCGCTCCATTACACAGAGCGTCACATGCTAATCATGTGACGCTCGGTGTAATGAAAAAATCAGAAAATCGCTTACAAACAGCTCATACAAAATGCTAGCGATTGCCATTAGCGATAGCGTTTTGTAGTGGGTTCCAGGCCTAAATCCATATCTTAACTGAAAAACACTAGCATTCGCTCACTCAGTCATTTTCCTCCAGCTGACAATCTACATTTGCTTATAATCTTTCCACTCCATTTCGTGACCTTAAAGTGGATCTCCATCCTAAAATAGAAAATCCTGCAGCGCTGCTGTAACAAAAAGTTATATTTACCTGCAGTGTTTTGTCCCAAGAAGTCGTCTCGAATACCCCGCATCACTCCACTTACGGCATCCTGGCCTCGCCTCCCCTCTCTCCCAGGAAAAAAAATGCCCAGCTATTTACTGCACTAAACAGCGATGGGAGCGAGACAGGGGAGCGCACGTGGCCGGACATTTACCCACTGGCCCCAACTGGAGGATTTTTCGGGGCCAGTTGCGGGCGAAGGAGAAGGCGACTGAGGACGACAAGAGAGCGATCAGGCCGGAGGGGGCTGGAGGAAGCCCCAGCTACAGTATGTATACATTTTTTAGGGGGGCCCATCTCAAGTATAATTTAAATGGGTTTTAATTAATGTTTCTGCCCCCTTTATGATGCACAGATACTTGGTTCTGATCCAGTTCTGTATAATGCCTAAAGAGGAAACTAAACATTTGGAAAGCTTGCAATAACCATGTATAGTTAGTCATTAAAGATAATACCCAAATCAACATTTGTTGTTTTGATGTCAGTTTTACAGACTGGAACCCTAGCAGAAGCATTGAGGCTATTAGATTGCAACAAACCAGTCTGAATCCTCCTTCAAACCAGGAGGATTCTTATTGGTTTGTTGCAATCCAATGGGTAGCCTGATGCTTCTGATGGGGCTAAGATCTATATACTAGCGCTTCTTCCCATGCAGTAGACTGAGCAACGGTGGCAGAAGACCCGAATATGACAGCGGCAGGTGAGTAAAAATTCACAAAACATACGCAGCAAATAGCCTAGTGAGAACAGACATGGTTCACTATCATAGGCTACCATTGATTCCATTGGCATCTGCTTCCTCTAGCCGATCTAGAAAAATTGGTGACTGCACATCTTTGCATTCCACTTGTCAAAACAGAATGATTGGATCTGCTAAACCGAATGTTTTTAAACCTAGTGTGAACTGGGTTTTACACTTCACTGTCAGCATTAATTATTCAAAGATACATTCATGCTACAGGCCAAACTCACTAAACTTTGGTAGGCTTGTTGTGCTTTGCATAATGCACGTTACCTTAGCAATGTGAGGGTTACTCAGGTACTACAAATTGTGCTGATTGAGCAACCCTGTTTAACTCTCTAGTAAGGCCACATCTGGAATATGGAATTCAGTTCTGGGCACCACATTACAAAAAAGATATTGCAGTTTTAGAGCAGGTGCAGAGACGAGCAACAAACTTGATACGTGGGATGGAAGGTCTCGCTTACCAAGAAAGGTTAGATAAACTGGGCTTATTTAGTCTAGAGAAAAGACGCCTTAGAGGAGATCTAATTAACATGTATAAATACATCAGAGGGCAATATAATAGCTTGGCGGATGAGCTTTTTGTCCCTAGGCCTTCTCAAAGGACTAGAGGACATGATCTGCGCATGGAGGAAAAACGTTTTAGCCATTTATTTAGGAAAGGGTTCTTTACAGTAAGAGTGATTAAGATGTGGAATGCATTGCCACAGGAAGTCGTTATGGCAAACTCTATACCTGCATTTAAAGGGGGCTTAGATGCTTTCCTTGCGTTAAAAAACATCCATGGCTACAATTACTAGGTAATGCCTAATGATGTTGATCCAGGGATTTTATCTGATTGCCATCTGGAGTCGGGAAGGAATTTTTCCCTTTTGGGGCTAATTGGACCATGCCTTGTAAGGGTTTTCTTCGCGTTCCTCTGGATCAACGGGGATATTTCAGGGAGCAGGCTGGAGTTGTACTTTGTACTGGTTGAACTCGATGGACGTATGTCTTTTTTCAACCAAAATAACTATGTAACTATGTACACAGTCTGCGCAAGTGATGGTAAAATTGCCGTACCTGCAAACAGCAATCTAACCAAAGTTTAGTAAATCTGGTACAATGAGTCACTTGTGAACTCACTGGCCGTACAATAGTATGGGCATGTTGCATCTGACTCCCCCAGGGGCGGTGCCTGCCCCTGGACATAATCTCCCCAAAATGCAGGCAAGCATGCGCAGCGATTCAGTGGTGAATCGCAGAGCATGTATGGAAACATCAGACAGTGCAGTCTATGCACATATGGAAAGCAGCCCTATGCCTGATGCTAAAGCTGCACACATCATACAATTACACACAAATCTCAGAACAACACGTGGGCCCATATGCCATTAACGTTTTCTCTTGAGTTTTCTCTGAGATGATTTTACATCTTCTATTTAAAATAGAACTTGAACAATTCAAGCACTTTGCAACTAAAAAAGTTTCAATAAGTAGGGGAAAAAGTATTATCAAAATTATGTTAAGTATATTTTTGCTTGCTGATGAATTAAAGGGCATTTTATTATCAAGTTTGAAAATATCAACAAAGGAGAAAACTGAGGAGAAAGAATGAACGATGGGCCCTATTTCTTATAAAATGATGCTAAGTGATGAAAGTATGAAAACAGAAACTGATACTACTCTGCACTAAGTGTGGTTGCTTCATACAAAGCAAAACATAAACGAGGCAGCCAGTATAAAAAGACATTGTCACCAAGTAAGTCAGTTTCATCACTATAAACCGAAGGGTGTCAGTGCTGCATCAAAATCCTGCGACCCATCATTTTGCTGCTCTTATTTTTGGTATTTTTAGACAGATCTGCGAACAATTTCTACCCGTAAACGTCTGCTACCACTTCCTAACACGTAACCCCAACCTCCTCCCTTAACATGAACCCCTTTCTGATACTTATCCCTAATACCAACTTTATTTCCTTCCTGACATATAAACATTAACCCTTTCTGACACATAACACTATCACACCCCCTTTAACATTAAAGTATACCTGAGAGGGGGGAAATAATGCAAGTTAGAAGGCCTCAGTATGATGGTCCTCCACCCCACTACTGCTCACCAGGACCCTCTCCTTCATCATGGCCAAGCTCCTGTCCATGTACTAGCGCGGCCACACTGCGCAGGCGCAATGACAGTGCATAGTAGCACGAAGCAGCTCATGTATGGAGCAAAAAGCTTTGCAAGAACTGGGCGCCATGCTACTGCCTGTTTTTTTCCTTGGGGAGACATCAGGATTACTTTAAGTCAGGCACACATGATGGATTAAACTGGGCTGAGACAGCTAAGGACAGTTTTGGCTGAGAATAATAATCCTCTTCTTCACCAGGGCTGTGGAGTTGGGAGTCGAGGAGTCGGAGCAATTTTTGGGTACCTGGAGACGGATGATTTTTGTAGCAACTGCACAGCCCTGTATTACTAAGGAGTTGGGAGTCAAGGAGTCTGAGCAATTCTGGGTACCTGGAATCGGAGTCAGTAGATTCATAAATTGAGGAGTCAGAGTTAGATGATGTTTGTACCGACTCAACAGCCCTGCTCTTCACCCTTCCTGCTGCATCATGTGCCCTCCCTCTGCCTCCTCCATAGAAACGCATCCACTATGCACTCTACCACAAACTGTTGTATGAGGGATCAAGTTCCAATCCATGCGGGCAACAGTCCTCATGCGGGTGTACAAGGCTTTACTTTTACTACCCACTACCAGTCCTAACTAATGAAGGTGCCCATCAATGACACTGACATTAATACTGTACAACTTTACCACTTCTATGTAATATGAGGGACTACTAAAAGTATCCATTCAATGAAAATTCGCTCAATTTACCCTTCTACCATATGGATTTAGGAAGACTGTACAATAAAATTATATGACTGCCGAAGCAGATCATTTTGGCGCTCGTCAGCGAGAACAGAAGCTTGGTGCCGCTATATCTTAAAAAACGATAAGGTAAACCATCATTTGCCAAGCTCACTGGGGACGTCACAATACGTACTCCTCTCTGCCTCCACTATTAGTCTAATAGGGGTAAAGAATCAAAATATCAAAATATAACCCCAAAGCAAATGTACTATCACGATGCGATTGCGTAATGCACAAATGTTTATTGTATCATTATATAGCTTTGTTTATACAGTTATACAGAGGATCTGTTTTACTATTGTAGGCACTTTTATTGGCCTGATGAAGCGGGCTCAGACCTGCGAAACGCGTTGCCTGTGCTAAATAAAAAATCTTTTGTTACATACAAGGATTTCGTTATTGAGGTAAGCCACCTCATATTATCTTTTCGTTTTTAAGCTGTTTTTAGATGCTTTTATCCAACCAGGGCGCCTCTTTACCCCTATTGTGCTTATTTTACCCCCACACACTTTGTGTCTGAGGGGTGGTGATAGATCATCTGTGGGTTCCACCACAGTGAACGCCTGTCCCCATTTTTTCCAAAGAGAGCGACCACATCCAGGTCCCGGATGGGACTACCACGAGTGGAGTCGGGTTCATGGTCTCCACCTGCTTCATACGGTTGGTTTCCCTTTGCAACCCCCCTTTGTGAGTAGTATTTTTGCATTTTCACTATCCACCTGTATATCGATATACTACACTATTGGGTTCCCGTTTTTGTCTCCTATACTTCTTCTCCGCAGGGTGCCGAGACACCCCCACTGCATCACGTACCACTATTAGTCTGTTCCACGTAAAGAGGCACATTATGATTACGATCCTCGCAGTGGTACATGAAGCTGTACTGGACAAGTGCAATCTGCCTACAGCACATGCAGACTAGTGGGGATAGCAGATTTCCACGCGTTGCAGGAGTTCATACAATAATTAAATAGTGATTTTTTTTAATCACTGATCAGTATCGTAGTTTAGGAGCTCTAGGCCCCGGTGCAAGTTTTTCATTGGGTCAACTCAAGTGCTCTATACATAACAAATGATACGAAGCACCAAAACCTCCCAAGGACAGCTGGAGTGTCACAGAGGAGTAGGCAGGGGAGGAGAGCAGTCTATTAGTGGTTACAACTAATCAAAGCACATATAGAGGTGACCATTACCAGCTTAGCACCAATACTGAGCTACCTCTGCATCCCCTATTGCTACACCACTGTCACTGACCCTCTTCCGGCTCCCATCACCTGATCACCCTCAAACAACCTGCCAGTGGCCTCTGCCAAGCACCCCGTGACAGCAATCACTACGATGTTGATCTCTGGATTAGAGGTGCAACTCTCGTATTAAAACTCTGAACACAAAGTAACCCATTAGATCTCAGTTGCCTAGCTGCTGACTACACTAGAAAACTTTGCAGCAACCTTTGATAGCCAGGCACTCCCCAGAGAGCAGCTCAGACATCTAAAGAATTCAGAGTTACAACAGCACTCCCTATAACTAGAGGAACAGCCTTATTTCACAACTGAACAATAAAAGCACTATAGAGAATATCTGACAGAACATGGAGAGACGGTACAATGTATATAAGCAGTGTGAAGAGTAAGCAGCAGTTCGCATTACCGTAGCATACCACCAACATGCGTAAGACATGGCTGCAGTCAGCTAGCTGTTATCTCCTCCAGCAGAGAGATGCACTGAGTAGCCAGGCCACTGCTGGCAGATCTCAGTATTCACCTCTGGCAGAGGGAGTGATCGGGACTGAGCACCACCCACACAGCGATCTCCAGCACACGGGAGGAGAGGGGAGGGCAGTGTTTTGGGGTTCCTCTGACACACAAGAGCTGAGGGAATGCAGACTGTACCACGCCCTGCCTGAACTTCCTTACCCTCCCTCGGTCCCTCTATGTGTCAGTATGTAGCTTCTTCACCAAACAGGCAGGGCTCCAGCTATTGCTAGCCCATATAAACAATGGCATCTATCTTCTAATTATTGTGCAGTATACACTTGTCGATATCCGATAGATCCCTCTCTGGCTAAAATCTGATTAGAGCGGCGGGATGTATCACTGCCACACACTGTACACAGATTTACAACAGATTTCAGCATCTTCAGCGACCAGCCAGCCCCCCCAGTGTAATGTGCTCCCCCTGGGCTGTGCAGTGAGCCCACTTAGGGCCCGTTTCCCAGGGCTGTGGAGTCAGTACAAAAATCTTCCGACTCCTCAGTTTATGAAACCACGACTCCGACTCCAACTCCGACTCCGGGTACACAAAATGTCTCCGACTCCTCGACTCCGACTCCTTAGTCTAATACTTAACAGGGCTGTGGATTTTGTACAAAAATCAGACGACTCCGACGTTTATGAAATCAACGACTCCAACTCCGACTCCGGGTACCCAAAATTGCCCCGACTCCTTGACTCCGACTCCAACTCCACAGCCCTGCCGTTTCCACTTGTGCTGCACGATGCTGCGAGACATGCGGTGGCACTTCCTGCATGGCTATGGGATTTGCAGCCTCCCGCACCAAAACGAATAGAAATGCCGGTCGAATCGCTAGCGCAAGCAATTTGGCCGGCGGCGCCATTGTATCCTATGGTAGAGTTTCCCCGTGCGATTTGCCTGCGGGGAAACTCAGCGGATTCGTCACCAATGGAATCGGGCCCTTACATGTCATCAGGTCACGGGGTACAGGCGACTCTGCAGTGATGGAGAGAAGACACAGTAGGAGGTGCACCGACAGATAGGTGGCAACATTCTGCGGGGGAGCTGGGGGAGAACATTTTAGATGGGGGGGGGGGGGGGGGGGAACCGGCCAGGGTCCGTCAGCTGTGCTGAAATTGAACAAGATTACTGCCGTGCACCCGATTGCCCCACTTTAAACCGCCATCTTTTCAGCATGCGTGATCAATCAATTTCAGCCAGGAATCAATAGAATTTACAATCTGGTGTCCACATTGTGGCATTGATCTCTGGCAGATATTATCTTAATCCATGTACCATAATGGCACCTTAATGGGTACCTCCCCAGTTCTAACTCTGGGGCTTCTTCCAGCCCTGTAGTTGTCCTGGTTCTTCACCATCTTTCCACACTGCTCCGTTCAACTGATGTCCACCTCTGAAATCTGTCTGATTGTGGCCCTGGACCGCTTGCACCTTCATCCCACTTCCATGGCCTAAGAGCGATTATTTCAAACTGCGCAAGCACAGAACGCTCACGACCACGGGAGCGCGATTAAGGCAATCGCGGCCCAGGGCTGCACCTACAGCTCTCGGATGGGGACAGTGGAAGAGAGAAGAGCAGAAATACAATGAGGGACCAGAAAGACTACATGGGGCTGAAAGTAGCCCTGGGTAAGCTAAAATGGGGACTTTCGTGTTGCTTTAGGTTCCAGGCATCTTTTTTTAGGGCTAGTTCACACTCGGAGCGCAAAATGGAAAAACCGCAATGATTGTGATTTTGCAGCACAAAATTTTGCAATTTAGCCATGATTTGCGATGCCAAAAGAAGAAGGATCGCATTCTGATCGCTCCTAAAATGCAACACATTTATGCAAATCACAAACGCTGCAGAAAGAATGTTACCAAGGGAGTAAATTTGTCCCATCGCTTAGCTGAAGCTCTGCAAACCTCCCCAGAAGCACCCCAGTGTGAACCAGCCCACTTGATTAGAGCTTGTCAGAGAGAGTTCAGCAGAGCAGACTGTTCTCTGTCAGCTCTGCAGATAGATGTGTGCTGACAGGATACACTTTATCATTAGTCTGGACAGTCAGACACAACTGCCCCAGGGGCAGAGAAGCTTCTTCCCACAGTGTCTCCTGTGACGCAGCACACTGCCCCCGCCTCCGCTCTGCCCCCCTGCGGTAGGTTGCCGCAGTGACTCACCACACAGGCACGCAGTTGCCCCACTATGCTTAGCTAGCCGTGCCCGTGTTCACACTCTCAGCAGCGATGCACTCACCTCCTTGGGGCCCTTGGCTCCTGCAGGCTTTCTCCCTTTATGTGGCATGGCTGCAGCCCAGCTCTGCTCCGCCGCTCTTCTTATTCTTTGCAAAGCTATTGAAAAAAAAAAACAAAAAAAAGTGAAATGTGACTTCCTAGTGCATGAAGCAGCTTTTCCGAGGCCCCTCCTCTGCCTGCTGCTGTACCGGTGCCAAGGGCAGCCCTTCTGCTCGCTGCTCTCCTATGACTTGTGTTATGTGTTGCAGAAAGTGATGGGGGGAACAGGATTTATTGTTTTAAAGCGATATCTCGCCTGCGGGACCAGGGTGGGGCGATTTCCCTGCGAGTTTGCTAATGGCGAGAGAACAACAGGTCTGACAGATAGGGCAGCATTCTTCTGGCAGCACAGAGCCTTCTGTCATTGCTCACTTGTCAGCTTGGTGTCACTGACTTGGGACTGCAACTGATAAAGTTATTTTGCAGACTACCCATTTCCAGGCATGAAAGCATAGCTCCCAACTGTCCCCTCTTTGGGAGCCCTGCCCCTCTGTCCCTCTTTTCTCCTCATTTGTCCCTCTTCCAGGACTTTGTCCCTCTTTCTATGTAAATATATATATTTCTCTACTAAAAATGTGTTTGATTGACTCTAAACTTTACTCCCATCCCTTAAATTGATAATTTAAATTAAATTGATAAAATGAACCAGGATACAAAGGACCAGTATAGTTTGAGATATAAAACAACATATTTTTCTTATGAAATCTTTATAGTATGCGTGACTAGAGGTGTTCCGGGGGCGTGATTAGGGGTGTGGCTTAAGTGTCCATCTTTCTCATCTCAAAAAGTTGGTAGGTATGATGAAAGTAATGTCTATAATAACAGTACAGTAGTACTGTAATACACTGTATAATGGATCAGAGTGGAAAGTCTCCAATTGCTCCTTGCTTAAAAACCAGTTTCAACAGCTGAAGTGAGAGGAATATGGAGGCTGCCATATGTATTTCCTTTTAAACAGCTGATCTATTTGGCTGCAGTAGTGTCTGAATCACACCAGAAACAAGCATGCAGCTAATCTTGTCAGATCTGACAAGAATGTCAGAAACACCTGATCTGCTGCACACTTGTTCAGGGTCTGTGGCTAAAAGTATTGGAGGCAGAGGATCAAACAGGACAGCCAGGCAACTGGTATTGCTTAACCTCCTTAGCAGTATGCACGACACTGTGTCGGGCATATCGTTTGCTGGCCCCAGGAGTCCCCCATGCATAATAAATGTGATCCAATGGCTTTAAAACCTTTAGTTAGCACTAGGCTAGCTAGTACAAGTGTCCAGCTCCCCCCCCCCCCCCCCCCCCCGATTGCTTGTGATCCCCCCGTTAATACATTACCCAGCCTGGATCCAGTGATCGCGCAGCCTCCCTGCACAGCTTCGGTCTCTCTATGGGGAGGATCGGGTTTGCGCATGATGTCATGTGCGATCCTCCCCATAGTGAAGACCGGAGCTGTCCGGGGAGGCTGCGCGATCGCTTGATCCAGGCTGGGTAATGTATAAACGCGAGCGGCGGGGATTGGGGGGTACCGGACACTTGTACTAGCTAGCCTAGTGATAGCTAAAGGTTTTACAGGCATGGGATCACAATAATTATGCATGGGGACACAAACTGGCAAAACCTCCTGAGCGGCATAACGCACAGGAGGTTAAAAGGAAATAAATATGGCAGCCTCCATATCCCTCTTGCTTCAGTTGTTGTTTAAGCAGAAACTTAGAATCATTCAAACCTCTAGTAAAGTGTCAATCAGTGGGCAATACACTGATCGATTTTTACCCAGATTTGATCACTGTGATTCAATCCCCCTCTGATCAGATTCAGAGGATAGAGGGATTGATCTGCTAACGTGAATGGGCAACTATACAATACAATACGACCATTGATTTCCTTACTGTTCATACTATTCTATGGACTTGTTTACAATAATTCATTGCGTTATTCTAACTCGCTGCTTGCAGGCTTTGCACTAAAGTCTATGTCCAGTCTCCACTGCAGTTCACACTCATTTTAAGGGCCTGTTCATACTATGCGCGTTCCTAGGCGTTTTCAGGGAACACGTACGGGTACCAAATACGCATAGAAACGGCTCCTAATGCTTTTGAATGGGCTAGTTCACATGTATGCGTATGAGACGCGTAAGTTTTTTATCCGCATTGCTACATGCAGTTCTGTGCGTCACGCATAGAAACGGACGCAATGAAAGTCTATGGACGCGTATCAAAAACGCGTACTATTGCGTTTTTAGCGTACGTTTCCCTCTGCGGTTCCCATAATTCTTTTTTTCCCCCTTGGTCACGTGTGTGTGCAAAACGCAATAGAAAACGCATTAAAACGCAAGAAAAACGCATGCGTTTTTCAACTTGCGTTTCTTTGATTTTATACGTGTGCTTCATACGCTGACAGTCTGAACAGGCCCTAACTCATACGTTATGCAACTGACCACTGTGAATCCAGCCTAAGGCTACATTCACAGTGCCAACGCGCGTTGCATTGCTACACAATGCAGTTAAAACACTACGCAAAGTAGCAAGTAATGTGGTTGCGCTGGCATACGATGGCATAATAATTAAAATTGCAACATAGATGAGCTCCATTTGTGTCGCACATTTGAGAGTATAAATCCCCGCCTTTTTAAAAACAGATGTGCGCATGTGCAATTGCTATAACGTGGTGCGACGCAGCGCAAAAATTCAAACATGCAAGCGGTACCTAACATTAAAGGGACTCCGAGCAGTGCAGAAACTATGGAAAGATGCATATCATTTTAAAGCTCTCTTTCTCCTCTTTCCAATGATATATAAAATGCCGCCCTACGCCTTTGAGGGCTTGTTTCCACTGTTGCGACGCGATTTCGGCCGCATTCCGACGCTTGTAAAAACGCATGCGGATGCGTTTCCACATGCGTTTTTACCCGCGATTTCGCCTGCGATTTCGCATGGCAGGGTGCCATGCGAAATTAACCATGACACTGCCAGGGCTAAATAAAATTGAAAAAGGTGCGAAATCGCACGCGAAATCGCGGGTAAAAACGCATGTAACAAACGCATGCGTTTTTACTATTAAATACATTAGCGGCGATTCGCACGGATTCCCGACGCAGGTGAAATCGTTGGCTCTTTTGTGCGTTTTTTTCACGCTGAAAAAAACGCACCTCAACAACGCTACAGTGGAAACAGGCCCATCCACTTGTATTACATGTGCGGATCTGCATGCGTTGGACGCATGCAGATTCGCGATAGTGGAAACGAGCCCTTAGTTTTCGCTATTTTCGCGATTGAAATTGCCGCGATTGCGATTTCAATCACGAAAATAGAGAAAACTAAAAGGCGTAGGGAGACAATTTAGGTGTCGCCAGAAAGAGGAGAAAGAGAGCTTTAAAATGATATCCATCTTTCCATAGTTACATTGTATTACACAGGACGACACTTTCCCCAGTGTCAGCAGCTTCATTCCGCAGAATGGAGCTGCTGACTTTAGGAAAAAGTCGCCGTGTGTAATACAAGTAACTATGGAAAGATGGATATCATTTTAAAGCTCTCTTTCTCCTCTTTCTGGCGACACCTAAATTGTCGCCCTTCGCGGCAATTTCAATCTAGAAAATAGCGACAACTAAAAGGCGTAGGGTGGCGGTTTATATATCATTGGAAGGAGGAGAAAGAGAGCTTTAAAATGATATGCATCTTTCCATAGTTTCTGCACTGCCCGGAGTCCCTTTAAATGCGTCAACGCATTTATTTGCATAAATGCAGATTAGGATCTGCATTATTTTGACGTTCGCTGTTGACGCGCATCACACCGAATGCACTGTGAATGTCGCATTTACTTTTCATTGCTGTGCGATATTCTCAGTTGAAAAAGTTCCATTATGACGCAACATAACTGAGCATTGTGAACGTAGCCTTAGGGCCCGTTTCCATTAGAAGTGGTGCAATGCGGCTACATAGCTGTCCTGAGCCCAATGCACGGCAATGGAACAGTTTTCACTGCGCGCATTGTGTGCGGAGCGATCCGAGAATCTGCAGCATGCTGCAGATTCTCGCACAGCCACATCCCTCCATACACTTCCGCATCGGGAGATGTGGAAGTGACACGTACGCCAGCGGAAGTGATGCGTAGTTGCATCGCATCACTTTCTCTAATAGAAAAGAGCCCATAAGGCTGCTTTCACAGTGCAATGTTAAAGTCACACGTTATAAAAAGTAATAACGCAGACTAACGCACAGCAACACAATTCACACACACACATTCACAGTGCACACGTTGCGTTGTGTGTAACGTGTAGCAATATTTAGAAAGTGCTGCATGTTGTGCGTTATAAGCGTTATTAGCTGCATTGGACTGTTTGCACATGCTCAGTAATGTTTTTGTGTTTTTTTTAAATGTGACGCATGCGCCGTTTTCGTTCCATCAGTATGCAACGAAAACGGCGCACCAAGAGATACATAACGCAGTTTAAAATAACGTCCAACTTCAAAACTAACATGCGTCGTGTTAGGGGTACGTTGTGCAACTTTAACGTCGCATCAAACGCAACGTCCCACTGGGAAAGAGGCCTAAAGGACTTACAAGTCCAAATATCGAAAATAAGTGAAGTACCTGAATTGAGTTTGAGTTCCGCCGGGTCCCCGCAGTTCAATAGTCTCCCCGAGCCGCTCCCGACCCCACAGCCCGGGTCGGGCACTCCTGCCTCCACTAAAATGGCCGCCGGAGCTGGCCGCGGCTGCGCAGTCCGCATAGGCGCGAGTGCGGCTGCGCAGCTCTAGGGCCTCCCCCCCAATCCACGCTACAGGCGTGGATCAGGGGGAAGGAGGCCCTAGAGCTGCGCAGCCGCACTAGCGTCTATGCGGACTGCGCAGCCGTGGCCATTTTAGTGGAGGCAGGAGAGCCCGACCCGGGCTGTGGGTTCAGGAGCGGCCCGGGGGGACTATTGAACTGTGGGGACCCGGCGGAACGGAACGGAGGGCGCGGATGGCGTCCTCCATGCATTCAAATTCAATTCAGGTACTTCACTTTTTTTGTTATTTGGACTCGTAAGTCCTTTAAAGTGTACCCGAGACCAGTAAAATAAAAAATGTATACAAACCTGGGAATTCCTCCAGCCCTCTGCAGGCTGATCAGTCCCTCACCATCTTCCCAGGCCGCCTGGGTCCTCCGCTAGGTGGCCCGGTAATTCCGTCAGTCGGCGGAGCATTCTGCATCTGCCCAGTAGTAGACACTCTCCTAAGGCAATGGGGCACGCACGTGGTCTGGCCACGCTTGCGCAGTACACCCCAACTGACGGAATTACCAGGCTGCCCCCAGGTAGCCCAGTAAGCCCCAGGTATGTATATTTTTTATTTTACTGGTTTCAGGTACACTTTCAGATCCACAAAAAGAAAGAACAGCCTCTCTCCAAAAGCTTTTTGGTTGAATATTTATTTATTAATGACAATGGACAGACATTCGTCACAGCTAGAAGCTGCTATAAGTGGTTAATCATAAGGTAAACCCTGCAGAAGAATGCACTGACAATAAACTCCCAACAAGAAATTAAAAAAAAAACTAGATTTACAGGTGGAAGTCAGTCAGCAAGTTTACCAAATTGATGTCACAAAATAAAACAAATAAATAATGACAAAATGAGTCACCAGATAGCAACGTTTTATCATGCACTAGTATGACATGTTTTTAAACAGAGTAACTTATATACTCATAAAATAATATGCCTGTAAACATGTGAGTATATTTATAGCAAACAAAACATAAACACAATCCAATGCAATTACTAAAGAGGGAAATAAAAACATGCTAGGCCATTTTGACAGTAAACATACTAGGCCATTTCGATTCAGTAAACTCTGGTAAAATTGTTTACTTTTCCGATTAACGATTTCTGATTTGTGATTCCGATTTTTGATTTTCATTTGATGTTAGCAACATAAGAAAAAAAAAAAACGCAGCATGCAGGAATCAAAAATCAGAATCACAAGTAAAATCACATCAGAATCACATGTCGTATAAAAGAGCCGTCACTGAAATGCAAGTGTTGTGTACATAATTTGAGTAGTGCTGTACATATCACACATGAGGCTTGATTCACTAAACCGTGATAACTCATATCACGGCCGTTTTCGCGCACATTTTTGTGTTTGCGCAAGATAGCGAATTATCAAGCACAATCGCGAATTACTGCATGCAATCGCACGGTTTCATGTGAAAATTCGTGATTGTGCGCAATAATTCGCGATTGTGTACAAAGCAAAAATGCACGCGAAAACGGTCGTGATATGAGTTATCACGGTTCAGTGAATCAAGCCCCTGCTGCGTTACTTGTATAAATACTGGTAAAATTACCATGCACCAGGTGTGCACGGACACTTTACCGCAGATTAGTGGATTAACCCCATGGATCCTTATTGGTTGCCCTAGGCAACTGTTCTGCTTTCTCCATTATTTATATTTTTGATAAATTAGGTATATGCCAGTTAGCATCTTACTGTCAATCGCCCCTCTTGTGGACTAGAACAGTCTCTATTTTGACCTATGACACTGTACAGTACTGTTATCAAATCATTTGCATGATCTTGTTTGTTGTGAGTTTCCTGTATCCTACCTTGTATGTTAACCCATTTATCCACTGTGCAGCGCTGCGTAATATGTTGGCGCTTTATAAATACAATAAATAATAATAATAAATAGCATCTCCCATTTTCATTGTGGTAAACAATATAGGGTGCAGTAGACCAGAAGGCAGAACAATGATGTTTTTTTTTTTTCACACCTTGCTCATAATGTTTCACTCTTGCTGCAGACACAACTATAATGAGTATCAAATGAGGCCCCGCTGCTTACAAAACAGGCATAAAACCACATCCTTATTTCAACTGCTCTATTCATTTTAAACTTCAATTAAAAATATTGTACTATATGGGCCATTTCTGAGTTAGTAATGGAGAAGTGATTGGGACAGCAGTGGACACTGAGTTCTGGAGCAGCATTTTTTTTTTTTCGGGTAACAAGTGCAATTTTTCTGCTGTTATATTGTCTTACACTGATACATGAATCACATGTTTGTTACAAACAGAAAAATACATGCCATTTCAGACAGGAAGAGGCAGGCTTGCTGCGATGCTCCCTTTTATGCCCCTCCCATTTTCTCCTCTTACCCTGGGAATGGGAGGGAACCTCATAGCAAGCCAGCATCTTTCTATCTGAAAAAATTGAATTTAGACAAAAGTCAACATTTTCAAGGAGTGACTACAGGGAGAGGAATAGATAATGCACAGAGGTATGTGGGTCCAGCATGAACAGACGCCTGTGATTAGCTTCAGTAGCTTTACCTCAGGCCAGGTCAGGTACCCTTTAAATCCTTGCTAAACCCCAATATAAAAGAACACTAGTTAGGGTTTAGTAGGCTTGCACTAAATAATATAGCTCTGCAGTTCTAGCTTCAAAGATAGAAAAGTACCTGAAAAGGGGAGGAGACTGAACTCTCAACGGCCAACTAAACAGTGGCAAGCGAGCATTGGTCATTATTGGATAGTGCTGATCTAGCCAGCACTAGTCCTGCTGTGTTTGTTTGTTTAGTATGTGTGTTTAGTAGGGATTGAAACAAATCACTGTTCAGTCTTCCGATCTCCATCACACTCTAGTTTTTCACCTCTGCATCTTATTTGGCTATGGAATGGATGACAGCATGTAGTGTAGTAAAGTAGGCATCCGACATCTGTACACATTTCTTGTAAATGTATATCTTAAAAACTCACAAGCAGGGTAGCAGACAAAATTCACTGTGGGATGTACAACCAGCCTTAGCAAGCAGAATCGTATAGCCTCAGTGCTAAGACAAGGTGACCATCACCAAAGATAAAAGCTCTGATGAGGATGCAGGTAAGTACTCCACAAACCATCACAACAAAAAAATAAAAGCAGGAACAATTATTCTCACATCATGGGTCCTGCACAACAGAGACCCATTCAATTAATAAAAGCCTTGAAGCACTAAAAGTGCTAATTTATACAAAAGATAAAAACCTTGAGATGCCCACTCTCTAGTCAGTTCCGACCGGTTTCGGCTTTTGCCATCCTCAGGGGTAGCTAAAGAATGGGTACAGTAGTGGCCATATTAATAGTTTACTTTAAAGGATACGTCCAGGCAAATGAAAAAACAATCTTCCTCTAGCCCCTGGCAGCCGTCTTGTGTCCTTGCTGCAGCTCCGGTGGCTCCAGGTCTTTTCTGCTGCAGATGCTGACCAAACCAGGTCGGCATCATCTGCGCTCCAACTGTACGCTCACGTGGTCGCGCTGACCTCATCAGGACTGTACTGCGCAGGCGCAACAGTTCTGCGCCTGCTCAATACCATGGAGTGGAGTCTCTGCTCCACTCTTAAGCTGTAGAAGTCTTGTTTGTCCACCCTGCTGTTTGAATGCTTGCCTTGAGAAATGTGAGCACACTTTCACATACTGACAATGCCACAAGTGTTTTATGTCATATTGACAATGCCACGTCTGTTCTTTTTGTATTGTATTGTACTGCCATTGCCATGTGTACCACAACCAGTTCCGAGAACGCCAAACGGCGCACTTGGTGAAAAAAGTGATTCTGATTCTGATTCTGAAACTGAGCTGTAGCACAATGGCCAAAACCATACAACGGTTTAAAGAGAGTCTGAAGTGTTAAAAAACTCCTCTTTTTACTTGACATTTATGTTAAGCACTATGAGCATAGCTAAATCACTGCATTCCTGCGGCAGAATGATGTAATTAAAATCCACATATACCAGGGCAAAATTCCACGACTTTCCAGGTCGTGGATTTTGCTGCTCAAGGAGGCAGTACTTAGCGCTGTAGCTTTGCCTCCAGTCACGTCAATCTCCGAGGATCTCCGCTTCTCTCCACTCCACCCCTCTCAGTGAAAGAAGACTGAGAGGGGTGGGAGGAGGCAGAGATCCGCGGAGATTGACGCGAGTAGAGGCAGAACTACTGTGCAAAGCTTTGCCTCTTCCAGGAAGGAGACCCAAATTTTGCCCCGGGGATTTGGGGGGTTTAATTACATTGTTCTGCCACGGGAGTGCAGCGTTTTAGCTCTGCACATATTGCTTAACATAAATGTCAAGTAAAAAGAGGATTTTTTTTAGGCTTCAGACTCTCTTTAACAGGACAAGTTCCACTCAGAACAGGCCTTGCCATGGTCAACAAAAGAAGCTGACCGCACATGTTCAGCATCATCTCCAGGGGTTGTCTTTTGCAAATAGACATATGCTAGCAGCATTGCTGTAAGGATGGAAGAGGTAGGAGTTCAACCTGTTAGTGCTGAGACTATACAGGCTACCTATACGTGTGTCCTTCTGGCTACCTATCCTAGGGGCCCTCTGGCTATTTATAATGAGGGGCTACCAATTAGGAGGTCATTCTGGCTATCTATCCTGGGGGCCCTTTGACTACCTAAAATGAGGGCCTACCTATAGGGGGGTTCCTTCTGCTCACCCGCACTGAGGGCCCTCTGACTGCCCATACTGAGGGGGCTATCTATACAGGGGCCAACTAGGAGAGCCGCACGCAAGATGAGAGGTCTGCTAATCGTCGCTGGAATCGCTTGTGAGGTGAGCAGCTCTGCCGCTAATTATTCTACACACAGGGGAGATCAGGGGGGGGGGGGGGGGGTTTGGAGGGGGGAAGACCAAACTCAGCTTGCAGAGCTAGGCAGGTTCCCACTATGGCTTACTATCCAGCAGAGGGCAATCTCATACTGAGCGCATATACAGAGCTGCAGCCCCAGCACTTACTACCATAAAGCCTCACTGAGCCAGGGGGGCGAGGCCATACCACGCGCTCTCAAGCAAAGCATCAGCAGCCAGCCCAACCAAGGCCACCAAAAGCCCAAATAAAACGGACTATAGAAAGCTGCAAGGAACAATACATAGAGGAATGGAGAAGTGACATAAAGAACTCCAAGAAACTCGCTGTCTACCAATCACTACAGAGGGAGTACACAATGGCTCCATATCTGGAGAGGCTACACCACCACAAAGACAGACAGACCCTGAGTCTGTACCGTCTGAGTGCCCACAGCCTGGAGATAGAGACAGGGCGGCACAGACAGCCATGGAAGCCCCGGGAGGAGAGACTGTGCAGACAATGTGACCAGGAGGTCTTGGAGGATGAGGCCCACTTCCTGCTACACTGCAGCAAATACGCACCTGTGAGGACCACCCACTTCCAGAGACTCTCCGCCCACATCCAGGATTTTACCTCCACAGATGAGGAGAGGAAACTCTACATCCTACTGGGGGAGGAGGAAACAACCATGCAAATAGCTGCCCGATATATCACTGCCTGCCACCAACTGAGAGGAACATGATTCCACATGGACTGTATTCCCCCAATACCCCTATGGACTGTATATCCCAGCCCCCCATGTTGTCCCTTACATCCTCCACACACCTATGGACTATATACCCCAAACCTCTATATCCTTCCCTTATTCCCCAAATCCCCCTCCCCATGTTAATGTTTTGTTTTGCTTTGGCAATGCTAAATGTATTTGGTCCTGCCAATAAAGCTTTTTTGGATTTGGACCACACAGGGGGACAAGGGAGCGAGTCCCTGGGTTCGTAGCAGCAGGCGATCGTAAGTTGGGGACTCCCTGCCTTTCGAATATAAGACGCAGGGTCATTTTCTCCCCATTTTGGGGGGAGAAAGGTTGCAGTTTATATTCCAAAAATATGGTAAGTGATACATCAGAAACCAAAAACAGTGCATCAATCGGAAACAACAGGAAAGCTCTAAGGAGCAGCTTCCTAAGGGAGAAAGATTGGGAAGGGGGGGGATTTTAGGAGTTACTAGCATCTCTGGGCTGTCTTTGCCAATCACCACTTTAAGGGACCCGGTCTATGCTACTTTCATAGTGATACATGCCACTGGGAATTATAGGGGGACAGAGGTGTGAAAGTAGCGGTAAGCAGCTGCAATGAAAGTCAATGGGCCACTACCAATATTTCTACATTAACAGTCCTAATGGAAACAAATGGCTCCACCAGGAAATAATTTACTCCATAAATGCATGAAACTTCGGGTCACTGCTTTAGGGTAATTACAAAACAGGAATTGGATAGTTCTGAAACTGTGATCAGAAGACAAACCCATCTCACACTAAACATAGCGTTATAAATAAGGTGGCCAGGATTTAAAGAGACACTGTACTGAAAATAACTGAATAAAACAGCTTATTGTTTATAATATTACTTTAGACATTATTTAGTCAGTGTTTGCCTCCTGTAAAATCTTTCCTCCCTCTGATTTACATTTTTAAAGGGAACCTGAGGCGGCCAGAGCTGGGGAAACTGAGGCCATACAGTGATGTAAGAATGCTAGCAGACACCATACTTCTTTCAGGGCAAAGCCAACAACTAGATCTAGTCATGGCCACTAAAGGAAAGGATTAGTGTGCACATGGAGCGCCACGGCAAGGGACAGACACAGCGGTAAGTGCCTGCTCCCATGCTAATACCACTGTGTGGCCTCAGTTTATGCAACTCTGGTTGCCTCAAGTTTTTACAAAATGTTTGTTTGCTTCTTCTACTTATGTACTTCTCTTATAGCTGACACAATAGTTTCCTGCAACTGCATGAAATTACAGGTCAACTTTAGCTGGTGTCTGTTTTTCTCTAATGATTTGGCGCCACCTCCTGGACATAATGTAATAAGACCGCTAGCATGTTTGAATTTATTTCTCTTCTGTTCTTTGATTCTTGGTGTAAATTACTCTCAATGTTCATTTTTTAATATAAAGTTATAACAACCTGCTGGGTGTTTTTCTTCTGAATTGGGGTGCAAGCAGTGTCACGTCGCAGCGTGTCACAATCTGCTGATAAAACTGATGACATTGACAATGACATGCTTCCACTTGCGTTCTGATACACAAGAGCCACACGCCTCCATGTACTCGTGCCTGAGTGGATCATTTCCCTGGAGAGTGGACTGATGTCCAGCTAAAATGAGTGTACAGTTACGTGAACCCAATCTGCCTGAAAATAATGGCTTAATATTAAAAAGGGTAGGAGGACCTTGAAAAAAATTATTCAGAACCTAAATGACTCAAGAAATCTGGACTGGAATTATTAAAACCTTTGAGATATATTCACAAGACTTCTGTAAAAATGACATGCACAGGTAGTACTCATATAGGGCTTGATTCTTTAAAGCATACCTCCGAACTTTAGAGATAAGAAAGAGGGACACTTAAGCCATGCCCCTGCCACACCCCTGATCCCGCCCCATCACAACCCTAGTCATGCATACCATAAAGATTTCATAAGAAAAATATGGTGTTTTATAATTCAAATTACACTGGTCCTTTCTATCCTGGTTCATTTTCCTTCATATTAACATTTTAAAATTAGTAATATATCAATTTAAAGGATGGGAATAACGTTTAGCATCAATGAAAGACATTTTTTAGTAAAGAAATACATATATTTACATAGAAAGAGGGACAAATGAGGAAAGAGGGACAGAGGGACAGGGTTCTCAAAGAGGGACTGTCCCTTCAAAAAAGGGAC
This sequence comes from Hyperolius riggenbachi, assembly GCF_040937935.1. Taxonomy (NCBI): domain Eukaryota; kingdom Metazoa; phylum Chordata; class Amphibia; order Anura; family Hyperoliidae; genus Hyperolius; species Hyperolius riggenbachi. The sequence continues at coordinate 562,181,202 of NC_090646.1, forward strand.
AGTTGGGAGATATGATTAAAGCGTGCTAACACTTAGCACGACAGTGATAAGCCGCTTTGCATGTTGTATCATGTGCTAAGTATCATTATCACATGCTATCATTATCACGTGAAAACACTGCAGATCACATGAACGGAATGTAGATCATGAATTATTACTGTATACAGTACATAAAGCAACGAGTGTTAAACTTTGCACGCGCCGTATTACATTAACGCACATGTTGATGTAAGCACCATTGCTCATTTCATTACCAAACTCTATCTTCTGATCATGCGAAGCGCCGTAGTTTTCAATGGCATTCCGCACTTAGCACGTGAAGCGTAACGCAGTTCGCGCAATAAAACTTAACATGCGAACGGTGGAAACTGTTCACGCCCACAATGCTGTGCAAAGCCTTTACACGTAATAACTGAGTTATCACGCTTTAGTGAATCGAGCCCATTGTGCACGTGAACGGTTTCCACAATTCGCGTGTTAAAGAAAATCTGTAACGAAAAAACGTCCCCTGCGGGGTACCTACCTCAGGTAGGGGAAGCCTCCGGATCCTATTGAGGCTTCCCCCGTCCTCCTCGGTCCCACGGCAGCGGCGAAAATCTTCCCAGAGCGGCGGCGATGTAAATATTTACCTCCGTGGCTCCAGCGCAGGCGCAGTATCCGCTCTTCCCACGGAGATAGGCGGAAATAGCCGATCTCTATCGGGCCGCCTGCGCAGTAGAGCGGACCCGACGGAGATCGGCTATTTCCGCCTATCTCCGTCAGAAGAGCAGAAACAGCGCCCCCGCTGGAGCCTGGTAAGGTAAATATTGAACAGGCTGTCGGATTTGTCGCGCTGGCTTTGAAGGGCTGCAGCGAGACCCCGTGGGACAGAGGAGGACAGGGGAAGCCTCATTAGGATCCTGAGGCTTCCCCCTCCCGAGGTGAGTACCCTCTAGGGGAGGTTTTTCTTGTTACAGTGTCTCTTTAAGTTTTATTGCGGGAACGGCGTTACGATTGCCATTGAAAACTACGGCACTTCGCACTATCAGAAGATACAGTTTGGTAATGAAATAAGCAATGGTGCTTACATTAACATGTGCGTTAATGTAATACGGCGCGTGCAAAGTTTAACACGCGTCGCTTTATGTACTGTATACAGTAATAATTCATGATCTACATTCCGTTCGCGTGATCTGCAGTGACGTGATAATGATACTTAGCATGTGCAAAGCCTTTACACGCGCGTTTGCACATGCAAAGCCTTTACAAGTGATAACTTAGTTATCCCGCTTTAGTGTAGTGATGGCTAACCTTGGCACTCCAGCTGTGACAAAACTACTACATCATGCCTCTGCCTCCCTAAGTTATGCTTAGAGCTGTCAGAGTATTGCAATGCCTCATGGGACTTGTAGTTCCACCACAGCTGGAGTGCTAAGGTTAGCCATCACTGCTTTAGTGAATTGAGCCCATAGAGTTTACTGGACTTTACGCAATCTATTTAGCCTGCTACAGGAATACCATAGATTGTGTCATGCAGGCCATGTCTAAGTTGTCTGTTTATCAGGGCTGTGGAGTCGGTACAAAAATAATTTGACTCCGACTCCTCAGTTTATGAAACCGCCGACTGCAAGTCCAGGTACCCAAAATTGCTCCAACTCCTCGACACCGACTCCTTAGGGCCCGTTTACACTTAAAGAGACTTTGTATAAAAAAAATTCCCCTGGGAGGTACTCACCTCGGGAGGTGGAAGCCTCAGGGTCTCAATGAGGCTTCCCCTCCCCTGTAGCTGCAGGCAGTCCAGTGCTGGCTCCCCCAAAGTGTCCCGGAATCCTCCCTCAACAAGCCTTACAATTTATTTACCTTTCCTGGCTCCAGCGGGGGCACTGTTGCGTCTTTCCGCACGGAGATAGGCTAAAATAGCTGATCTCTTGCGCCTGTGCAGTAGAGTGGCTGACAGCGATTGGCTATTTCCGCCTAACTCCGAGACGGAGAGCCGATACTGCACCTGCGCTGGAGCCAAGAAGGTAAATATTTACATCCCCGCTGTTCGGGGAGCTTTATCTCCGCCGTCGTGGGACCGAGGAGGACGGGGGAAGCCTCAATAGGATCCGGAGGCTTCCCCCACCCCAGGTGAGAACCCCCCAGGGGAGGTTTTTCTCAATACAGGATTTCTTTAATCAGTTGGTATGCGTTATTGTGCGTTAGTATGCGTTAGTACGCATTGGTACGCATTTTGTTCCGTAGCAGTGCATTTGGAAGAAGATTTCAGTTAAATCATGTTAAAGGGAACCTTAACTGGCGGGGAAAAAATAATTCACTTACCTGGGGGCTTTCCCAAGCCTCCTGCAGCCGTCCTGTGCCCGCGCCGGTCCTTCGGTGCCCTCCGGTCTCCCTCCGCCGCTAAGTTTCATTTTCGGACGACTTCCAGTCGTCCTCGGGCAAAGCGTCATCTTCTTCCGGATTCCCCGTCGTAAAGAGCCGTAAAGCGCGTCTGCATGACGCGTTTGGCGTCATGCGGACGCGCTTTACGGCTCTTTACGACGGGGAATGCTGAAGAAGATGACGCTTTGCCCGAGGACGACTGGCAGTCGTCCGAAAACGAAACTTAGCGGCGGAGGGAGACCGGAGGGCACCGAAGGACCGGCGCGGGCACAGGACGGCTGCAGGAGGCTTGGGAAAGCCCCCAGGTAAGTGAATTATTTTTTCCCCGCCAGTTAAGGTTCCCTTTAAGTGTGAACAGTGCCATAGGAAAACATGGGCATTACTTTGAAAATCAATTTTCTTTCAGTTATAACTGAGAGCAACGGATTAAGTGTAAAAGGGGCCTAATAGTCTCATTTTTACAAAGGCTATGGATTTGGTTCAAAATTCATCCGGTTCCTCTGTTTATTGAAACCTCCAACTCTAACTCTAGGTACCTAAAATTGCTCTGACTCCTCGATTCCGACTCTACAGCCCTACTGTTTATATAAGCAATGTAGGTGTTGCATGTATAATGTGTATAATGTGAGTTACAATATTAACCACTTTACCACTACAGGTCATGTTCCCCTTATGGACCAGAGCAATTTTCACATTTCAATAATCCCATTCAGGGCTAGGTCACAGTGCTCAGTTGCATTGCAGAATAATTCTGCATGTCAGCTCACTGCCCACACAATTCTATGGGCCTGTTCTCAGTACTGTGCTTTAATTGATTGCATTATTTTAACTTGCTGCATACAGGATTTGTATTATAGTCTATGTCCAACCTCCATTGCAGTTCACACTCATAATGTGCGCGTTATGCAATTGTGAACCTATCTATATCTTGTTTTTATTTTGCCAACAATTAGGCTTTCTTTGGGTGGTACTTTTTTGCTAACAATTATTTTATTCTATATGCATTTTAATGGAAATAATAAGAAAATGTTTTTTAAAAATTAATTATTTCTTAGTTTACCATAGCACATTTTGGTTTAGAACTACAATGGCTGAAAACAGAGAAATAATGACAGGGTCATTATGCATAATGACAGGGTCATATCGGAGCCGTTAATTGAAGCGCAAGTTGAAATGGGCGCGGCTATTCCGCCAATGCATTTATCGGCTATATCAGTCTGTCACGGCGCAGACTGTATAATATGGGCGCATTTAACGGCTATCAGGCTTTAATGTGTTTTTTGGGGTTTTTTTTTTTTTGCGGCTATGGCTCCCTAGCTTTATTTTGATTGTTTGTGGCTATGGTGCCTGCGGCTATGATTTTAATTACATTTTTGTGTCTGCGCCTGCCGCTATGGATTTCTTTTAATTTTTTGGTGGGTATGGTGCCTGCGGCTGTGACGGCTATGTGCTGTGAACACGCTAATAATAGTGCAAGTTAATTTTCCTATTATTTCCTCTGTTTTGGCACGCTTCCCTGCTATTACTTCTCCACTTTCTCCGCTACTCAATTGACAGCTATGGCAACATTTTGCTCTATCCTGGTAGGGTGGCAATAATGTATCAACTTCCTGTGCGGCTATATATACTTGTCACAATATTGCCATGTACATTTGAGAAATAGCGGTTATAGTTCCTCTACGATATAATTATCCTCAAGCTGTAATTCATTAGATTGAGTGACACAGTGATCTGTAGCCTATGGTAGCGGCTATAATGAAGTTAGGAGTCCTTATCTACTCCATCCAAGACAACGTGGGTAATTAACGGAGTCCAATGTTGCCTGCTGTTTCCATAACGATGGTTGATGCCCCTGTAAATGTCAGCATGGTGCAACATACTTGCAGAATCAATACACAATGCAGGCTAGGCACCTATGTTTGGCTTTTATTGCTCCTGGGCACCTATATCTTCGGTTCCCAGCTCCAATTTCAGTGCCACTTCGTGGGTCCAGAACCACACACGTCAGCAGTGGCTATAGGAGTGGGTGCTCTACTTACTATAACCAACTTAATTAACTGTGGATGTCTGCGCTTGAACTTTGCTTTGGGGGTTTGACAGGGGAAACAGCTGTGGGGCTGCAGACACTGACTGCAGTGGGTTCTGAGGACTGGCTGCGCCTCTAGGAGCTCATCTTTACTATAGCCAGGCAGGGGCAAGTGTGTGTGGGGGGGAGGTGGTTGCGCAGGGTTTTCAGCTGTGTGGGCTCTTGGGGGTCCAGCTACGGCACACAGCTACGGCTGTTAAAGGCAGGCAGTGAATAATAGTCACTATAGGAATATCATTAGCAATATTCAAATAACCTCAATAACAACAACCCCCCCCCCCCCCCCCAGTGAACAGGCACATTTACAAACATAAGAACAAAAGAGACATCAGGTCACCTGGGCACCAAATACATCTCCTGGTGCAGCCACCATCTTACCCGATCAGTTTTACATGGAGTCAGCAAGTGAATCGATAACAGGTGTACTTACCGATCAGGGGAGTCTGAGTAACAAATCTAACAAAATCTACTTGAGGATGCCACAGTGTGGATGCAGTGGGAGCCTGTCCAAGCAGCGGCTTCATAAAGTGTCATTGCCGCTGTGCATTGTTGTTGGACTGTTCACTTTTCTAGCCAGTGGCTACTTATACTAATACAGGCTGATTGCTTTGGGCCAGCGGTGGAATTGAAGTCCTGCTCTTTGGCAAGAACATGTTTTCTGTTCACCTGCTGTCTCCAATTACAGAGAAAGATGTCCCTGCTCTGCAGGTGATGTCTTTGGTGCAGCTGTGTACAGCTGATCGTCTGAGCTGACAAAGGCTACATGAGGCAGCCATGGCGTGGATGCAGTCTGTGCAAAGTTATTGGACTCCACTCTGGTCCTACCAACAATTAACAGGTATTGTTGTCGCAAATGCTTTTTGACTGGGTGCCTGTCCAAGCAGCTGCTACATGAAGTATCATTGTCGCAGTGCACAACCATTAAACTGCTACTTATAAATGTACAGACTGTGATTGGGTAACTTTGTGGGAGGGTTAGTGCTAGTTTTAGTTTAGTGTTAGGATGTAGGGTAGAGAGGGGGTTAAATCTTTTAATGCAGCATGTGGTTGCCATTCCAGAAGAGGAAGCAACATTCCTCAGCTCCTGATGTAGCCACTGTACAAGGGTCAAACCTAAAGCAGCTGTCAGAACAAAGCCGATGACCTGTAAACGAACTACAAGTCCAGCACAGGCAGAGAATATATTGCCTTCCTTGTGACAGCCCTTATCGCTTTTAGTTTCCCCAGCGGCAACATTATATACTGAACTACATTGAACTGACCAGACTTGTTAAACTTGGACTCGTTAGAGCCATTAAACTATTACCCACGTATCTTGGATGGAGTAGATAATGACTCCTAACTGGATTATAGCTGCTACCATATTATAATCCATAGCTGGATTATAGCTGCTACCATACCACTGTGTCACTGGGTCTAATGATTTACAGCTTGAGGCTAATTATATTGTACATGCACTATAACCGCTATTTCTCAAATCTGCAAATGTTATATAGTGGCAATAACTGTTACAAATGTAATGTAACAAGTGGCTGTTACAAATGTAATGTAACAGCTCTGGTCAGTACATTTGCAGAAGCAATATGGATGTTATTATCGCATTGCATCCAATGCAGCTGCGGGTATCATGGTTCTCATTTTACACCATTAATCAAAAGTAACAGCTATTAATCTTTTCTGAAAGCACATGCGCTATCACATAACTGGGCAAACTTAAGTTTGTGGGTTATTTCATGCGCAGATAAATAGCAACTTTAGTAATACCTTTTGTATGTCGCAATAAAATTTGCCCGACTACTTGTTGTGGCGATAAATAACAACTTTAGTAATACAGTACCTTGTGTGTACCGCATTTGTGAGCATAAGTAGGCAAACTCCTTTTAACAATATTTTGTTGGGCAGATAAATATGGACTTTATTAATACATTGTCTACTGCTCATTAATAAAACCTCCGATAAATAACAAATTTAGTCATAATTTGCATGACAGTTATTGTACTCAATAAGTATAAGGAAAGCTGCGCTTAATTGCCATAGCGGGCATAATTCATTGCGGCTTCCTCTGCTGCCTTCGCTAATGCAGTAAACCGAAAACCACGCCAATGGGCTTCATCTCATTCTATTTACGATAACCGCTCCCATTTCAATTTGCGGCACTTTTAAATGTACGCTTTTAGCGTTAGGTTATCTCGCTGTAATGGAGGGGGGGGGGGGAGCCACAGAGAGGGCAGCCCGACCTCTCCCTCCCCTTCTCTGCCCGTGCTGCCCTCCGTGCTCCCTTCTAGGACTCAGAGTAATGCGCACCGACACAGGGAAGCGATGTAAATACCTACCTCACCTCCAATTGCCGCTCACTCGCCGCCGGTCCTCTCCTCTCTGCATAGCCGCTGCAGCGGCTATGCAGAGAGGAGAGGACCGGCGGCGAGTGAGCGGCAATTGGAGGTGAGGTAGGTATTTACATCGCTTCCCTGTGTCGGTGCGCATTACTCTGAGTCCTAGAAGGGAGCACGGAGGGCAGCACGGGCAGAGAAGGGGAGGGAGAGGTCGGGCTGCCCTCTCTGTGGCTCCCCCCCCCCTCCATTACAGCGAGATAACCTAAAAATGTTTCCGACGCTAAATATACACATATAGCCGCAATATAGGAAGGGAGAGGTCGGACTGCCCTCCCTGCGGCTGCTGCTCAGGCTCCTTTTTCCATTACAGCACATAACCGATAAATAGTTAGAACAATAAACAGACATATAGCCGCTATAGACATATAGCCGCTATATAACAAGCACGATAATCGCGCCCAATTCAACAAGCGGCTAATTCAAATGTACGCGGGTCATATGCATAGCCCGCCCCCTGGCTAGTGAAGTACTCCCTGTTGGGCAGAAGGTACATCACTGGGATTCCTTGCGGTCCGCGCATGTCTGCCGCACCGCACTCCCGTCATGCACACTGCCTGCATCGCCCATTGGCTTGCATTACTGCATCATCCGTGTGGTAAACTCAGTTTATATGTAAGCGCACTGCAGACTAGGATGCTACTGGCACTTTGCATCACACTGCATTAACTCTGCAAAGCTCTATTGACTTACATTGCACTCACGGCACCTTGTGATAAGAAAGGGTAACCCAACATAGTTTCACAATGCCAGCGTGCAAGGGGCCTTAGGGAACTTTCCTAGACAAAATGTTGAAGTCTGTTTCAGAGATACACTAAGAAAGAATGATGCCATCTGTAACATGTAAAGTATGCATGCAGAGCGTGGAATCATAGGCCCAAACATGCCTCATGAGAGTACACTAGCCAAAGCCCAAGGAGAAAAACCGGTGTGGCTGCCCCTTCATGGAAGAGGTACAGCACTGAGTGCACTTTAATGTACTCAGGAATCGGCAGGGATTATTTGAAGGACAAGGCTTTTTAATAAACATGATTTGTAATCTTGCCTAGATAGCATTTACTATCACTATAGAGCTCAACCAAAGTGCTAGACCATTGCAAACTCCAATATTCTTATGCCTGGTACAGGTAAATAAATTTAACCCCCCCCCCAACCCCCCCACCCCCCAGCTTGGATATCTTTTAACTGATGGTACATACCATTCAATTTCCAGGTCGAATCGGTAATTTCCGACAGGTCCGATCTGATTTCCCAACGTTTTTCTGATCGATTTTCCGATCACTTCTATACAAAATGGATCAGGAACAATCAGAAATCAGATCCGAGCGGTCAGATATTATCGATTCAATCCATTGATCTGAATGAAAATTGCATGGTTTGTACCAGGCATTATAAGATTTTCAAGCGGGGGAGGGGGGGGATTCGATTTATTTACCCGGGGCTTCTTCCAGCCCCTAGCAGCCTATCAGGTTCCTCGCTGTAGTTCCGCTGCCCTTCAGCGTGCTGTTGTACCCACCAACACATCTCTGACCACAGCTGGGGTCACAGGCTACTGCGCATGTGTGGCGCCTAAAGGTGGCTACCAACGCTCCAATTTCTAGCGAAAAATCGTTGGAGCAATCAGAAATTCTGATCGGACAAAAAAAAAGTTCACTACACCATCAACTAACCAATCATTGCTTCCCTATCTATCACGACCAATAAGAAAATCCAAATTTTGGTTCGACGAAAATTCAATCGGATGATTGTTTTTATAATCGTTCATTATCGATTGTGCCCATCAACTGAGATTATTTACAACCAATCCGATCAGAATTTTTGATCGTTCAAACGATTTTTCGCTAGAAATTGGATTGTTAGTGGCCAGCTTAAGTCTGCTCGCCTCTCTGGTCCGCTCCCATGGCCAGCAGTGTTCTGTGCTTGTAGCGCCTGGACAAGCCCACGAATATGCAGTAGCCCACAGCCACAGCTGTGGTAGGGGATCTTTTAAAGGGGTCAGCGGCTCCCTGGAGGGCTGTGGAACTACAGTGAGGGACCTAATAGAAAGCTAGGGTCTGGAAGTATCCCCAGATAAGTAAATCTAATCTCCCCTAGCCCCCCCCCCCCCCCTTCCCGCCCCCAGAGATCCTTTAACCTCCCAGGAGTGTAATTTATGCAGGATTCTTGTACCAAACGAGGTACATTTTTTTTAAGCACTTAATTATACTGAAAGAATTTTTGTGGACTTCTTGCAAGCTGTCCGCAAGCATGCATACAATATTAAAAAAACACTTTTTAAAATATTATATATATATATATATATATATATATATATATATATATATATATATATATATATATATATATATATACATACATACATACACACACACATATATATATATATATATATATATATATATATATATATATATATATATATATATATATATATATATATATATATATATTTTATTTTTTTTTTACTTTAAGGTTTGCTGCTATAGGTAGTACTACTGTCCATAGCTTATTTTTTTTTACACTAAAAAATGTGCCGCCTGATTTGATGATACTGTATGCGTCTGACACTAGGGGTGCACGCAGTGTCACCAGAGGATCATGCCGAGAGACACGTGATCGCTGAGGGACAGGAAGCGATGAACGTGGAAGAACGGAGATCGCTGCCAGAGATCGCCAAGAAGACTTCAGGAATGCGCATGGAGGGAAGCTGCGAGCTATCCAGTACGCCAGCGACGCCGCAGGTGAGTATTTGTAATTGCTGGTCGCACCTGACTTGACCTTACCGTTACTAGCTGTTTTTTTATGGATGAGTCAGACTCGTCCATACCGCTAAAAAGTTTAAAGAGGCCAGCTTATACTACAAGCTTGATTCTGGTTACCTTGGCTTTAAGCTAACCAGTGGTGAAAAAAGACCCAAAAATCAGATTCTTACCTAAGAAGAGGTAAGCTTTAGAATGGTCCAGAGGTTTACCGTTCCCTCCTCCACCCTTTGTTTGCAACTGCACTCCCCTTCTTGCATGAGCGCTGCCATACTGTGCTTGCAACAGCACAAAGTAGCTAGTAAACAAGCGCACAGGCGCAGTATGGCTGCACTCGTACTTGGCGGGGACCACGTCCATGAGAACATACACAACAAGCTCTTCTGAGATACGTCAGCAGCTTCCATGCGTGGCAACTGTGGAGGCACTGGACTAACCAGAAGCTCCCTCCACCTAAGCAAATATCTGTAAGGATTAGAGATGCCGATAAATGATTTGGCATACATAATAGTCAATGGAAAATGTCTGCTGAGCAGAGGAAACACAAGCAAAGAGCCAGTGAGTGCATTTCAACTCCAATCAGCATCTGCTGAAAATAGCATTGAGTGGCAGCACTCAGCACTAGTATTCTTTCAGCACTTCTTGGGCTTGATTCACTAAACTGTGATGAGACAAATATCACAACTTATCAAAGATATCACACATTATCAAATGTTATCACACATTATGCATGTTAACACGCCTTATCAGAGTAGCATAGCAAGCGGTACAAACTTATGCCTGCTAATTGGCAATGGCACTTGTCCTGCCCTGAGCCCCTGCGGGTTCGTAATGCTCACTATGCTACTCTGATAAGGCGTGTTAATTGATAACGTGTGATAACTTTTGATAGCGTGTGATAACTTTGATAACTTTGATAACTGTTGATAATGTGTGATATCTTTGATAAGGTGTGATATTTGTCTTATGGTTTAGTGAATCAAGCCCCTTGTGTGAATGTGCCGCCATACAGTATAGATCCACTTTAAATATCCTTTAGTAAATCCAGTTATGATAGTGGCATGTACAATGCAACCCAGGCACTGGTGCAATCAAACATTATAATTAATATTACAACATCACATTCTACAATCAGTAGCCACAAACATGTGTACAATATACAATATTCTCCTGTCTTTCTCTCTGGTCACCACTTCTCATTCTTGCTTACAAGATTTCTCTTGATCTTCTCCCTCCTCTGGAACTCCTTCCACATCTGCCACTCTCCTACACTTACCCCTTTTAGGCTCAACCTACAAACTCACCTCTTCAGGCAAGCATACTCTTTCACTTAGGACACCTTGGCCACTGACCACCATTTTACCATCTCACACAGTTTCCCACTTTACCATCTTACACAGCCAAATACCTGAGTGGCGTTAATGCTATTCCCCCTCTGGGTTTTAACAACTCAAGGGGGAAAGAATAATTTGGGCACTTGCCACTGCCAGCGTCGTAATTCTCATTATGGTATGATTGACGCAGAGCTGCGCTGGAATTTGTTGATTCGTGTCCTAGCCCTTAACCCATAAAGGCTAAGACACATGTCCAACAAAGTGCACGGCCAACACTACAACATGACCGACACCACTACAAACTGTTTACATAACTTGCATTTTCTGCACAACAACGACAAATACTGTGCACATAAGCAAAATAACGAACTGCACAACATGGCCGCATCCAAAACAAGTATGTAGTTCAAACGAGGTTGTGCACATGTGGCCCAACAGTCGTGTGAGCTGATCCACCAGATGGATTGGGCAAATCACCTGTTATGAGTCGCTCGTCTGGTTGTTTGCCACCCATACACACGCTCTGTCATCCAACAGACAATAATCAGACCACAATCAGGCAGTTTGGTTTAGCATATGTAAGACTGTAAGGCCAATTGGCCAGGACTCTTTTTTCCTTTTGTCTCTTAATGCTGTGTAATATGTGTACATGTCAGGAACTCACCTGCAGGATCCAGCGATGCAGCTGCCTAGAGTCGACCGTAGGGCTGAGCGATTTTGGTTTTTAAACCGAAATCGCGATTAGGGGCAAGACGATCTTGAGATTGTCAAAGCAGCAGTTTTCCACGCTGCTGCTGGTACTGGCACTGCTCTTGACCCCTCCTCCAGAATGTTCTGATTCCCTTCGCCGCACTGGGGGACTACATCACCGCCACCACCAGGGAGATAAGACCCCATCAAGACGCTGCACGCAGGCCACTCCATTGCGGCCAGGGTAGATCCGACCGCTGCTATTGCTCCAGCTGCCTCAGGGTCACTTCACTTCACCACCTGGGGATCCATTGCAATGTGATCGCCGCTGCTGCTTCAGATGCCATGAGGCCACTTCACCGCTGAGAGATCTGCCACTGGGCTAGGATACCAGAACTCTGCATGCAGGCCGCTCCATCACCGCGGCTAGGGGAGGTATGTCCGCCACTGCTGCTCCATCGCTGCAGCCATAGCAGGCCAGTTGCTTCTGCCCACTCCCCACCCTCCCCGTCTGTCCATGGATACATCAGGCAGGCCACCAGCCAGCATCACAGACTCCGGCTCCAGGCATCAGGTCTCCCCCTCAGCAGCATGGCCAGTCCACTGCGGCCCTCTAGGGCCCACCTCACCTTCACCCTCGGCCTGGGGCCATGGCTTCACGGCACTACCCTGCCCTGCAACCCAGCAGGCTTTTGCATGCCTGCTTCCCTCCACCAGGGATGCTCTCCTCTGCCTGAAGCCACTGTCCGGCCTTTTTAGGAGCTGGGCTTACAAATCCAACCACATTTGGTCCAACCTCAACAGACTAGGCCACAAGCCTCAGAGCTATTTCCTTCCAGCCAGGACAGTTATCCAAGCCACCAGCTAGCCAGTCACCACAACCCCAGGGGATTCTCAGACTCTCTCTTATTTCCTCTCTATTCTTTCCTCTCTTCTCTCTCTCCTTCACGCTAACCTGCTCTGTCTCTTCCCTGCACCATCCTTTTTGGAGGACATACTGCGGGGCACCCGAATCGCTGCAGAGCAGGTGAGCGCCGCAACGGAATGTGGCAGCTCCACTCAACATAGCACTCGGATGCCCCCTCCAATCCTTCTCTGCTATGCTTGTCTATATGCCTACTCTATGTAGGGCGCATTGTATTTTATTTTATTTACTGTACCATCACCAGCCCTGTATGTGCCAAAAATAATTCTGGGTACAACCCTCATTGTAACCGTAGTCAGGTAGGTACTACTTGGTCACCTCCTGTTCATGTGGGGGCTCGTTGTACAGGTGTGTACGGTATAGAGACTGAAAGAAGACGAGAGATCTGCCAGGCCTCACAGTACATACATGTAAAGATCTGTATTGATTTTTTCACTGCATCAGCTCTAATCCATCATTGTCTTGTATTGTTAACTGTTGTATTGTTTGCATTGTAATGTTACCGTATATCTTGTATTGTGCTGTACAGCGCCACGGAAGATGCAGGCGCTATATAAATCAATAATATCACATAAAATAAAACACTGTTTTTTCTGAGTGGTGTTAAATTATTTTCAGAAAGAATGGGCACTGTGTTTCGTGGTTATGTGGCTGGACTCATTTCTTTCAGTTTGTTTGCAAAGAGCGCATGATAATTTAACTAAAGGCCACATTCAAAGTTGAGTATTGCGGTGCGGTTTAAAGTGACACTGTAGCAAAAAAAAAAAATTAGGATATAATGAATTGGTTGTGTAATATGGATAATTACTAGAACATTAGTAGCAAAGAAAATATTCTCATATTTTTATTTTCAGTTATATAGGTTTTTGTTTTTTTTATAACATTATATTATTCTCTAATATTTGGAGTTTACACACTACACACTCATTCTAAATGATTTCACAGAGCAGGATAAGGAACTTTTTAACTTTCCTCTGCAGAAAAAAAAAATACAGTGACATACACTTGAGATAATAAGCTTCAGAAGACAAAGCTCTCTTCGACTTGAAAGTCGTGGAGAGATCAGTGGCTCTTTTGCATAGATAACAACTGGAGTTTCTTAACTCTTCCTGTACTGGAAACAATATTAGACTCATATCTCTGCTGCTAATGTTTCATTTCTTAGCTGTACTACACATACAAATCGTTATACCACAAGTTTATTTTCACGTCACATTCCCTTTAACAGCCACTTTGTAATGTGGCTTCTGCACAGCAGTGCACCACCTAATGTTCACAGTGGGAGCGTTATGGTACTTACGGGTTGCAGCATCGTAACACACTGGGCTTTATTCACAAAAGCGTGCTAAGTGTTAGCACGCCAGTGAAAGGAGGCGCCCGGAGTATGTGTATTATTTATAATTATATTGTACTAGGCAATATTCAGATAATGAAAAAAAAAAATTAAAATAAAAAAATAAGAAATCGGTTGGTCCTACCTTATTAAGGTGGACCCTTCACTCAACATAGAAAGATAAAACTTTTTATTTGGCACTTTAAAAAGACAACGCGTTTCGCGGATAACCCGCTTCCTCAGGTCGTGTAGTATGCCAGAAGGCAGACTTGCGTGATCCTGGGCGCCTGTCCGGCGCCCAGGATCACGCAAGTCTGCCTTCTGGCATACTACACGACCTGAGGAAGCGGGTTATCCGCGAAACGCGTTGTCTTTTTAAAGTGCCAAATAAAAAGTTTTATCTTTCTATGTTGAGTGAAGGGTCCACCTTAATAAGGTAGGACCAACCGATTTCTTATTTTTTTATTTTAATTTTTTTTTTTTCATTATCTGAATATTGCCTAGTACAATATAATTATAAATAATACACATACTCCGGGCGCCTCCTTCTCTACCATACTGATCAACCACCCCCTGTGTGGGGTTACCACTTCTGGCGAGTGGACCTTTTTTTCTGGAGCTGCGACCACTACCAGACAAGGCCGAGCGGGGACGGTACTTCCTCGCACGCACAACAAATGGTTGCCAGATTAGCAACCTAATTTTGTGAGTATAACAACTATACTACTACTGTATTTATCCAAGAGGCACAGACTAACCAGCAAGCTCATGGTGACCCAGAACTCATTGGGGTGTGTAAGGGACTACAATGGTCCTAAAAGCCCCCTTACTAAGATGTTAAGAAAAACAAAAGTTTGCTTTCCTAAAACAGAAAGAATTTGCGATAATTCAGGTTAGAGTGAGCTCGAGATGTCTCCCAGGCACCACTGCTGAATATATGCAAATTAACCATTGTACCCTTAGAAGCTAAACACACCTCCAGAACCGCTGGAATGCAATGATGTGTCAGCTTGTTAATGTGTACAGAGCCATAATAATCCAACATGCATACAGGCTGTTTCGGATTGTTTGATCCTCATCAGTGCATGGCATAGATTAATTTGGCTCTATGGAGTAGGGCTTGTAAATCCGAGAGGCACAGACTAACCAGCAAGGTCATGGTGACCCAGAACTCATTGGGGTGTGTAAGGGACTACAATGGTCCTAAAAGCCCCCTTACTAAGATGTTAAGAAAAACAAAAGTTTGCTTTCCTAAAACAGAAAGAATTTGCGATAATTCAGGTTAGAGTGAGCTCGAGATGTCTCCCAGGCACCACTGCTGAATATATGCAAATTAACCATTGTACCCTTAGAAGCTAAACACACCTCCAGAACCGCTGGAATGCAATGATGTGTCAGCTTGTTGTTTCTACATATCATACTACACCAGATTGGGCTCCCGGTTTTTCTCCCGTCCCCTTTTTTCTACCTTTCACCTCACACCAGTGAAAAGCCCCTTAGCACGTGCAAACTGCCTCTTCACGCGCTAATATGCACGTAAGAGTTTGCTCGCACAATGTTTTGCGCAAAGTTTTGCGCGCTGTGGTTCACGTGCAAAATCAGCCGCTTCGCATGCTAAGTAGTGTGATAAGCATACTTTGCACGCAAAGCGGCTGATTTTGCACGTGAACGGACCGTATGACGTAGCGCCATGCGCGCACTAAAATAGCACGGGAACAGCAACAGCTTTGCCGTGCAAACTACTTAGCACCCTAGTTTACACGTGCAAAGCCTTAACACATGATAACTGAGTTACCACTGGTTAGTGAATCAAGCCCACTGCATGCAGTGCGTTACCACTAACATGCGTATTAACAGTAAATGTGGAGCACACTTTTCATTGCTTCACTTTCCCCGACCCATCGTGAGTATAACATGCGGCGCCGCTGTCCCGATCTGTTGCATTCCTGCTGTCACAGGGAAAGCAAAAGCCACTGTGAACATGGCCATTGTCACACTAAAAAGGCAGCACAGCTTGTGTAATTGGTGCGACCCGTGTTACCTAGGTAACACAGGTTGTGCTAACTGCGTATCACATGCTACTTTGTTTATTATAAGCATCGTTATAATTGGCGTTTGCTCCTTGTGCCCAGCATTTAACTACATTTTTGTGAATATGGCCCAATAAGCCTTGGAATCCTGTGACTCTGTCCCTGGTTTACCAATTGTCCTTCCTTGGGTTACTCTTGGTAAGTTCTAAACACCACATACTCACCTGACATTCTGAGTTGAGTGTTCTGATTTATATACCGTAACTCTATTTATTATGACTTACTTTGTTTATTAAAAATACATTTTATTTAGATTTCCAAGCTGGTTCACTTGCTGCTTCTACAAGACATTTCATGTACAACATCTACAAGTTACATAGTTATTTTGGTCGAAAAAAGACATACGGTACGTCCATCGAGTTCAACCAGTATAAAGTACAACTCCAGCCTACTCCCTCACATATCCCTGTTGGTCCAGAGGAAGGCGAAAAAACCCTTACAAGGTATGGTCCAATTAGCCCCAAAAGGGAAAAATTCCTTCCCGACTCCAGATGGCAATCAGATAAAATCCCTGGATCAACATCATTAGGCATTACCTAGTAATTGTAGCCATGGATGTCTTTCAATGCAAGGAAAGCATCTAAGCCCCTTTTAAATGCAGGTATAGAGTTTGCCATAACGACTTCCTGTGGCAATGCATTCCACATCTTAATCACTCTTACTGTAAAGAACCCTTTCCTAAATAAATGGCCAAAACGTTTTTCCTCCATGCGCAGATCATGTCCTCTAGTCCTTTGAGAAGGCTTAGGGACAAAAAGCTCATCCGCCAAGCTATTATATTGCCCTCTGATGTATTTATACATGTTAATTAGATCCCCTCTAAGGCGTCTTTTCTCTAGACTAAATAAACCCAGTTTATCTAACCTTTCTTGGTAAGTGAGACCTTCCATCCCACGTATCAATTTTGTTACTCGTCTTTGCCCCTGCTCTAAAACTGCAATATCTTTCCTGTAACGTGGTGACAGAACTGAACTCCATATTCCAGATGTGGCCTTACTAGAGAGTTAAACAGGGGCAATATTATGCTAGCATCTGGAGTTTTTATTTCCCTTTTAATGCATCCCAAAATTTTGTTAGCTTTAGCTGCAGCGGCTTGGCATTGAGTACGATTATTTAACTTGTTGTCGATGAGTCCTTCTCCAAGTTTGATGTTCCCAACTGTATCCCATTTATTTTGTATGGTGCTAGACCATTGGTACGACCAAAATGCATGACTTTACATATTTTAACATTGAATTTCATCTGCCATTTGTGTGCCCATATAGCCATCCTATCCAGATCCTGTTGCAATATGACACTATCTTCATGAGAGTTGATGATTCTGCACAATTTTGTATCATCTGCAAAAATAGCAACATTGCTCACTACTGCATCTACTAGGTCATTAATAAATAAATTGAAGAGCACTGGACCCAGTATAGACCCCTGTGGGACCCCACTGCTAACAGTCTCCCATTTTGAGTACGATCCATTGACCACAACTCTTTGTTTTCTGTCCATTAGCCAGTTCCCTATCCATACACACAGACTCTTCCCCAGTCCTTGCATCCTTAACTTATTGATTTATTCTATTTAGGCTTTTCTTCCAGTAGATTGTTTCTTAATTCTGTCCTTGAACAGAAATATACTATATATTTTTTTAATATATTTCTTTCATTATGGTCTTTTATCCTAGACTGATATTTAGTTTAAAGGGATCCTGAACTGAGTAAAATTATTTCAAATAAACACATGATGTACCTGCAAATGAATATTACATACTTACCTCACCGTCAGTTCCTCTCAGAAGCTCACCATTTTCTTCTTACGATTCCTTCCAGTTCTGTAAAGCTTTTGTCAGAACTGAAAGATGTCAGTTGCTGTCAACAACAACAACAAAACATTTGTAAAGCGCTTTTTCTCCCTGTCAGTTATATATCAGTTGCTGTCAAGTATATATGAAAGGACAACTGATGAGCAAGGTAATATCCATGTTTCCCTATGGCTCAAGTGGGCGACATTACAGTTTAACATTCTGCTGACCAGGAAGCTGTTATGTGGAATGACCATTTTCAAAATGGAGGACGGAGATTTCCATTGATCTCAGTGGGCAAACAGGACGCTGGATTGGAGAAAGAGATTGATAAGCAGACTACACGGGAGGCAAGTTTGACATGGGTATGTTTATTTTGACATTTAATTTTCAGTCCAGGGTTGCTTTAAGCAGCTGACATTGTACCTCTGTTTACAGCCTGGAACGCATCAGGTAATTATAGCAATGGGATACTCCCATTTAGACACTCTTGTTTAGCAGCTTTCAGTTACTTGTGTCAGTATTCATATAAAAAGAAAGCAATAGAAATATGTTTTCGTTTTTTGTTTGTTTTTGTTTTTTTGCAAATTCAGGATTTAGAGCTGGAACCCACAAGAGCGCTTTTCAGAGCATTTAGGGAGTGCTTGAAAATGCTAGCTTCCAAAAACGCTCAGCTACTGTTAACGGATGTGTCAACTTCCACTGGAGCGTTTGCGATACCCAAAATCGCAGGTGCAGGACATGCAGCATTTTGTTAGAGTTAGTGCTTCAATGTAAAGTATATAATCACTGGCGTAATCGCTCATCAAAACTTGCACGGAGCGATTTTGCTAGCGTTTTAAAGTTAATGTACACTGTAACAAAATAAAAAATAAATGAAAGGAACAATCAGACTTTAAAACGCTAATCGCTAATCGCTACACAACCGCTGGCAAATTGATTACACTTTCTAAAATCGCTCCCTAAAACGTTCATGAAATCGCTTACAAACTGCTCATACAAAACGCTTGCGATTGCGATTAGCGATAGCGTTTTGTAGTGGGTTCCAGGCCTCACTGCTTATTTAGTAGACGCAAGGTAGCACTGCAAGGTATACTAACCCAGAGCCTCCAATCAGAAGACTTCTTGTCATTTATTTTCTGTGACTGGGGACACAGCTTTATTGCATAAGCCTGTTCACCATATTTTTGTTTTGCTAGCATATCTTTTGTTGAGCCTAACAAACCTGAACTCTAAGCTTGACCCAACATGACCTTATATTAGACATGCATGTGCCAAAAACACTCAATATACACTGCTTTGTTAGATGGCAAAATTAAATTATCAGAAAATCCAGACTTGCAGAAAAATTATCAACCACCACAAACTTGCCAAACACTAATATACATCACTTTCAAAACACGACCACCTCTGTAGAGCTAATTTTATACCTGTACCATGGGAGAACACTTTATTTGATGAAACTCTCTAATTGCAACTTTTCAACTGAACCCAACATCTCTAACAGTCCTTAAAACTACCCAGATTATAATTAACTATATAACCCAATAGACAAACCCTAAACTACCCCAAACTTCACCTTAATGCTAACATGTGACACTGCCATGTATATTATTGAAACAATGTAAAGCACACCTGAACTGCGAATGATATGAAGGCTGACATATTCATTTCCTTTTATACGATGCAGATTGCCTGCCTGTCCTGCAGATCATTTGTCTCTAACAGTCTTATAATATTCCCTGAACAACAGAGGCGTAGAACATATGTCCCCGAGTGCAGCACTGTGAGGGCGCTCAGCATGGGCACTGCACCCCCACGTGCATGAGAGGTGACTTGCTGGCTGCCCAAAGTGTCCATGCTTCTCTCCCTCCCTCTGCAGAAGTGTTAACAGCAGTAGAATAAGGCTAGCTAAAGGGGGCACATGTGGCTATCTAAGCAGGGTAAAGGGGGGCACATCTTGCTAACTAAAGGGGCATACATTTGGCTATTTAAAGGGGGACACATCTGGCTATCTGAATGGGGTAAAGGGGCACATATAGCTATCTAAATAACTTTTGACTCCACCCATGACCATTACCACATTTTGATGTGTGGCCACGCCTATTTTGTCCAGAGGGGGGCGCAAATACTGTCTTTGCCCCCAGGCGCTGAAAACCCTAGCTACGCCTCTGCTGAACAAGCATGCAGATCAGATGTTCCTGACTGGATTAGCTGCACGCTTGTTTCAGGTGTGTGATTCACAATTACTGCAACCAAAGATCAGCAGAACTACCAGACAAATAAATATGGCAGCCTCCATATTCCTCTTACTTCAGGTTCCCTTTAAAAAATTGCATTTGATGGACATTCACAATAAAACTTCAAAACACATCTCTGGCTGACAATCCCCTATCATTTGATGACCTGGATGATGTAAATTTGATGTAAATGTTCATTGCTGGTCATGTTTTCATCTTTTCATCATTAATGCCATTTCTGCATGCAATGCCCAACCTTCTGTAGCCCTAACCTTCTCTCCTGCCTGCTAAATGTTACTTATTTATTGGGCTAAAGACTCAAAATAATAAAGATACAGTGCTTATATCTGCAATAAAATAAGCATGATAAAATCACTCCTGAAACGCTAATAGATAACTTATCATCTCTTTGAAAGTTTGTAAAAACATTTTGAACAGCGTATTTATGCTGCTGAATATTCCATGTACTGTGTATAGAGAGACATGCAGGCACTTGCACTAGGCTGCAAATCACCTCTTGCTGATACAGTACTGCCTTAGCATAACTTGTCAGCACCACATATCTGTGAGATCTACTGTAGCAGCAATTTCTCTGTAACATATAGTTGTGAAACACAAACAGTTTAAACTTATCATACCTTTCGCCTGTGAGTTCTTTACTTCGAATGCAGTTTCTTGGCTTTCTCTGCTACTGGCAGTGCGCTGTCATTGGGCTGATGGAGGGATGGGTAACAAGTGGGAGGAGAAAGCCCTGGGCAATGCAAGTTACTCGAGTCATCCAAGAAATATTTCTAAGCAGTCCAAAGCCAGGTATGCCACACGGTGCAATTGTGCAGTAAATATATGTCTCTCAGAGACCATGTACTTCACAACTGGATTCTTCAGGGCTTGTAAAATACACACAAACCGAAGGTAGATACACGACATATTTCTGCAGCAATCCAAGCATGCCATGTACACCAGAAAACAGAACTGAAGTCAACCGAGAGAACTGCCTAGCATATACCGGTAGTCTTCTTTTTTCCGGTAGATTCTTTTTTCCCCCACATATCTAAATAACAGTAGAGAAGAGCTAAAAGTTCTGCTAATCTGACCACTAAGGCTTAGCAGCATGATGTAGGCATGCATCCTGGCCAGTCAGTGGCTTAGCAGTGAATGCGGTAAGCAATCAGAGGGTTTGTTTTCACCCCTAGCTTTAGAAACCTTATAAACACTGGCGTAACAATAGGGCCTGCAGCCCCTGCTCCCGCTGGGGCCTGCTCGGGGCAGTTTTGTGAGGGCTGGAGGGGTGGCAGCATGAGGTGAAAGCCTTGGCCACAGTCGGCGGGGAGAGGGGAAGTTCCCCCCCTCTCCCTCACCTCGGGGCTCTGCCCTCTGCGCTCCCCTCCAGCTTAAGTTACAGTGTGGGCAGCGGCGAGCAGATACATACCTTCTTCCGTGCGTTCCATTGCAGACTTCTCGTTCTAGCGGCTGACGTCACTTCCGGAAGTGACGTCAGACGCTAGAGCGAGGAGTATGCGGTGGAACGCACGGAAGAAGGTATGTATCTGCCTGCCACTGCCCACACTGTAACCTAAGCTGGAGAGGAGCGCAGAGGTCAGAGCCCCGAGGTGAGGGAGAGGGGGGGAACTTCCCATCTCCCCGCCGACTGTGGCTAAGGCTTTCCCCTCATGCTGCCACCCCTCCAGCCCCCACAAAACGGGCCCCAGGGAGAGGGGGGGGGCCGCTCTGAAATTCTGTAGGGGGGCCCGGTGGGGCCTAGTTACGCACCTGCTTATAAAAGCTGGCAAATGTATGCGTTGGAAAGTGATCCCCCACTTTCCAACGAGGGTGACATTACATATATCTCATAGTGCAGGGGAACAGCCCCTTCATCCACAGGGGGGCCCAGAGCTCTAAAAAGGGCCTCAACTATTACTTCACTCCCTCTGATAAAGTGATCCATCCTTCAGATCAGGTGTTTTTGTTATGGGTGTGAAGATTATGATGTCCACACTTGTTTTATGACCCTTGTGAGATGGGTCCCCAGGCTGTGAGGGTCACCAAGGGGAGGCGAGGGAAAGGGTGTGAACATTGGGGTTTCCATCAAAGTTTTGCTGGGGGCCCCATGATTTGTAGTTACACTGCAGTTTCAACTTCAGTTCTGACAAATTCTTCAGAACTGGAAGGAATCATTGTTAGCAGAAAGTAGTGAGAGGCCTTGAGGTAAGTATGTAAGCAGGGCCGGGCCGAGGCATAGGCTGGAGAGGCTCCAGCCTCAGGGCGCAGTGTAGGAGGGGGCGCAGAATTCATTCAGCTGTCATTCCTAATTGTGTTTGAAGCAGAAATAAATAAGAAAAGGGGATACATGGCAGTGACTGCAAGCCAGATAACTAGAGATTAAGGTGTTGGGGAGGTTGTGACCGCTGTGGCGCCTCTTAGTCTAATAGCAATCAGTGTGTGATGGCTGGGTGGGAGGGATGGAGGGGCGCACTTTGGTGTCTCAGCCTTGGGTGCTAGAGGACCTTGCCCCGGCTCTGTATGTAAGTATGTAATATTAATTTGCAGGTACCGGTACATCATGTGTTTATTTTAAATAATTTTACTTGGTTCAGGTTAACTTTAACTTAAGGCTGGGTTTCCACTAAATCAGTTGCTGACTGTCAGCTGCAGCATATCGGACAACTGATGAGAAGGAATTATCCATGTTATCCTATGGGTCAGTTTACATGGAACAGTCAGTAAGGATTTGGTTCCATTCTATGGCGAAGTGATTGAAATAGATGGTGGTGGGTATTTTTTTTTTATACGTA
This sequence comes from Hyperolius riggenbachi, assembly GCF_040937935.1. Lineage (NCBI taxonomy): Eukaryota > Metazoa > Chordata > Amphibia > Anura > Hyperoliidae > Hyperolius > Hyperolius riggenbachi. The sequence continues at coordinate 562,203,994 of NC_090646.1, forward strand.
AACCTCTCGAGATCATGCCCTCAGAAACATAGGGCTTGAGTCACTAACCGGCGCTAAGTTGGTTAGTGTGCCCTAAGACTTAGTGTGCGCAAACCACGGCGTTAGGTGGTTTGCGCCCACACATTGGATACAGCCCCGCTCACTGCGTGCGCAGCACGCATCGCGCTTAAACATCGTACCTGGTGCGTTGAAAACAGCGCATTGGGTGCCCGTTAAGCAGCACTTTAATGCGCCGCTTCGGGGGGCACCAGGTGCGATGTTTAAGGGGCAGCGGGTGCGAGGGTATCATCGCACTGCGCACTAATACAGGCGCACATGCGCAGCGCGCAGTAAGCGGGGCTGCGCGCAAAGTAGCTTTGCGCGCACAAGCGGCAAAAAAGGGCTTTTCACACTGGCGCTAACACTTAGCGCAAGTTAGTGAATCAAGCCCATAGTGTTTTAACCTTCCTGGCGGTAAGCCGCGCAGGAGGATTTCTCAGGCCCTGCAGGGCCGATTTGCATTTAGCACTTTGCTAGCTGCGTGTGCACACCGATCGCTGCCGCTCCTCGCCGATTCACCGCTACCTGATCCCTTTTTCTCAATATTGTCCTCTGAACCCTGAGGGGGATCCCTTGTAACCTCCGGCGGCGGCCATTTTTCTGTAGCCTGACCCGGATTCTCGTTCGGTGGAGAAGCAGCCTGACGGGCAGTCATCTCTGGAGCCAGCGGTAAGACGGTGCGATTCCGCAGGGCTCTCGGCTCGATGGCCTCCTATGGATTCCTCAATCACCCTCGTTAGTAGACAGAGCGGTACTGGAGTGGGAAGCCAGCAAGGTCCATCCATGATCCCTGCTCCCTTGGGTCATGCAACGGTGGTGATAGCGTTCCTACCCTCCTTCTATTAGTTTTCCGTTGTGTTATAGCTGACAGCAACTGATTCAGTGCAAACCCAGCCTAATTGCACACGGCTTTCCCGCATGCAGAAATGCACCAGAGTTGACAGCCCATGATAATCAGTGGGCTGGGTCACACTTAGGCCTGCGAGACATCTCAAAGCGCCAAATCCCGAAGTCCTACAATTTCAAACCTGGCTCTGCAGCTGATGATATAATCGCTTCAGTAATGGTCATATTGGAAAGCCTGTAGCGGCTTTCCAATGGGCTCCGAGGGAAATAGCCGAGCCCGATTGGGTCCATGCTACTGCGCAGGTGACTTGCACCGGTGCGGTAGAGCGGATCCGATCGGGCACTGCTATTTCCACAGGAGCCCATCATAATGCCGCTACTGCGTTTGAGCTGAAGCCAGGAAGATAAATATTGCAGGTGCTGTATTTTCAGTGGCTGCCAGCGCTGGATCCCAGAGGGTGAAGAGGATGGGAAAACCTCATTAGGATCCAGAGGCTTTCCCCTCCCGAGGCAAGTACCCCTCAGGGGCTGGTTTTTTTTTGTTACAGTATTTCTTTAACCTCTTCTCCTAGGTGATATTTTCACACCTTATCAATAAAATGCCTTGTAATCCCCACTAAGCAAGAAAATTGAATAAGGACCAATGAGCTTGATTCACAAAAGCACGCTAAGTGTTAGCACGCCAGTGAAAAGCCCCTTGGCACGTGCAAACTGCCTTTTCAAGCGCTAATATGCGCGAAAGAGTTTGTGTGCGCAAAGTTTGAAGCACTGCGGCACGCATAAAGTTTTGCACGCAGTGCTTCGCGTGCAAAATCAGCCGCTTTGCGTGCTAAGTAGTGTGATAAGCATACTTTGCACGCAAAGCGGCTAATTTTGCATGCGGAGCATAGCGCGCAGCATTATTCGCACGCACCGCATAACGCCGTACGTGCGCTAAGATAGCACGCGAACAGCAATAGCTTTGCCCATGCAAACTACTTAGCACCTTAGTTTGCACGTGCAAAGCCTTAACACGTGCTAACTGAGTTAGCACTGGTTAGTGAATCAAGCCCCATGTTCTCTATCATTCAGTGAGGAAACTCTCTCATGAAAGAATCTGATTGAGAATATATTTAGTCAAGTATATTCCGGCCATTTATTTGTTGCGTTGCTTCCAATAATGACCAGTAGATGTCTATAATTTATTTTGTCAGGAAGTCTACTCTATTGAGATCATTTAGTGCTCCGAAAAGGATGTAAAATCAATCAAGTACCTTCATTCTAGTGACGTATCGATGCTGTAAAACTGCTGATGTAGCAGAATGAGGCAGGTCTCAAAGAAAAAAAACACCCAGAGCTTTATGTTAAATCAGTAGGATTAGCCATACTATGCCAGGGAAAAAAAAACACATATATAAGTAGATAAATACTTGATCAACTTATATAACATATGTATTGCACTTTCCACGTTTTCATTTCAGTGAATTTTATATAGTAAATGAAGAGAATTCTGTTCCTGGTGGGAACCATGTCTTTTGGCCACAGTTTGAGGCAAAATACTGATGTAATTTCTTCCCTTAACTTTTTTTTCTTTTCTCCTCCAATAGCTGAGTCACCTCAACCTTGCTTGTAAACACAAGTGAGCAGAGAATCATGTTTCAGCTAGGCAGGGAAATAAAGGGAAGAGGAGGGATAGATTATAGATAAAAAGAACCCCCAGCATGCAACTGAATGGCAATGGCTATTAAAGGGCCAGTGCTCCTAAGCCGCTCATCCAGGAGGAACCAGGAACCAGGAAAACACAGGCGAGGAGAGCTTAGAAAGCTGACTCCTCCATGGACGCCACGCACTGACAGCCTGCAGTACCGCTACAGGACATCAGGTGTCATCACGCCGTGGTGACGTGATAATGACTTGACGTCTGACGCAGATAGCACAGGAGGAGTCAAGGAAGGTGCTGGCGCTGGTAATCTTTTTCTTCCATTTGGCTGCACCGCGTGTCACCAGCTCCCTATCGGTTATGTCCTTCTGCCTGCGCCCCCCTTCTTCTTCTTGCTAGTCTGTGCCCAGCAGAGTTACTCAGCAGGACCCCGAATGCGAAGTTTCCCCGAAAATTCTGGTGTTTTTTTGAGTTTGCCGCATGCGAACCCGAACCCGAATGCTGCAATCTGAGCCGAACCCGAATATGACGCCTGCCGAATGTGCGCACACGAATTCGGCCGAATGGACCTGTGGGTTCGGCTTCGGGATTCGGGGATGGCGTGATTGGGTCAATCAGAAGTCCTCCTGCCGAGGACATGGCTACCCAAGCAACCAATCAGAGGAGGGGAGCCTGGCCTTCCCCTCCTCTATATATAAGGCGGCCATGTTGCGGAGCCACGCACTTGTGTGACTGCTGCTGGTACTAAGAGAATCTCCAGTGCTGTGCTGTGTCTGAGCAAGTGCTTTTCACTGCTAAACCTAGCGTTTTGCTTCCTAAACACCTCCTTTATTGTTGTCTTATATAGTTAGCTAGTATTTTGATTGTTTTTAGTCAGCTAGTGTATAGTGTATACTGTGCTAGGCTAGTGTTAGTCTGTGTGCAGGCTAGGCCTGCTAGCCTAGGTAGCCTTAGCCTACTACTAGCTTAGGTAGGTTAGGGATTCTAGTTAGTTGTGTACTTAGTACTAGTACTAGTTTAGTTAATTATTACTGCTGTAGTCTGTTACTTTATTAGTTTCAGTACTGTGGTAGTTAGTTACTGACTGTGACAGGCCACCACCAGCATACGTTGTGAGTGACCTGACCTGTGACTGTCTGTCACCTGCCCGAGCCTATTGATCGCTTGATTGCGTCTGACCGTGTGTGACCGATTGTTGTAATTGTCACCGACTGTCTGCCGCACAATTTACTTGTAGCGTAGTTCGCTAGGTGTTTCTTAGTTACCTGCATGCGTGCGTACTACTACTAGTGTCTACTACTATACTACTAGTCTACTAGTACCCGTTCACTTTTTTTTTTTTCACTGTTACTGTGTGATTTTATTATCATATGTAGTGTGTGTAATAAATAAGAGTTACAACACATACAGGCCACCACCAGCATCCGTTGTGAGTGACTGTCTGTCACCTGCCCGAGCCTATTGATTGCTTGATTGCGTGTGACCGTGTGTGAGCGATTGTAATTGTGACTGTCTGCTGCACGACTTACTTGTAGCGTAGTTCGCTAGGTGTTTCTTAGTTACCTGCGTGCCTACTACTACTAGTGTCTACTATACTACTAGTCTACTAGTACCCGTTCACTTATTTTTTTTTTTCACTGTTACTATGGGATTTTATTATCATCTGTAGTGTGTGTAATAAATAAGAGTTACAACACATACAGGCCACCACACCAGCATCCGTTGTGAGTGACCTGTGACTGTCACCTCACCTGCCCGAGCCTATTGATCGCTTGATTGCGTGTGACCATGTGTGAGCGATTTTAATTGTCACCGACTGTCTGCCGTACGACTTACTTGTAGCGTAGTACGCTAGGTGTTTCTTAGTTACCTGCGTGCGTACTACTACTAGTGTCTACTACTATACTACTAGTCTACTAGTACCCGTTCACCTATTTTTTTTTTCACTTTTACTGTGTGATTTTATTATCATCATCTGTAGTGTGTTTAATAAATAAGAGTTACAACACATACAGGCCACCACCAGCATCCGTTGTGAGTGACTGTCTGTCACCTGCCCGAGCCTATTGATCACTTGATTGCATGTGACCGTGTGTGAGCGATTGTAATTGTCACTGATTATCTGCCGCACGACTTACTTGTAGCGTAGTACGCTAGGTGTTTCTTAGTTACCTGCGTGCATACTACTACTGCCTACTACTACTACTAGTCACCACCAAGTCACCACCAACACAGACTTTATTAAAGTTTACACCCTTTGGGCCTGTTCAGACTATATGCGTTCCTAGCCGTTTTCAGGGAACGCGTACTGGTACCAAAAACGCATAGAAACGGCTCGTAATGCTTTTTAATGGGGTAGTTCACATGTATGCGTATGAGACGCATACATTTCTCATCCGCATTGCTGCACGCAGTTCTGTGCGATACGCATAGAAACGGACGCAATGAAAGTCTATGGACGCGTATCAAAAACGCGTACTATTGCGTTTTTAGCGTCCGTTTTCCTCTGCGGTTCCCATAATTCTTTTTTTTCCCCTGGGTCACGTGTTTGTGCAAAACGCAATAGAAAACGCATTCAAACGCAAGAAAAACGCATGCGTTTTTTCAACTTGCGTTTCTTTGAATTTATACGCGTTCTACAAACGCAGCAAGTCTGAACAGGCCCTTTCCCGCCCTCTTCTACTTTTTTTTTTTTTACTGTATTTGTATAGTGCACAATGACTGGCAGAGGTAGAGGAAGAGGGCGAGGCACCACCAGGAGAGGCAGCACCATTGCAGGAGCCACTGCCAGCAGCAGCAGGTCTGGGACTGGTCTGCCGCCAGCCACTGACCGCAGGGAGGAGGGAGCAGAGGCGCAACAGCAGCGTGTTGCGCCCATCTTTGAGACGGGTCGTCGCCCACGATCCATTGGGGAGAGTCAGGTGCAGGCTCTGGTGGAAATGATGGCGGGGCAGCCAGGCCTCCAGCACCAGTGAGACCAGTGCCACCAGCACTCCTGTCCGCAGCAGGCCTCCACCAGCGCTTGAGGCCATGGTCACGGTGACCCCATCGACCAGCCTGCCCTCAATGAGAAAAAAATACATATATCCAGGCACATCACCTCTAGTTAGGACATTAAATAAGTTATTAAGGAAAGGGGTGTGCTGAAGGGGGTGTGACTAGAAAACAGCAAAAATCTATTAACCCTTCGCACTCTCGCATGCAAATGTTCAAACAAATGCATTCACAGATTCACTGATCCAGGCACAACTGTTATCCCTACAGCTAAGTTAAAAGCCCTGTATGTGTTTGTCAGCATGCACACAGCTTATGCTGGTGTATGTGCATGGTGCACATGGACACATAACGTTAGCTCCCTTGTGCGATTGGTAAGATGCACTGTCTGTCCCAGGAGAGGACGTCAGGATGTGTGCTCCTAATCCATTGATAGGTTTGATGCAATTAATGTGTTTGCATGTCTGCACTATGCATGTTACAGGGCCAGAGTTAGGACACCTATGTTTACCTGGGTACTTCTGCGCAGTATAGGTGACTAAGCATAAGAATGCATTCTTCTGTGAACTAAAACCCCGGCTTTTAACTTAGCTGTAGGGATAACAGTTGTGCCTGGATGAGTGAATCTGTGAATGCATTTGTTTGAACATTTGCATGCGAGAGTGCGAAGGGTTAATAGATTTTTGCCCTCAATGAGCATGCTCTTCTCCCCTGAGACTGTGACCATGTACAGGGATGTTTTGGAGAAGTATGAGTTGGAGATGATGGGGCCATCCAAGGAGGAGGAGGAGGAGTTTGAGGTGCAGAAGTTTGTTGTTGGCGCTGAGGAGGAGGGGCGTGATGCAGGGGATGTTGGGGTAGAGGAGTTGGTTGAGGCGGACTCACAGAATATGTTTGGGGTTGATGATGATGACTTGATAGATCCTTCCTATGTGCCACCAGTACCACCAGCACAGTTGGTTGAAGGCAGCTCGTCATCGGAGGAGGAGGCGTCTCTGGCGCAGAGGCGCGGCAGCAGCAAGGGGGCCAGCACAGGGCGTGGAAGGCAGGAGCCACAGCCTGCTGCTTCAGTCGCTACCACCACCCACAGCAAACCTCTAACTACAACTAAAAAGGTACAATCCTCCAAGGGCACCCAAAAACCCCAGCCCTCAAGCTCAAAGAGCAGGTTGAAGTCCCCAGTCTGGCGGTACTTCACCAAGTGCCCAGTGGACCCGACCCGTGCAATTTGCAACAGTTGCAATCTCAGTCTCAGCAGAGGTCGCAATATCCACAAATTGAGTACCTCGTGCCTGCAGACCCACTTGCAGAGCAGACATTTTTAGGACTTTAAAGAGTTGGAGAAGCTTATGCAAAGTGGTGCAGGCAGTGGTCAGAGCCAGACAGCCACTGCACAGATTTCATCAGCAGCAGCAGCCCACCCTCCTGCCCATCCAGCAGCAGCAGCAGCCCCCCCTGCCCATCCAGCAGCAGCAGCAGGAGCACAGCAGCAACTCACTCCCTCCCCCCCCCCCCCCCCGGGCAGCCAGTCCTCAGTGGCCTCATCAGCTCCCTCCACAGTGGCCTCCTCATCCTCCCGTGCAGGCAAACGCCGCCAGACCCTGCTCAGCGAAGCATTCCCCAGTGTGACCAAGGTGTTTCCTCCTGCTGGGTTGCTTGCCCGGGCCATGTGCTCCCAGCTCCTGCCATATTCCTTTGTGCAGGAGGGGAGTGACATCAGAGCGCTGCTGCAGGTTGGGATCCCGGAGTGGCAAGTCCCCAGCCGCCACTATTTCTCCCGCAGGGCGATCCCAGCACTGCACCGCTCTGCCATGAAGAACGTGGGCCGCGCGCTGGATCACGCTGTCAGTGCGCGGATCCACATAACCATGGATTCCTGGAGCAGCCGGTTTGGGACAGAGCGCTATCTGTCCTTTACGGCCCACTGGGTCAGCCTGGTGGAAAGCCCGAGCGAGGAAGCAGCAGGTGCATCCTCGGGCGCAGCAGCACCAGTCACCCACTACGTGGTGCCACCGCGCAGGGTCAGGGGAGAAGCAGCAGCTCCCACCGCCAAGCAATCCCATCTCTCCAGCAGCGTGAAGGCCCGCCACTGCCAAGCGCTGCTGGAGATGAAAAGCCTGGGGAAAAACTCCTTGACGGCATCCAACGTGCTCCGGTACCTCAGGGAGCAGGAGAGGACGTGGCTGACCCCCAGAAGCCTCACTGTGGGATTGGTGGTGTCCGACATTGCCACCAACCTGCTGTCTGCCATCAGCAGTGGAGACTTGCTCCACGTCCCTTGCTTGGCCCACGTCCTGAACCTGGTGGTGCAAAAGTTCATGCGCACCTACCCGGGGATGGAGGAGCTGTTAGAAGTGGCGCAGAAAATTGTGTGCACTTTCTGCCGCTCAGCAGCTGCCGCAGCAAAACTGGCGGACATCCAGCAGCAGGAGGGCCTGCCACGACACCGCCTCATCATAGATGTGCCAACTCGCTGGAACTCCACCCTGGCGATGTTGGAGCGGCTGGTTGAGCAGAGGAGGGCTGTCAACCGGTACATCTATGATGCCACTGTCACCGGCAGCAGAAGCAGCACCACACTCCAGCTCCTCACCAACGCGCAATGGGGGCAGATGCAGCAGGTCTGCTTGGTGTTGGCTCCCTTCCTGCAGGGAACTAACCTGGTGAGTGAACAACGGGCATCCCTCTGCCAGTGGGTTCCCTTTGTTTGTCTGCTGGACAGGGCACTTGGTGATTTGGTGGATTTGGGAGAGGAGGCCCTGAAGCAGCTGGAACAGCAGCCGCCTGCGCAGTCCACTGCTCCGCAGGTATTTGAGTCCCTGGAGGAGGAGGAGTTGGAGTTGCTGGACGTTGCTGCTGGGGGGGAACATCGGAGCGCAGCAGCAGTGGTGCGAGGGTGGAGAGAGGAGGAAGAGTCTCAGGGGCAAGAGGAGGAGGAGGAGGACGCTGACCCTGATGTCTCTGTTAGACGGTCCACCCTGTTCCCCATGGCAGCGCACATGCTGCGCTGCTTGTGCACAGACCCCAGGGTCAAGCAGATGCAAGCGAGGGAGGATGCCTGCATCAGCATGATCCTGGACCCATGGCTGAGGGGGAGGTGGGATCAGTTTCTGCCTGCCAGAGACCGTGAGCAGCGAGCAAGGGAGTTGCAGGAGATCCTTGTTCGGCAACTGGAGGAAGCCTTTCCCCCGCCTTCCACTCCCTCTGTCCCTGGCCAGCAGCACAGCAGCAGGTGCCTGCGGCCAGTAGCAGCGTCAGGTGCCCAGGAGACCTGCTGTCATTGACGCAGGTGTTCTACATGAAGGTACAGCAGCCGAGAGAGGAGGTGCGGGCAGCAGCCACCTTCGGTGAGAGTCACAGCCAGCGCATGATCCGGATGGTGGCCGACTACATGGGGTTCTTCAGTGGGCTTGACACCGGCAGCGAGGAGCCTGTGGACCCCATGGAGTACTGGGTGGAGCGCTTGCACATCTGGAGGGAGCTTGCGCAGTACGCCCTGGAGGTATTGTCTTGCCCCCCTTCCAGCGTGCTGTCTGAGAGGTGCTTCAGTGCGGCCGGTGGCGTGGTCACCGAGAAGCGTTCTCGTCTGTCCACAGAGGGCGTGGACAGACTGACATTTTTGAAGATTAACCAGGCCTGGATAGAAGGCACGTTCCTGGCACCTGTTGTCGGCGAAAGGAGGACATGAGGTGCCTGCCTGAAAATTACAATATATTGCCTGCTGCCTGCCATACATGACGACTCCTCCTCCTCCTGCTGGTCTGCTGCATTGATTTACCTATGAATTTATTTATGTATTTATTGTATTTCTACCTGACTCCTCCTGCTGCTGCTGGCCTGCTGCATTGATTTACCTATGAATTTATTTATGTATTTATTGTATTTCTACCTGACTCCTGCTGCTGCTGCTGGCCTGCTGCATTGATTTACCTATTAATTTATTTATGTATTTATTGTATTTCTACCTGACTCCTCCTGCTGCTGCTGGCCTGCTGCATTGATTTATTTATGAATTTATGAATTGATTTATGTATTTATTGTATTTATAAAGCAGCAACATATTACACCGCTCTCATTTTCATCCTGCTGCTGTGAGTGGTCCCACCGCCAGGGTCCACACTATGCATTGCCTGCTGCCAGTGCCACATGTCACTCCACCTCCTCCTCCTGCTGCTGCTGTTGTATTTATCCTGCTGCTGTCAGTGGTCCCACCGCCAGGGTCCACACTATGCATTGCCTGCTGCCAGTGCCACACGTCACTCCTCCTCCTCCTCCTGCTGTTGTATTTATCCTGCTGCTGTCAGTGGTCCCACCGCCAGGGTCAACACAATACATTGCCTGCTGCCAGTGCCACACGTCACTCCTCCTCCTGCAGCTGTATTTATCCTCCTGCTGTCAGTGGTCCCACCGCCAGGATCCACACTATGCATTGCCTGCTGCCAGTGCCACATGTCACTCCACCTCCTCCTCCTGCTGCTGCTGTTGTATTTATCCTGCTGCTGTCAGTGGTCCCACCGCCAGGGTCCACACTATGCATTGCCTGCTGCCAGTGCCACACGTCACTCCTCCTCCTCCTCCTGCTGTTGTATTTATCCTGCTGCTGTCAGTGGTCCCACCGCCAGGGTCAACACAATACATTGCCTGCTGCCAGTGCCACACGTCACTCCTCCTCCTGCAGCTGTATTTATCCTCCTGCTGTCAGTGGTCCCACCGCCAGGATCCACACTATGCATTGCCTGCTGCCAGTGCCACACGTCACTCCTCCTCCTCCTCCTGCTGTTGTATTTATCCTGCTGCTGTCAGTGGTCCCACCGCCAGGGTCAACACAATACATTGCCTGCTGCCAGTGCCACACGTCACTCCTCCTCCTGCAGCTGTATTTATCCTCCTGCTGTCAGTGGTCCCACCGCCAGGATCCACACTATGCATTGCCTGCTGCCAGTGCCACATGTCACTCCTCCTCCTGCTGCTGTATTTATCCTCCTGCTGTCAGTGGTCCCACCGCCAGGGTCAACACAATACATTGCCTGCTGCCAGTACCACACGTCACTCACTCCTCCTCCTGCTGCTGCTGTTGTATTTATCCTCCTGCTGTCAGTGGTCGCACCACCAGGGTCAACACTATACATTGCCTGCTGCCAGTGCCACACGTCACTCACTCCTCCTCCTGCTGCTGCTGTTGTATTTATCCTCCTGCTGTCAGTGGTCCCACCGCCAGGGTCAACACTATACATTGCCTGCTGCTAGTGCCACACGTCACTCCTCCTCCTGCTGCTGCTGTTGTATTTATCCTCCTGCTGTCAGTGGTCCCACCGCCAGGGTCCACACTATGCATTGCCTGCTGCCAGTGCCACATGTCACTCCTCCTCCTGCTGCTGTATTTATCCTCCTGCTGTCAGTGGTCCCACCACCAGGGTCAACACAATACATTGCCTGCTGCCAGTGCCACATGTCACTCACTCCTCCTCCTCCTGCTGCTGCTGTTGTATTTATCCTCCTGCTGTCAGTGGTCGCACCACCAGGGTCAACACTATACATTGCCTGCTGCCAGTGCCACACGTCACTCACTCCTCCTCCTGCTGCTGCTGTTGTATTTATCCTCCTGCTGTCAGTGGTCACACCGCCAGGGTCAACACTATACATTGCCTGCTGCTAGTGCCACACGTCACTCCTCCTCCTGCTGCTGCTGTTGTATTTATCCTCCTGCTGTCAGTGGTCCCACCGCCAGGGTCCACACAATACATTGCCTGCTGCCAGTGCCACACGTCACTCCTCCTCCTGCTGCTGCTGTATTTATCCTCCTGCTGTCAGTGGTCCCACCGCCAGGGTCAACACAATACATTGCCTGCTGCCAGTGCCACACATTATTTATCCTCCTGCTGCTGTATTTATCCTCCTGCTGTCAGTGGTCCCACCGCTAGGGTCCACACTATGCATTGCCTGCTGCCAGTGCCACACGTCACTCCTCCTCCTACTGCTGCTGTATTTATCCTCCTGCTGTCAGTGGTCCCACCGCCAGGGTCAACACAATACATTGCCTGCTGCCAGTGCCACACGTCACTCCTCCTCCTGCTGCTGCTGTATTTATCCTCCTGCTGCTGTATTTATCCTCCTGCTGTCAGTGGTCCCACCGCCAGGGTCCACACAATGCATTGCCTGCTGCCAGTGCCACACGTCACGTTTTTAGTTTTGTTTTTTTTAAGTACACCTATTTCAATGTGATTTCCCTTTAAAAAAAAACACATAAAAAACCCCCGAAGTCGCGAACACGAATTTTTACCGAACTTTGAGGCGTAACCCGAACCGAATATGAATCCGAACCGAATTTAGTGGTCGAAGGCGAATTCGAATTCGAATGTCATGCGGACCCAAATTCGAGTGCACCCGAACCAAATTTTGGTACATCTGAGCATGCCTGGTGCCCAGGGCGGTCGCCCTGTCTGCACTGCCCAAGAAACGGCCCTGATCACATAATACACTACCCCATTTTACCACTGTGCAGTGAATACAACCCACTGTTACCTGAAGACCATCATCCTTCTGTAACTCCCCATGCCTTTGGTGAACAAAGTGTATTCTTTCACAGAATCCTATCAAGTACAATTTTTTTTTGCAAAGCCAACTGTATTGCCAGTCGTCATACATGCAGTCTGGAATGGCAGTGGTCCCTCTAGGAAACCCTGTTGCAATGCAGTCTATCTGTTCAATATGGACATGGCAATTCTCTAGCAGCATCTGCCTCAGCCCTAAGTTTTGTGTACAAGGCCATGGTCACTTTGTATGATAGGTGGCATACAAAAAAGAGCAGCACGAAGCAGTAAGCAATGCAGGGCAGTATCAAAACAGCCAGTGGTTAGTTCTACAATGCATATTTTAATATAGGGTTTACCTGGGCTTTAACCACTAAGATTTTTGTAGTAGCTCTAAAGCAGGGGTCTCAAACTCAATTTACCTGGGGGCCGCAGGAGGCAAAGTCAGGATGAGGCTGGGCCGCATAAGGGATTTCACAATCAGCAGCTCCCCCTCCCCTTGCATTGATTTTTATTTCAAAATCAAATTCACACTGAAGCGAACTATTTTGCCTATTTTACCTTATAGTTCGCTTCAGTGCTCCCATTACAAGTAATCTGCCGTGTCCCCGCCGCAAAACGAGGTCAGGAGGGACAGAGCTGAAGCTGGAAGCTCTGCACCTTCCAGGAAATGCTGGCGGATTGCCCCTGGGCAATTTGGGGGCTCTGCAGCCCTCGTTTAGCGGCGGGGGTGCGGCGGATTACTTGGGAGCACTGAAGCGAACTATAAGGAAGCTTTTGCTGGCGAGGGCCACAAAATATTGTATCGAGGGCCGAAAATGGCCTGCGGGCCGCAAGTTTGAGACCCCTGCTCTAAAGGAATCCGGAAACCACATACATAAAAACAACAGCAAATTGAATTTTAGCTTTGTGAAAACTGAGATCACAAATTTCACCTCCATGTGAGCTTCAAAAGTTTTTCTGGCTCTCCGTAACTGAAATGGATAGCACCGTCACAAGTCCTACCCACGGAGTCATATTATATTTTGCACTGAGGAAGGTCAAAAGAACCTGAAATATCTGCCTGTATTAAGTTTGATTATATGGTAGTAAGCTTCTGTAAAACTAGTAAGTTATACGGTAGGTGTGCTTTTATTCACCTGCTCTGAATGTATGTGAAGCTTATAAGGGTGCAAAGGAATGATTTGCAGTTTCCACTTACTGTCCTAAACTGACGAATCATGGGTGTTGCTTCTCATGAGGTGTTAAACATGTAAATACATTCTCTATTGCTGGGAATGTACAATGAGTTTGTAGCGCTCGCTACGATACTCTTATAAGGCGTGTTAGCTTTGATAAGGTGTGATATCTTTGATAAGGTGTGATATTTGAGTTATCAGAGTATAGTGAATCTAGCCCGATATCTCTGTTAAGGTGTGCTGTTTGTCATAGCACGGTTTAGTGAATCAACCCCACTGTGTGTGTTTTCTTATTAGAAATGATTATGTGCTGTGGCTAAACATGCACACAGGGCAAGTTCTTTTTTGCTACCTGAGGCAAATTTTCACCCACAGTATAGGTAGGTAGGTAGGTAACCAGGTTTAGGTGCCCCCAGTATAGCTGCCCCAGTATAGGTAGCTAGTATAGTTGCAGCCAGTATAGAGAGTATAGTTGCCTCCAGTATAAATAGTATAGTTGCCCCCAGTATAGATAGAATAGTTACCCACAGTATAGATAGTATAGTTGCCGCAGTATAGGTAGTATAGTTGCCCCCAGTATAGATAGTATAGTTGCCGCAGTATAGGTAGTATAGTTGCCCCCAGTATACATAGTATAGTTGCTGCAGTATAGGTAGTATAGTTGCCCCCAGTATAGTTAGCTAGTGTAGCTGTTCCAGTATAGTTAGCTCGTATAGTTGCCCCAGTATAGATAGTATATTTGCCCCAGTATACTGTAACTAGTATAGTTTCCCCAGTATAGCTAGTATAGTTGCCCCCAGTATAGCTAGTATGGTTCCCCCAGTATAGTTGCCCCTAGTATAGCTAGTATGTTTGCCCCCAATATAGTTGCCCCTAGTATAGATAGTATAGTTGCCCCAGTATAACTAGTATAGTTGCCCCAGTATAGCTAGTATAGTTGCCCCCAGTATAGCTAGTATGGTTGCCCCCAGTATAGTTGCCCCTAGTATAGATAGTATAGTTGCACCCAGTATAGTTAGTATGGTTGCCCCAGTATAGTTGCCCCCAGTATAGCTAGTATGGTTGCCCCCAGTAAAGTTGCCCCTAGTATAGCTAGTATAGTTGCACCCAGTATAGCTAGTATGGTTCCCCCAGTATAGTTGCCCCTAGTATAGCTAGTATGGTTGCCCCCAATATAGTTGCCCCTAGCATAGATAGTATAGTTGCCCCAGTATAACTAGTATAGTTGCCCCAGTATAGCTAGTATAGTTGCCCCAGTATAGCTAGTATAGTTGCCCCAGTATAGCTAGTATAGTTGCCCCCAGTATAGCTAGTATGGTTGCCCCCAGTATAGTTGCCCCTAGTATAGCTAGTATAGTTGCCCCCAGTATAGCTAGTATGCTTGCCCCCAGTATAGTTGCCCCTAGTATAGCTAGTATAGTTGCCCCCAGTATAGTTAGTATGGTTGCCCCAGTATAGTTGCCCCCAGTATAGCTAGTATGGTTGCCCCCAGTATAGTTGCCCCTAGTATACCTAGTATAGTTGCCCCCAGTATAGTTAGTATGGTTGCCCCAGTATGGTTGCCCCCAGTATAGTTGCCCCTAGTATAGCTAGTATAGTTGCCCCCAGTATAGCTAGTATGGTTGCACCCAGTATAGTTGCCCCTAGTATAGTTGCCCCCAGTATAGATAGTTGCAGGACAGCGGTTCTCCTGGTAACGGCGATATACATCGAAGATATACAGGAAGCCGCTGCCCTGCGTCTGCCTCTTCACAGCAGCTGCAGGATGCACTGCTATGACGAGGCTGGCACGGAGGAGAAGGAGCCGGGCGGGGAATCTAATACAGGAGGCGGCTACCAGCTCAACTGAGCAGTGACCGCAGGGGGGAGGGGAACAATCAGTGGGGGAGGGGGCTGGCGGAATGCCGCACCAGGGCCCATGCCACCTGACGCAAATGTGTCACTTGGCGTCATGGGCCAACCGCCCCTGCATGTGCATTGTAACGCAGACAGAAGAGCATATTGTCTGAAATTTCACGTGTGAAAAAATGTTTGTGCTTTCTGCACTGACAACAAGTGTGAACCCTCCCTAAACTATGCTTGTCATATGTCTATCCACATTTTTTTCTTACAGTTCTCCTAAAATAGCACACATTTCATAAAGACAGAAAGCTTGTATCTGCTGTGATAGAACCACTGCCCCAGGATATGCACTAGCAGCTATTTTTCTACACTAACTGGAAATTCTTGAAGCTCTGCTTTACTGTACATATTGTCCAGTAGGGATTGTCGCAAGAGGCACATATGGGAGGTTACCATGGCTGACATATCATTTGTTTGTAGAAGATTGAATCTGTCCTGCTCATACTGTAGAATCATAACTTTCTGCTGTTGGTTACCCATAACAAGCATGCAGGTCAGGAGTTCTGGCTTTACTGGCTATATCCTTGTTGAATATTAGGACCTCTCTATAGAGCCAGATGCAAAATACATTTATTATTATTAGGCCACATGGTGCGGCGTAGCGGCTGCTTTGAAACACGGCTTACCGCACTGCAATGTACCATCAGTGCGACACTCACAGTGTGGCAGCATTGCTGTGGTTTAATGGGTTTAACAGCAAAGTGAAGCATACTTTTTAATTGATTGTATGCTTCACTGTACCCGACGCAACATGGTCCAAAATGTGCAGGGCCGGATTTCTGGAAATGCCACAAAGGTCTGGGTCTTGGGCTCTGCAGCCCGAAAGGGCAGCTGGACATCAAAAAGTGCATGGTTGGACAGGGAAGACAAAAATTAAAAATTTAAAAGGAGGCTGTTAATGAGGAGCAACAAAATGGAGAGTGGTGCTGCTGCCCAGAGCCGTACCTACCATAAGGCTGCAGGTGCTCACAGCACTGGGTGTAGCCATGGCCAGGGGTGCCGCTGT
Organism: Hyperolius riggenbachi; assembly: GCF_040937935.1. Lineage (NCBI taxonomy): Eukaryota > Metazoa > Chordata > Amphibia > Anura > Hyperoliidae > Hyperolius > Hyperolius riggenbachi. The sequence continues at coordinate 562,220,128 of NC_090646.1, forward strand.
GGTGCTCAGCCCCTTCGTTATTCTATCTGGGACATTTTTTTCACAGTTTAGGGCAACATTTGGGAAAATAGCAGCTGGTAGTTCAGGAACCTGTACTACTTCCTGCACTAGATGTAGCACCCCTCCCACTTCCTGTCCCATGGGCAATGTATCTCCTTGCTGTGTACACACGGGCTGTAGTGAGTGAATGTGCAGAGCAGCAGGGTGAGTAGAGAGAATGATTGCTGTGCTACAGCTCAGACATTAGCAGGGAGAGGTGGCAGGATGTGTTTAGTGCTTCAGAAGTTGCCTGTCATTAGTAACCATGTGCACTGGCTGCAGTAGTATACCAGAGGACCCTAGACTATTGATGATTTATCCTGATCCGAGTAATAAATCAATAATGCAGGGCAGTCTGGTACTGCAGAAGCCAGTGATACAGTTGCTGACAGCTGACTTCTGTAGTGAGCAGAGAAGCAAACTCCAGGCAATTTAGATTAGCTTGATTGCAAGTAATCGTATATTTTTACCCAGCCCCCTTCCCCCATGACCCTTTCCTCTTTTTAGATTTAAGTGGCTTCTTTTAACAGCATGTCGCTGCCAAACAGCACTGGTGATGTCTGCAGTCCTGGTGAGAGGTCTTCTTGCCGTTTGTCCTCTCCCACAAGACTCTCTGTCTTGTGCCTCTACCTCTTTATCCCACCCTCTCCTATGCATCCCCCTCTTTCGTATGTCCTACTTTTCTGACTGCCCTCAGAGGAGATCACAATCTAGTCGTACCATAGTCATAGTCTAATGTCCTACCATATAATTATTGTGTAATTATATAGCACTGACATCTTCTGCAGCGCGGTATAGAGTACAGAGTTTCATAACAGTTAGCTCTGTCGACATCTTGACAACTCCTTTCCCCCTTCAAAATTTGCAGCAACACGCTTGGGGTCATGACTCATCAACCCTTCCATAAAAAAAATTGGTTGTTTTTAGGGTTGTCTGTAACTAATCAGCACCGGTTGTCAAATTCCCTAGGTACGTCACTGCTGCTGCCCAAGAGAGCTATTCGTGAAAGAGAGATGCTGTTGTACAATGATAATACACATGGAATTGGGAGGCTGCATATGCCATGGGAAGAGGCTCCTGCAGATGGAAGGGAAGTAACAAGAAAGTTGGCCTAGGCAGTAGGCATGCTAAAAGTATAAATCCAGCCTTGACAATGTGCGGTGCAGCTGTCTCAATCCGTTGCGCTCCTGTTGTCACAGAGTATGCAACGCAATGCACCACTGTGCAAGTAGCCTTATTGGGCTTGATTCACTAAACCGTGATAACTCATATCACGTCCGTTTTTGCGTACATTTTTACACTAAAATGATATTGTGAATTTAAACTTAAATTTGCACGCGAAAAAGCACAATTGCGCATGCAAATTCACAATTGCGCAAAAATGCGTACGAAAACCCGCCGTGATGTGAATTATCACTGTTTAGTGAATCAAGCCCAAAATGTGTAAATCATATTTATACCAAAAGCTACTCATGAGATGGTATTACATACCCAAAAGCATTCATTTCAGACTCTTATTCCGACAGATGCTGGAGTAACTGTTTTGGGGCTGGCTCCATCCTACATATCTGTTGGTCATGTCCCTATATTATGAAAATATGGCAAATATCCTTTAATTTAATTTCTCACTTAGTTGGTTACAGAATTACCGGTAAGTCTTCAGCTGGTTTAGCTTTACTGTAGCTATAGCTAGGCATTGGAGAGATCTTAACTGTCCTACACTCACTTAGATCACTCAGATAGTAAATACTAACTATCTATACAAACATAAGTATGCTTCACTAAACGGTTCAATACCTACATTTGAGTCAAAATGGGGTCGATGGTACCGTATAAACAACTCACTAACACAAAACAGATACTTTAAGAATAGAAATCATATAACTGATTAACTATAAACTGATTGCAGTATAGAATTGGATCTAGAGTTAGGCTGGCCATACACTAGGCCGATTACACGCCGATCGACAGCAGATTCGATCACTGGGATCAAATCTGCTGTCACATCGTTCACGCTACACGCTAAATTTCGATCTATTTCGTCCCGAAATAGATCGATCCCGTCGATCGCTCCGTGCGGGAAATTACCGTCGATCGCCCGCGGGTAGGGAGCGCGTCGCTAGCGGCGTTCGAGTGCCCGACGACCGACGCAATACAGCTGCAGCTGCAATACATTACCTGCTCCGCTGGCGCGACTCCCCAGGTCTCCACTGTCTTCTCCGCTGTGGTCTGGTCTCCGGGTCCGGCATGCTTCACTGAACTTCCTGCCGGGACAGGAGGTTTAAACATTAGAGTTCACTCTACTGTTTAAATTCCCCCAGACAGGAAGAAGTGAAGCATGCTGGACCCGGAGACCAGACCACAGCGGAGAAGAAGACAGCGGAGACCTGGGGAGTCGCGCCGGCTGGAGCAGGTAATGTATGTGGGGAGGGGGGAGCGGCGGCAGCACCACCACCACCACCACTACCACCACAGATTGTGAACGGTTTCATGCTGAAATCGATTCACAATCTGTTTGCAGTAAAGGCAGCCATACGATCCCTCTTTGATCAGATTCGATCAGAGAGGGATCTATCTGTTGGTCGCATCTGATGGCAAATCGACCAGTGTATGGCCACCTTTACTGTTCAAAAAATCAGATACTCCTAATAGATTTAACCACTTCACCACTGAGGGGTTTTACCCCCTGACCACCAGAGCAATTTTCACCTTTCAGCGCTCCTTCCATTCATTCGTCTATAACTTTATTATTACTTATCCCAATGAAATGAACTATATCTTGTTTTTTTTGCCACCAATTAGGCTTTCTTTAGGTGGGACATTATGCCAAGAATTATTTTATTCTAAATGTGTTTTAATGGGGAAATAGGAAAAAATGTGGGAAAAAATTATTATTTTTCAGTTTTCGGCCATTATAGTTTTTAAATAAAGCATGCTACTGTAATTAAAACCCATGAAATGTATTAACCCATATGTCCCGGTTATAAAACCATTTAAATTATGTCCCTATCACAATGTTTGGCGACAATATTTTATTTGGAAATAAAGGTGCATTTTTTTCAGTTTTGCATCCATCCCTAATTACAAGCCCGCAGTTTATAAAGTAACAGTGTTATACCCTCTTGACATAAATATTTAAAAAGTTCAGTCCCTAAGGTAACTATTTATGTTTTTTTTTTTATTGTATTTTTTTTTTTTTTAATTACAAAAAAAAAATAAAAATTGGGGAGTGTGGGAGGTAATGAGTTAATTTATTGTGTAAATGTAATGTTTGTATATGTAAAATGCTTTTAGGGTGTAGTTTACTATTTGGCCACAAGATGGCCACAGAGTGTTTGTTTACATGCGACCTGTAAGCGTCCGGAAGGACGCTTACAGGAAGCAGTAGGAGGCTGGGAGACGCACAATGATCTCGCTGTTTCTGAAAGAAGCAGCAGATCATTGCGGGGGCTAGATCAACGAACGGAAATGGATTTTCCCGTTCATTGATCTCCGGGCGAGCGGGCGGCGACGTGCACGAGCGGCGGGAGCACGGACAGCGGCGGTAGCGCGGAAGGTACGGATTTCTCCGTCCCTGTTTTTTTAGGAGGGGAAAAAGGGGCGGAGAAATTCGTACCGCTGGGGGTAAAGTGGTTAAAAATAACATCAATGGCATTTCTTCTGTGTTCTTATGTAACATACATTTTACTTTGATATTTTTGTTAACAGCAGTCCTTTGTTAGTTTGTGACTGCTATGGCACTTTTGTACTTTCCAACTGTTCAATAGTTTGAATTCTTTTTACAGATGTCAATACCTGTGCCTTATATTTTTTTAAAACCACCGTGTTTTATGTAAGATGTTAAGTACTCGATACAGGAGTTGTATCAATGGAATTGACGCGCAATCACATTAAAATGTATGTTTGTGTTTTTTACCTGAACTAATAAAGATTTTTCATTTTTATTGGTCATTGTACAGAGCCTACCTTCTTTTTACAATCATTCCCGGCCTGTGTCACCCGGTTCCTGCACTGACCGCATGTTGTAGACACCAAGGGCTTGATTCACTAAACCGTGATAACTCATATCACAGCTGTTTTTGCGTTTGCGCACGATCGTGAATTATCACGCGCAATCGTGAATTTTCACGCGATAATTTGCAACTGCGCTCGTTACTTCACGACTGCGCGCAAACGTGAAAATGCGCGCAAAACCGTCTGTGATAAGAGTTATCACAGTTTAGTGAGTCAATCCCCAAGAGTGATTTAAAGTAAGGGGTAGAGGGCACCACTGAACAAGAAGCAATACTCCAAAATACAGTCTAAGGGCTGGTGCACACCGAGCGGCTTTTTGGGCGTTTTCAGATCCGCTTGCGGCTGCGGATCTGCTTGGTCAATGTATCTCAATGGGGTGGTGCACACCAGAGCGGCAGGCGTTTTGCAGAAACGAAAAATGCCTGGGTGAGGCATTTTTTGGATTTCGGATGCGTTTCTGCCCCAATGTTAAGTATAGGAAAAACGCAAACCGCTCTGAAAAACGCCTGTTCAGAGCGGTTTTGCAGGCGTTTTTGTTACAGAAGCTGTTCAGTAACAGCTTTACTGTAACAATATATGAAATCTACTATACTGAAAACCGCAGCAGCAATCCGCAAAACGCTAGCAAAACGCCTCATAAAAATAAAAAAAAGCGTTTAAAAATCTGCTAGCATTTTGCGGATCTGCTAGCGGGTTTTGGTGTGCACCAGCCCTAAGGCCTGGTGCACACCAGAGGAGTTTTTCTGGGCGTTTTGAGTTTTTAAATCTGCTGCTAATGTTATCCTATGTGTCTGTGCACACTGGAGCAATGAGGTTTTGTAAAAAATCCCCATAGCATTACATTGGGAAGAGCTTTTAGAGGTTTCAAAAGCTCTTCCCAATGTAATGCTATGGGGATTTTTAGAAAACCTCATTGCTCCAGTGTGCACAGACACATAGGATAACATTAGCAGCAGATTTAAAAACTCAAAACGCTCAGAAAAACTCCTTTGGTGTGCACCAGGCCTAAGGGCTGGTGCACACCAAAACCCGCTAGCAGATCCGCAAAATGCTAGCAGATTTTTAAACGCTTTTTTTTATTTTTATGAGGCGTTTTGCTAGCGTTTTGCGGATTGCTGCTGCGGTTTTCAGTATAGTAGATTTCATATATTGTTACAGTAAAGCTGTTACTGAACAGCTTCTGTAACAAAAACGCCTGCAAAACCGCTCTGAAGTGCCGTTTTTCAGAGCGGTTTGCGTTTTTCCTATACTTAACATTGAGGCAGAAACGCATCCGAAATCCAAAAAATGCCTCACCCAGGCATTTTTCGTTTCTGCAAAACGCCTGCCGCTCTGGTGTGCACCACCCCATTGAGATACATTGACCAAGCAGATCCGCAGCCGCAAGCGGATCTGAAAACGCCCAAAAAGCCGCTCGGTGTGCACCAGCCCTAAAAGGCTATTGGAAAACGTTTTTGAACACCCATGAGTCATTTCTAAGGTTTTAGGATCATGGAGGACCCATTTATTGAGAACATATAAATCAAATAAGCCTGGGCAGGGCTCCTGCACTCATCTAGAACAATGTGCATCATTTGTGATGCTTCTTCCGATATGTGCTTTGCACATTTATATCTCAAACACATACTGGTATGTCTCTTATCTTAACATCTGCCAAAACTGGCCCTACCTTGCAGATATGTGTAGATTCACAATGCACCATAAAGAAAGTGATATTTAACTCAGTGGCATCATGCCTCTGCCACTGAGCCCTGATTGTCTGACTCCACCTCCTCCATAGCATCAGGCAGACCCCAGAGACAGACAGCTACGGTGTGCAGTTGGATGGGAAGTGGACATACTTGATCCACATTCTCGCTCTGCTCCGCTGTACTAGTGCAGAGCTTCCGTCTCCTTCCTTCTCTCAAAATATCCATACATGGACACCTCATGTTGGGATAATTCTCCAGTATGGGCAGCATGCAGGGAGGTAAGAAGACAAGAGCTGTGCACTAGTAGAGCTGAGCGGCACGGGACCAAGGATCAGGCATGTCCACCTTCCAGCCAGCTGCATACCAGTGGTCCCTGTCCTGTCTGTCTCTACGGTCTACTTGTGTTCTAAAGTGTGGGCTGGCTGCATAAATGGGGAATGGGTGAAGGGTTCCCCTGAGCATCTCAGATACTAGTCACAGCCCTGGTGCAACCTAAATTAAAGGAAACCACAGATGACAAATAATTTCAGTTTAATACATACCTGGGTCTTCCTCCAGGCCCATGCGCACGGATCTCTTCCATGCCACCGTCCTCTGCTGCCTGCAGCTCCGGTACCGGATCCCGTAACTTCCTCCAGTCACGCCCATTCTGTGCAATTGAAGTGCGCTCTCTACGTAACTCTCCAGTGGCCGCTGGAGAGTCACAATTTTAACACAGGTTTTCTGCCATTTTCACGCAAATTAGTGCTCAAGGTGATTAGGTTAATTTATTCCCACACAGCTGTCTCAACTGTCAAATGAGGGTAGATCAAACCTTAGAGCCTATTCACACGTGCTGTGATTCTGAAGTTGAACATTGCTCAACACCAATGTTGGTAGCCTCAGGAAGTGGGCCAGTATGGCCTCATTCTATACTGCTTGAAAATACATCTGGGTGCTGTTGCTAGATTGGACCACAGTGGATACCAAGTTGTGTGAATTGTGGCGTGTTAGAGAAGGGGATTCCTGGGCAACAATGGTGAGGAGGAGGCACTGCTGATACTCTGATCTGCACTGCAGGTCGTTTAAGCAGTTCATAGATATAGCTTTTGGTTAAAGTCAAGTTTTCATACAGGAAGGGGCTGGCTGGTTGTGATGTTCTCTCATATCACCCTCCCATTCTGTTATGGGCTGAGTGTATTGTTGCCCTAAGGTGAGGGCTCCCCAGAGTGCAGAGTCTAAGTGACTACGGGTTTTCACTTTTCACCAGAGTGATCCACAGGGATCGGTGGACTTTGCTGCCTAGTGCCCACCAGGCTGCACTCCGAGGACACCCTAACAGTGGAGAAGTGACACTGCAATAAGGTGTTTGTATTCGGTAACAAGCTGGAGGTTAAAGGCAGGCTGCAATCAGATTTAACAACGAAAAAAAATCTATGGTTTGGGCAGGCAGACTTCAATCAAAAACGTATATCATGCCAAAGGTCATGGCAGACAGAGATCTATCGTAGTCAGGTATACAAGCCAAGGTCCAACACAGGAAGACAATTGGGATCAAAATGTGGGCCAAACACAGGTGATTAGGCTAACCAGAGCTTAAAAGGTGCTGTACTGATAAAAACACCCCTGAGGAGTACTCACCTTGGGAGGGGGAAGCCTCTGGATCCTATTGAGGCTTCCCCTGTCCTCCTCCATCCCACAGCGGCAGCGATAGAGCTCCCCCAATGGCGGGGATGTAAATATTTACCTTCCCGGCTCCAGCGCAGGCACAGTATCGGCTCTTGGCTCGGAAATAGCCGATCCTAGTCGGGTCCGCTCTACTGGCTGACGCAAGTCGCCTGCGCAGTAGAGCAGACTCAACTGAGATCGGCTATTCCCACCTATTTCCGAGCCGAGAGACGCAACAGCTCCCCTGCTGGAACAGGGAAAGGTAAATATTGCACAGCCTAACAAATTATCGGCTGTGCATTGCGTGGGCTGCAGAGAGACTGCCGTGGGACGGAGGAGGATGGGGGAAGCCTCGATAGGGTCCAGAGGCTTCCCCCTCCCAAGGTGAGTACCCCCCAGGGGCATTCTTATTCAATACAGAGTCTCTTTAAAGTAAGCCTGAGATCTCGTAATAAAAAGATTTTGTACTCACCCAGGACTTCCTCCAGACCCATGAGCACCAATGCATCCCTCGCCGTCCTCCCGAGTGCTTTCAGAAGGGTCCATGTATGTACAGAAGAGTCGACTGGTGCGACAGAGCAAGATTACGGGACTAATTGCGGCCGAACGGAGGCACTCAGGAAGACGGCGAGGGACGCATCCATCCTCATGGGGCTGGACGAAGCCCCGGGTGAGTATAAAATGTTTTTAATAGGAGATCTCAGGTACACTTTAAGAGAACCATCAGCACTGGTTATAGGGAGAGACTGGCTTTTATACTAACAGGCTTGTGTTTTAGTTGCAAATAGCCAAAAAATATTTTTAAGGAGTGATCATGGGAACTGGGGGAAGTCGAGGAGAGGAACAGACAATGTGCAGGTTTATAGTATGCTGATCTAGTGTTGGGCGAACATCTAGATGTTCGGGTTCGGGCCGAACAGGCCGAACATGGCCGCGATGTTCGGGTGTTCGACCCGAACTCCGAACATAATGGAAGTCAATGGGGACCCGAACTTTTGTGGTTTGTAAAGCCTCCTTGCATGCTACATACCCCAAATTTACAGGGTATGTGCACCTTGGGAGTGGGTACAAGAGGAAAAAAAAATTAGCAAAAAGAGCTTATAGTTTTTGAGAAAATCGATTTTAAAGTTTCAAAGGGAAAACTGTCTTTTAAATGCGGGAAATGTCTGTTTTCTTTGCACAGGTAACATGTTTTTTGTCGGCATGCAGTCATAAATGTAATACATATAAGAGGTTCCAGGAAAAGGGACCGGTAACGCTAACCCAGCAGCAGCACACGTGATGGAACAGGAGGAGGGTGGCGCAGGAGGAGAAGAAGGCCACGCTTTGTGAGACACAACAACCCCGGCCTTGCATGAGGGCAAGAAGCGTGCGGATAGCAGGCTTTGTACCGCCATGCAGTCATAAATGTAATAAAGATAAGTGGTTCAATAAACAGGGACCACGCGGCAACGCTAACCCAGCAGCAGCAGACGTGATGGAACAGGAGCAGGCGCAGGAGGAGAAGGCCACGCTTTGTGAGACACAACAACCCAGGCCTTGCATGAGGGCAAGAAGCGTGCGGATAGCATGCTTTGTACCGCCATGCAGTCATAAATGTAATAAAGATAAGTGGTTCAATAAACAGGGACCACGCGGCAACGCTAACCCAGCAGCAGCAGACGTGATGGAACAGGAGGAGGCGCAGGAGGAGAAGGCCACGCTTTGTGAGACACAACAACCCCGGCCTTGCATGAGGGCAAGAAGCGTGCGGATAGCATGCTTTGTACCGCCATGCAGTCATAAATGTAATAAAGATAAGTGGTTCAATAAACAGGGACCACGCGGCAACGCTAACCCAGCAGCAGCAGACGTGATGGAACAGGAGCAGGCGCAGGAGGAGAAGGCCACGCTTTGTGAGACACAACAACCCAGGCCTTGCATGAGGGCAAGAAGCGTGCGGATAGCATGCTTTGTACCGCCATGCAGTCATAAATGTAATAAAGATAAGTGGTTCAATAAACAGGGACCACGCGGCAACGCTAACCCAGCAGCAGCAGACGTGATGGAACAGGAGGAGGCGCAGGAGGAGAAGGCCACGCTTTGTGAGACACAACAACCCAGGCCTTGCATGAGGGCAAGAAGCGTGCGGATAGCATGCTTTGTACCGCCATGCAGTCATAAATGTAATAAAGATAAGTGGTTCAATAAACAGGGACCACGCGGCAACGCTAACCCAGCAGCAGCAGACGTGATGGAACAGGAGCAGGCGCAGGAGGAGAAGGCCACGCTTTGTGAGACACAACAACCCAGGCCTTGCATGAGGGCAAGAAGCGTGCGGATAGCATGCTTTGTACCGCCATGCAGTCATAAATGTAATAAAGATAAGTGGTTCAATAAACAGGGACCACGCGGCAACGCTAACCCAGCAGCAGCAGACGTGATGGAACAGGAGCAGGCGCAGGAGGAGAAGGCCACGCTTTGTGAGACACAACAACCCAGGCCTTGCATGTGGACAAAAAGCGTGCGGATATAGCAGCAATGCTTTTTGCCGCCATGCAGTCATAAATGTAATACAGATGAGAGGTTCAATAAACAGGGCCCGGAAACGCAACACCATCCCAGATGTTCATTGGTCATGTTACTTGGTTGGGGTCCTGGAGTGTTGCGTAGTCATTTCCAATCCAGGATTGATTCATTTTAATTTGAGTCAGACGGTCTGCATTTTCTGTAGAGAGGCGGATACGCCGATCTGTGACGATGCCTCCGGCAGCACTGAAACAGCGTTCCGACATAACGCTGGCTGCCGGGCAAGCCAGCACCTCTATTGCGTACATTGCCAGTTCGTGCCAGGTGTCTAGCTTCGATACCCAATAGTTGAAGGGTGCAGATGGATGGTTCGACACAGCTACGCCATCTGACATGTAGTCCTTGACCATCTTCTCCAGGCGATCGGTGTTGGAGGTGGATCTGCACGCTTGCTGTTCAGTGGGCTGCGGCTGCATGGGTGTCAGAAAATTTTCCCACTCCAAGGACACTGCCGATACCATTCCCTTTTGGGTACTAGCTGCGGCTTGCGTTGTTTGCTGCCCTCCTGGTCGTCCTGGGTTTGCGGAAGTCAGTCTGTCTGCGTACAACTGGCTAGAGGAGGGGGAGGATGTCAATCTCCTCTCTAAAGTCTCCACAAGGGCCTGCTGGTATTCTTCCATTTTGACCTGTCTGACTCTTTCTTCAAGCAGTTTTGGAACATTGTGTTTGTACCGTGGATCCAGAAGGGTATAAACCCAGTAATTGGTGTTGTCCAGAATGCGCACAATGCGTGTGTCACGTTCAATGCAGTCTAGCATGAATTGAGCCATGTGTGCCAGAGTCCTACCAGAATCCTCATCATCCTCTTGTGAGCGTTGTGATAGTTGTTGTGATGCATCATAGTCGTCACCTTCCTCCTGGTCTGCTTCTGCTGACCATTCGCGTTGAATTGTGGAAGTCCAACGTGCACCGCTCTGGCCCTCGTCAGTGGTGGCATGAAATTCCTGCTCCAACTCCAGCTGTTCCTCCTCCTCTTCTTCGTCATAGCTGCTGGGGCCAGCGTTCCCTGAGGCGGATGGCCTGATGTTGGTACCATCACGCTGATCGTTTTCTCCTTCAGATTCCCCCAGTTGCATCATGACAGCTGTTTCCTTGATTTTTAACATCGACCTCTTCAGTAAACACAGCAGTGGTATGGTAATGCTGACTGAAGAGTTGTCACTGCTCACAAGCAACGTGGATTGCTCAAAATTTTGGAGGACTTGGCAGAGGTCCAACATGTTGGCCCAATCGGATCCACAGAAGCTTGGCAGCTGGCCGGATGCGCCTCGGTACTGCGCCGTCATGTACTGGACCACTGCACTCTTCTGCTCGCAAAAGCGGGCTAGCATGTGCAGCGTAGAATTCCAGCGCGTAGGGACATCACACAGCAAGCGATGGTGGGGGAGATTGAAGCGCTCCTGCATCTTGGCGAGTGCCCCCGAAGCAGTACTGGAATTTCTACAATGTTTGGACACTCGACGCACCTTCAACAGCAGATCGGGCACGCCTGGGTATGTCCTCAGGAACCGCTGAACTACTAGGTTCATCACGTGCGCCAGGCAAGGGATGTGTGTCAGCTTAGCCAACCTTAAAGCGCGAATGAGATTACTCCCATTATCACACACAACCATGCCCGGTTTCAGGTCCAGCGGTGCCAGCCACAAATCCGTCTGTTCCTTTATTCCCCTCCAAATTTCCTCCCCTGTGTGCTGCTTATCCCCAAGGCAGATTAGCTTCAGCAACGCTTGCTGACGCATGCCAACAGCTGTGCTGCACTGCTTCCACGATCCTACTGCTGCTGGGTTAGCGTTTCCGGATGAGGTACAGCTTTGAGATGCGTTGGAGGAGAAGGAGTCAGAGAGGTAGGTGCTGCTGTTATCCAGTGGGAGGGACGGCGGTGCAGCTGTTTGTGGCGTGGGCAACACCCGTGCCGTAGCAGGTGAGGAATCGCTGCCAGGCTCCACAAGGTTCACCCAGTGCGCGGTAAGGGAGATGTATCGACCCTGGCCGAACGCACTCGTCCAGGTGTCAGTGGTGAGGTGAACCTTGCAGGCAACGGCATTCTTCAAGCTTCGGGTTATTTTGCTGACCACGTGCTCATGCAACTCAGGCACTGCAGAGCGTGCAAAGTGGTAGCGGCTGGGAACCACGTAACGTGGGATGGCCACTGACATCATGCCCTTGAAGCTGTTTGTCTCCACCAATCGATATGGCAGCATTTCGCAGGCCAGAAGCTTGGCTATGCTGGCTGTTACTGCCACGGCCCGGGGGTCATTTGCTGGCAATTTCCTCTTGCGCTCAAACATCTCCGACACAGACAACTGAACCGTAGCGCTGCACACGGAAGGGCTGTTGGTTGTTGTGTTTGATGAACACTGGGAGACCTCAAGAGCACTACTCCGGAAAGTGACAGTGTCAGCGTCGTCTGATGTTTGTGAATGTTGTGAACCACGCAATGGCTGGGCTACTGCTGCTGCTGAGGCGGGTCTGGTGGTGAGTCTGGTGAACCCAAGGGAGGCAGTGTTGTTTCTGGTACCCTGTCCTGACGCGTTTGCCCAAAGAGTGGGATGTTTGGATAGCATGTGACGGCTCATGCTGGTGGTGGAGAGGTTGTTAATATTTTTCCCCCTGCTCAGGCGGGTCTTGCACACCTTGCAAATCGCCATGGTAACATCCTCAGTGCAGTCTTCAAAGAAAGCCCAGACTTTGGAGCACCTGCCTCCTTGCTGGCGATTTCTGTTTGCTCCTCTTTTGCCTCTCACTTGAACTTCCACGCTTGTGGTGCCTGAAATTGCGCGCCGCCTACCTTGTGGCACAAGGCGAACTCGTGCAGCAGTGTGTTCTTCAACAGACTCATCTGTGCTGCTGCTACGACGGCGATGTTCTCGTTCACAAACAAAATCTGAGTCTCTGTCCACATTGTCCATACCCTCCTCTTCCATCTCCTCAAACTCGTCATATGTCATTGTGGGCCACCGCCGTGGAGTAGAGCTCCCCACAACAACCTCTGCGCAGCACACTCCAACGTCGTCTTCCAGATCTTGTCGGCCGACCTCCTGCAATTGCAACCCCTCCTGCCCAAATTGCTCTGGGATTTGGGTTTCCGAGTCCTCTTCGGACTCGCCTTGTATTTCAGTGCGCGGTGCATTTCCCACAGTTAACGGTTGTGAATCCAGGCACAACATTTCTGGCTGTTCCTCCATTGACCTTTGAAAGGTGGAAGTTTGTTGGGCTGGGAATAGCTCCTGCGAATACCCCATTGTGTCCTGAGGTAATTCATCGGACTGGTTATCTGGCAGTTGTGTGCGTGGTGTCGCTGCCGGTTGTGTCAGCTTTGTGCCCACTGGCTCCTTGTAACTGGCTGAGGACTCGGACCTCGTGCGTGATGTGCTGGTGCTGCTTAACCCACTGCTGGACGCTTGAGAGGTCATCCAAGTAATTATCTGGTCCAGTTCTTTTGGATTTGTGAGGGTTGTTGTCCTGGACAACATGGGCGGTATTGAGTGGGTTTTCTTGGGTGCTCCCCTGTGGCCTGTACGTGAACCGTCAGGGGAAACACCTCTTCCCTTGCCCCTCCCTCTTTCACCGGATTTCTTCCTCATTTCACTTATCCTTACAGTACACGCTGACTGGCAGCAGTACAGTGGCAGTACAGAAATGCTATACAGTACCACTATTCCCAGCAGCGACACAGAGCACAATGCTATACAGTGACGGGTGAGCGGTGTACCACTATTCCCAGCAGCGACACAGAGCACAATGCTATACAGTGACGGGTGAGCGGTGTACCACTATTCCCAGCAGCGACACAGAGCACAATGCTATACAGTGGCGAACGAGCGGTGTACCACTATTCCCAGCAGACACAGAACAGTACACAGAATGCTATATAGTGTGGCTGAACGAGCGGTGTACCACTATTCCCAGCAGACACAGAACAGTACACAGAATGCTATATAGTGTGGCTGAACGAGCGGTGTACTACTGTTCCCAGCAGACACAGAACAGTACACAGAATGCTATATAGTGTGGCTGAACGAGCGGTGTACTACTGTTCCCAGCAGACACAGAACAGTACACAGAATGCTATATAGTGTGGCTGAACGAGCGGTGTACTACTGTTCCCAGCAGACACAGAACAGTACACAGAATGCTATATAGTGTGGCTGAACGAGCGGTGTACCACTGTTCCCAGCAGACACAGAACAGTACACAGAATGCTATATAGTGTGGCTGAACGAGCGGTGTACCACTGTTCCCAGCAGACACAGAACAGTACACAGAATGCTATATAGTGTGGCTGAACGAGCGGTGTACCACTATTCCCAGCAGACACAGAACAGTACACAGAATGCTATATAGTGTGGCTGAACGAGCGGTGTACTACTGTTCCCAGCAGACACAGAACAGTACACAGAATGCTATATAGTGTGGCTGAACGAGCGGTGTACTACTGTTCCCAGCAGACACAGAACAGTACACAGAATGCTATATAGTGTGGCTGAACGAGCGGTGTACCACTATTCCCAGCAGACACAGAACAGTACACAGAATGCTATATAGTGTGGCTGAACGAGCGGTGTACTACTGTTCCCAGCAGACACAGAACAGTACACAGAATGCTATATAGTGTGGCTGAACGAGCGGTGTACTACTGTTCCCAGCAGACACAGAACAGTACACAGAATGCTATATAGTGTGGCTGAACGAGCGGTGTACTACTGTTCCCAGCAGACACAGAACAGTACACAGAATGCTATATAGTGTGGCTGAACGAGCGGTGTACTACTGTTCCCAGCAGACACAGAACAGTACACAGAATGCTATATAGTGTGGCTGAACGAGCGGTGTACCACTATTCCCAGCAGACACAGAACAGTACACAGAATGCTATATAGTGTGGCTGAACGAGCGGTGTACTACTGTTCCCAGCAGACACAGAACAGTACACAGAATGCTATATAGTGTGGCTGAACGAGCGGTGTACTACTGTTCCCAGCAGACACAGAACAGTACACAGAATGCTATATAGTGTGGCTGAACGAGCGGTGTACTACTGTTCCCAGCAGACACAGAACAGTACACAGAATGCTATATAGTGTGGCTGAACGAGCGGTGTACCACTGTTCCCAGCAGACACAGAACAGTACACAGAATGCTATATAGTGTGGCTGAACGAGCGGTGTACCACTGTTCCCAGCAGACACAGAACAGTACACAGAATGCTATATAGTGTGGCTGAACGAGCGGTGTACTACTGTTCCCAGCAGTGACACACAATGACTGGGGGGGACCCTGGCTAGCGTGGCTGGAGCGCGAACTACCCTGCCTGCCTACCCAAAGCTAAACCCACAGACAAATGGCGGAGATATGACGTGGTTCGGGTATTTATTTACCCGAACCACGTGACAGTTCGGCCAATCAGAGCGCGTTCGGGTCCGAACCACGTGACCCGTTCGGCCAATCACAGCGCTAGCCGAACGTTCGGGGAACGTTCGGCCATGCGCTCTTAGTTCGGCCATATGGCCGAACGGTTTGGCCGAGCACCGTCAGGTGTTCGGCCGAACTCGAACATCACCCGAACAGGGTGATGTTCTGCAGAACCCGAACAGTGGCGAACACTGTTCGCCCAACACTATGCTGATCCAGCATAACATGCCTCTGTGCTTACCTCAGGTAGCTCTGTTCATATTATAACAGTGAGCTTTGGGCGTGGTTGGGAGGGATACAGGTGAACTCTATTAGCATTGCCAGATAAATGTATGACTCATGTTACAGGTACTTAGCTGGACTCTGAATATTTACTTTGTACAGCTGTAGATTCCAAGTAGGAGAATGAAGTGAGGAGAATCTGCAGCCACAGCATGGCTAGCCAAGCACCTTTTCCCAGCAACATAAATATGATCAATGCTGTTTGACCACTGAGGCCAGATTGTTGTGACATAAGCTAACAGATAGACGGGCTTGTAAACACAGCTGTTTCCATGGATAGGCTGTAGGAAGTTTTATACAGCGACAGTTATTCATCCAGACTCTGTAAGAGCCAGTTTATTGTATAGCATATCTGTCGTGTTGTTTCATTTATACAGCATGTGAGTGCCACCCTCTTCTAAAGGCATTCTTCTACAGTTGACAAGCTGACAATAAAAAGTAGGGTTTTCATTAGGTGAGATGACGTGTGTACCTAGAGGCATGACTTCCAGGTCCTATAATGCTGTAAGCTCTTGTGCCTTTATTGTTATGCAGTACAGCAGCCTTTTTCAACCCTTTTTAACCTGTAGGAACCCTGCAAATAATTTTTGGATCTCAAGGAACTGCTGCAAATATTTTTTTGATCTCAAGGAACCCCTGTATTTATTTTGCAGGTGGCATGGACTTTAAAAGTAGGCATGGCTGTTTATTTCACTACCCCCTATTACAGTGCCCCTCATTATACTGGCTCCTTATTATACTGTGTTTCTGTAACGATTGGTGTCAGCACGCAGAGAGAATCTGATCTAATACTTTTTGAGTAACGCACCTGCTGAGCAGCTGATCATTGACAGTAAAGAGACACTGCTCTGAGAGCACAGGAACCTTCCAGCAGCCTGAGGCTCCTCAAAGGGAGGAGTCAGGCTGAGGATAGGGAAGGCCAGAGAGTGAGTGACACCTGACGGTGGATGTCGCTATCTGGTCTGGAGACTATCTCTAAACAGGAGAGATAGCTCTCAAGGTCGGCCTCGCCTGGTCGGCAACACACTGACAGATAAGGTACAAAGACAGAAGGCTGATTCGGTATCCTAGGCAAGCAGGGTCTGGCAACGGTATATCAGATATGCGAGGTACCGAATCAGAAGACAGAGGAGTAGTCGGAAAAGCTATAAGTCATAACATATAACAACAATGCCTATTCTGGGTGCGAGGTCCTTAGTCTCAGCACCCCAGAACTAGACTGAAGTATACACAGATGATAATACAGTTCCCTAGACTGGGTGCGAGGTCCGTGGTCTCAGCACCCTGGAACTAGTCTGAAATGTAACACAGACGGTAGTACAGTTCCCTAAGCTGGGTGTGAGGTCCTTGGTCTCTACACCCTGGAACTAGTCTGAAGCATAAACAGAATAACAATTCAAATAATCTGGCTAAGTGTGAATTCCCAGGTCCACCTGGTTCAAACACACTGAAGGATCTGACTAGGTCTGAGTGCTTCCACGTAGTGATCGCAATGGCAGACAACTTGCAAGAAACTATATATGGAGTAGTGCTCTCCAGCACCACCCCTAATTGCTCAACCAATAGTATCCTGCTCTGGAGTCAGCTGATCGGCGTGGTCAGCTGACTCTTCCTGCTTTGTATAAGAATTCTGCCTCTCAGCGTGCGCGCGTGTATTCCTAAGCCTGTGTGCACTAACAGACCCAGCCACACCAGACACACGCTGCCGCGTGCAAACCGCCGCGCTGGACGCGGAACCAGCCGCCTTACTGTTGTTGCATGCGGCGGCTTTTCCGCGTTCTGCCCTGCTACCAGACACATGCTTCCGCGTGCAAACCGCCGCGCACTGGACGCGGAATCAGCCGCTTCCTCAGTAGCACATGCGGCGGCTTTTCCAAAATCTCTCACAGTTTCCCCAAAAATAAGAGAGTTTCTTATATTAATTTGTGCTCCAAATGTTGTGCTAGGGCTTATTTTCAGTGGATGTCTTATATTTCTATGAACACAAGTTCCTGTGCTGTGTTTCCTCCTGCCTTCCCCACAGTACCACCTCTTCCTCTGCTGGATCCACCTCTTTTGTGCCCCTGTGAACCTTTAGTGTCCTGCTGGTGCCCCCTTCTGTCCCCATGTCCTCCTCTAGCCCCTAAACTTCTTTGTTACATGCAATCCTTTGGTGTCCCCTATGTACTCCAGTGTCCCCCTGCATCCTCTTCTTCCCCCCAGCCCTATGCTGCTGTGTCCCCCATCTTCAGCCTATGAGGAAGAAGTATGGTAACTCGTATTTCTACAGGAGCCGATGATCTCGCAGGCAGGACCATGGCTCTGTTATAGGGTTGATGACTGCACTCGCTGATTAGCAGCAAGTGCAGTGATTTCCCAATGACGGAGCCTTGGTCCTGCCCGTGAGACCATCGTCCCCATTAGAAACACCAGTTGCCATACTTTTTTCCCTTACTGCAGCTAGGGCTAGGAAATGCCTAGGAACCCCTGCAGAGCACTCAAGGAATCCTGGGGTTCCAGAGAACCCTGGTTGAGAAAGAATGCTAGAGTGTTTGTTATTGTTGGTTTTGCTAATCCATACTGATTTATAGGATTTATATAGTGCTGACATGTAAGGTATAGCTACATAGGATTTATAGACTACATCGCAGTTTGAAAAAAAGCTTATAAAATGATGCTCTTACAACTTATACAGGGACACAAATTGTGGGGCGATGTTAATCGCATGATAATTGACCTAGCAGTTCTGGTTTTTGGTGGAAATTGCAAGGTGTCTGCTATTTTGTCCTAGTTCCAAACAGCATACATTTTGCATTAGGTGTGCATGCAACAAGGAACTATTAGCATCTCATGTGCATCTTCGAGGGCTCTTTTCCTCTGACTGCAATCCGATCTGGTTTTTGGATCGCTCGCAAATCGCAACGACGATGGTAAATTAACCGAAATGGTAGAGCTCTGTGGGGATTTAAAAATTAAAAGTAGGCTACCAAATACTTTACGGCCCACGTGGTCTGTTTGTCGATAGTGGTATCTGGTGTCTTAAAGGACCATCCCTAATGTCTCACTTGTTTATTTACTCTGTCTATCCCTTTGTAACAACTCTGTTTTTCCTTCTTTGATGAAAAATAAAGAATAAAAAAAAAAAGAAACGTTAGAGCTCCTTTTCCCGTAGTGCAAGCTTAGTGCACTTTTTCTATGATTGCATTTGGGTTACAGTCCTTGGGAGCGCACGAAAATTGCACACCAGACGCAATGCTATGGGATTTTTTTTTTCCAATATCCTTGTTTTATTCTTCTTTATGATTGAATAGCTGAGAAAAAATGCAAAAGCAATTACAATGTGAAAACAAAATCACATGAAAATAGCACTTAGTCGCATGAAAATATGCTTGGTGCAACATAAAAACAAAAGTTATTGGCATAAACAAACGATAAATGTTCAGCACGTGTACTGATACATAACGTGAGTTGTGTGTATCTGGTGTAAATACAGGTAAAATTGCTGTGTGTTATCTGCGTATGGCAATTGAACCAGGGTTTACTCACATTACAATTTTAGTTCTGTTTTCAACTGCTGGCAAAATATTGTCATGTGACTCACACTGTCTACTGGCTGGGTGCACACATAGCAGAAACGCTAGCGTTGCGGAAAACGCTGCGTTTTTTGCCTCTAATGAAAGTCTATGGGCCGCAGAAAAAACGAATATAAAAACGCATATGCATAGAGTTGAGCCGAAATTTTCGTAATTTCGCATTACTATAATTACGCATGCGAAATTTGCGATTACGATGCGAAATTACGGTACCGTAATTGCCATTAAAATCGTAATTGAAAATACCGTAAGCGTAATTTTCAACGCGTAATTTCGCGTTTCGTTCATGCGTAACTTCGCATTAAACGCTACCGTAATTTCGCGTTAAACCGTAACGCTCCGTATAATATAAAAAAGCCGCCGACTTTAAGGGTTAATAGCAAAGCCCCCTTAAATGCTAAGAGCCTCAAATTTGGAGAATATATTAAGGAGATCAGGAGGAATAAGAGGAAAAACATTTTTTTCAAAAAGACCTTATAGTTTTTGAGAAAATCAATGTTAAAGTTTCAAAGTAAAAATGTATACAGTTAAAAACCCGCCGACTTTAACGGTTAATAGCAAAGCCTGCTTAAAGTTTAGGAACACCAAATTTCTAGGGTATATTAAGGGGATCAGTGGGAATAAGAGGAAATTTTTCTTTTCAAAAAGACCTTATAGTTTTTGAGAAAATCGATTTTTAAGTTTCAAGGGCAAAAATGTCTTTTAAATGCGGAAAATGTCCGTTTTTTTTGCACAGGTAACAATAGTGTATTATTTTCAAAGATTCCCCCAAGTGGGAAGAGTTTTACTTACTTCGTTCTGAGTGTGGGAAATATAAAAAAAAACGACGTGGGGTCCCCCCTCCCAGACCCCTTAAACCCCTTGTCCCCCATGCAGGCTGGGATAGCCAGAATGCGGAGCACCGGCCGCGTGGGGCTCCGCACCCTGACTATACCAGCCCGCATGGTCCATGGATTGGGGGGTCTCGGAAGGGGAGGGGCAGCCAAGCTTTCCCCTCCCCCTCCGAGCCCTTGTCCAATCCAAGGACAAGGGGCTCTTCTCCACCTCCGATGGGCGGTGGAGGTGGAGGCCGCGATTTCCTGGGGGGGGGGGGGGGTTCATGGTGGAATCTGGGAGTCCCCTTTAAAAAGGGGTCCCCCAGATGCCCACCCCCCCTCCCAGGAGAAATGAGTATAGAGGTACTTGTACCCCTTACCCATTTCCTTTAAGAGTTAAAAGTAAATAAACACACAAACACTTAGAAAAAGTATTTTAATTGAACAAAAAACATAACCACGAAAAAAGTCCTTTAATATTCTTAATTAACCATTAATACTTACCCGTCCCTTTAAATAAATGATCCCTCGCAATATCCTCGGAAATGTTCTATCAGTTACAATGTAACAAAGTTATTACAATGTAACAACTTTGTTACATTGTAACTACGCCGCACCCGACGCCACTCGCCGCTCAGCCGCCGCATACGCGTCCGTACTGCACGGACCCGACAGAGCTCTGAGCTATATAGTTCAGAGCTCTCTAAGCATCTTTGTATTTGGGCTCCAAGGAGCCCCATTGGTCCTTAGCAGACCAATGGGGTTCCTTCTGATTTGAAGGAACCCCATTGGTCTGCTAAGGACCAATGGGGCTCCTTGGAGCCCAAATACAAAGATGCTTAGAGAGCTCTGAGCTATATAGCTCAGAGCTCTGTCGGGTCCGGACTCCGTGCAGGACGCTAAGTTCCGCCGGCTCCGCTGCCCTCCCCGCCTCTCCCACATGTCACCCACATGTCACCCACATGTGGGTGACATGTGGGTGACAGATGTGGGCGGGGTGGACAGCGGGGACCAGCGGGGACTTAGCGTCCTGCACGAACGCGTATGCGGCGGCTGAGCGGTGAGTGATGTCAGGTGCGGCGTAGTTACAATGTAACAAAGTTGTTACATTGTAATAACTTTGTTACATTGTAACTGATAGAACATTTCTGAGGATATTGCGAGGGATCATTTATTTAAAGGGACAGGTAAGTATTAATGGTTATGTAAGGCTTGGTGGTGTATTCTCCACAGTCAGCATGCAACGCATGAGCTGACGTGGAGGAGGTACACACACTAGCACAAAGAAACAGGCTATCCCTAGTATAGTGGAGGGGAGGACTGACTCCAATAGGAGATTGTGGCGCACAGAGCCGGTGCAGATCTGACAGCCACAAACAATGCTTTCGTTATAACGTCTCAGCGCAAAGTAGCGCTGAGCGCATAAACCAGAACTGAGGAGATCAGGACAGGTAGACAGAATGAACGCTTGCTAGCTAGCGGCTACTTAGCGACAGCAAGCGTCCAAAACCAGACAGACTGGAATGAGGCAGCCAATGCGTTGCGGCGATGGCGTGCCTCACAAAGACAGGACAGGATAGTCAGGAAATAGCGTAACACAGATAAATATACAATAAGTATGTTTTCCTAGCGTATTACAATTACAGCTATCAATGAAACTATTTGTAAGGTCTGACTAACATATGTATATATCGGCAATGAACCGATATATGACATAAGCAGGAACGCTGACTAGGACTGGAGTAATACAGGGAACAGGACTCAGAAGGATTCGCTATCTCTTCGCAGAGATGAACGCAATCCACAAACAGGACCAGGAACAGGATAACTAGCTCAGCACGGGTGTTCACGGTACGCGCAAACTACCAAAACGTGCTGGAAAACTGACTAACTGAACACAGGAAATAAACAGTTCGTGTACGTATATATCAGCGACACTGATGTATCAACGTAACACGAATACAAGGAAAATAATAAACGTGCTGGTATGCATATATATTGGCAATGAACCAATATATGATGCAAAACCAGCAAAGTATCTTTAGAACAAGAAACACGATCGGGGGCTGAAGCGACAGCAAGACGGGCTTAACTGAAGCTATGAAAACCCAAGGAAACCCTGCAGGAAGCAGATCTTTATACTGAGGTCATCCAATGGGAGCAGACATGCAGATTCCCACACAGGTGAATGATAATCAGTCACAAGCTGACAGCAGGGAAAGACAGACAAAGCTATGCAGCTTGCATGGAAATAGATCAGAACTGCCCGAGCTGCAGCACTACTACTTCCAGCAACAGCTGCTGCAGCAGCGATCATCACAGTACCCCCGCCCTTAAAAGCGGATTCCAGACGCTTTTCAAAACTGAAATTCCCAACAAAACAGTCCGACTGATAATTCATGATGACCGGGACAGCCCGGCAAGACCGAATTCCAGAATCAGTCCCCACAAGACTGGACCCATCAGAACCAGAACCTACAGAACCATGCCCATCAGTACTACAAGCCCCAATGTGACACCCATCAGAACCATGATTTCCAGAAGAAAGCCCTCCGAAATTCCCTGAGCGATACCCACCGCCTTCCAGGAACCGTTCAGAAACGCCAAAGCCTTTGCAATGCCCACCGGTACTGTCTTTACCAACACAAAACCCACTGTTGAACCAGTCCAAGGCACCAGGACAAGTTTTCTCAGAGACCTCCCAGAACACCTTGAAGCTCCAAAGAGATCCCCATAGGTCAGAATGCCCCTTAGGCTCACATGGAGAACTATCAAGAACCCCTATGGAACCTAGGGCAATTCCCGAGTCAGGGCCACAAGGACAAACATCAATATCAGGGCTTTCAGGGACCAGAACCATCTCTGGGCATGCAGGCAGACTGGCAACATCAGAACGTGTTCCCACTAAGGAAGCATCAGAGCACGCTAACACCTTAGACACACTTGGGCATTCTGGCACACAAAGAACATCTGGGCACACCGGCACAAGAGAAACCTCTGGGCATGTCAAGGAACTGTGAGCCTCAGGGTCAGCCAAGACAGGACCAAAACCAGGACTGGCCAAAAAAAAATCATCATGACTAAACTTCGCAACTACTGGACTTTTACACGAGAATGCTGGATCAGACTTAGATGTCGCTGATTCCAGCAAAGTCAGTAACAAATCAGATTCAGGGGCACTAACAAGACAGGACAAATCTTCTGATGTGTGCACTGAACCAGATAGGGACTCCACAACTACCTCTGGACTGGACAGAGACTCATTTAATACACTGGATTGGAGCTCATGAGGCGCTGCAGAACAAGTCAGTATTGCAGCAGCCCCCACTGGACTAGGCAAAACTGAGGAATTCCCTGGACAGGAAGGGGACTCTGGAACCTCTGCCACAGCGGCCAGAGAACCAGAATCTTTCAGGATACAGGGCTGGGTTTCAGGAACACTCATCAGACCGGACTGAAATTCTGAGATTTCTATTATTTTGACCAGAGAATCAGAATGATCCATGTTACAGGGCAAGACTTCTGAAACATTCAGAGGACAGGGCTGGAGTTCCTCGGCTGTTACAACACTGGAGAGGGACTCAACAACATTGGTTAAATCAGACTGTGTACAGGGCAAGGTATCTAACACAATTGCTGACGAGGACAATATTTCAATGGCTTCTGCTTTGCTGGGCAGAAATTCACCAAGTTTTATTAGAGCAGACTGTAATTCCAAAACAGCTGCTAGACAAGTGAATATTACTGTAACACCAACTGAGGTAAGCAGTGCCTCAGACTCCTCTGCTAGAGGGTTTGAAATATCCAAAGTACTGGGTGAAGCATAAGACTCTGCGACCACAGCTTCACTGGACAGGATCACTGAACAGTCCATATTGCAGGGCAAAACCATGGAAGCACCTGCTGGACAGCATAATGATTCTGTGACCTGAGTTTCATTGGAGAGATCTACTGCACAATTCATGGTACAGGGCAAATTTATTGGAACATTTTCTGAACAAGGTAATAATTCTGTGATTTCAGGTTCACAGAGCAGATGCTCTGAGCTATTCATGAAACTAGAGCGAGGTGTAGAAACAGGAAAATCAAGACACAATGTTTCCGCATCTGAATCACCATTCAATAGTAAAATTGGAAAATTCAGATGCTGGGGTTCTGAGGTTTCTGGACAGGATTGCTGGGACTCGGAAACTGATGTAGTGCATCTATTGGCATCTGCTGGATCAGACAGGAGTTGAACTTTATTAACACGGGTAATTTCTGCAGAAGTGTTTGCAGAGACAGGCAAGATTTTTCTGGTGTCTGTTTCACTGAACAAAGACTCATGAGTACTGGCTAGGCTGGACTCAGAAGTCAGCAGGACCTCTGGATTCTCTGCTGAGAAATTTGTGCAGGGCAAAGTTAAGAAAGTATCAGTGGCTTCTGTTTTACTGGGAAGTAACACTGAGTTATCCATGGTACAGGGTGGAGTTACAGGAACATTCACAAGACATGGCAGGGACTCAGTAACTGGAGAAGTGGGACAGTCTCCAATTGACAGTGTGTCTTCCCTGGTATCAACTGATTGAATCGCATAAAAATCATCCAAAATCATTTTCCACACATCGATCAATGGAGCCACAAAGTCATACCCACACACACCAGTTTTTATTAGGTTATAGGCAGACTTAATGCATGCATTCAATACTAATTCACTTTTTGCACTGTAAAATTGACAAAATGAACTTGAATCATTCTTCCATTCATTGACCAGAGCTTCCATCTCTCCTTTCTCAAATGGAGGATTCCAAGCATACTTAACAGGCAGATCACAGTTTGCAGATATGATTGTGGCAGGGACATATATTGGGTTAATTAGCAGGTGATTGGCAGATTCCTTATTCTTAAGAATCTCTAATACCTGTAGCAAGTGTTGAACTGTAGTGTATGCAAACTTTCCTTGCTTCACAAATAAGTTGATTTGTTCAATAATCTGTAATATCTCCTCATAATCATACTCAGATAATTCTTTTAAACAAAAATCTTTATTTTCCCTAGCCAGTGATGAAAGTTCATTAATAGTTTCATAAGTCCATTTAACTCCCCTGAAAGACAATTGCATTTCATTATCTGTTAATGGCAGAATCTCATTATAGGTCTCAGTCGCTAAGGATAACGACTCTGCAGATCGGACACGTTTCTTAGAACGTTTGCGTTTTGCCTTAGACCCTGCTGTTTTCCCTGCTGTTTTTGGTGATTTATTCAAGGCTGCAGGAAAATTATCAGGAACACTCTCTGCTTGCTGATCATTTTTGCAAACAATTGAAGGAGCAGCTGATTGGCCTGCTGCCAGGAGTTCATTTAGAGGAAAAGGCAATGGATCTATGCGCAACCAGTTATGGATCACAAACGCTAGAAATTCCAGCGGTCTCTCATTCAAATCGGAATGATTGAGAACATCACATGCCCACTGAAGCAATTGCCCTTTAAACAAAATATAAACTAGCTGGAGTGCCCAGGTTGAAACAGGAGTCGCTTGGAGATCGGGATTGGCCAGGAACCTGGCACATTCAGAGAAAAACTCATTTTCTGTTTCAGGGTTAAGTTCTTCAAATTTCTTAAAGGAACAGGAACCATAATTAACTGTGTCATACTTTCTGGGAATCCCCCCCACAATGGGGATTGGTAATGGGGTTTTCATAATGTAAGGCTTGGTGGTGTATTCTCCACAGTCAGCATGCAACGCATGAGCTGACGTGGAGGAGGTACACACACTAGCACAAAGAAACAGGCTATCCCTAGTATAGTGGAGGGGAGGACTGACTCCAATAGGAGATTGTGGCGCACAGAGCCGGTGCAGATCTGACAGCCACAAACAATGCTTTCGTTATAACGTCTCAGCGCAAAGTAGCGCTGAGCGCATAAACCAGAACTGAGGAGATCAGGACAGGTAGACAGAATGAACGCTTGCTAGCTAGCGGCTACTTAGCGACAGCAAGCGTCCAAAACCAGACAGACTGGAATGAGGCAGCCAATGCGTTGCGGCGATGGCGTGCCTCACAAAGACAGGACAGGATAGTCAGGAAATAGCGTAACACAGATAAATATACAATAAGTATGTTTTCCTAGCGTATTACAATTACAGCTATCAATGAAACTATTTGTAAGGTCTGACTAACATATGTATATATCGGCAATGAACCGATATATGACATAAGCAGGAACGCTGACTAGGACTGGAGTAATACAGGGAACAGGACTCAGAAGGATTCGCTATCTCTTCGCAGAGATGAACGCAATCCACAAACAGTAACAGAACAGGATTCAGAAGGATTCGTTATCTCTTCGCAGAGATGAACGCAATCCACAAACAGGACCAGGAACAGGATAACTAGCTCAGCACGGGTGTTCACGGTACGCGCAAACTACCAAAACGTGCTGGAAAACTGACTAACTGAACACAGGAAATAAACAGTTCGTGTACGTATATATCAGCGACACTGATGTATCAACGTAACACGAATACAAGGAAAATAATAAACGTGCTGGTATGCATATATATTGGCAATGAACCAATATATGATGCAAAACCAGCAAAGTATCTTTAGGCCCCGTTCACACTTGCGGTTTTGCGAAAACCGCACCGGATGTCCGGACCGCACCGGAGCCGGATCGGACCTGAACCGTACGGTTTCCGTGCGGTATGAACACGGTTGCGGTCCGGATCCGGATTTTTAAAGAGATAACAACCTGTATAAATACCTGGGGTTCTGGGAGGTCAGCAGAAGCTCTGGGGTCATTGTTGGAGACAGCTGGACGTGTGGAGACCATCCTTGGATACAGAGACAGCAGTTGGGACCATGGATCCAGTCATTTTTTACGCTTATTACCTGGGAATTCTCTCCTTCCTGTTGTTTACCTACTACTATGTGGGGAGAAGGCGTGCTCCTCGCAGGAGATGGTGGGTGCACCCTCTACTAGCCAGGAGGCAGAGAAAGGGAGAGTTCCAGGCCCTCTACCGGGACCTCAGACGACACCCACAGAAGTTCTACAGCTACACTCGGATGTCTATTCCCCTGTAAGTATATAGGCCTAAATACACCAACCCCCACCATTCCTAAACACCCCACCCTCACCCCCACAACACCTCATCCCTGTATACCTAGCTAAACACACCACCCTGACCCCCACATCTGTATACCTAGCTATACACTACACCCCCACCCTCCACAACACTCCCAAACCTCTGTAAACACACCTCCCCCATCCTCCACCCAACACCTTGTCCCACAACATACTTTACAGCTTCTTCCTTTCCATCTCCTGACAGGTTTGATACCCTTTTGGAGATGGTGAAGGATGACCTTAGGAAGAAGGATACCACGTTCAGGAGAGCAGTCACACCACAAGAACAACTACTCATCACACTGAGGTATGTAAAAACAAATTTTTTTATTGCAAAAACAACCACTTTCCAACATGGAAACATTCTTCCAACATGGAAGACAAAAAAATAACATATCTATGGTATAGCCCGGTCAGTTTTAAGGAACACCAACCACCAACTTTGTGCTGGAAGAGTTGCAGGGCATAGCTGCCCAAGTGTCTTTCGGGGACACCAGTCCCTAATATTAAAGTGCTTCAAAAACCTAACCACTGGCACAGGACCCTCTGAGCCATGGATGAAGGACACAGGTCAGTGAAAAGGCTAGGCCTCTCACCGACCAGTCAAGGTGTCCTTCATCCATGGCTCCAAGGGTCTTGTGCAAGTGATTAGGAACAAGAACAAAGTGAGGAGCAAGAGGAACCGATGGCAGAGGTGCATGACTACAGGTGCAGTGCAACAGGCACAAGGTTGTGACCCAGGTAGTGTCTTTCGGGGACACCAGGCCCTAATAAATTGAAGTGCTTTAAAAACCTAACCACTGGCACATGACCCTCTGAGCCATGGATGAAGGACACAGGTCAGTGAAAAGGCTAGGCCTCTCACCGACCAGTCAAGGTGTCCTTCATCCATGGCTCCAAGGGTCTTGTGCAAGTGATTAGGAACAAGAACAAAGTGAGGAGCAAGAGGAACCGATGGCAGAGGAGCAGGACTACAGGTAGTGTCTTTTGGGGACACCAGGCCCTAAATTATTAGTGCTTCTAAAACCTAACCACTGGCACATGACCCTCTGAGCCATGGATGAAGGACACAGGTCAGTGAAAAGGCTAGGCCTCTCACTGACCAGTCAAGGTGTCCTTCATCCATGGCTCCAAGGGTCTTGTGCAAGTGATTAGGAACAAGAACAAAGTGAGGAGCAAGAGGAACCGATGGCAGAGGTGCATGACTACAGGTGCAGTGCAACAGGCACAAGGTTGTGACCCAGGTAGTGTCTTTCGGGGACACCAGGCCCTAATAAATTGAAGTGCTTTAAAAACCTAACCACTGGCACACGACCCTCTGAGCCATGGATGAAGGACACAGGTCAGTGAAAAGGCTAGGCCTCTCACCGACCAGTGTAGGTGTCCTTCATCCATGGTTTCAAGGGTCTTGTGCAAGTGATTAGGAACAAGAACAAAGTGAGGAGCAAGAGGAACCGATGGCAGAGGTGCATGACTACAGGTAGTGTCTTTTGGGGACACCAGGCCCTAAATTATTAGTGCTTCTAAAACCTAACCACTGGCACATGACCCTCTGAGCCATGGATGAAGGACACAGGTCAGTGAAAAGGCTAGGCCTCTCACCGACCAGTCAAGGTGTCCTTCATCCATGGCTCCAAGGGTCTTGTGCAAGTGATTAGGAACAAGAACAAAGTGAGGAGCAAGAGGAACCGATGGCAGAGGAGCAGGACTACAGGTAGTGTCTTTTGGGGACACCAGGCCCTAAATTATTAGTGCTTCTAAAACCTAACCACTGGCACATGACCCTCTGAGCCATGGATGAAGGACACAGGTCAGTGAAAAGGCTAGGCCTCTCACCGACCAGTCAAGGTGTCCTTCATCCATGGTTCAAAGTGTCTTGTGCAAGTGGTTAAGGAACAAGAACAAAGTGAGGAGCAAGAGGAACCGATGGCAGAGGTGCATGACTACAGGTGCAGTGCAACAGGCACAAGGTTGTGACCCAGGTAGTGTCTTTCGGGGACACCAGGCCCTAAAATTGAAGTGCTTTAAAAACCTAACCACTGGCACAGGACCCTCTGAGCCATGGATGAAGGACACAGGTCAGTGAAAAGGCTAGGCCTCTCACCGACCAGTGAAGGTGTCCTTCACCCATGGCTCCAAGGGTCTTGTGCAAGTGATTAGGAACAACAAAGTAAGGAACAAGAGGAATCAAAGGCACAGGTGCAGGACTACAGGTGCAGTGCAACAGGCACAAGGTTGTGACCCAGGTAGTGTCTTTCGGGGACACCAGGCCCTAAAATTGAAGCGCTTTAAAAACCTAACCACTGGCACAGGACCCTCTGAGCCATGGATGAAGGACACAGGTCAGTGAAAAGGCTAGGCCTCTCACCGACCAGTGAAGGTGTCCTTCACCCATGGCTCCAAGGGTCTTGTGCAAGTGATTAGGAACAACAAAGTAAGGAACAAGAGGAATCAAAGGCACAGGTGCAGGACTACAGGTGCAGTGCAACAGGCACAAGGTTGTGACCCAGGTAGTGTCTTTCGGGGACACCAGGCCCTAAAGTTCAAGTCCAGCAAAAACAAAAGTTCCCTGACATGGTCATCTGAACACCTCTGAACCTTGGTTGAAGGAGATGGGGCAGGGAAAAGGTTGGGCTAAAAAGCCCTGTGATGGTATCCTTCCTCCGAGGATCGGAGGTATTCAGAGGAGCATGTCCAGGAACAATCTGACTTTTTTTTTTTAAATTGTATCGGCACCACTACTAGAAAAGGTGGGAGTTGCTGCCTGGAAATCTGGACTCTCTTGGGTGCTGGTCGTGGATGAGCTGGACCCTGACAGCGGTGGCCCATATTGACTGCCTCTGTAGCCGGTGTACATCTGTGATGATTGCCAGGTGGGCACCGCTGTTGGTTGTGGGGGTCTAAAAATTGGTGGTTGCAATAATGGCGTGTCCATGTGTTGTTTGATCACCTCCAGCAAAGTGGAATGGCACGCCATCATGTTTTGGGAAGGCACCTTTTCCAAATATGGTATTAGAGACATCACAGTGTGAAAACACGGGTGTGCCTGCAATTTCAGTAGTTCCTTGCTTTGTTGATGCATTTGCTGCATCATGTTCTGCAGCTGGCCCACCGACTGATGATGCTGCGCACGCAGTTGGTCGATTTCTCCTCTGTGCATCTCATGCATCATTTTAAGCTCGTCCCTGTAGTGCCCATGTACAGCGTCGAGCTCACATTGCAGTGAAGTGATGTGGGACTTGTACTGCTCCATGATATGGCCCCTGTCCTCATCTTGCAACTGCCGGGTTATGAGAGTTTGGTGGCTCTGAAGAATCCCGAGAAGTCCGGAGACAGCCCCGGACATCTCGGACTCTGTCTCTCTCCTTGTTGGGGGGAGGGTACCTCGACGCCTCACTGGTGGGGTGGTCCTCACTGGTGGTGTGGCAGCATCTTCCCGTCCTCTGGCCTGTGTCGGGGTTGCCCTGCGCGCTGGTTGTGCTGCAGTCTCTCGGTGCTCCTCACTTTGTTCTTGTTCCCCTGGAGCTTCCATAGCGGTCGATTGTGGAGGTGCAGCTTCTTCCACACTCGGTCCTGCAACCTCAACATCCAAGCTCTCTTCTCCCAAGTCATCATCAAAGGAGAGAGCTGGGATAGCTAAGGACTCCCTCCTCCTACTCCTCTCCTCGGGGAAATAGGTTACATCGGCGACGTCATCATCCACCAAGCTCTCCTCACTGCTGAACCGTGCCTCCTGGGTCGGTTCCTCTTGCTCCAAATTGTCTTCAGTCCTGTAGATAAAAACAATATTTATTGGTGTGCCAAACAGCATGTGGCGTCAATTCACAGAGCTAGCAAACACTAGCAAACACTTTATCAACCGTTTCTACCAAACATTTGATAAAGCTTGTGAGAAAAGTTCGCTAGCCATGGGAATTGAGGCCAGTTAGCAATACATGGCCGAAGTCATGGTAGTTGTCTGCTAAAATGAGCTCTCAGTTCCTGCCCACAGTAGTGGTACTTACAGTCTAGGTTCCAGGCTTGCATTGATGAAAGACAATTGCTTGGCAAATTGGTAGTCTTTTTGTCGCTTTCCCCCGCCACTGCCACTTCGTTCGGCAAGTTTTTTCTTCCGTAGCCATTTCACGTATGCATCACGTATATTGCGCCACCTTGTCTTGTACCTTTCTCCTGTAACGACATGAAAAATTGATTTCGATTATTTCTCTTGTAGGTACATCGCAACTGGACAAACATATACATCGCTACATGTCACATTTCGTATTGGGAAGAGCACGGTGGCAGGCATCGTCGTGAGGACTTCGAGGATCCTTTGGACGCGACTGAGGGCCAGATACATGCCTGTGCCGGACACCACGAAATGGGAGGAGATCGCCCAGGGCTTCTGGACCGAGTGCAAGTTTCCTAATTGTGTTGGCGCACTGGATGGGAAACACATCCGGATTCAGAAACCCGTGGGGAGTGGCAGCCATTATTTCAACTATAAAAAATACTTCAGCATTGTTCTAATGGCAGTGGCAGATGCGGACTACAAGTTTGTGTACGTGGACGTGGGGTCGTACGGTAGTTCCAATGACTCTGGAATTTTCCAGCGTACGACCCTTTGCCGGCTGATGGAGGAAGGCAGACTGCGTCTCCCCCGTGACAGACCCTGGCCTGGGACAAGGGCACCAGCCTACCCCTATGTGTTTGTGGGGGACGAGGCCTTCGCCCTGTCCGACCATGTAATGCGTCCGTACCCAGACAGGGGACTTGATGTCAGCCAGCTACACTTCAATGCTCGGTTGAGCCGTGCAAGGAGAATGGTGGAGTGCACATTTGGGATCCTGGTGTCAAAGTGGAGGGTGTTCCACACGCCCATGCTGCTGAAACCGGGCAACGCAGTTGTCGTGGTGAAGGCAGCATGCATCCTCCACAACTTTGTGCGGCAGGAGGAAAGAGAGACTCCGGAACCCCCGAATGTGCTTCCACTAATGCCCCTGCGGAGGTATGCAACCAGGCCAAGGGTAGTGTCACTGCGGAACAGGGACCAACTGAGACTTTATTTTACCACACCACCAGGACGAGGGTCAATGTTTGGTTTTTAATATGTTTTGTTGAAATGTGTTTATTTTGGAGTTTCAAGTTTTTAAGTGATTTTAAATGTCTTAATTTTTTACAATAAATTGATGTTTAATAATTGGTCATTGTGTATGTTTTATGTGCACAGGTGGGGTACATCGCAGGTGGGTGGGAGACATCACAGGTGGGTGGGATACATCACAGGTGGGTGGGATACATCACAGGTGGGTGGGATACATCACAGGTGGGTGGGATACATCACAGGTGGGGTACAGGTGGGTGGGATACATCACAGGTGGGTGGGATACATCACAGGTGGGTGGGATACATCACAGGTGGGGTACAGGTGGGTGGGATACATCACAGGTGGGTGGGATACATCACAGGTGGGTGGGATACATCACAGGTGGGGTACAGGTGGGTGGGATACATCACAGGTGGGTGGGATACATCACAGGTGGGTGGGATACATCACAGGTGGGGTACAGGTGGGTGGGATACATCACAGGTGGGGTACAGGTGGGTGGGATACATCACAGGTGGGTGGGATACATCACAGGTGGGTGGGATACATCACAGGTGGGGTACAGGTGGGTGGGATACATCACAGGTGGGGTACAGGTGGGTGGGATACATCACAGGTGGGTGGGATACATCACAGGTGGGGTACAGGTGGGTGGGATACATCACAGGTGGGGTACAGGTGGGTGGGATACATCACAGGTGGGTGGGATACATCACAGGTGGGTGGGATACATCACAGGTGGGGTACAGGTGGGTGGGATACATCACAGGTGGGGTACAGGTGGGTGGGATACATCACAGGTGGGTGGGATACATCACAGGTGGGGTACAGGTGGGTGGGATACATCACAGGTGGGGTACAGGTGGGTGGGATACATCACAGGTGGGTGGGATACATCACAGGTGGGGTACAGGTGGGTGGGATACATCACAGGTGGGTGGGATACATCACAGGTGGGGTACAGGTGGGTGGGATACATCACAGGTGGGGTACAGGTGGGTGGGATACATCACAGGTGGGTGGGATACATCACAGGTGGGTGGGATACATCACAGGTGGGGTACAGGTGGGTGGGATACATCACAGGTGGGTGGGATACATCACAGGTGGGTGGGATACATCACAGGTGGGGTACAGGTGGGTGGGATACATCACAGGTGGGTGGGATACATCACAGGTGGGTGGGATACATTACAGGTGGGGTACAGGTGGGTGGGATACATCACAGGTGGGTGGGATACATCACAGGTGGGTGGGATACATCACAGGTGGGGTACAGGTGGGTGGGATACATCACAGGTGGGGTACAGGTGGGTGGGATACATCACAGGTGGGTGGGATACATCACAGGTGGGTGGGATACATCACAGGTGGGGTACAGGTGGGTGGGATACATCACAGGTGGGTGGGATACATCGCATGTGGGTGGGATACATCACAGGTGGGGTACAGGTGGGTGGGATACATCACAGGTGGGTGGGATACATCACAGGTGGGGTACAGGTGGGTGGGATACATCACAGGTGGGTGGGATACATCACAGGTGGGGTACAGGTGGGTGGGGAACAGGTGGGTGGGCCACGGGTGGGTGGGCAACACGTGGGTGACACAAATCCATAGCAAAAGTGGAATACATCACAAGCTAACCACAAGCCCCCCCAAAAACTTCTAGTCAACATACCCTCTGTGCCTTGCTGTCTCTTGCTCAAGTTCTCAAAGTCCTCCACATACAGCTTGGCAATTTTTTTCCACAGGCCTCTGCATTTTTTGATGTTGCTGTGGTCCGCATCCCCCTTGTCCCACAGGGCTGGTACCTGCTGCACCTGTAGGATGAGGTCTTCTGATGTGTAGGGCCTCACCCCCTCGTTATCAGACATATCGTCAGACATGTTGCTGCCAAACAGCTCCAGCATGAAGTCACTGCTGCTCCACTCTGTGAACGCTGGTGCCATGTGGTCCCCATCCAAAATGGCCACCATACCATAGAGTCAGCATAGGAAGTGTGGTATAACATCCGGTTTTTATAGCCAGTGTGTTGTGCGCTCTCCGGTTCTCATTGGTTTCCATTGGCCGGATGCAACATTCCGGCTCCGGTCCGGATACGTCAGCCGGACCAGCCGGACCAAAAAATAGCGCATGTTGGAACGGACGCCGGAGTCCGGATCCGGTCCGGCTCCGGTCCGGACGAAACGGACGCATGTGAACGGTCGCATAGACTTTCATTGCTATGCCGTGCGTCCGTTTCGTCCGGTCCGCATGCGGTCCGGCTCCGGCACGGCTCCGGCACGGCGATTCCGGATAGCAACCGCTAATGTGAACCGGGCCTTAGAACAAGAAACACGATCGGGGGCTGAAGCGACAGCAAGACGGGCTTAACTGAAGCTATGAAAACCCAAGGAAACCCTGCAGGAAGCAGATCTTTATACTGAGGTCATCCAATGGGAGCAGACATGCAGATTCCCACACAGGTGAATGATAATCAGTCACAAGCTGACAGCAGGGAAAGACAGACAAAGCTATGCAGCTTGCATGGAAATAGATCAGAACTGCCTGAGCTGCAGCACTACTACTTCCAGCAACAGCTGCTGCAGCAGCGATCATCACAGGTTAATTAAGAATATTAAAGGACTTTTTTCGTGGTTATGTTTTTTGTTCAATTAAAATACTTTTTCTAAGTGTTTGTGTGTTTATTTACTTTTAACTCTTAAAGGAAATGGGTAAGGGGTACAAGTACCTCTATACTCATTTCTCCTGGGAGGGGGGGTGGGCATCTGGGGGACCCCTTTTTAAAGGGGACTCCCAGATTCCACCATGAACCCCCCCCCCCCAGGAAATCGCGGCCTCCACCTCCACCGCCCATCGGAGGTGGAGAAGAGCCCCTTGTCCTTGGATTGGACAAGGGCTCGGAGGGGGAGGGGAAAGCTCGACTGCCCCTCCCCTTCCGAGACCCCCCAATCCATGGACCATGCGGGCTGGTATAGTCAGGGTGCGGAGCCCCACGCGGCCGGTGCTCCGCATTCTGGCTATCCCAGCCTGCATGGGGGACAAGGGGTTAAAGAGGTCTGGGAGGGGGGACCCCACGTCGTTTTTTTTTTATATTTCCCACACTCAGAACGAAGTAAGTAAAACTCTTCCCACTTGGGGGAATCTATGAAAATAATACACTATTGTTACCTGTGCAAAAAAAACGGTCATTTTCCGCATTTAAAAGACATTTTTGCCCTTGAAACTTAAAAATCGATTTTCTCAAAAACTATAAGGTCTTTTTGAAAAAAAAAAAATTTCCTCTTATTCCCACTGATCCCCTTAATATACCCTAGGAATTTGGTGTTCCTAAAATTTAAGCAGGCTTTGCTATTAACCGTTAAAGTCGGCGGGTTTTTAACTGTATACATTTTTACTTTGAAACTTTAACATCGATTTTCTCAAAAACTATAAGGTCTTTTTGAAAAAAATTTTTTTCCTCTTATTCCTCCTGATCTCCTTAATATATTCTCCAAATTTGAGGCTCTTAGCATTTAAGGGGGCTTTGCTATTAACCCTTAAAGTCGGCGGCTACCTAACATTGATCCATGCGTCAACTTTTCCGCTTGGGAGCATGGCCATACACATTAATTTCGTAATACCCACAGTAATGCGAAAATTACACGAAAAATTACGCTTACGCGAAATTTCGCGAAATCCTTCTTCATTACAATTATGTACTTACGGCCATAATCGTAATTACACTAATTACGCGAAAGTTCGCGAAATCGTAATTACGTCATTACGCTCATCTCTACGTGCGTTTTCTTTGCGTTTTCAAAAACGCTGGTTTTGTTGCATATTATGCAGGACTGCTGCCAAAACGCACATAATAAAAGTCTATGGGAAGGCAATGGTCTGCATTTTTCATGTGTTTTAAATGCATTTTTATATGTTTTTTTTTTTCCCAGAATATTTTTTTTCCTGACTTTTCACTTCCTGTTGTCTTACAAGTGATTTGAATAAATGGAAATATAAAAATGCATGTGAACCACAAAATGCATGAAAGCGCAGTAAAAACGCACACAATATTAACATAAAACATGACATAAAATGCATCATTTCACGCTGTCATATGTGAAGTTGAACCCAGCCAAATACCGTTTGTACTTTGCGCTCAGTGCACAGATCATCCAGGTAAAGTCCTGGGGTGCCCTCTAGTGAACAGGATGCAATACTGCACCCTCTGTTGTTTCAGGCAGTCTGTAGCTTTTGCCATGCCCCTGTGATGTCTTGCCACACATCTTCTTCCCTCCCCTCTGCATAGTGTGTGGAGAACTACAGAAGGGTCATAAGTAGGGCAAAACATTCAGAAAAACAAAGGAAAATGTTAAAAGCAGATTGCAGATGAATGAAAATTGCAGCTAAATGTACAGCTTGCACTGTCTACACTGAAGCTGAAATGCCAATTTTCTATTTAAAAAAAAAAAAAAAAGCCTGAAAATGAGTAAGTACAGTATATTTTATTGTTGATCTGATTAGGTACCAATTTTTAGACATTGTAAGTACACGTATATACATGTAAATATTTAAGCTTGCTTTAAAGGACACCAGAGGTGCAAATAAACAATTGAAATAAACCATCGTATCTATTCTGCTTCTCCTAAAAATGACTTTTTAAGATATTACACAGTTTTATTTTATATTTAAATCTGCTGTTTAAGTTTACTGTTTTAATGTTTTTGCTCAATGACACATTCATTGAAGTATGCCAGAGCTAAAGTCTATGAACTATTGACCCTTTTTATGTCTTTCCTGCTCTGAGAAGCCATTTCCTACTAGGAAAGTGTTTTATAGTTGTAATTTCTCATGCCTGCACTAACATTGCTATTTAACATGTCCCTCTCCACTGGCATCTTTCCGTCGCCACTCAAAAAGGCTGTTGTGACACCACTACTTAAAAAACCATTTCTAGATCCTACCACACTCCCCAACTACCGCCCGCCCAGTCTCACTTCTCCCATTTGCATCCAAAATATTTGAACGACATATACATGCAGAATTAAACCATTATTTATCAGCTAACTCCCTACTTGATCAGTTCCAGTCTGGCTTTCGCTCTAACCACTCCACGGAAACAGCCCTTACCAAAGTGGCCAATGACCTTCTTACAGCTAAATCCAAAGGTCAATTTTCCATACTCATCCTTCTTGATCTGTCATCAGCATTCGATACGGTCGACCACACCTTACTCTTACAAATACTTTCCAATGTAGGAATAAAGGGCCTCGCTCTCACATGGTTATCTTCCTACCTCTCTGGAAGGTCCTTCACAGTCTCCTACTCAGATCAGATCTCTTCTCCTCATTCTTTGTCTGCCGGGGTTCCTCAAGGCTCTGTCCGTGGTCCCCTCCTCTTTTCCATCTACATGCACGGTCTTGGTGATTTAATCAACTCATTCGGGTTTCAATACCACCTGTATGCAGACGATACACAACTGTACCTTTCAGACCCAGACCTCAACTCCCTCCTCAAACGTGTTCCTGACTGCTTGTCTGCTATATCCTCCTCCATGTCCTCTCGCTTCCTAAAACTTAATATGAGTAAAACAGAACTAATAATTTTTCCACCATCTCTGGTCACCTCTTTGCCTGAAGTAACTATAAATGTTAATAACACTCCCATAACTTCAGTTCCCAAAGCACGGTGCTTGGGGGTAATATTCGACTCTTCTCTCTCTTTTATTCCTCATCTTAACTCCATAACCAGCTCCTGCCATCTCCAACTCAAAAATATATTTTGCATCCGTCCCTTTCTCACTCAAGACACAACCAAAATGTTAATACATGCTCTTATAATTTCTCATCTAGACTACTGCAACATACTACTTTGTGGACTACCTTCTAACAAACTGGCCCCGATCCAGTCAGTACTGAACTCAGCTGCTCGTCTCATTCATCTTTCTTCTCGATCTTCCTCTGCTGAACCTCTCTGTCAAGCTCTTCACTGGCTGCCAATTAACCAGAGGATCCAGTTCAAACTCCTAGCCCTAACCTATAAAGCTCTCCACAATCTCTCTCCCCGGTATATATCCTCACTAATTTCCAAATACAAACCCAATCGCAATCTGAGATCTGCACATGACCTTCTGTTGTCCTCCTCTAGAATCACCTCCTCACATTCACGCTTGCAAGATTTTGCACGCGCTTCACGCCTTCTCTGGAATTCCCTCCCACAACACATCTGTCACTCGTCAACCTTTGTTACTTTTAAACGCTGTCTAAAAACTCATTTGTTCCGACAAGCATATGCGCTACCTTAAGCCACTTCCCTTTGTCCTAAGACCAAATTGCACTCTTACTAGGTATCCTAAAACACACTGCCTTTATATATTTTATCATATACTACCCCTCCTCTGGTTTCCCCCCATTCCCTTTAGATCAGGGGTCTCAAACTCGCGGCCCGCGGGCCATTTGCGGCCCTCGATACAATATTTTGTGGCCCTCGCCGGCAAAAGCTTCCTTATAGTTCACTTCAGTGCTCCCAAGTAATCCGCCGCTAAACGAGGGCTGCAGAGCCCCTAAATCGCCCGGGGGGTATTTTGTATTCTGTATGTTGTATAATTTTTTGTATTTTGTCACTAATTTTGTATCTTGTATATTAGTGTACACCATTGTCTGTATTATGTACCCCATGTTTGTTTCTTACTTTGTACA
This sequence comes from Hyperolius riggenbachi, assembly GCF_040937935.1. Classification (NCBI taxonomy): domain Eukaryota; kingdom Metazoa; phylum Chordata; class Amphibia; order Anura; family Hyperoliidae; genus Hyperolius; species Hyperolius riggenbachi. The sequence continues at coordinate 562,259,038 of NC_090646.1, forward strand.
GCACCACGGAATATGTTGGCGCTTTATAAATCAATAATAATAATTTCTTATCAGTAAGGGTCACCCAGTCCTGACACAGACAGGAAGTGCCACTTACATACATGATGTTTTTTTTCTTTCAGGCAGAGAAAAAAAAAAAAAAGGAACACAGCATAGCTATTTGTGTGCTAGGCACTGTACATACACATGTCTATCTCATCATGTCACATGTCACCTCAGGTATCCTTTATTGTCCGCTTGTATTTACAGAAGTTGTAGCACACCACTTCCTGGTGGAGGGTGGCAGCATTATGTTAGGCCGATTCAAGAGCAGTCACATGGGGAGAGCATATTCATGTTCTAATTATAAAAATCCTGATTTTTTTTTATATGCTAGGGATTTTTCTTTAATCTGTTGAGGTCCACTTTCAATGCATCTTCACTTGTTAATTTTTTTTAACCTACATTTTTTATTGGCAGGTTGCAAATAATACATCCGTAATCAATGGTGAACAGTGAAAAACTGCCATTTTCAACAACATAAGATTGCATTAAAATGAAATTCCATAACAGTTGTACACAAATAACGATTTATCTTGTTCAACAAGAAAGGAAACGAGAACAGTCTAGTTCTTTGTATACTGTAGCACAATAACCTGTTTCGGGAATAAATAAACTAAAATCTCAAGATGCAGCCTGCACAAGCTGAACATATAAGGAATAAACATAACATGATAACAAATTTAACCACTTCCACACCATGAAATTTTATGCTGATCTGTGCAGCATGGGCTCTCCAGCCCACAGCACAGATCAGCTAGCAGCCAGGGTGATCAGACTTCCCCCCTTTTTTCCCCACTAGGGGGATGTCCTGCTGGGGGGGTCTGATCGCCGCCGGCTGCTTGCGCTTGCGGGGGGGGGCTCTCTTCAAAGCCCCCCTCCGCAGCGCTTCCTGGCCTCCTTCCCCTTCCCTCCCTCTCCCTCCCCCTGTGAGCGGCGCAGGGCGGAAATCCGTCCTGCGCCTGATGGGATAGGCTTTAGCCTATCAGATGCCGGTGATCCCCGGCCAATCAGAGGCCGGGGATCGCCGATCTCCTCTACGGCGCTGCTGCGCAGCAGCGCCGTATACATGTAAGCACCGGGGAAGATCTTCCCCGTGTGTTTACATTTACCCTGCGAGCCGCCGATCGGCTCGCAGGGTGTTCACGGAGACACCCTCCGGGAACTGACATGGAACGGCCGCTCCATGGTATACACTTCTGGATTCAGGGGCGTGTATATACGCTCCGAGAATCCGGAAGTGGTTAAAGAGAACCTGAAGGGAGAGGGATATGGAGGCTGCCATATTTATTTCCTTTTAAGCAATATCAGTTGCCTGGCAGCCCTGCTGACCCTCTACCTCTAATACTTTCAGCCATAGACCCTGAACAAGCATGCAGCAGATCAGGTGTTTCTGACATTATTGTCAGATCTGACAAGATTAGCCGCATGCTTGTTTCTGGTGTAATTCAGACCCTGCAGCAGTCAAATAGATCAGTCAGGCTACCAGGCAACTAGAATTGTTTCAAAGGAAATAAATATGTCAGCCTCCATATACTTCTTGCATCAGGTTCCCTTTAACTGCACTTTTGAGAGCCAAAGGTATTTCAGTGGGAGGTCAGGGACTCCATCTCTATCTTCTGTAGAAGAGACTTTCCAATTGTTAGTTCTGTTCTCCCTTCTAATTCATCCTATACCTACCTGACCGCCCCCACAATTTCCCAATAAATATTCCATATCTATATTTCTCTCATACAGTGCTGTGATAGGTGCATTCATTACCTTCCAATTGCTAATGATATAAAATACGGGTTATTTGTAGGCAGTACCTGATAACCATCAGTCTCCTTTACATGTTCCTTTTAATAACACCAGTGTGTTCTTACCACACCTTATGCAGTGACATTAAAGGATACAGCCAAGCAAAAAAATAAAAAAAAAATAAACAAGTTCTACTTATGTGGGGTTTTCTCCAGCCCCTGGCAGCCTATCTGTCCCTCGCCATGACTCCAGTGTCCCCAGATCCCCTCCGTGGCAGATGCCGACATCCCCAGGACGGCATCTACTGCGCCTGCTGGGTTTCTTTGCTTGGATTTATTCTTTAAAGTGTACCTGAGAGGAAAGAATCAGGAGCATTTATACTTACCTGTGGCTTCCTCCAGCTCCATGTGCTCCAGGGTGGCTCTGTGGTTCTGCAATCTTCGCTGGTAACAGAGTCCTAGTCACGTCAGTCAGGCTGCACTGCACATGCGTGGCCCAGCTGCACGATCCCCCATCGTTCCCCAGAGTCCCCCAGAGTTCTGTGCCTGCACAGGTAGTTCTGTGCAGGTGCAGAATGCTCCCGGCGACAGGAGCACAATGGGGGTACGTGCAAGGTGCAGCCCAACTGAGGTGACTGGGATCCATAGGGCTGGAGGAAGCCCCAGGTAAGTATAAATGCTACTGATTCTTCCTCACGGGTTTCCATTAATCTCGCACACTCATCTTTTACCACCACTATATACTGCACTATGTATAGAACATTACTTAGCAATTTAACGAACTCCGTGATGTCAAGAAGTTATAAAATAATCATGCATTTGTATAGTGCTGACATTTTCTGCAGTACTTTACAGAGAACACTGAATAATTCATGTCACTCTTGATGTCCCACAAACAAGGTCATTAGAGCCCCTAAAATAACCAAAGTGTAGTATCCCTACCGCAGCTGAGAAATTTAGGGGAAGACAATTAACCTACCAGTATGACTTTGAGGTGTGGGCCGGTTCCAGCTACAGTGGGGCCCTGGTCAAAATTAACATGATTTCCCAGCACTCCTCAGCAGCATTAGAGACCCCTTTGTTTCTGACAAAACCCCCTGATGGCCCCTGAAAAAGCTGTTGCCTATCCCCCTTTCCAGGTTCCTCCAACTTCATTGTGGACCCTGGGCCCCTGCAGAGATTTTGGCAGTGAAGCGAACTCACCTGTCCAGGTGGTGCACTCCACCCTCAGCCCGTGCACCCCGCCTTCATCCTCACAAGGGCGCCTGTTCTCTGTGACCTGGCAGCATGTTATTATGCAGCTGGTTCGGGGCTCTGGGCAATTGCCCAGTTTGTCCCTATTGAAGTATCGGCCCTAGGTGTGTGAGGAATCCAATGTGCCCAGTGGAAACACATGTTAATGTAGGGAGAAGATACAAACCCCATGCAGATAATGTCATGACTGGGTATTGAACCTGTGTCGCTAGGGAACGGGACAGCTAATGAGGATTACAGCTGTAGCGGTGCTCAGTGACTAATTTGGGGGCTGGCGATTGCCAGCGCTCAAAATAGTAAAAAGAGTGGTGATTTAGCCTCCGGCAGCAGCCGGCGCCTGGTGAGCTGTCTTCCGACTTCACCCTGAGCCAAAATTTGGCTGCGGCCACATTCCATGTATGCCTAGGGAAACACTTAGCAATCTAACAAGCTCACAATAGCTACCAGAATCATACCTAAACTTTGTTTGATAATGAAATGAATGCTGAATATAACACAAGGAACTGTGGTCACAATAAACACGGGCAGTTAAAAGTTATATTTTGTGACATTAACCAGATAAAAGCATGGGTTTCTGAAGCTGTGTATAAAATAAAATGTAGAGCATTAGGATTTATTCCTTGCTTACCTTAGATTGTGCATTAGCAGCGCCGCAGGGCTGTCCTGTCCAGCCAGAGCTCTGGGATTAGACTGCTGTGTATAGTTGTTCACATAGAGAGATGATTACTCATTTATTATGCTGAGTCCTTCTGAAAGGCTGCCTAGAGGAAGAGGGTTATTTTTAGCCAATGAAACGGGCCCTTCGCCTTGCTTCTTGACAGAATGAAGAAATGCATTTCAACGCTTCATAGTTTCAAAGCTGCAGAGATTAAACCTGAGCATGACTAGGGATCACTGTTCCTATCAGATGGGGTTTCCATGTAAAAGTTGGCAAGGTGCCAATAGCTTGTTTTAAAGTATAAGAACAGATCTCAGATTGACTTGTACATGTGATGCCCTCTCCCTCAAAAGGTATCTCGCCCCAAATCTCTTTCTAGTACAGACAGACCGCTACTTACAAACAACTCGAGTTACAAGGTTTCAGGAATACAAACAAAGTTGTCTTCATGTACAAGAGATATACAATACTGTTTTTCTCTTCTTATATTGCGTACAGTGGGATGCGAAAATTTGGGCAACGTTGTTAATCGTCATGATTCTCCTGTATAAGTCGCTGGTTGTTACGACAAAAAATGTCAGTTAAATATATCATATAGGAGACACACAAAGTGGTATTTGAGAAGTGAAATGAAGTTTATTGGCTTTACAGAAAGTGTGCAATAATTGTTTAAACAAAATTAGGCAGGTGCATAAATTTGGGCACCACAAAAAATAAATAAAATCAATATTTAGTAGATCCTCCTTTTGTAGAAATTACAGCCTCTAAATGCTTCCTGTCAGGGGCGCCTCTAGCCATTTTGTCACTCCAGGCGAGAAAACCTGTGGCGCCCCCCCCCCCCCCCAGTCTTCAGCCACATGAAACACCCCCCCCCCCACACACACACACACACAATATTATACTATATTTTCAATCGTTTTTTTGATCGATTTCTCATAGAAGTGAATGGAAATCGATCGGACATTAAATCTGAAAAATCTTATTGTGTATTCCCAGCATCACACAGCCTGGGACTGTTTGTTTACAATAGCATTTAAAGGAGAACTGTAGTGAGAGGTATATGGAGGCTGCCATATTGATTTCTGTTTAAGCAACACCAGTTACCTGGCAGCCCTGCTAAGCTATCTGCCTGCAAAATCACACCAGAAACAAGCATGCAGCTAATTGTGTCAGATCTGACAAAAATGTCAGAAACACCTGATTTGCTGCATGCTTGTTCAGGGTCTAGGGCAAAAAGTATTAGACGTAGATGATCAACAGGATAACCAGGCAACTGGTATTGCTTAAAAGGAAATTAATATGGCAGCCTCTATATACCTCTCACTACAGTTCTCCTTTAAAGTGACCCCAGAGATCACGAATTACAACATTTTTTACTTACCTGGGGCTTCCTCCAGCCCCATAAGCATGGATGAATCCCTCGTCATCCTCCCATTGCCCTCTGTTCAGCGGTAATCCGTGCTGACCTTCTGTGTATGCGCAGAAGACCCCGGCAGACATCACTGAGCCAAATGCCGGAGCTGATTATCGCTAAAACAGAGGACTGCGGGAGGATGGCGAGGGAAGAACCGTGCTTATGGGGGTGGAGAAAACCCAGGGTAAGTAAAAAAAAAAAAAACTTTATAAACCGTGATCTCTGGTACACTTTAAAGTGGACCTGAACTCAGAATGTCCTCTCTGCTCTTAAAGATAGGCAACAGCATAATAATTTTTACATTGAACCTGAGATGAGAAGCGTCCCAAGTTCCATACTTACCTGGGGATTCCTTAAAGGAGTTATCCGAGCAAAAATAAGAAAATAAACGCTACTTACCGGGGGCTTCCTCCAGCCCCAAGCGCCCAGCATGTCCCTCGCCGCAGCTCTGCCCGCAGCCGCTCGCCTGCGCAAACGTCGCTGTCAATCACCGCCACGTGGGCCGGAGCGGACTGCGCAGGCGCAGTAGTTCTGTGCCTGCGCAGTCCGCTCCACGTGGCAGTGATTGACAGCGCCGCTCGCGCAGGTGCAGTACAGGCCGACCTAGAGGCCGGCCTGACGTCATCGCTGGGGACCGGGACAGAGCTGCAGCGAACGGCTGCGGGGAGAGCTGCGGCGAGGGACATGCTGGGAGCTTGGGGCTGGAGGAAGCCCCCGGTAAGTAGCGTTTATTTTTTTTTTTTGGCCGGATAACTCCTTTAAGCTCCGTTAGGGCTGCTCGTCCCTCGCCATCTCACTGGGTGACTCCTGTCACCTGCAGTTGTCCCCGAAAGCCTGGCTGCACTCCATCGCGCATGTGTGGCTCGGCCAGGCGTGCTCCCGTCCCTGTACTTGTACTGCGCAAGCACCGATCCCGCCCAGGGACAGGAGCGCACCTGTAAGGGCCGCACATGTGTGACTGAGCGCAACTTGGCCAGGCTTTCGGGGACAATTATGGGTGACTGGAGTCACCCAGGGAAATGGCAAGGGATGAGCAGCCCTAACGTGTTTAAGGAAGCCTACTGTAAGTATTGTACCAAAGACGCTGCTCGTCTCTGGTACGCTTTAAAAAAAACATTTCTTTGTTACAGCTGATACAAATCTTAAAATAAATCATCACTTTTTCTACTTCCTGCTTTCATGGAAGCATACATATTGTTAACATCCTGTGCTTTCTAATGAGCTTATCTGCCATGGCATGGCAGTCAGGTGACACAGGGAGGATCACATTACAACTTGCGATTAGTAATAAATGAGGGGGGATGAAACAGGCTAAATCTAAATACATACAGGGTGCATCTCTCCAAGTTTTCCTTCTGTCCTGTGCAAGAGTTCAGGTCCACTTTTTTTTTTTATTAATGCAGCAGCAAGAAGTGATCACAACTTTAGCCTACTATGGGCATGGGCTTACCTTAAGCTGCCTCAGCACAGCACTCCTAATGCAGCCACTTGTTTGGGGGGTCCGGGAGGGGAAGGGGGAGAGAGAGAGCAGTACACATGCAAGGCCGGCCAAGGGGGGGCTCAGCAGGGGGCACAGACACAGTAGCGTGCAATCTTCCTGTCCTCCCATCCATGCGGCGCCAGCCAGGAGAGTCACGCTGCCTTCAGGCGGGGGGCGGAGTCAGAAGTGGCGTCGCACACACACACAGTAAACAAACTGCGGCTGCTGCTAGGGAGAGGGGTGGTGGGCGGGCAAGGCGATTTGGAGGAGGTGGAGTGGGCGGGACTATCCACCGAGACTTTCCAGCTACTATTCTATTGGCTGGGCCTGGGCGGGGGGGGGGGGGGGGGGGCGTGCATATAAGCGGCAGAGCACCACGTGGTGTAAATAAACCACGATCGCCACCGACAAGCAGCTGATTTTAATAGCGGCGATCAGCCGCACGCAGTCAAACCACCCTCCGCAGCAGCGTGCCCGGCGCCTTCCTCTCTTCATGCCGCCTCAGGCACCCGCTTGTAGTGCCAGCCGGTAAAGGCGCTCCTGCTTCCTGTACATTCCAATGAGAGTCTGGATTCTGGTTGAAGGTATTTTGGACCATTCCTCTTTACAAAACATCTCTATTTCATTCAGGTTTGATGGTTTCCGAGCGTGGACAGCTCTCTTAACTCACACCATAGATTTTCATTTATATTCAGGTCTGGAGACTGAGATGGCCATTCCAGAATTTTGAACTTGTTCCTCTGCATGAATGCCTTAGTGGATTTTGAGCAGTTTTTAGGGTCATTGTCTTGTTGAAAGATCCAGCCCCGTCGCAGCTTCAGCTTTGTCACTGATTCCTGGACATTGGTCTCCATAATCTGCTGATACTGAGTGGAATCCATGCATCCCTCAACTTTGACAAGATTCCCAGTTCCTGCACTGGCCACACAGCCCCACAGCATTATAGAACCACCACCATATTTTACTGTAGGTAGCAGGTGTTTTTCTTGAAATGCTGTGTTGTTTTTCCTCCATGCATAACGCCCCTTGTTATGCCCAAATAACTAAATTTTAGTTTCATCAGTCCACAGCACCTTATTCCAAAATGAAGCTGGCTTGTCCAAATGTGCTTTAGCATACCTCACACGGCTCTGTTTGTGCTGTGGGAAGAGAAAAGGCTTCCTCTGCAAACAGCATCTCCTTGTGTAAAGTGCGCTGAATGGTTGAATGATGCACAATGACTCCATCTGCAGCAAGATGATGTTGTAGGTCTTTGGTGCTGGTCTGTGGGTTGACTCTGACTGTTCTCACCATTCGTCGCTTCTGTTTATCTGAGAGTGGTTTTTTTTTGGTCTGCCACTTTGAGCCTTAACTTGAACTGAGCCTGTGGACTTCCATTTCCTCAATACGTTCCTAACTGTGGAAACAGACAGCTGAAATATCTGAGACAGCTTTCTGTATCCTTCCCCTAAACAATGATGGTGAACAATGTTTGTCTTCAGGTCATTTGAGAGTTGTTTTGAGACCCCCATGTTGCTACTCTTCAGAGAACATTAAAAGAGTAGGGAAACTTACAATTGACCCCTTAAATATTATTTCTTATAATTGGACTCACCTGTGTATGTAGGTCAGGAGTCAGTGAGCTTACCAAGCCAATTTGAGTTCCAATAATTAGTTCTAAAGGTTTTGGAATCAATAAATTGACAACAGTGCCCAAATTTATGCACCTGCCTAATTTTGTTTAAACAATTATTGCACACTTTCTATAAACGCAATAAACTTCTCAAATATCACTGTGTGTGTCTCCTATATGATATATTTAACTGACATTTTGTATCGTAACAACCAACGATTTATACAGGAAAATCATGAAGTTCAATGTTGCCCAAACTTTCGCATCCCACTGTATATGGAGACCACTGGCCTTGTTTACCTTGTATATTTGTTATATTCCTTTTCTTTTCCTGATATAGGAAAACATGGTAAACCCCAATAAATACAATGTTACCCCCCAAAAAAAAATTATTACAAATTTTAATTGTGAAATGTTACAGTAATGTATAAACGGTTATACAGTATGTAGTTTAAAACACCTTGAAAGAGGATAAAAAAAACACCCAACCAACATTGACCTAAAGTAAATAATTTATCCTCGATTCACCATGTTTAACACAGCACTCAACTTCAAAACATTCAACCTACAATCTCCTGCAGTGGAACCTGTTTGTAAGTAGGGAACCATCCGCCTGTACTCTAAAATAGTGATGAGTCACCACAGAATAGGACAGTGACATCTTTAGAACATGCCCCTGCCCGACCTCTAAACATGCCCCCACCACACCCCTAGTCATGAATACCTCAAAGAATTTGTAAGCAAAAAGACGTACTAATAGAATTCAAACCGTGCTGGTTCTTTCTATAATCATTAGTTTTCCTTTATATTAACACTTGCAAACAGTGGCGTAGCAATAGGGGTTGCAGAGGTAGCCCCTTCATCGGGGCCCTTGGGCCAGAGGGGTCCCGTAAGGCCCTCCCTCAACTGCAGTATTAGCTCTTTACTGGTCCTGTGCTTGAAATAATAACTTCTATAGATGCTTTGAATGATAATAATCATTAACAAGCTGCTCCCCATGCCCTTCTTGCACCTCTGATTTTGCACCTCAGGTTTTGGTGCGCCGTATCAATTGCTATGTATAGAGTGCTGGGCCCCATGTATAACTCGCACCAGAGCCCCTAGCTCCTAAGCTACGCCACTGCTTGCAAATAATAATTATACCAATTTAAATGATGGCAATAATGTCTATAGTAAGTTAAAGAGGAACTTCAGCCTAAACAAACATACTGTCATTAACCCTCTTAGCGGTAACCCCGGGCTGAGCTCGGGGTAAGCCACCGCAGAGGATATCTCAGCCCCTGGTGGGGCGATTTGCCTCATTCAAAGTGCTAGCCGCGCGTCCAGCTTGATCGCCGCCGCTCTGCGGCGATCGTCCGCACGCAGCGGCGGAAGAGGGCCCCCCCTGCCAGAGCCCTGCGCTGCCTGGACCAATGACTTCCAGGCAACACTATGGGCTGGATCGGAGGCGTTTGATATCAGGACGTCGGCTGACGTCCATGACGTCATTCCGATCGTCGCCATGGCGATAGGAAAAGCCAAACAGGGGAACGCGTTATATACGCATTCCCCTGTTTGCTATTGATGCCGGCGACGATCGCACTAGAGGGACACATGCGCCCTTTAGCCTCCCTGGCGTTCTATTAAGATCGCCAGGGCGGCTGCGGGAGGGTTTTTTTTAAATAAAAAAAAAACTGTTTCATGCAGCCAACTGAAAGCTGGCTGCATGAAAGCCCACTAGAGGGCGCTCCGGAAGCATCATTCTGATCGCCTCCGGCGACCAGAATAAACAAGGAAGGCCACAATGAGCAGCCTTCCTTGTTTTGCTTACATCACCGCCATAGCGACGAGCGGAGTGACGTCATGGACGTCAGCCGATGTCCTGACGTCAGCCGCCTCCGATCCAGCCCTTAGCGCTGGCCGGAACTTTTGTTCCGGCTGCGCAGGGCTCGTGCGGCTGGGGGGACCCTCTTTCGCCGCTGCTCGCGGCGGATCGCCGCAGAGCGGCGGCGATCAGGCAGCACACGCGGCTGGCAAAGTGCCGGCTGCGTGTGCTGCTTTTTATTTTGCAAAAATCGGCCCAGCAGGGCCTGAGCGGCGACCTCTGGCGGTGATGGACGGATATATTCGTCCATACCGCTGAGGAGGTTAATGTTGTTTCATGTAGCTTCCACTCTGGTAGCTTTACATGAAACAAAAAAAATATTTTTTTAAAATGTATTTCTGCCTATTTGCCCAAATTAAAGAACCGCCAGGAAGGTTAAGTTTCATTTGTTATGTTAATTAAAATAGATAGGTAATATAATCTCTTACCCACCCAGTTTTAAAAGAACAGGCAAAGGTTTGTGATTTCATAAGGGCAGCCATCTTTTTGGTTGAAAGGGTGACAGGGACCATGAGACACAGTTCCAACTGTCCTGTGTCCTGATCACCCCTCCCAGTTGCTAGGCAACTTGAATAACAACATAGGAAACACCATCATGCTTTGCACAGCATCAGGGGGAAAAAGCCCGGGCAGTTTTCTTTGATAGGGAGGAGCTTAGCTAAAAATGCAGCTAAAAATTAGACTTCTATAAGAAAAACAAAGTTCTGATGCTGTGAAACTGTTAAAGAAACACCAAGCCTTTTCAGTTCTGCTGAGTATATTTTTAGTCTGGAGGTTCACTGTAAACCATGTTTCTTTAGTAAATAAATACCATATATTCTAGCATATAAGACGACTTTTCCAGTTAAAATATACATTTTTAGATATACTCACCCTATAAGACTACCCCTCTTGACTCTTGGACATTTGTATACTGTACTGTATGCAATGGTGTTATACTGTATAAACGGGTACAGATACTAGTGCTGTACTGTATGTGGTACCCAGTATACAACAACCAACCAATCACGGTAAGCGATGTACCTTACCGGCGATTGGCTGGTTGTTGTATACAAAGCCTTCCCAGTGAGGTGCCCCCTCACCTCCTCATGGGGACCGTGTTAAGTCACTTCTTTCCAGGAATCCTGGTGAGTGGATTTTCTTCTACCATACTTGTACAGCACTGCCCTTGCTGCTTTCATACAGTCGCCACATACGGTGGGGATGTGCCTGGGGATGTTTTTGAGCTCCCCCACCGTATGCGGCAACTGCAGATTCTCCGGTCCGGCTTGGAAGTTTTAGCACCCCGCCTATAAGATGACGCACGGCGTATAAGACGACCCCTGACTTTTGAGAAGATTTTCCTGGGTTAGTAGTCTTAAATGCCAGAATATTCAGTAGATATTTTTTACATAGATCTGCACACCAGGCCTGAAAGAGGGCAATTTTAGGAAGAAAGAGAGATTGTCCCTCCCCAAAAAAGGCCAGTTAGGAGCTGTGGTCAGGTTACTTTTGCTTCATTTTTCAAAGCAAGCATTAACTCCTGAGGAGGAGTGGCCTCACTGTAGAAGCACACAGAGCTATCCTCCAGCTCTCCTTTGACTTTTCCCCTTGCATGAGACTTCCCCATCCTGCATCCTGTTGTGTTCAACTAAATTTGTGGATGTTCCTATGAGAATCAAGGGATAGCAGTTCATACATTCACAGATGGATTGTGTAAACACAGTTAGATGGCATCTCAAATAAACCAAAAGGTGCCTTTATCCTCTACATTAATCTTTTAGCAGCCAATTTATTTAGAGGCTTGCAAGTGCTCCAGCCTAATTTATTTTAGCACATGTTTTATTTCTTATTTGTTACATTTGCTTGCTTGCTACTAAATAGTACTGCTGAAATGTGTATTTATGGCCACTTGTCACTAGGGGGCAGTGTGAGACAACAATGGAGGAATTCTGCTATCAGTTTCTGTATTTTCTGTTAGCAGGGAGATATCAAAGCATTCCAAAAATTTAGAGCACAACAAGTTCTGCTGACTGAGGTCAAAAGCAGTGCACTTATCTCAAATGAGACAACTCTGCTGAAGCTGCTAATGGGTGAAAACTCCATACATGCAGTATCTGGAGACAGGCGCCATAAATCTGTTAATTGTGTTTCTTAAAGGGGTTGCGTAGTCGACAAACTTTTGTCTGCAGTTCAACTGTCATTTTAGCATCAGTTTTAATGTAGGTTGACTGAAGTTTGCTCACTTTTTCCAGCTTTGAGTTATACAAGGAATGGGTTTTTGGAAGTGCCCAAAGGCGTTGATAATAGTTAAAAGTTGAACTCTTACCTCATCAATTTATCAATACGTTAATGTAAGCATTTCAACAGCACTTTGAATAAGAGTTTCTTGGGTCTGTCCCACTTCCTCCGGTATTGTACCTGATAGAGATGGTGTGGTCAAGGAAAACATAACACTTATAACGCATTTTAGTTCAAGTTCACATTCAAGTTAGAAAGTGAACTCAAAGCTCTGTCTACATGGGCACTTAAAGGACATCACAAAAGACTGTTTTTCCAAATTGTAACCTCTGGTTTTCATGATACGATATGTGTTTTTTTTTTGGTTTGAATAAACTTCTTCTTGGTTAAAAAAAAAAAAAAGGACATCACAAAAACATTCTCTATTCTCCATGTCATAATTAATGTCACTTTTACAGGTGGCACTTTGATTTGTAAAATATTCCCTCCTTTAACAACATTTTGTTCTTCTTTTCTATGGGAAAAAGTAACTAGGACTGACAACTGAACCGTTTTGCAGGCTGAATAGAGATTTGTGCCATGATAGCATCTAGGCTCCACCTAGCTACCTTTTCCTGCACCGGACAGTCCTATGGGCAGCAATGTTTCTTAGCAACTTTGACAGGCTGCACCTCTGTGTGTTTACTGCTCCCCAGGGCCGGATAAGGCACTGTCGGCACGTGCCTACAGGCGGGATCAGTGAATAATGGCGCACAGCGCCTATGCATAAAAATGGCGCCGCATTAAAAAGATACGCTTATCGCTATTTATCGTTAGTACTGCAAAATAATGGCGCACAGGGAAAAAAGAAGAAAAACGGCACACACTAACGTTATTTATCAATAGTGGCACACACTAACGTTATTTATCAATAGTGGCACACACTAACGTTATTTATCAATAGCGCCCTACATAAGCCAAACTGCAGACGTTATTTAACTGCAAAACGGTGAATGGATTTAATGTAACACTGTCAAGGTTAGGGTTAGGAACTGGGGGGGGGGGGGGGGGGTCTTAGGGTTAGGCACCAGCAGGGGGGGGGGGGGGGGGTCTTAGGGTTAGGCACCACCAGGGGGGTATTAGGGTTAGGGATAGATACAGGGAGGGTTCTGTGTGAGAGTAGGGTTAGGTATATAGTACAATATACACCACCAGGGGGTGGTTAGAGTTAGGCACCACCTCTGTGGGTTTCCTTGAAATCCCTGACTGCGCTCCCTTACTTCCCAGCACGCTCTTTGGCTCCCACACAAAGTAAGACCCCCAACCCTCAGTCCTCCTCTATTACACAATTTTAAGATCTGGGACTCGATTCGTTATACTGCTAACTTACAATCCCCACATTTTCCCCTCCTACCCCTGATTCACAATGATCTTTTCCCTCCAGGATTAAATAACCCGAAAGCATTTTCTTGGTGGATGGATCATGGCTTGACACAGGTGACCAATCTCCTTACATACAGAGGATTGTACACATGGTCCGACCTTCAGGAGAAATATCAAATCCCCCAGAAAGAATTTTTCAGATACCTCAAAATTAAACACTGGATCACAACACTTATCCACAATAAAGATCTCTCGATTAATCTCACCCAGTATGAAAACATCTGTCTCCGCCGACCTAACACTAGAGGATTAATCTCTACAATTTACTCATTTCTCACCTGTCCTGATCAACCACTTTAGCATACCTATGTCACCAGATGAGAAACTGACCTCTCAGGCTCTAGAGATAGGGAAGACTGGATTAACATCTGGAGTAGGCTCTCCAGCTGCTCTAATAATCTCCATACAGTTGAGGCAGCCTATAAAGTCATGACTAGATGGTACTTAGCCCCTGCTAGATTAGCTAAAATTTTCCCTTCAACTAATCCCTTGTGCTTTAGGGGCTGCAGTGTTTCTGGAGACAAGTTACATACCTAGTGGACATGCCGACACCTTATTAGGCTTTGGGGTCAGGTATACAGACTTCTAGCTACCCTCTTCCACAAATCTATCCCTAAAAACCCTTGGCAGGCACTCTTACACACAAAAATAGACTCATTACCTCGCAAAACAAACTTGCCTCTTTTGTCTTTTCATCAGCTACTATGACCATCGCTAAAAACTGGAAAAAACCCTCGGTTAACTTTAGTGAAGTCAAAGCCAGACTGGATTCTTATATGACCAATGAGAAACTAAACAGTATCCTCAAAGACACCAATAAAAAATTTGATAGAATTTGGGAACCCTAGATACAATTAGAACATCCACCATGGAAAACGCACTGATGACCAGACTGTGAGGTGGACCCCCCAGGCATCCTCTTTCCTCTTCTCCTCTTTCTTCTTCTTAATCCTGTCTCTTCCCTTTTATCTAATTCTCAGGCTTTATCCCAAGCAGAGTCATAGCCCAACTTATAGGGCATGCCTCCAAAGCGCACCCATGATACCACCGGAACTCATTAGCTTTCTAACTCGCTAACCCATCCCCCTTTCTAAGTGCTCTTCTCCTAATCTTATTCTAGGTTTTCATAGTTGGTATTTGACTATCATCCATGCTCCTCTGTTCTTGTTGGATTTTTGGAATATTTAAAGAGTTGTATGGACTGTTCTTGCTTATTTGTTGTTACCATACAAAGTTCTATTGACACACCGTGTTATTGTCACGGTTACTTTTGCTGTTAAAAAACAAAAAAAAATAAAACTTTTTGAAAATAAAATAACAGGCAAATGTTTGTGATTTCATGGGGGTAGCCATCTTTTTGGTTGAAAGGAGGTGACAGGGAGCATGAGACACTGTTCCTGTGTCCTGATCACCCCTCCCAGCTGCGCACGCTAGGCTTTAACCAGCTGAGCGGTCTGGACGAGCTCAGCTCGTCCAACACCGCCAGCGGCTGCCGCTCAGGCCCTGCTGGGCCGATTTTAACGAAATAAAAAGCAGCACACGCAGCCGGCACTTTGCCAGCCGCGTGTGCTGCCTGATCGCCGCCGCTCTGCGGCGATTCGCCGCGAGCAGCGGCGAAAGAGGGCCCCCCTAGCCGCCTGAGCCCAGCGTAGCCGGAACAAAAAGTTCCGGCCAGCGCTAAGGGCTGGATCGGAGGCGGCTGACGTCAGGACGTCGGCTGACGTCGATGACGTCACTCCGCTCGTCGCTATGGCGACGATATAAGCGAAACAAGGAAGGCCGCTCATTGCGGCCTTCCTTGTTTATTCTGGGCGCCGGAGGCGATCGGAAGATCGCCTCCGGAGCGCCCTCTAGTGGGCTTTCATGCAGCCAACTTTCAGTTGGCTGCATGAAATAGTTTTTTTTTTATTTAAAAAAAACCCTCCCGCAGCCACCCTGGCGATTTAATCAGAACGCCAGGGTGGTTAAATCTCAAATTCAAAATTGAAAAAAAAAATGTGCACCAAAACAGCAGAAGGAGAACAACAACATCAGAAATTCCATCATGCTTTGCACAGCATCAGGTGAAAATGCCCGGGCAGTTTTGTTTGATGGGGCAGAGCTTAGCTTCTAAGCAGCTAAAAATTAGGCTTGGGTATGAGAAACAAAGTTCTGATGCTGTGAAACTGTTAAAGAAACACCAAGCCTTTTCAGTGCTGCTGAGTAGATATTTAGTGTGGGGGTTCACTTTAATCAGTACTTCTGCCGGTTTATAGTGCACATTATGCAGTTAGCACAACCTGCAGTACCTTGGTAACACAAGTGTTTCCAGCAGGGCCGGATTTGTACTTTCCAGTGCCCTAGGCCGGCTGTCACCAACCGCCCCCCCCCCCCCCATTCTGTACAACTCTGACTAGTTTGAACGGCCCCCCTCTGTTTTGCTGCTTTGCCCCGTTCAACAAAGAAGCAGCGCATGCTCTGTCCACTCCATGTAATTTCGCCCTCCTGTCTGCATGCACAGCAGGTAGTGTTGGGCGAACACCTAGATGTTCGGGTTCGCGAACGTTCGCCGAACATCGCCGCGATGTTCGGGTGTTCGACCCGAACTCCGAACATAATGGAAGTCAATGGGGACCCGAACTTTCGTGCTTTGTAAAGCTTCCTTACATGCTACATACCCCAAATTTGCAGGGTATGTGCACCTTGGGAGTGGGTACAAGAGGAAAAAAAAATTAGCAAAAAGAGCTTATAGTTTTTGAGAAAATCGATTTTAAAGTTTCAAAGGGAAAACTGTCTTTTAAATGCGGGAAATGTCTGTTTTCTTTGCACAGGTAACATGCTTTTTGTCGGCATGCAGTCATAAATGTAATACATATAAGAGGTTCCAGGAAAAGGGACCGGTAACGTTAACCCAGCAGCAGCACACGTGATGGAACAGGAGGAGGGTGGCGCAGGAGGAGAAGGCCACGCTTTGAGACACAACAACCCAGGCCTTGCATGAGGACAAGAAGCGTGCGGATAGCAATTTGCGTTTTGTCGCCATGCAGTCATAAATTTAATACAGATGAGAGGTTCAATAAACAGGGACCGGAAACGCTAACCCATCACAGATGTTCATTGTTCATGTTACTTGGTTGGGGTCCGGGAGTGTTGCGTAGTCGTTTCCAATCCAGGATTGATTCATTTTAATTTGAGTCAGACGGTCTGCATTTTCTGTGGAGAGGCGGATACGCCGATCTGTGACGATGCCTCCGGCAGCACTAAAACAGCGTTCCGACATAACGCTGGCTGCCGGGCAAGCCAGCACCTCTATTGCGTACATTGCCAGTTTGTGCCAGGTGTCTAGCTTCGATACCCAATAGTTGAAGGGTGCAGATGGATTGTTCAACACAGCTATGCCATCTGACATGTAGTCCTTGACCATCTTCTCCAGGCGATCGGTGTTGGAGGTGGATCTGCACGCTTGCTGTTCTGTGTGCTGCTGCATGGGTGTCAGAAAATTTTCCCACTCCAAGGACACTGCCGATACCATTCCCTTTTGGGCACTAGCTGCGGCTTGTGTTGTTTGCTGCCCTCCTGGTCGTCCTGGGTTTGCGGAAGTCAGTCTGTCGGCGTACAACTGGCTAGAGGAGGGGGAGGATGTCAATCTCCTCTTTAAAGTCTCCACAAGGGCCTGCTGGTATTCTTCCATTTTGACCTGTCGGACTCTTTCTTCAAGCAGTTTTGGAACATTGTGTTTGTACCGTGGATCCAGAAGGGTATAAACCCAGTAATTGGTGTTGTCCAGAATGCGCACAATGCGTGGGTCGCGTTCAATGCAGTCCTAGGCCGAAGAGGTCATAGCCTAGGGTCACAAAAACCTGTTTATTTGGGCTATTTCAATGGTAGTGATGGTGACGTACATAAATCTCAGCCATGGCCGTTAGCAACGTCTGAATTTCACGAAATGTCTCATGCAGGTAGAAGACATATTGTTAGACTTGGATTCCAAAGATGGGGTCCCTACATCTCTGCAAACCAGAGTTACAGGGGTCCAAAATTGGTAAAATCCCCCATAGACTTTCATTGCCTCCCTATTTCACTTTCCAAAATCTCACATCTTTTCAAAGGGCAATGGCTCAGCAGTACCAAATTTTCTAGCATTGTAGGGACCCTTAGGGGGAACATGACTGGTGAGTTTCGGGCCCCTTGGCCAAAGAGGTCATAGCCTAGGGACACAAAAACCTGTTTATTTGGGCTATTTCAATGGTAGTGATGGTGACGTACATAAATCTCAGCCATGGCCGTTAGCAACGTCTGAATTTCACGAAATGTCTCATGCAGGTAGAAGACATATTGTTAGACTTGGATTCCAAAGATGGGGTCCCTACATCTCTGCAAACCAGAGTTACAGGGGTCCAAAATTGGTAA
Organism: Hyperolius riggenbachi; assembly: GCF_040937935.1. Classification (NCBI taxonomy): domain Eukaryota; kingdom Metazoa; phylum Chordata; class Amphibia; order Anura; family Hyperoliidae; genus Hyperolius; species Hyperolius riggenbachi. The sequence continues at coordinate 562,277,129 of NC_090646.1, forward strand.
AATCCCCCATAGACTTTCATTGCCTCCCTATTTCACTTTCCAAAATCTCACATCTTTTCAAAGGGCAATGGCTCAGCAGTACCAAATTTTCTAGCATTGTAGGGACCCTTAGGGGGAACATGACTGGTGAGTTTCGGGCCCCTAGGCCAAAGAGGTCATAGCCTAGGGTCACAAAAACCTGTTTATTTGGGCTATTTCAATGGTAGTGATGGTGACGTACATAAATCTCAGCCATGGCCGTTAGCAACGTCTGAATTTCACGAAATGTCTCATGCAGGTAGAAGACATATTGTTAGACTTGGATTCCAAAGATGGGGTCCCTACATCTCTGCAAACCAGAGTTACAGGGGTCCAAAATTGGTAAAATCCCCCATAGGCTTTCATTGGGCCTACTATTTACCGTTCCAAAATCTCACACCATTTCAAAGGGCAATGGCTCAGCAGTGGCAAAACTCACCAGTCATGATCCCCCTAAGGGTCCCTACAATGCTAGAAAATTTGGTACTGCTGAGCCATTGCCCTTTGAAAAGATGTGAGATTTTGGAAAGTGAAATAGGGAGGCAATGAAAGTCTATGGGGGATTTTACCAATTTTGGACCCCTGTAACTCTGGTTTGCAGAGATGTAGGGACCCCATCTTTGGAATCCAAGTCTAACAATATGTCTTCTACCTGCATGAGACATTTCGTAAAATTCAGACGTTGCTAATGGCCATAGCTGAGATTTATGTACGTCACCATCACTACCATTGAAATAGCCCAAATAAACAGGTTTTTGTGACCCTAGGCTATGACCTCTTTGGTCTAGGGGCTGAAACTCACCAGTCATGTTCCCCCTAAGGGTCCCTACAATGCTAGAAAATTTGGTACTGCTGAGCCATTGCCCTTTGAAAAGATGTGAGATTTTGGAAAGTGAAATAGGGCGGCAATGAAAGTCTATGGGGGATTTTACCAATTTTGGACCCCTGTAACTCTGGTTTGCAGAGATGTAGGGACCCCATCTTTGGAATCCAAGTCTAACAATATGTCTTCTACCTGCATGAGACATTTCGTGAAATTCAGACGTTGCTAACGGCCATGGCTGAGATTTATGTACGTCACCATCACTACCATTGAAATAGCCCAAATAAACAGGTTTTTGTGACCCTAGGCTATGACCTCTTTGGCCTAGGGGCCCGAAACTCACCAGTCATGTTCCCCCTAAGGGTCCCTACAATGCTAGAAAATTTGGTACTGCTGAGCCATTGCCCTTTGAAAAGATGTGAGATTTTGGAAAGTGAAATAGGGAGGCAATGAAAGTCTATGGGGGATTTTACCAATTTTGGACCCCTGTAACTCTGGTTTGCAGAGATGTAGGGACCCCATCTTTGGAATCCAAGTCTAACAATATGTCTTCTACCTGCATGAGACATTTCGTGAAATTCAGACGTTGCTAACGGCCATGGCTGAGATTTATGTACGTCACCATCACTACCATTGAAATAGCCCAAATAAACAGGTTTTTGTGACCCTAGGCTATGACCTCTTTGGCCTAGGGGCCCGAAACTCACCAGTCATGTTCCCCCTAAGGGTCCCTACAATGCTAGAAAATTTGGTACTGCTGAGCCATTGCCCTTTGAAAAGATGTGAGATTTTGGAAAGTGAAATAGGGAGGCAATGAAAGTCTATGGGGGATTTTACCAATTTTGGACCCCTGTAACTCTAGTTTGCAGAGATGTAGGGACCCCATCTTTGGAATCCAAGTCTAACAATATGTCTTCTACCTGCATGAGACATTTCGTGAAATTCAGACGTTGCTAACGGCCATGGCTGAGATTTATGTACGTCACCATCACTACCATTGAAATAGCCCAAATAACCAGGTTTTTGTGACCCTAGGCTATGACCTCTTTGGCCTAGGGGCCTGAAACTCACCAGTCATGTTCCCCCTAAGGGTCCCTACAATGCTAGAAAATTTGGTACTGCTGAGCCATTGCCCTTTGAAAAGATGTGAGATTTTGGAAAGTGAAATAGGGAGGCAATGAAAGTCTATGGGGGATTTTACCAATTTTGGACCCCTGTAACTCTGGTTTGCAGAGATGTAGGGACCCCATCTTTGGAATCCAAGTCTAACAATATGTCTTCTACCTGCATGAGACATTTCGTGAAATTCAGACGTTGCTAACGGCCATGGCTGAGATTTATGTACGTCACCATCACTACCATTGAAATAGCCCAAATAAACAGGTTTTTGTGACCCTAGGCTATGACCTCTTTGGCCTAGGGGCCCGAAACTCACCAGTCATGTTCCCCCTAAGGGTCCCTACAATGCTAGAAAATTTGGTACTGCTGAGCCATTGCCCTTTGAAAAGATGTGAGATTTTGGAAAGTGAAATAGGGAGGCAATGAAAGTCTATGGGGGATTTTACCAATTTTGGACCCCTGTAACTCTGGTTTGCCGAGATGTAGGGACCCCATCTTTGGAATCCAAGTCTAACAATATGTCTTCTACCTGCATGAGACATTTCGTGAAATTCAGACGTTGCTAACGGCCATAGCTGAGATTTATGTACGTCACCATCACTACCATTGAAATAGCCCAAATAAATAGGTTTTTGTGACCCTAGGCTATGACCTCTTCGGCCTAGGACTGCATTGAACGCGACCCACGCATTGTGCGCATTCTGGACAGCACCAATTACTGGGTTTATACCCTTCTGGATCCACGGTACAAACACAATGTTCCAAAACTGCTTGAAGAAAGAGTCCGACAGGTCAAAATGGAAGAATACCAGCAGGCCCTTGTGGAGACTTTAAAGAGGAGATTGACATCCTCCCCCTCCTCTAGCCAGTTGTTCGCCGACAGACTGGCTTCCGCAAACCCAGGACGACCAGGAGGGCAGCAAACAACACAAGCCGCAGCTAGTGCCCAAAAGGGAATGGTATCGGCAGTGTCCTTGGAGTGGGAAAATTTTCTGACACCCATGCAGCAGCACACAGAACAGCAAGCGTGCAGATCCACCTCCAACACCGATCGCCTGGAGAAGATGGTCAAGGACTACATGTCAGATGGCATAGCTGTGTTGAACAATCCATCTGCACCCTTCAACTATTGGGTATTGAAGCTAGACACCTGGCACAAACTGGCAATGTACGCAATAGAGGTGCTGGCTTGCCCGGCAGCCAGCGTTATGTCGGAACGCTGTTTCAGTGCTGCCGGAGGCATTGTCACAGATCGGCGTATCCGCCTCTCCACAGAAAATGCAGACCGTCTGACTTAAATTAAAATGAATCAATCCTGGATTGGAAACGACTACGCAACACTCCCGGACCCCAACCAAGTAACATGAACAATGAACATCTGTGATGGGTTAGCGTTTCCGGTCCCTGTTTATTGAACCTCTCATCTGTATTACATTTATGACTGCATGGCGACAAAACGCAAATTGCTATCCGCACGCTTCTTGTCCTCATGCAAGGCCTGGGTTGTTGTGTCTCAAAGCGTGGCCTTCTCCCCCTGCGCCACCCTCCTCCTGTTCCATCACGTGTGCTGCTGCTGGGTTAGCGTTACCGGTCCCTTTACCTGGAACCTCTTATATGTATTACATTTATGACTGCATGCCGACAAAAAGCATGTTACCTGTGCAAAGAAAACAGACATTTCCCGCATTTAAAAGACAGTTTTCCCTTTGAAACTTTAAAATCGATTTTCTCAAAAACTATAAGCTCTTTTTGCTAATTTTTTTTTCCTCTTGTACCCACTCCCAAGGTGCATATACCCTGTAAATTTGGGGTATGTAGCATATAAGGAGGCTTTACAAAGCACGAAAGTTCGGGTCCCCATTGACTTCCATTATGTTCGGAGTTCGGCTCGAACACCCGAACATCGCGGCCATGTTCGGCCCTAACCCGAACATCTAGATGTTCGCCCAACACTACACGTGACCCGTTCGGCCAATCACAACGCTAGCCGAACGTTCGGGTAACGTTCGGCCATGCGCTCTTAGTTCGGCCATATGGCCGAACAGTTTGGCCGAACACCATCAGGTGTTCGGCCGAACTCGAACATCACCCGAACAGGGTGATGTTCTGCAGAACCCGAACAGTGGCGAACACTGTTCGCCCAACACTAACAGCAGGCGATAGTGTTCTGGGCTTGCATACTTTAGAAATGATGCTCATGTATGAGCACTCAGCAGCACTTGTCAAGTACACATACCCATAACACTCCCTCGGCTCCTGTGCACATGCATACAGGAGTGCAAAATCACAAGTAGCCCCAGTGGACAGCGCTGCTTCTTTGTCCTCTGTGCTGCTAGCTGCCATCAGAGCCACAAATAGGGGACAGTGTAGCACAATGCAGAGAAGCCCATCCAAAACAGAGAACAGGTAAGTAGAAGGATCCGACACTGCACACACTGGCATAGATGTAGTGTAATGCTAGGTACACATGATGCAATTTTCTGACAGATTTACTGTCAGGTCGATTATTTCCATCATGTCTGATCTAATTTAAATTTTTCAATCAATTTGCTGTTCACTTCTATGAAAAATCATTCAGAAAATTGATTGGAAAGCAGATCGGACATGTTGGAAATAGTCGATCTGACAGTAAAGCTGTCAGAAAATTGCATTGTGTGTACCCAGCATAAGCTCAGGTGTACTTTACACAGTGACAATTTAGCACTTAAAGGGAAGGTCCAAGCAAAATAAAAAAAAATGAGTTTCACTTACCTGGGGCTTCTACCAGCCCTATGCAGCAATCCTGTGCCCTCGTAGTCACTCACTGCTGCTCCAGTCCCCCGCTGGCAGCATGCTGACCTCGGAGGTCGGCGGGCCGCATTGCGTACATGTTTACGCATTCCCGCTAGTGCAGGAACATTAACACATACATTTGTACGCGTTACTGGAGCAACGCGTAAAAATGTACGCATTGAACCAGTAACGTGTAAAAATGTATGTGTTAATGTTCCTGCACTAGCGGGAATGCGTTAACATGTACGCAATGCGGCCCGCCGACCTCCGAGGTCAGCATGCTGCCAGCGGGGGACTGGAGCAGCAGTGAGTGACTACGAGGGCACAGGATGGCTGCATGGGGCTGGTGGAAGCCCCAGGTAAGTGAAAGTCATTTTTTTAATTTTGCTTGGACCTTCCCTTTAAGACAGATCTTAAAATCAGTCAGCAGGAAGTTTTGTAACAGAATAACACTTTTTATTGGCTAACCAAAAGAAAAACAGTGAGCCTTTGGTTATTGAGCCATCTTCAGACTTTGTTACTGTATACAAGATGTTAGACACACAGCTATATATACAGTCAGCAGGAGATGCATTGATTGTTTTGTAAATATAAATAAATGTAACACAGTTGTCATTCTGTTTCAAAACATCCTGCTTTCACTGATGGTCAACACAGTACTTTGCTAGCAAAAAAAGCCAGGAAAGAGTTAAACTGTAGCACAAAGAATGTTGTTGTTATTCTCTAGGAGAAAAAAAAGCCATACATTTAACAGATCTGAGGTCTTTAACAGCACTGACCTACTAGTAATAAACTAACATCAGTCAGGGAGAGGGAGAGCTGCTAATTCCTGCCCGTTAATGCGTGCTGCATGAAAAAAACTAATCGGAACTCAAGAGTTCTGCTACTTGAGCCCATATATTTTTCTTCTCACAGCAGATTGTTTGTCCCCTCTCATCATACAGGTGACAGCAGATGCTGACTGCCATAACACACACTTTGCACAAGTAAGAGAGATGCAGCGATCTCTGGAAATTTAGGCAGACCAGAGCAAAGCAGGAGAGGTGATTTACTTTGACATGTGACCGCTTATCTCTCCAAGTCCTGCGCCCTGCTGATTTTTATCACCCTAGGCCATGGCCTCTGTGACCTTCCCAGAAATCCGGCCCTGGTTTCCAGTGTAATGTGCACTATGTAAGTAGCTTAACATGCATCACCCCAGCAATGTGTGTATTGTCTAGATAATGTGGGTAGTGCTAATTGCGTAGCACGGTGTTTAACTGGTATGAGTACTGGTAATATTGCTGTGTGCTGTTTGTGAATATGCCTCTTTATCATGGCACAACTGTCTGCTTAGGTTGAAAAACAAAACAAAAAAATAATTTCTTGGGGTAATAACTGTGGAGAAGGCGTGAGTTAGATACATCTTAAGCGGTCAATTCCAATTGTACAGCCTTGGAATGATTTTTAAAAAGGAACAAGCAACTGCATTATTGTTGGGCATTGCCCAGGTTGTAGGATAGCATAAACAAGAGTATGAGCAGTGGCATGTACCCCGGATCTATTTTGGGGTGCCCCGGATGTCCTCCAAGCAGAGTCAGCTGTGGTGCCTCAATGCCTGGCATGCTGGGAGCTGTGGTACATCAATCAGGGTTATGCTGGGTACTGTGGTGCCTCTACGTGGGAATACTGGGTGATGTGGTGCCGTGCCATGCTGGGTGCTGTTATGCCTTTATGGGGCATGCGGAGAGCTGTGGTTCTTCTATGAGGGCATGCTGGGAGTTGTGGTGCCTCAATGGGAGGCCCGTGGGAGCATGGGAGGGGGTCCACTAGAAGGTCAGGGAATGTTATGGGGGAACTGCCAGATAACCTGGCGGCAGGCCAGCTTTCCCAGCAGAAAGCCAGACCAGCCAGCACTAAAACCAAGTAACTTTGCCTAGGTATGTTTAAGTAACACTGTCTATTTATGTGATATGCTGCATTTTTTTTGTATTATTGGAGAGGGGGGGGGGGGGGGGCAGGCTTACTTAGTTAAATTCATGAAAATATGTCTCCACCCATGACCACACGCACGGTTTGATGCATGGCCACACCCATTTTCTATCTGGAGTGCCCAAAAGTGTCACGGATCTCAGCCACGGCTTATCACACGAACGGAGCGTAGCGCGCAGAGCCGTACGCGCGCACCGCGTAACGCCATATGGGAGCTAATATAGCACGTGAACAGCAACAGCTTTGCCCGTGTAAACTACTTAACACCCTAGTTTGCACGTGCAAAGCCTTAACACTGGTTAGTTAATCAAGCCCACTGTATCTAGCAATAATTGTATATGGAAAGAGAGGTGATGGTAATTATGGAAGAAAGCAATACAGGCCATTTACACCTACAGTCATGGCCAAAATTGTTGGTACTCCAGAAATGTTTCCAGAAAATCAAGTATTTCTCACAGAAAAGTATTGCAGTAACACGTTTTACTATAAACATAATTTTTCCCTTTGTGTGTATTAAAACAAAACAAAAAATGGGAGAAATAAAAAATAAAATTGGACATACTGTCACACAAAACTCAGAAAATGGGCTGAACAAAATTATTGGCACCCTTTACTTAATATTTGGTTGCACACCCTTTGGAAAAAATAACTGAAATCATTTGCTTCCTATAACCATTAATACGTTTCTTACACCTCTCATCCAGAATTTTGGACCACTCTTCCTTTGTAAACTTCTCCAAGTCTCTCTTTTTGGTAGGGTACCTTTTCCCAAAAGCAATTTTAAGATCTCTCCACAGGTGTTCAATGGGATTTAGATCTGGACTCATTGCTGGCCACTTCAAAACTCTCCAGCGCTTTGTTGCTATCCATTTCTGGGCGCGTTTTGAAGTATGGTTTGAGTCATTGTCCTGCTGAAGGACCCAAGATCTCAGACACAAACCCAGCTTTCTGACACTGGGCTCTACAGTGCGACCCAAATTCCTTTGGTAATCCTCATATTTCATGATGCCTTGCACACACTTAAGGCACCCAGTGCAAGAGGCCAGGGGCGTAGCAATAGGGGGTGCAGAGGTAGCGACCGCATCGGGGCCCTTGGGCCAGAGGGGCCCCAAAGGGCCCTCCCTTAACTTCAGTATTAGCTCTCTATTGGTCCTGTGATCATAATAATTACTTCTATAGATACTTTGAATAGTAATAATCATTAACAAACTGCTCCCCATACCCTTCTTGCACCTCTGATACTGTAGTTGCCATTGGCAGGTTTTGGTGCGCCGTATTAATTGTTATGTATAGAGTACTTGGGGGGCCCCAATGTAAAACTTGCATCGGGGTCCACAGCTCCTTAGCTACGCCACTGCAAGAGGCAGCAAAACAACCCTAAAACATCATTAAACCTCCATCATATTTCACTGTTGATAACATACATGGGTAAAGTGCTCTGCTGGATAGTCTCTCCTGCTTTCAGCAGTATTCCACTTACGCTTGATTCACAGGGGCAGGAATGTGTTGAAACACCACTCCAACCCCCCCCCCCCCCCCAATATGAAAAGACTCACCAAATCAGCTGGCCAGATTGGGCCAGTCAGCGCAGTAGAGGCATAGGCCACCCCTCAGCCACCTCAGCGACCTCAGCTGGGCACTTGTAGTCCAGTTTGGATGTCAACTCAAAAAGAGACGCTTGACATAGCGTAAATGTGCAAGGAAACAGTTCCCGATTTAATTAAAATCATCAAGTTAAAAATAATGGGCATAAAGAGTGATCCACTTAAAAATAGGCATAGAAGATAGTCCACTATGGGCTTGATTCACAAAGCAGTGCTAACAGTTAGCACGCTGGTGAAAAGCCCTTTATCACGCCTAAACTCAGTTTAGGCATGATAAGTTTAGGTGTGATAAGTTTAGGTGTGATAAGTTTAGGCATGATAAGTTTAGGCGTGATAAGTTTAGGCGTGATAAGTTTAAGCACCAACTGGGTTAGCACCGCAGTGCACAGCTGATCAAAAGTTTTGCGCTAGCAAAGTCTGTTGCACTTCACATAGAGTTTAATGGTGCTGCTTTGCGTGCGGGACTTTGCACGCAATCTAAACTTATCTAAACTTATCATGCCTAAACTTATCATGCCTAAACTTATCACGCCTAAACTGGCTTTTCACCAGCGTGGTGCAATGGTTATCATGCCTAAAGTCTCTAACTGGGTTAGCACCGCATTGTGAATCGAGCCCTATGGGCTTGATTCACAAAGCGGTGCTAACTTTTAGCACGCCTGTGAAAAACCCCCTTAGCACGTCTAAATGAGTTTTCACGCGCAAAACTTTATGCGCGTAAAACTTTACAGCTCCGTGCGAAGTGCCCATTAAAGCCTATGGGACTTAGCGCGCATAAGACTTTGCGCGCGTAAAACTTTGCGCGCGCAAAGTTAGCACGCGATCTGATTGAGAAATCCGGTGCTAACTTACTTAGCACCCTGGTTAGCACATCTAAAGACTTTAGACGTCTTTAGACGTGCTAAGTAGGTTAGCACCGCTTTGTAGCCTTGTGGCCTATGCCCCTACTGCGCTGACGGGCCCAATCTGGACAGCTGATTTGGTGAGTCTTTTCATTTTGGGGGGGGGGGGGGGGGAGTGGTATTTCAACACATTCCTGCCCCTGTGAATCAAGTGCAAGTGGAATACTACTGAAAGCAGGAGAGACTATCCAGCAGAGCGCTTTACCCATATATATTATAATTTATTTAGCTTTTCACAGAAAGTAGGGAGCGCTCCACCTAATGACTTTGGTGTTTGGCCAGTCTTATTACAACCTATTTGTTTGCATGTATTGGCATTTATGATGCTTATGTTCTGATCTGTGAGCGCTATTATATGTTTTGTACTATATTTCACTGTTGGTACTGTGTTCTTTTCTTTGTAGGCCTCATTATATTTTTTATAAAGAGTAGAATGATGTGCTTTACCAAAAAGCTCTTTCTTGGTTTCATCTGTCAACAAGACTTTTTCCTAGAAGGATTTTGGCTTACTCAAATACATTTTGGCAAACTTTAGTCTTGCTTTTTTATGTCTGCATCAGCAGTAGGGTCCTCCTGGATCTCCTGCCACAGCGTTTCATTGCATTTAAAGTCATTGCTACCCGCGCTAAAAGAACAAAAGTCAGATACTTACCTAAGGGCAGGGAAGGATCTGTGTCCTAATGAGCCTTCACTCTCCTGGTGCCCTCCGTGCAGCTCAGGATCCTCCATTCAAATCCCCCACCGCGGGGGACTTTGGAAGTCTTTGGGAGCCGAGCCCTCCCGCAGGCAGGCGGCTCCATACTGCGTACGCGTGATTATGTGATAGAGGGCGCTCGTGCATGTGCAGTATGGAGTGGTCCGTCTTCGGGAACACTCGGGCTCCCGAAGACTTCTGAAACCCCCCTTCGACAGCGGAGATAGCAGCATTTGACCGAATTAGTTGAATGCTGCTACGGAGGATCCTGAGCGGGAATGGGCACCGGGAGAGGACAGGGAAGGCTCATTAGGACTGAGAGCCTTCCCTCTCCTTAGGTAAGTATCTGACTTTTTTTTTTTTTAGATCAGGTAACAATGACTTTAAATGTTGATGAATAGTTCTTGCTGACACTGATGCTCCCTGAGCCTGCAGGACAGCTCGAATTTCTTTGGAACTTGTTTGGGGCTGTTTATTCGCCATCCGGACTGTCCTGCATTGCAACTTCTTATCAAACAAACAAACACAGTGTAACGATTGTGGAACTTTCTCCGTGATCAGCGCACAACGCGTGCGCTGACACGGCGGAAATCCTCCACAAGCGTATATTTGCAGGCACCCAGCAAAAGGTGCTACGCACCTGTAGAGGGAAATTCCTGTCGGCAGATGGCGCTGGGGAGTGCAGAGGAACCAATCCTCTGTACCTCCACAAGTGCCAGACAGGAATTGTACGAAGCGCAGAACGCAATCGCAAGAGAGGCGATTGCGAATGAGATTGAGCAAAGGGACAGGTTGTATGTGTGTGCGCCAATCCAGTCGCCACCTCGCGACCGCGCACACACACAACAGCAGATACGAAATAGGATCGCGAGAGGTGCGATCGCCAGACGTGACACAAGGCAGATCAGAATAGAATACGAGGGTAGCAAAGGCACAGCAAATAATACAATAAGTAGATACGGAAAATAACAAACGCTAGCTAACCGCGAACATCGCACTCATTCGCAACAGTGCACGCGGTTATGCGCGATCTCCACGTGATAAGCACAATAGAGACAAGCACGCCTAACTAACCATTAACAGACAAACATGAAACAGAGGACGCGAGCGCTTGCTTAACGGTTACCTCACCGAGCCTCCAGCAAGCGTAGCAGACAAGACAGACACACGAAAACAGGGACAAACGAGAGATAGGATCCACAGCACCAGCGAAAAGTGGCTAGCGTGATCCAGGTACAGAGTAGCAGAACAGAAGGATCCCCAGCGCTAGCGAAAAGTGGCTAGCGCGATCCCAGAAGACAGAACAGAAGGATCCCCAGCGCTAGTGAAAAGTAGCTAGCGCGATCCCAGGAGACAGAACAGAAGAGATAGCTGGTAGCAACCGCTGCACCAGCTATACTCCAAGAACAGAGATCAGAACCATTTCCTGTCCACCACTGCTGGGACAGGACAATGGCAACAGGCAAGACAAGACAGAACAGGCAATACAGATAATACAACCTGACTGGGCTAGAAGGGGAGCCTAAAGCAACCCCCAGGAATTAACTATACTAGATAGCAATGGCTGACACTCCAGCAGTGTCCATCAGGAACAGACCATGGAAAGGAAATGACCAGCAAAGCCTTCTGGGAAACATAAAGCTCTTATAGTGCCATTCATCAAAGAAGGCAGGTAGGGGATTTGCATAACGAATGTATGCAAATTCCCCAGCAAGAGAACAGACCAGAAACTTGCAATGGAAAGACAGGTCTCTGTTCCAGAGACCTGCAGCCCACAGACTAGAGATATGGACAAACAGCTGTCTGCCTGTGCAGCCAGCTGAGCGGATCATCACAGTACCCCCCCCCCCTCTAGGGATGGATTCCAGACATCCCTCAAAACTGGTATTATCACAAAACTCTAACTGAAGACTCATGAAGGTCGGGGCAGCCCGACAAGGCCCAATTCCAGAGTCAGTCCATCCGAAACCGACCTCATCGGAAGCAGAAGCCACCGAAACATGCCCATCAGCACTACAAGTCTCAGCGTAACACCCATCAGGACTGTGGACACCAGAGAAGAAGCCATCGACACCCTCCAGACAATACCCACCACCTTCCAAGGAGCGTCCAAGAATACCAAACCTGCCGCAATACCTGTTCGAAGTGTCCCTTACAACACCAAAGCCATTGCTGATCGTATTCAGGGCACCAAGCAAAACCTTTCCCGGAATCTCCCAGAACGCCTTGAACCTCCGAAGAGATCCCAAGAAGCCAGAACGCTCACCAGGCTCACATGGAGAACCACCAAGAACCCCTATGAAACCCATGATCATTCCAGACTCAAAATTAGCAGGACACCCATCAAGATCAGGACTTTCAGGGACCACTTCTGGGCATGCAAGCAGGCAGGCTATATCGGAACATGTCTCCACTGAGGAAGCATCTGAGTACGCTGGTAACCGAGGCACACTTGGGCTTTCTGGGTCACAGAGCACATCGGGGTACACTAGTACAGGAGAAACCTCAGGACATGTCGGGGAACTGCCAACCTCAGAGTCCGACACGACAAGACCAAAACCAGTACCGGGCAGAAAATCATCACGAGTAAAGGTCACAGGTACTGGTCTTTCAAAAGAAGACTCGGACTCAAATTCAGAATTTTCTGTAACTGCAATATCATCATTGATTACACATGACTGAAGCACCACCAGAGCTGAAAAGGTAGCCAGCAAGACAGCAATGCCTACGGAAGAGGGCAAGACCTCAGAAGGACTTGGGGGGCAGGAGACATCTCCTACAAGTTCTGCACCCTTTGGGAGGAACTGGGAGACCTCCAGAACATCATTTTTCAAGTTTTCTAAGAAGGATTCTGTACTATCCATGTTACAGGGCAAAACTGGAACTTTATTTTGTGAACAGGGCAGATGTCCCAGGGAAGATTCCACCACAAACTGAGACTGGATCTCATCATCATGAGGGGAATGTACAGGTATATTTATTGGAACACACACTGACTCCCTAACTTCAATCTCACTGCACCCGGAATTCTGCGTAGCAGTCAAACTAGCTTGCAACTCCAAAACTGCAGAAAAACAGGTAAAAATAGCAGCAATACCTAGACGAGCCTCTAGGGGCAGGGCAGGAGATATTGTACAAGGCAATATTGACTCATCCAGAGTACAGGGTGGAGAGTCAGAACTTCCCTCAGAGCAAGAAAGGGGCTCACAAACGTCAGTGTGAAAGGAAAACATGTTTTTATTCATGGTACAGGGCAGGTTCAGAGAAAGCGTCTCTGAATAAGGCAAAGAGGGTTCAGCATCAGATTCGCAAAACCGAAGCGCTGTCTCACTCTTAGATTCGGCTAACAATGTCGAATCCGAGGAATCAGAACGCAAAACCTGCGAATAAAAATTCACTTTAGGTTGTGAAACTGACGCTTCTATAGCGCAAACCTCCGCGATTTGCAGAGCAGACTGCAAGGCATCTAGGACCGAAACACTGGAGCAACTGTCCCCAGGCAACGGGCCCTTACAGGTGTGAACAGGGTGAGACAGAGACTCATCTGCAGAAGAAATAGTGACATCAACAGGACAAACTTTATTAGGCATATTAATTTTACTTTTGACGCTGCATAGTCGAGAACTCTTCCCCATAGCAGGGTCACAGACGGAAGATCTCAAAGATCTGTTACTAAATGACAAAGGATCCCACACATCCTTGAGGAAACCGGCAGACTCATGCCGATCACAATCTGCAGGAACATCCGAGAAACAGGCATCAGATCGCACAGATTCAAACTGCACACTGTCAGGAGAGAATCCTTCAGGATTCGCACAGGAATCAACTACAGCGGCACACTCATTCATTTCAGATTGCACAAAGTCAAGACTCTCATGCTTTACCCCAGAAAGGCAGGAACAATCATCCGACAACAATGTCTCTTTATTGGAATCAATGTGAAGATATGAAGCCGGCACCATCCACTTGTATCATGCTCTTTAATGAAGAAGAATCATAGCAATCACAAAAACGACGTTTCGGGGCGCAGCCCCTTTCTCAAGTTGGTGACAGCCTAACTAAATGAAACACATATACACATTATATACCCCCTCCCAGATTCAAACTGTCCAATCCTGGGCTGAGTAGCATTCTCAGCCAATCAGGTATGTTGGGCCACAAAGCGGACCTAATAGGGAACCTATACAATCTGGGGAGCCAATGGAAATAAGAGCAACCCACCTGTGTGTATGTGTCAGTAGGGAACGGACACCTCCGCTCTCCGCGATGGGCGCCGCCATGTTGCCACGCCCCCCCCCCTCCCTCAGAGACAGGAGACGCGCGCATTGGCCAGCCACAGCGGGAGGAGTCACAAGGTCATGTGACCACGCAGCCGAAGGGGGCATGACGTCTAAGCCAGCGTGGAGCGCAGATGGAATAGCGCAAAAAACACGCTGAGACGTCAGTCCCCTCCGGTATGGCTCCGCCCACTGTAGCGTAGCCATGGAGACAGCCACCACAGGGGCAGGACGCTCCTCCCCCGCCAACACACACATAGCGCTATGTGCTGTATCAGAACCAGGGACTGGGTGGACCACACAGTGGACATCTATATAAATACCAGCTGAATTAAGCAGACAAACATTAAGAATAGCTATCAGTACATGCTAGACGTGCGCACAAAGATGCTAACCGCAAGCAGATAAAAGAATAAAGAAAATAAAGAAAAAGTCTATACGAATGGACACAAGATAAGTTCACAGCAGCGGTGTCAGATCATACTCTCTGTTTAGGCCCCTAGGTTCCAAACAGTCAAGAGTTTTAATCCAAAATGCCTCTCGATAGAGAAGCCTCTTGAGCCTACTCCCCCCTCTCCTCATAGGAGGAATGCCCTCAATGATCTGACAGCGCAGCTGACTAACCTGGTGTCCACTCTGCACAAAATGTGCTGCCACTGATTGGTCTACATAACGGTTGCGGATCGCAGACTTGTGCGCAGACAGCCTAACTTTAAATTTATTAGTGGTCTGACCAATATAGATAAGTCCACAAGGACATTTAAGTAAATATACTACATATTGGGAGTTGCAGTTAAAACAACCATGAATGGGATAACTTTTTCCCGTATATGGGTGTGTGAATGTGGGACTTCTAATAATCGAATGACAGTGCACACAATTAAGGCATGGGAACATACCCGTCCTCGCCGTATTGTCAGGTGGTCGTACCAAGGTCCTCATCTCTGCATGAACCAATCTGTCACGCAGAGTTGGAGCTCGCTTGTAAGAAAGAAGTGGCGGTCTCTGGAATTCACCTATAGAGGGGAAAGAGTCAGACAAAATGTGCCAATGTTTTTTAATACTTTTACCAATGTGGTGTGACCACACATTATACTGTGATACAAAAGGCAAACGATTGTCACTGACCCTCCTCCCTCCGGAGCGAACAGGTTGCTCACACGCCTCCCTGCGCGCACTGTCAACCAAATCTGGAGGATAATGTCTAGCCAAAAATTTGTTGGCCATCTCATTAAATCTTGTTTCTCTCACATCCTCATCTCTCACTATCCTACCAATGCGTAAGAACTGGCTTTTAGGAATTGCTTGTCTAGTTCTGATAGGGTGAAAGCTATCATATGTTAAAACAGCATTGCGATCTGTGGGCTTTGTATATAAATCAGTATACAATTTGCCCTCCCTTAGGGACACCTTAGTGTCCAAAAAGCTAATCTGGGATTCATCACAATGTACCGTGAACCTGATAGCTTCACATTGTCGATGTAATTGAACCACAAATTCATCTAGGGTCGAACGCGGCCCCGCCCACACGCAAAACACATCATCTATATATCGAAGCCAAATCTTGGCATGTTTTTGAAAGATACAGTTAGTATAAACAAAGCTCTCTTCGTATACATTCATATAAATGTTTGCGTAGGACGGGGCCACGTTCGACCCCATCGCGGTGCCCCTTACCTGCAGGAAAAACTGATCATTGAACACAAAGTAGTTACACTTCAAGACCACATTAAGAATATCAACCAAGAACTGTATCTGAACATCAGAAAAATCTGATGCAATAAATAATGTGTGTCGGACCGCCTCTACACCCCCATCATGTGGGATGGAGGTGTAGAGGCTCTCCACATCCATAGATACAAGTAAGCAATCTTCTGAAAGTTGGTGCAGTTGTGAAATATTTTCCAGAAACATGGCAGTGTCTCTTAAGTATGATTTTTGAGCAATGACATAAGGTCTGAGTAGATAGTCCAGGTACTTGGCTAAGGGGGATAGCACAGAATCAATACCCGACACTATAGGACGGCCTGGTGGTTGTTGCAGTCTCTTATGAATTTTAGGGCAGAGATATAGTGTCGGTGTCCTTGGATGTTCCATCCGCAAGTATTTTGCCAACCTATCATCTATAACATTCTGACCAATCGCCCCATCTAAGATGATATTAATCTGTTTCTGAATGTCTGACAGGGGGTCACAGGGTAGTATTGTATAAGTATTCGTATCGTGTAGTTGCCTGTATGCTTCAGACAAATACTCAGAGGTATTCATCACTACCACTGCTCCCCCCTTGTCAGCTGGTTTGATAGTGATGGCATCATTCTGTTCTAATTCTATTACTGCCTGGCGTTCCTCCCTGGACAAATTGTGTCTGACCTGAATCGTGCCCCCACGCATCATTGACTCGACATCTGCCATAACTTTAGTGGTATAATTGTCAATTGCTTGACATGACGGTGGGTTGAATGAACTCTTCAACCGTAGATTAGTGTTGCCCAAAGTTAGCAAAGGTGTATCTTCCTGTTGTGTAGGTATAAATCTCGGTTGGTTGAAATAATGTTTCAACTTAATTCGTCTGAAGAACCGTTGAAGCTCAATGTCTAGTTGCAAAGGATCCGGCCAGTGAGTAGGTGCAAAAGAGAGTCCCTTGTTCAAAACTTTGGTCTGTAACTCCGTCAATACTATTGTAGAGATGTTAACCACAATGTTCTCCACCTCTATGTCCTCGGTTTCTGCCGCTGCCGCAGCCTGTCTCGAATACTTCCTTCGACGCCCGCCACGGCGTGTTCGTCCTGGCTTGATTGGTCCGTAGAATCTTCGGGAGTACTGGTGGGTAAAAAATCAGAGGACCCATCCCCAGATGGTACCGGGGCTATGGGTTTCGGTTTGCCAGGTTTTACCGGTCGTGGGGCCGGTTTTGGATCTCTAGGTCGAGCAGGTCGCTTATATGGTTGTTGCCACACATAAACGTAGCCAGTGGAATAATCCGCTGCGTCACGTTGAAACTTTTGTCTTTTTGTAGCTTCTATTTTGCTTTTCGTTGTCTTTCTGAAGTCATCGATTTCATGATCAACTTTTTGAAATTCCTCCTCAGACAACAGCTCTTGGAGTTTAGATGTCAACTCATCAAGTTGTTTGATCACTTTGGGGACCTCAATTTGAATGCGGTTGATAGTAAGCACCATAGCGTCAAAGGAAGCTTTGTTCCATATGAGAGACCATGTGTGGCAAAAATTTGTATCTTGGGGAAACATAATAGGGCTAACATGAGCTCTAATGCCCCTAGGTATTCTGCCCACCTTCAGATACTCCGCCAGAGTGGATGCATGAAGTTCCATAGACAACTTAGTTTTCTCTAATTTTTCAATTTGTCTCCGTAAAGTTTTAACATCTGAAGTGTTAAGAAAGGCCGTCTCAGCAGTGACAGATGACACAGCACGTGCTGTCTCATCAGATGTAAATGAGAAGGTGAGCGATCCCATATCCACCGGCTCCATGCTGGGTAAATGTAGTAAACGGGTGCAAGCCTAATAGGTAATCAGGTAATGTGGATGAAGGCAGCACTCCGTAAAGGTAACAAAAGGGAGATGTGCCACGGCTATCCGATGAACCAGTCGGATGATAAACGTGAAGATATGAAGCCGGCACCATCCACTTGTATCATGCTCTTTAATGAAGAAGAATCATAGCAATCACAAAAACGACGTTTCGGGGCGCAGCCCCTTTCTCAAGTTGGTGACAGCCTAACTAAATGAAACACATATACACATTATATACCCCCTCCCAGATTCAAACTGTCCAATCCTGGGCTGAGTAGCATTCTCAGCCAATCAGGTATGTTGGGCCACAAAGCGGACCTAATAGGGAACCTATACAATCTGGGGAGCCAATGGAAATAAGAGCAACCCACCTGTGTGTATGTGTCAGTAGGGAACGGACACCTCCGCTCTCCGCGATGGGCGCCGCCATGTTGCCACGCCCCCCCCCTCCCTCAGAGACAGGAGACGCGCGCATTGGCCAGCCACAGCGGGAGGAGTCACAAGGTCATGTGACCACGCAGCCGAAGGGGGCATGACGTCTAAGCCAGCGTGGAGCGCAGATGGAATAGCGCAAAAAACACGCTGAGACGTCAGTCCCCTCCGGTATGGCTCCGCCCACTGTAGCGTAGCCATGGAGACAGCCACCACAGGGGCAGGACGCTCCTCCCCCGCCAACACACACATAGCGCTATGTGCTGTATCAGAACCAGGGACTGGGTGGACCACACAGTGGACATCTATATAAATACCAGCTGAATTAAGCAGACAAACATTAAGAATAGCTATCAGTACATGCTAGACGTGCGCACAAAGATGCTAACCGCAAGCAGATAAAAGAATAAATAAAATAAAGAAAAAGTCTATACGAATGGACACAAGATAAGTTCACAGCAGCGGTGTCAGATCATACTCTCTGTTTAGGCCCCTAGGTTCCAAACAGTCAAGAGTTTTAATCCAAAATGCCTCTCGATAGAGAAGCCTCTTGAGCCTACTCCCCCCTCTCCTCATAGGAGGAATGCCCTCAATGATCTGACAGCGCAGCTGACTAACCTGGTGTCCACTCTGCACAAAATGTGCTGCCACTGATTGGTCTACATAACGGTTGCGGATCGCAGACTTGTGCGCAGACAGCCTAACAATGCGCGCGTCTCCTGTCTCTGAGGGAGGGGGGGGGCGTGGCAACATGGTGGCGCCCATCGCGGAGAGCGGAGGTGTCCGTTCCCTACTGACACATACACACAGGTGGGTTGCTCTTATTTCCATTGGCTCCCCAGATTGTATAGGTTCCCTATTAGGTCCGCTTTGTGGCCCAACATACCTGATTGGCTGAGAATGCTACTCAGCCCAGGATTGGACAGTTTGAATCTGGGAGGGGGTATATAATGTGTATATGTGTTTCATTTAGTTAGGCTGTCACCAACTTGAGAAAGGGGCTGCGCCCCGAAACGTCGTTTTTGTGATTGCTATGATTCTTCTTCATTAAAGAGCATGATACAAGTGGATGGTGCCGGCTTCATATCTTCACGTTTATCATCCGACTGGTTCATCGGATAGCCGTGGCACATCTCCCTTTTGTTACCTTTACGGAGTGCTGCCTTCATCCACATTACCTTTATTGGAATCAATTGGTTGGTGTGTGTGCAACTCATTCAAAATCGTTTGCCATACATAGATCACCAGATCCACATCATCCTTGTCACATTCATCGGAATCAATCAGAAGGTACATTGAATCGAGACAAGCATTCAAGACATTTTCGCTTTTTGCGATGTAAAAATCGCAAAAGGCTTTCCAATCAAAATCGAATTCTTCCAGCAAGGCCCCAACATCCCAGGAAGCAAATGGGGGTTCAAACAGGCCAGTATCCAGATAATCTCCATAGGGGTGGAGTTCAGGAACAAGAACAGATTTTTTAACTGCTTTAATGTAGTGTGCGATCCTACCTATAGCAGGATCCACATAAGCTTTGGATTGGGGCAAAAAACCTGGAAACTGATCAACAGATGCATTATAAACATCATTATCATACTGCATGGTTTTGCCCATTTCAGACTTGACAGAAATAACCTCTCTATCTGTGGTTTGCATGGGCAACGGATCTTTCCGCTGGGAAGCCTTCCTAGATCTTTTACGTTTAGACTTAGAGGCTTTGGATGGCTGCTTTATGGATGAAAGAGTAGATGGAACAGCTGATTGAGCTGCTGACAACAACTCATTAAGGGGGTATGGTAATTGAGGTAATCTCAGCCAATTGTGAATTAAAAAGGCCAAGAATTCCAGGGGTCTTTGACTCAGGGTGGTATGATCTAACACATCATAACCCCACATTGACATTTCGCCCCCCAACAGAATGTAGACCATTTGGGGGGCCCAGGTAGACACTGGGGTGCATTGGAATTCAGGGTTCGCTAACAGTTTCGTACACTCAGACAAAAATTCGTCTGCTGATTCAGGTTCAAGTTTTTTAAATCTCTTAAAGGTACAAGAGCCATATTCGACAAAATCGTACAAATCGGAAATTCCGTCTACACTGGGGTTTTGGGTTGGGCTGGTCATTCAGTAACGATTGTGGAACTTTCTCCGTGATCAGCGCACAACGCATGCGCTGACACGGCGGAAATCCTCCACAAGCGTATATTTGCAGGCACCCAGCAAAAGGTGCTACGCACCTGTAGAGGGAAATTCCTGTCGGCAGATGGCGCTGGGGAGTGCAGAGGAACCAATCCTCTGTACCTCCACAAGTGCCAGACAGGAATTGTACGAAGTGCAGAACGCAATCGCAAGAGAGGCGATTGCGAATGAGATTGAGCAAAGGGACAGGTTGTATGTGTGTGCGCCAATCCAGTCGCCACCCCGCGACCGCGCACACACACAACAGCAGATACGAAATAGGAACGCGATCGCGAGAGGTGCGATCGCCAGACGTGACACAAGGCAGATCAGAATAGAATACGAGGGTAGCAAAGGCACAGCAAATAATACAATAAGTAGATACGGAAAATAACAAACGCTAGCTAACCGCGAACACCGCACTCATTCGCAAAACAGTGCACGCGGTTATGCGCGATCTCCACGTGATAAGCACAATAGAGACAAGCACGCCTAACTAACCATTAACAGACAAACATGAAACAGAGGACGCGAGCGCTTGCTTAACGGTTACCTCACCGAGCCTCCAGCAAGCGTAGCGGACAAGACAGACACACGAAAACAGGGACAAACGAGAGATAGGATCCACAGCACCAGTGAAAAGTGGCTAGCGTGATCCAGGTACAGAGTAGCAGAACAGAAGGATCCCCAGCGCTAGCGAAAAGTGGCTAGCGCGATCCCAGAAGACAGAACAGAAGGATCCCCAGCGCTAGCGAAAAGTAGCTAGCGCGATCCCAGGAGACAGAACAGAAGAGATAGCTGGTAGCAACCGCTGCACCAGCTATACTCCAAGAACAGAGATCAGAACCATTTCCTGTCCACCACCGCTGGGACAGGACAATGGCAACAGGCAAGACAAGACAGAACAGGCAATACAGATAATACAACCTGACTGGGCTAGAAGGGGAGCCTAAAGCAACCCCCAGGAATTAACTATACTAGATAGCAATGGCTGACACTCCAGCAGTGTCCATCAGGAACAGACCATGGAAAGGAAATGACCAGCAAAGCCTTCTGGGAAACATAAAGCTCTTATAGTGCCAGTCATCAAAGAAGGCAGGTAGGGAATTTGCATAACGAATGTATGCAAATTCCCCAGCAAGAGAACAGACCAGAAACTTGCAATGGAAAGACAGGTCTCTGTTCCAGAGACCTGCAGCCCACAGACTAGAGGAATGGACAAACAGCTGTCTGCCTGTGCAGCCAGCTGAGCGGATCATCACACACAGAACATTTATATCACGCTTTTCTCCTGGCGGACTCAAAGCGCCAGAGCTGCAGCCACTAGGACGCGCTCTATAGGCAGCAGCAGTGTTAGGGAGACTTGCCCACGGTCTCCTACTGAATAGGTGCTGGCTTACCGAACAGGCAGAGCCGAGATTCGAACCCTGGTCTCCTGCGTCAGAGGCAGAACCCTTAACCATTACACTATCCAGCCACTACTTATCAATTTTTCTCTTACATCCACGCCCAGCGAGATTAGCTACAGTGCCATGGGTTGCAAACTTCTTGATAATGTTGCTCACTGTGGACCATGGCGAATCTAGATCTCTGGAGATGGACTTGTAACCTTGAGATTGTTGATATTTTTCCACAATTTTGGTTCTCAAGTCCTCAGACCATTCTCTTCTCCCCTTTCTGTTGTCCATGCTTAGTGTGGCACACACAGACACACAATGCAAAGACTAAGTGAACTTCTCTCCTTTTTAACTGCTTTCAGGTGTGAGTTTTAAATTGCCCACGTGTGAGTTTTAAATTGCCCACAACTGTTACTTGCCCCAGGTGCATCATATGCTCGAAACAATCTTAATTATCCACAATTTTGAAAGGGTGCCAGTACTGTTGTCCAGCCCATTTTTGGAGTCTTGCTTGACATTATGTCCAATTTGCTTTTTTTTCCTCCTGAGAAATACTTGTTTTTTTGGAAAAATTTCTGGGGTGCCAACAATTTCAGCCATGACTGTATCAATATGATTTTACATATGCACAAAGTGTGTGTGTGTGTGTGTGTGTGTGTGTGTGTGTGTGTGTGTGTGTGTGTGTGTGTGTGTGTGTGTGTGTGTGTGTGTGTGTGTGTGTGTGTGTGTGTGTGTGTGTGTGTGTGTGTGTGTGTGTGTGTGTGTGTGTGTGTGTGTGTGTGTGTGTGTGTGTGTGTGTGTGTAGAAGAGCACGATCACAATCTTCAGTAGGGTCCCAGCGAGGGCCAGTTGGGGCAAGGAGGACACAGGATACCTCCGAAGGATCAAGAGGCTTCCCTCTTCTTAGGTATTTTTTGACAAAGGATTTTCTTGCCTGGGATGACAAAAAGGCCAGAAATGGCCCAGTATGCACACAACATACTTGTTGATCATTACTAGGCTGCTGAATCCATGAGCCATGTTCACTAATTGATGGTAAAATTATCCTGAACACATTGCACATGTCTGATACTTACACTACTGAACTAGAGCATTTTGCGTAATTAGTGCAACATTACCTAGGTAATGTGCATATCTAGATTAACATGCACTAGATCAGTGGCATAAGTACCAGTAAAATTGCCATGCACTGTGTGCGCATAGTAATTTTACCATCATTTAGTGAATATTCCCCTATAATTTATATCCACATGTATTGTACTGCACATCTTTCGATCAAAGTTTTATTTTTATCTCACCTTTTTATGTCTTGGAATTTATCACACATTTATTCATATTCATTTTGTCACTGTAATTACCAATTCTGTATTTTGCACCAACTCTGTATTTCGTATATTGGTGTATACCATGGTCTGTATTATTTTTACCCCATGTTTTTTTTCTTACTTTGTACAGCACCCATGGAGAATGTTGGCACTTTATAAATCAATAATAATAATAATAATAATTATTATTTGCAGCTTCAGTTGCAGAGATATAAAAAGCAACCACTAGAGGGCATTATAGTCACATACATGCAGTGGGTATGACAGCACAAAAAAGAGTTTATTATTGCAATCCAGCCAGTTGGTGTAGTGGAACATCCTTTTCAACTACCATCTACGATTCAGCGCTTGATTTCCTGCTCCCATCTAATGTGATATCGGTGAGTTGTAGCAGCCCACTCTCCTTCTTTTGATCTATGATAAAGGTGTGCACAGAGAGTGCACAGCAATTTTACTGGTAATCCTGACTGTAAGGTAGTGCACATCCCACAATTAGAGCCACCACGAGCCTCTGCACCACGGGACACTGGCACATGTTGTGACATCAGTACATGGGCTGGAGTCGTGTGGTCCAGCCACTCATGGTAACAATTCAAAATCACGCCCAACAAAGGAGGAGCCCCTGCCACAGATTCTCCACCATGCCCGATCGATCCATTTGACTGATTTCAGCTGGAAATCAACTGAAACAATCAATGGGGTGGTCATATTGCGGCATCAATATCTGCCAGATTCGATCGTTATGAACGGAAATGAGGCACTCCTTATCAGATCATAATGATCACATCTATCAGAAATGTATGCCACAACAGGACCACCCGATCGATTGTTTTAGTCGATTTCCAGATATCAATGCCAAAAATCAAATATTGTAGGGGCATCCTTAGTGAGTGTTATGTCTGTCAAAAAATATGTTTCTTTCTCGTCTCTAAATTCCGATGGCAACCCTATCTGAAAACAGTCTATGTCCGTGCTCTATAAGGATGTGATTTATACGCGATGTTTGATATAGGCCATATATTGCATGGTCACTTTAATTCACATACGTCACCATTCACCTTTAGCATGATTTTTTTGTAAATGCATGTAAATGCCAGAATATTCACACCCTTTCACTTGATTGCTGTTTTGTATTTTCAAGATAATACAGCACTACATGTATGATGCCAAAGCAGAACTGGCTCTGGTCTCTTACTGTTCATAGACGCGCTTTAGCGTCTGGGATATCATCAGTGAATGCCAGTCTTCCATTAATAACAGATTGCGGCTCTATTCTGTGTGTGAGCCGACAGTTGATGTGTGTGTATACTGTATGCCTCTGAGGAAGCGGTTTTTGACCGTGAAACAGTCCTTGTGTGATGTGGAATCCTGAAATTGCTTTTTCGCATGCTTGTCCGCAATCTTGAAGAAATTTGAAAAGGAAGAATAAAAGACTAATTGTTCATTTAAAACCCCGTATTTGTTGTTGTAAAGTGCATGTAAATGCCAGAATATTCACACCCTTTCATTTGATTACTGTTTTGTATTTTCAAGATAATACAGCACTACATGTATGATTCCAAAGCAGAACTGAACCATGTTCCATAAAATGCAGCATTTGGTCAACCTGAGACATACCTGCCTGAAAAATAACTTTTTTAATGTTAAGGGGAATTCGAGAAGAGCAGGTTAAACCGAGGCAGGTAAAAAGTGTGTATGCACAATGTCATTAGCAGCTCTTGCGGTGGGAACTTACAGTTGGGTGTTGGGTGCTGGGGAACATTGGGCTTGATTCACTAACCAGTGTTTACTCAGTTTGCATGTGTTAAGGATTTGCACGTGCAAACTAGGGTGCTAAGTAGTTTGCACAGGCAAAGCTGTTGCTGTTCGCGTGCTATTTTAGCACGTGTACTGCATTACGCGATGCGTGCGTACGGCGTCACGTGCTACACTCTGTTCATGTGATAAGCCGTGACTTTGCGTGCTAAGTCTCCTTAGCACGTGAAGTCATTAGCTTATCACGCTACCTAGCATGTGAAGCGGCTGATTTTGCACGCGAAGCGCTGCACGCAAAACTTTACGCGTGTAAACTCTTATGCGCATATTAGCGCGCGCAGAGCCAGTTTGCACATGCTAAGTGGCTTTTCTCTGGTGTGCTAACACTTAGCACGTTTTTGTGAATCATTATATCAATAACTAGTGACCAAGGATGTTTAAAAATGGGCTCTAGGTCTATCGCCGTGCGTGCAAACCCGCCCACACTACTAGAGGGTATTTAGGGTTAGGCAGAGCTAGCAGCGTCATTGGGCTCGATTCACTAACCAGTGATTACTGAGTTATCACGTGTTAAGGCCTTGCAGGTGCAAATTAGGGTGCTAAGTAGTTTGCACTGCAAAGCTGTTGCTGTTCGTGTGCTATTTTAGCGTGCATACATCGTTACAGGGTTGCACGCGAAAGGCGCTACTCCACTACGTTCCGTTCGCGTGCAAAATCAGCTGCTTCGCGACTTATCATACTAATTAGCACGCAAAGCGGTTGATTTTGCACGCAAAGTGCATATTAGCACGTGAAGAGCCAAGGCGCTTTTCACTGGCATGCTAACACTTAGCACGCTTTAGTGAATCAAGCCTATTGTGTTTGGTACTTGGTGGTGATTGTATTCTATGCAGCAGTGCCAGGGATGTGTTAGGGATGCTCATTCACTAAACGAGCAATAATGTATTGCTCATATATGTGGATTTCTTATCTATTGCTAGAGCAGCCACCCCCAAAGGAAAAAAACACACATTCTGGCAGCAGCTTCCCACAAAATACACATTGGGCTTGATTCACTAAACCGTGATAACTCATATCACGGCCGTTTCCGCGCGCATTTTTGCACTTGCGCACGATTGCTAATTATCGCGCGCAATCGCAAATTTTTGCGTGGAAATGATAACGTGATATCGCGCAAAAACGGCAGTGATATGAGTTATCACGGTTTAGTGAATCAAGCCCATAATCTGGCAGCAGCTTCCCACAAAATACACGTAATCTGGCAGCAGCTTCCCACAAAATGCACATAATCTGACAGAAGTTTCCCACAAAATACAAATATTCTGGCCGCAGCCTCCCACAAAATATACATAATTTGGCAGCAGTTTCCCCCAAAATTCATGCAATTAGATTGGCAGCAGCTTCCCACAAAATGCAAATGAATTGGCAGCAGGTTCGGACAAAATGCAAATAGATTGGCAGCAGTTTCAGACAAAATGCAAATAGATTGGCAACAGTTTCCCACAAAATACACATTAGGTTTAATTCACAAAAGGGTGCTAATTTAGCATGCCTAAAAGCCCCTTAGCATGCCTAAAGCCCTTTAGGATGCTCAAAGCGCGCGCAACGTTTAGCGCTGAGCGGTGCGTGCGAAACATCACATCGGGTGCGATCAAAATGTTGCACGGGGTGCAATGTCACATAGTGTGGCATTTTGGGCGCACCCGGGGCAACGTTTTAGGCGCACCCAGTACAACATTTTGATCGCAAAGCGGCACGTGCAAACTACTTAGCACCCACGTTTGCATGTGCAAACTACTAAGCCCAAGTTCGCATGTGCAAACTATTTAGCACCCAAGTTTGCCTGTGCAAAGCCTTAACACTTGAGTTAGCACATGCAAAGCCTTTACACTTGAGTTAGCACAAGCAAAGCCTTTACACTCGAGTTTGCATGTGCAAAGCCTTTACACTCGAGTTTGTACGTGCAAAGCCTTTACACGTGATAACCTAGTTATCAGTTACGCTTTAGTGAATCGAGCCAGTTAGCACGTGCTAAGCGCCTTTTCACTGGCATGCTAACACTTAGCACACTTTAGTGAATCAAGCCCATTGTGTTTGGTACTTGGTGGTGATTGTATTCTATGCAGCAGTGCCAGGGATGTGATGAGGATGCTCATTTACTAAACCGGCTATAATGTATTGCTCATATGGTGGATATCTTATTTGTTATAGATATTATATATTTAATTAAGCGCAAGAGATGACCTGTGATTGTTATGTATACTATTTTCTGATTGTATGCTCTGCCTAGATCAGTGCTGTCCAACTTCACGGGCATGGAGGGCCATTTTTTTTCAGACTTCATGGTGGAGGGCCAACTTAAATGAATAGGTCTCTGGTAGAGCAGCCACCCCCCAAAGGAAAAAAACACAAAATCTGGCAGCAGCTTCCCACAAACTACACATTGGGCTTGATTCACTAAACCGTGATAACTCATATCACGGCCGTTTTCGCGCACTTTTGCGCAATCTTAAATTTTCGTGCAGCAACAATATCGTGATATCGCGCAAAAAACACTGTGATATGAGTTATCACGGTTTAGTGAATCAAGCCCATAATTTGGCAGCATCTTCCCACAAAATACACGTAATCTGGCAGCAGCTTCCCACAAAATACACATAATCTGGCAGCTGCTTCCCACAAAATACACATAATCTGACATCACTTCCCACAAAATACAAATATTCTGGCAGCAGCCTCCCACAAAATATACATAATCTGGCAGCAGTTTCCCACAAAATGCATGCAATTAGATTGGCAGCAGCTACCCACAAAATTCAAATGAATTGGCAGCAGTTTCAGACAAAATGCAAATTGATTGGCAGCAGTTTCGGACAAAATGCAAATAGATTGGCAGCAGTTTCCCACAAAATACACATTGGCAGGCTCGGACTGAGCCACCGAACTGCCGATTTTTCCATCGGTGGGCCTCGGCCAGCCCACCTCCTGGTGGCCCCAGAGCTGAGAAGGAGGGGGGCACACCGCTGGAAGAGGGGAAAGTGGGCACAGAGCGGCGGGGAGGGGGGGAAGCCCCCTCCCTCACCTAGGGCCCCCCCCTTCTGCGCTCCCCCCTCCAGAATTGCAGCCAGCCAGCGGAATGGCTTACCGAGAGCGATAGCTCTGCGTGCCGCTGGCCTGGTCTTTTGCACTGATGCTGTCCAATCACACTCTCGCAGTACTTCCTGTGAGAGCGTGATTGGACAATGCAGTGCAGGAGACCAGACCAGCAGCGGCACTCAGAGCTATCTGATCCCGGTAAGTGATTCCTGCTCTCTGCCGCTGCTGGGTGCAGTTTTGGAGGGGGGAGCGCGGAAGGGGGGCCCTAGGTGAGGGAGGGGGGAGGCTTTCACCCCTCCCCACCGCTCTGTGCCCACTGCCCCCCCTTCCAGCATGGGGGCACACTGAGACCTGCCTGCCTAACTGGGGGGAGAGTGCGGAAGGGGGGCTCTAGGTGAGGGAGGGGGGGGAGGCTTCCCTCCCTCCCTGCCGCTCTGTGCCCACTGCCCCCCCCCCCTTCCAGCATGGGGGCTCCCACTAACTGGGGACCTGCCTTTGTGGGGATATCTGCCGCCAATCTGATTGCATTTTGTAGGGATATCTGCCGCCAAACTGATTGCATTTTGTGGGGATATCTGCTGCCAATCTAATTGCAATTTGTGGGGATATCTGCCACCAATCTAATTGTATTTTGTGGGGAAATCTGCCGCCAATCTGATTGCATTTTGTAGGGATATCTGCCGCCAATCTGATTGTATTTTATGGGGAAATCTGCCACCAATCTGATTGCATTTTGTGGGGATATCTGCTGCCAATCTAATTGCATTCTGTGGGGAAATCTGCCGCCAATCTAATTGCATTTTGTGGGGATATCTGCCGCCAATCTGATTGTATTTTTTGGGGGGAAATCTGCTGCCAATCTGATTGAACTTTGTGGGGATATCTGCCACCTGGAGAGGGGGGCGGGCCCCAGGCTGAAACTTCCTTGGTGGGCCCTTAGTGTCCCAGTGCGACCCTGCACATTGGGCTTGATTCACAAAAGGGTGCTAACTTAGTTAGCACGCCTAAAAGCCCCTTAGCACGCCTTAGCACGCCTAAAGCCCTTTAGGGCGCGGTAAGTTAGCATGCACAAAGTTTAGCTCTGCGCGGTGTGTGCAAAACGTTGCACTGGGTGCGATCAAAACGTTGCACCGGGTGTGATCAAAACGTTGCACAAGGTTTCAGGCACCCAAGCAATAAAAGCTTTGGGCTAACTGCTTAGCACCCTAGTTAGCACGCCCAAATAGGGCTCGATTCACTAAAGGGTGCTAAGTGTTAGCACGGGAGTGAAAAGCTGCACGTGCAAACTACTTAGCACCCAAGTTTGCATATGCAAACTACTTAGCACCCAAGTTTGCCTGTGCAAAGCCTTAACACTCGAGCTAGCACATGCAAAGTCTTTACACTGGAGTTAGCACATGCAAAGCCTTTACACTGGAGTTAGCACATGCAAAGCCTTTACACTCAAGTTTGCGCATGCAAAGCCTTTACACTCGAGTTTGCGCATGCAAAGCCTTTACATATGATAACTGAGTTATCACGCTTTAGTGAATCGAGCCTATAATCTGGCAGCAGCTTCCCCGAAAATATGTACAATCTGGCATCAATTTCCCACAAAATGCAAATAGATTGGCAGCAGCTTCCAACAAAATGCAATTAGATTAGCAGCAGTTTCCCACAAAATGCAATTAGATTGGCAGCACAGCAGCTTCACACAAAATGCATTTAGATTGGCAACATTTCCCCCCATAAAACATAAAACAACATTTCCCCATCCCCTCAATGAGCTTCTCCTCTCCCTCTGATACCCATTCACTGGTCTGACACCTGAAAACACAAACATAATTACCTCACCTGGCAGATGACTCCTCCAGCGCTGATCTCCGGCTGTAAATCTCCAACCTCACACTAAGCTGGCCAGTAAAGAGTTTCGGGTGATGCGATTGAAGTGTGTATCACTCCAAATCATCTTGGCACTCATTTACAGCCGGCCAAGCATGGGCCAAGATCAATCTGCTGCCGATCTGCCTTCCGGGACTTTAGTAGGAAGAGTCAGGCACCTGGCGGGTCGCAGCAGGAGGCCTGGTGGGCCAGATGCTGCCTGCGGGCCGCTAGTCGGACACCGTTGGCCTAAATAATCAACTATGTGCTTGCCCCAAAACATATTTTTAGCAATTTTTTAATTGTATATAACAACTGCGCCAACCAAAAAATAGATTTATTTTTTTTGCACGGTACTGTACATTCATGGGACTTTACTCCAACATGGATGTATTTTTGTGGTTTAGTGATTTAGAATCAATTTATTTTATTTGGCCAAAGAAGTTTGCACTTGTTATTCATTGTTCCAGCCCACAAGAAGACAATGGAGGTGATACAACAGCAAGCAAAGTCTGAAATATTTGAAAGGTTCATTAATGCTTGGCATCTCTGCCTACTTTCCACATAATTTGCTGTTTAAAATGGCATACAGTAACAGAGAAGCACTACTACCGATCTGATACAATAGTGTAAGCATAATTAGCTTAGCTAGTGTAGTGTAGGAACAGGTGATCTCCATGGTGATGAAACTCTTCCAACACTGGCAGCAGATGTCACAGATCCTTTGTTCATGCAGGGTCTTCAGTCACAGCGCATGATTGAATTCTTCATCCAGGAAGGCTGCAAGTCTACAGCTGATGGGAATTCTGACCGCCATGTAGACAGGGTTCCAAGTGGCACAGTTTACCATTCATGGCCATGATGATCATATATGGTAAATTATGTCAATAAAGGAGCTTCAGCATTTAATAAATGGATGAATTATTCACATCTGCTAGGATTTTTGTCAGTTTTCTCCAGATTTTCAAAATGGATGTTTTGGATTGACTTTGTTTGACAGCACTGGAAAATCGGTAGATGGCAGTCTATGTGGTTGATTCACTATAACAAATAGCATGCCTTATCAGAGTTAACATGCCTTATCAGAGTTTGCATAACTTATCAGAGTTAGCATGTCTTATCAGAGTTAGCATACCTTATCAGAGTGTGTATGTCTTATCAGAGTTAGCATAGCGCTACAAACTTATGCCTGCTAATTGGCAATGACGAGAGCTCCACTTGTCCTGCCCCGAGCCCCTATGGGTCCAATCGCTTTAAAGAACATTATCCTCGCACTTTGATTGGCCCAATAGGCTGCCTGTGAAGTTTACTGTGAAGTGACAGGCAGCCTATTGGGCCAATCAGCAGGCATAAGTTC
This sequence comes from Hyperolius riggenbachi, assembly GCF_040937935.1. Classification (NCBI taxonomy): domain Eukaryota; kingdom Metazoa; phylum Chordata; class Amphibia; order Anura; family Hyperoliidae; genus Hyperolius; species Hyperolius riggenbachi. The sequence goes on from NC_090646.1 coordinate 562,308,245, forward strand.
GTAGTGCTCACTATGCTACTTTGATAAGGCATACTAACTCTTATAAGGCATGTTAATTCTAATAAGGCATGTCAACTCTGATAAGGCACGTTAACTCTGATCAACCCCTATTAATTCAATCTAACTAGTCATTCTCTGAACTGTTTCCTCCCTGTTCTGTTTTGTACTTTCTTCAGCCTGTTAAATGCTTTCCTGCCATGCAACCATTAGTAGAACATCAGCAGCAATACCAGCACTGGTCTGAGGTCTTGTGTATGTCATCAGATACAGATTCCATATACAGGGGAAGCAGGTTCATTTATGTGATAGTGAAGGTTATTGTATGCTATAAGCAAAGACAATGCTTTTTAAGAGACATTGCTCATAAGCAGGTGGAACGAGGGATAAATTGTCAAGGTCAACTAAATCTAATCTCACCCTACCCAACCCCTAACCCTAATAATATACATTTCACCCTAACTACCTGTTTGATGTTCTGTCATTTTCTGCCAGCCCCCAAACTGAGCTCCCACAGCCTTAACACAAAAAGTGCAGCTGTATATAAATCCACATATATAAAACCAAGTGCTCATAAAAAAAAAAAAAAACATGCTGATATGTACAGGACTTTGATTATACTGTATATAGGCAAATCACTGCACCCAAGCCAATGGAACCAGAACAACCTGTACTGTGTAGAACTGGTCAAACCGTCAATCTCCCTCTCTCCAGTGAAGGGGACATATGGCCACCAGAATGGGGACAGGGTGAGGCTAGCCAGGCACCTGGCAAGTGTGATGAGGGGCCTGGGAATGGAGTCATTTTCTGTATCAATTTGGGGAGACACAAAGAGAGGAAAGGAAGAAAAGATGGGCGTTGTGTAGAATCAGTACATTCAGTCTGTTGACTCCTTCTGGTCCAGTACCTCAGGAATTATTAAAATAGAAGGATCAACACACCAGCCAGACCAGCGGCATTTTTTGAACAAGAGATGGCAGCTTCCATGATCTCTCAGTTTAGGTCTATTTAAGTAGACCAGGCACTCAATTCATTGGATTTTAGACAATTTTGCTCTTAATCACTTTGATTATTTCACAGCGGGCTAATTAAGGAGAATGACTCATGCCTGGAGCCACAGTGGCTTGTATCTGGCTAATTCCTCTGTTGTCACGTACAATGGCGTGGCCTGGCCTATGTGTGCTTGTGCATAAGCACGCTCGTTAGTAGCCCTCATTTCACTGACGTGGTTACAGCATCCACTTCCTGTCACTGGCAAATTGATGTGTCAGTTATTTTCCTCTGTACAAGACTTGCACATTGATTCTGTGTTTTTGTCTCCTTCATGGAGGTGTTCCCCTATTATTTAATGGTTCAGTTATAGTTCACGCTCACTTAGCATTCAAGGCAAATGAAAAATATTGATCATAAACTGCCTCAAAGGTGAGGTCCAATAAATAGTTAATTGGCTGTCATTAAGGTGTTTCTGTTCTCTGAGTTTAATATTTAAAGAGGAACTGCAGTGAAAATAATGTAATGAGTACATTTTTTTACAATAATTATGTATAAATGATTTAGTCAGTGTTTGCCCATTGTAAGATCTTGCCTCTCCCTGATTTACATTCTGACATTTATCACTGGTGGAGACATCTCTCGTCCTGCCACACGATCTCGCGGAATGTTTATTTGTAGAAAGTTATGCACGGGGGGGGGGGAGGGGGAGGGGTGAGACATTGCTTGCTTGGTTGTAAGAAGCCAAATGAACACCTAAGTTGCCCTGGAAAGACGGGTGCCGCCACCTGTGGCAATGATAAAAGCCACGATTAGCGGCAATGAGCAGAAATTTGGTTGCCGGGGCTCCTGATAAAATAGTAGGCTACCCACTGGGCAAATGTCCACTCATTGCCGCTAATCGCAGCTTTTCAGGGGGGGGGGGGGGGTGTTTAAGGAGTGCAGGCACTGCTGAGTACCTGGCATGTATATGGTGTCCCGGACTGGCTGCATCAGGTAAGAAGCGTCTAGGCATGTGTACAGGGCTTTAGAAATGGTTACAATGAATCATCACTCAGGGTGTGGTTCTCCCAATTAGCCAAGATTTAATTCTGCTGGTTAATCTTGCTTATTTTTTTTTTTCTGTTAAACTGGCCCTTAAAAAAAAAGTTACATACTTACATCAGTAAACAGAAGCTTCTGGATACTCCAGAGGCTTCCCTGATCCTTCGCCACTGCGCTCTCCTCCGTGTTCAAGCAGTTTCGCACTACGCATACGCAGGTGCCAAATGTGTTTGCACCTGTGCAGTAGCATTAGTATGGAGCCCCTCATGCACACAGAAAGCTGTGCAGGAGCTGCTCCATGCTACTGTACAGGGGTAGTTCACACTTTGTGCCTGTGCAGTGTGGCTGCGCTTGTACATGGAGGGACGCAAGGAAGGTTTGATTTTAATGTCTACGATTGTTCAGAGGGTCTCAGAGCAGCACTCTGGGGAAGCCTCTGGAACTTCCTCAGGCTTCTCTCTACTGAGGTAAGTATTTAACGTTTTATTTTAGCACATTTTTTATGTCTTATTTATGGCCACTTGCCATTAGGGGGCAGGGTGAGGCAATAACAGAGGACGTCTGCTTTCAGTTTCTATATTTTCTGCTAGTAGAGAGGGGTCAAAGCATTCCAAGATTTTACAGCACAAAGACTTCTGCCCACTGATGTCAAAAGCAGTGCACTAAGGGTAACTCTACTGAAGTTGCTGATGGGTTAAAGGTTACAGGTACCCTTTAGTTACTTCATATTCACTTGAATGCCAAATGTGGTCATATGGCTGCTGGAGGAAAAAAATAAAAATGAATTCCACGAACACATCTCATGTGCAACAACAGTGTACAAGTACCAATTTATCTTATTGTGATTCAAAAAATGCACTAAGATTAGACATTATAGTTTTTAAGGTATAACTGAGGCCAAGTGTGCAGGGCCAGCCCGCTCATGAGGCGGGGTGAAACATTTGCCTCAGGCGGCAAACTTCTAAGGGCGGCACCCGCCCGGGGGGGCCGGCTGCCGACCCGGAGGGGTAGCGGGCAGGTTGGGGGTATTAGGCCTAGCGGTGGGGAGGGGGGTCGGACCCCCCCTCCCTCACCTGGGTCCCCCGATCTGCGCTCCCCTCCAGCCTGTAATTAGGAAGCCGCTGCCAGATCGTAAGAGGCACGGGCGGGGAGGACTCACCTTTTCCGCGTTCCAGCGAGCGCTCCACTGACGTTATTTGTATTTTGCTGCCTGAAAGAGTTACTTTTTAGGCATAGAAGTGACAGCTTCTGTCTTGTCTGTACCTTGTTGGGAATAGAGTAAACCCCACTCATAACAGCCATGAAAGTTTTCCTGGCAGAATACAACTTCGGAGAGCAGAAGGAGATAAAACCAGGTATATAGTTCATGTTTTTAAACTCTGGGACATGTAATAGGCTGCCACTGAGCAAAGACAACAAAACATTCAATCTAGTTTGTAAAGGTTTATATATAAAGTAAAACCATGGGATGTCTAAAAAAAAAAGGTCATTTTTAGGAGTAGGGGAATATATACAATCGTTTATCTCATCAGTTTATTTTCACCTGCGGTTCACTTAAAAGATTTTATTCATGAAAACTTAAAAATTCTAACGGTTTAAATTTTTTCCCTGCTCAATAGTGTTTTTAAAAAATTGCATATAGAGCGTTAAATATTTTCTGTTTTTGAGTTTTTCTGTTGTGCATTATAAACCCGCAGAGCTGCCCTATGTCTCTAGTTACGCTGTACATGATTAGTGGCGAGAGCTCTCCAGCTGTTGATCATGTGTTGACAGGAAAGATACACGGCACACACATGGATTACGTGTTAATATCTCTGGCCTGCAAAATAAAGGAACTTAATTAGATTTGGTCAACATGACTTCAGCACTCCACTTCCTGGAATTCTTCATAGAAAGAGCTCTGCTCAGAGAGTTCACATGGAAGTAAATGACGAGCTGATGTTCTTACCGAGATGATGAAATAAGCCACGTACCAAATGATGATAGCTGTCTTCTATGCTTCTCATGCCCAGCATACGTACCGCGGCCTGGAAAAGCCATGTGTGCTTTATGGGGATGAAGTTTACTGAAATTAATGAAATACATGACAGCGGAATACATTATAGAAACGTAATGACGGATTGAAAATAAACAGCTGGCGGAATACATGCAGCAGATTCCAAGAAAACGGGGAATTTATCTTTAATGAGATGTATACTGTATGAGTAAATTACTTTATATTGCATGGACACAGTAATTATCAGTAATGACGTCTTAGGCTCCTTTCACATAGTGTGTGAGAGAAAACGCGGAAAAGCCGCCGCGGGTGCTCAGAGCAAGGAGGCTGATTCCGTGTCCAATGCGGCAGGTTGCGCGCGTGGGCCTGCATCTGTTAGCATGACTGAATGCAGAGAAACCGCCGCATGTCCTGAGAACAAGGCGGCGGATTCCGCGTCAGATGCGGCGGTTTGCACGCATAGGCCTACATCTGTCGGTATGGCTGAACGCGGAGAAACCGCCGCATGCTCTGATAGCGGTGCGGCTGGGTCCGCATCCAGCACATCGGATGGGTTACAACACATGTCTGGTGTGGCTGGGACTGATAATCCACACAGGTTCAGAAGGACACGCGCGCGCGCTGAGAGGCAGAGCTTTTATGACAGCCAGAAGGGAGTCAGCTGACCAAGCCGGTCAGCTGACAATTCTATCGGTTCTCATTGGTCCAGCACTTAGGTGAGGCGCTGGAGAGCGCTATAGTATATATACTGGGTGCTGGTCATTTCTCTGATGTCTGTCGTTGCGATCACTACGTGGTAGCACTCAGACCTTTTTGTCAGAATCTGTGTTATTCTCTAGACCAGTTCCAGGGTGTTGATGATCACGGACCTCACACCTCAGACTAGGAATACTGTATATTATCTGTGTTATCCTTCAGACTAGTTCCAGGGTGTTGATGTTCACGGACCTCACACCTCAGACTAGGAATACTGTATATTATCTGTGTTATCCTTCTGACCAGTTCCAGGGTGTTGATGATCGCGGACCTCACACCTCAGACTAGGAATACTGTATATTATCTGTGTTATCCTTCTGACTAGTTCCAGGGTGTTGATGATCAAGGAGCTCACACCTAAGACTAGGCATTGTTTGATTATCTGTTATGACTTTCTGCTTTCCTGACCACTCTTCTGATCACTGATTCAGTACCTCGCTATATCTGATACTCTGTTGCCAAACCCTGCGTGCCTTAGGATTACCGAATCAGTCTCCTGTCTTTGTACTTTGTCTGTCCGTGTGTTGCCGACCTGGCTTGCTCGACCTCGAGAACTATCTTCTCAGTTAAGAGATAGTTCACAGATCTGTCAGTGACACTTCACCATTGGTGTCACTCACACTCTGGTCTTTCCCACTCTCAGCCTGACTCCTCCCCTTGGGAAACCTCAGGCCATTGGTGGGAGTCTGTTCTTTGGGCAGTATCCCTTACTGCCTTGCACTCTCTATACGGGTGCTCTCCTCAAGGTATTACTGTTGCACCAAACACTCATATTACTCAGGTGTCCAGAGGTTAGACATATATCTGATTATCGGTGATACTGCAGATTACCGATAATCAGATCCTCTCTGTGTTACACCAATCGTTACAGTCAGGGCCGGATTTGTACTTCCAAGTGCCCTAGGCCAGCTGAAACCAACCGCCCCCTCCCCCCCCCTCATCAAATTCTCTCAAACCCTCTGAGTAGCAATAACTGGTTTGAATGAGCGCCCCTCCATTTTGCTGCTCTGCCCCTCATTTGGCAAAAAAGCAGTGCATGCCCAAAGCATTCCCGGCCTCGGCTGCTGTGTACATTTGAGTGCGAAATTGCAAGGAGCACATGTAGCCAGAGCATGTGCTGCTTCTTTGTCCTCTGTGCGACTGGCTATAGACTACAGTTACAGCCACAAAAAGGTGACAGGGCAGCGCTATTGAAAGAAGCTCATCCAAAACAGAGAACATGTGAGTAGAAGATCTAAAACTACACATGCTGACATAGAAGTGCTTTAAACAGTGACAATATAGTACTTGGGGCAAGGCAAGGAAGGACAGATGAGTCAGTAGGAAGTTTTGAAGTTATTAAAACAGAATGATAACATTTATTAGCTAACTGTAAATAAAAAAGTGAGCCTTTGGCTTCTTCAGATTTTGTATATGTTTGTAGACTTTATACTAACAAGATGTTAAAGCACACAACTATATATACATTTAGCATCAGGAGATACATAGTTTGTTTTGCAAATATAAATAAATGTAATACAATTGCCATCCTGTTTCACTGATAGCTAGCTAGCAAAGTACAATGCTCTTCTAAAATGAGTCAGGAAAGAGTTAAACTGTAGCACAGAGAATGCTGTGGTCATTCCCTAGGACAAAACAAACAAACCATAAATTCAACAGGTCACAGGTCCTTAAGAGCTGAAAAGACCAGTAATAAATCTGACAGCCACGCAGAGGGAGAAGATTCCTGTTTGTGATTCTGAATTTGTGCATGAAAAAAACTTACGGAACTCAAGAGTTCTGCTACTAAACCCAGGCTGGCACTTCTCACAGCAGCTTGTATGTCCCCACCATCATACATACGACATAATCATCAGGTGATAACACATACTGACTGTCCTCAAACACACTCTACACAAGTGAGAGAGATGCAGGGATCTCTGGAATTCAGGCAGACCAGAGCAAAGCAGGGGAAATAATTTACTTTGACATGTGACCTCTTATCTCTCAAAGTCCAGCGCCCTGCTGATTTTTTTCGCCCTAGGCCTTGACCTTGGTGGCCTTCCCAGAAATCCGGCCCTGGTTACAGTGTGCAGTGTGATTTGTGCGCAGAATAAAATTCTACCACAGCGCATCACACCTCACCATTACATGCACTTTGGTCCATGTGGCGCTACCGCAGACAACTTTCAAACTTGCATTGCTTCCTGTACCGCGCACACTATGCGGAAACGTGCTGCAGTGTGGATTTTATCTTCTGTAGCACATTTAAGAACTATAATGGCTGATAACTGAGAAATAATTATTTCTTTCATTTTTTTTTCTTCTCATTCCCTTTCAAATGCATATAAAATAATTTTTTTTTAGCAAAAAGTACCTCCCAAAGAAAGCCTAATTGGTCACGAAAAAAACAATATATAGATCATTTGGGTGTGATCAGTAGTGATAAAGTTATTGGTGAATGAATGGGAAGAGCGTGATGTGCGCAAAAATGCTCTGGTTTTTAAGGGAAATAATCTGTGGTAAGGAAGTGGTTATATTTTTTTTAGTAAAGAGTATAATTTAAATGTAAAATTAAAGGTAATGTACTTATAACTAAATATGCTTAAAACAACTGGGCCTCGATTCACTAAAAGGTGCTAAGTGTTAGCACGACAGTGCAATATGCAGCTAATATGCGTGCAAGCGTTTGCGCGCGCAAAGGTTAGCGCTGTGCGCGAAATGACGCACTGGTGCACGCAAAACATGCAAAATAGCCTGAACAGCTATTTTACACGTGAATGGTGCAATGTTTCGCGCGCCCCGGTGAGAAGTTTTGCGCGCACCGGTACGACATTTCGGGCGCACCAACTTAACTTGCAATCAGTAACAGCTTTGGACGTGCAAACTACTTAGCACCCTATTTTGCACGTCCAAAGCTTTTAGGCGTGCTAACAGTGTTAGCACCCTGTTGTGAATCAAGCCCCTGGAAGGCACATTTCTAACATAAAAAAAATTAGTGTGCTGTTTCCATTTTTGCTAATGTGCTTTCACCACACATCTAACGCAAGCCAATTAGTGCAATTGTTATGCTGAAAAAATGGCCTATATGTATGTGTTGGGTTTTTTTTTTGGGGGGGGGGGGGGGGGGGAATAATGTAAGTCAGTGGAAACGCTGAAAAATCACATTTGTCATGATTTGATTTTCAATTTAATTAGATACAGCGTCATGGAAATTAACTTCATTGATATGTACAGGAAAATTGCATTCCAAAAATCGCAGAATTGCAAATTTGAAAAAATGTGGCCAGAAATTGTGTGAAGGCACCCAAAACAAGGTCCTAATCAATAATGTAGTATACAGTGGGTTGCAAAAGTATTCGGCCCCCTTGAAGTTTTCCACATTTTGTCATATTACTGCCACAAACATGAATCAATTTTATTGGAATTCCACATGAAAGACCAACACAAAGTGGTGTACACATGAGAAGTGGAACGAAAATCATACACGATTCCAAACATTTTTTACAAATAAATAACTGCAAAGTGGTGTGTGCATAATTATTCGGCCCCCTTTGATCTGAGTGCAGTCAGTTGCCTATAGACATTGCCTGATGAGTGCTAATGACTAAATAGAGTGCACCTGTGTGTAATCTAATGTCAGTACAAATACAGCTGCTCTGTGAGGGCCTCAGAGGTTGTCTAAGAGAATATTGGGAGCAACAACACTGTGAAGTCCAAAGAACACACAAGATAGGTCCAAGACAGGTCAGGGATCAAGTTATTGAGAAATTTAAAACAGGCTTAGGCTACAAAAAGATTTCCAAAGCCTTGAACATCCCAAGGAGCACTGTTCAAGCGATCATTCAGAAATGGAAGGAGTACACAACTGTAAACCTACCAAGACAAGGCCATCCACCTAAACTCACAGGCCAAACAAGAAAAGCGCTGATCAGAAATGCAGTCAAGAGGCCAATGGTGACAGTCCAAAGAACACACAAGACAGGTCCAAGACAGGTCAGGGATCAAGTTATTGAGAAATTTAAAACAGGCTTAGGCTACAAAAAGATTTCCAAAGCCTTGAACATCCCAAGGAGCACTGTTCAAGCGATCATTCAGAAATGGAAGGAGTACACAACTGTAAACCTACCAAGACAAGGCCATCCACCTAAACTCACAGGCCAAACAAGAAAAGCGCTGATCAGAAATGCAGTCAAGAGGCCAATGGTGACAGTCCAAAGAACACACAAGACAGGTCCAAGACAGGTCAGGGATCAAGTTATTGAGAAATTTAAAACAGGCTTAGGCTACAAAAAGATTTCCAAAGCCTTGAACATCCCAAGGAGCACTGTTCAAGCGATCATTCAGAAATGGAAGGAGTACACAACTGTAAACCTACCAAGACAAGGCCATCCACCTAAACTCACAGGCCAAACAAGAAAAGCGCTGATCAGAAATGCAGTCAAGAGGCCAATGGTGACTCTGGACGAGCTGCAGAGATCTACAGCTCAGGTGGGAGACTCTGTCCATAGGACAACTATTAGTCATACACTGTACAAAGTTGGCCTTTATGGAAGAGTGGCAAGAAGAAAGGCATTGTTAACAGAAAGCATAAGAAGTCCCATCTGCAGTTTGCCACAAGCCATGTGGGGGACACAGCAACCATGTGGAAGAAGGTGGTGTGTGCATAATTATTCGGCCCCCTTTGATCTGAGTGCAGTCAGTTGCCTATAGACATTGGCCGATGAGTGCTAATGACTAAATTGAGTGCACCTGTGTGTAATCTAATGTCAGTACAAATAGAGCTGCTCTGTGAGGGCCTCAGAGGTTGTCTAAGAGAATATTGGGAGCAACAACACTGTGAAGTCCAAAGAACACGCAAGACAGGTCCAAGACAGGCCAGGGAGACCAAAATGGAATTTTTTGGCCAACATGCAAAACGCTATGTGTGGCAGAAAACTAACACTGCACATCACTCTGAACACACCATCCCCACTGTCAAATATGGTGGTGGCAGCATCATGCTCGGGGGGTGCATCTCGTCAGCAGGGACAGGGAAGCTGGTCAGAGTTGATGGGAAGATGGATGGAGCCAAATACAGGGCAAACTTGGAAGAAAACCTCTTGGAGACTGCAAAAGACTTGAGACTGGGGCGGAGGTTCACCTTACAGCAGGACAATGACCCTAAACATAAAGCCAGGGCAACCATGGAATGGTTTAAAACAAAACATATCTATGTGTTAGAATGGCCCAGTCAAAGTCCAGATCTAAATCCAATCGAGAATCTGTGGCAAGATCTGAAAACTGCTGTTCACAAACGCTGTCCATCTAATCTGACTGAGCTGGAGCTGTTTTGCAAAGAAGAATGGGCAAGGATTTCAGTCTGTAGATGTGCAAAGCTGGTAGAGACATAACCTAAAAGACTGGCAGCTGTAATTGCAGCAAAAGGTGGTTCTACAAAGTATTGACTTAGGGGGCTGAATAATTATGCACACCCCATTTTGCAGTTATTGATTTGTAAAAAAATGTTTGGAATGATGTATGATTTTCGATCCACTTCTCACATGTACACCACTTTGTATTGGTCTTTCACGTGGAATTCCAATAAAATTGATGCATGCTTGTGGCAGTAATGTGACAAAATGTGGAAAACTTAAAGAGGGCCGAATACTTTTGCAACCCACTGTACCTGCCTTATTTATTTACACCCTTTTTTCGATACAGGCATGTCAGTCACAGTATGGGCTTGATTCACTAAACCGTGTTATCTCATAGCACGGCCAAGCTAGCGTTTTTGAGCGCGGTTTAGTGCACAAAATGCTAGCGCGGCCGTGCTATGAGTTAGCACTCCAGGGGAGCATGCATGACACTTTCCCCATATTGGGCTTGATACACAAAAGGGTGCTAACTTACTTAGCATGCCTAAAAGCCCCTTAGCACGCGCACAGTTTCGCGCTAAGTTAGCACGCGCAAAATAACATCGCAGGTGCAACTAAACCATTGCACAGGTGCCCTAAAACATTGCACCTGGTGCTCGCGAAACATCGCACCATGCAACATTTCGGGCGCACCCGATGCGACGTTTTAAGGGCCCCCGGTGCGACAGTTTAGTCGCACTGGGTGCGACGTTTCGCGCGCAACGCCAAACTTTGTGCGCGATCAATAAAAGCTTTGGGAGTGCTAACTGAGTTAGCACCCTTTTGTGAATCGAGCCCTTTGTGTGCAGTGAGATGTAGAGAAACAGCATTTGTGAATTATTATGTGACCCTGCCCAAACCATACTCAGTGTTTGCTTGCATTATAGCCGTGGTGTGGTGTATGCCATTCCCACCAGCTTACCATTAGATATCCATTCAGTGCTTGGACAAGGTCCTATAGCACTCACTGCAAGGAATGCCAAATGCCCCCCCCCCCCAACACACACCTTTTTGTAAGGTGGGGATAATGTACAGTATACAAGTGTAGGGCTTAGCACTATGACGGAATCATTTTTATGGGAGAACTGTAGTCTAATAGCTACATACACAGTCCACATGCAATGTTCTATGCATTTGTCACAGCCATTCCACAAGGGGTTAAAAATGTAGAAAGCGTGATCTTCATTGCCCCTGACCTAAATGTCCTTGCTTAGCTCTAGGTCGTTGTAGAAACGTTCTTATTAAGCCTATCTTCGTCATTATAAACGTGCAATGGCATCAACACTTTGACAGAATAAGCAGAGCTAGAGATGTCCTTGGTCTGTTTTTTTCTTCGGTGACTCATCTTGTATCTATGGCAGCACTATCAGTGTAAGAAATGAAGAAGGACAAGTGATATTTTTATCTTAGTCAACCAAATAAGTTTTAGTATTAAACAATGCTGAAGCTTGCAATTGATATCACATTCCCTTGCCACATAAAGGTTGATTCACAAATCCCCAGTAAAATTGGGATGCGCACAGCAATTTTACCGATAATGATGTAAACAGTAAAGATTTCTCATGGGAAAGCTACTGATTGGGATGAAGTTCAAACCTTGGTTAAAGTTCCTCTTTAAGTTAATACCTCTGTAATTATTCTTACATGCAGTAGATAGGGAAGAAAGGAGCACACACAGGTAGAATGTAGCTCCACCCCTCCTGCTGCCACCTCTGCCAGCGAGATCACATCCAGCCAGCAGCTTGTGTATGGCAGGCTATACCACAGTGAAGAACCTTGATGTTTCACTATGATCACTTTGGACTTCAAATCAGGTTCAAAAAGCTCTTGGTTTTTTTAACATTCCCCTGCATCTAATTGGCAGTTTGAACTTTAAAGTATTCACCGTGTAAATTCTTTGTTCTCTACCGTAGTCTTCCTTTGATAAACTACCCTTTTTTCCTGATTTCATCCCTAAGGTTCATATAGCCAGTTTCTTATTTGTTTACATTTTAAGTGAATTACTTTCTTTAGCAGCAATTTGATTAAACTGTGATTATAAGAGACGCATCATGTATTTTATGCAGGTATGCTGCGACCTGTATAGAATGTGTGACCCATCTGTCCATTGTGTAGCTGACTGTCCTTGTGTGCATTTATGATAAAGGTAAGGAACTGATTTGTTCCATGAATCATCCATTTGTGTCACAATCACAGGCCTGAGGATGGCCGGTTACCAAGGGAATGACTGTGTCACAGCTCTCAGCGATCACATCACAAATGAATCAGTCAAGATCGAGTACAAGAACCACAAAGTCCACATGGTATTTGTGCAGAAAATGTCACATTCAAATTCAATTTAAATTGGTAAAAGCTTTAAGACTACCATCTTAAAATTGCTTTTTGATCTGAATTAGTTTACTGATGCAAAAGGCGCACGTGTATCTTGTCTGCCCACAGCAACAAGAGCTCAGCTATCACCATCAGGCAAAGCCAAGTGCATTTCTTAGATCATCCATGCAACACACACCAAAACCCCATGTGGTTGATTTAGGTGAAGTCTAATAATCATTTATAATAACGCCTGAGTTGCCTACACAATGCGGGTCACAGTAATTGTGCATCGCGCTCATACTTTTCACTGTAAGTAACGGTAAAACGGTCATGCACTCTGTGCATACGGCAACTTCACCATGCCTTTGTGCATATGGGTCACTGGGGTTGATTCACTAAATCTTTTTAGTGTCTTTAATGTTTTGTTTTGTCTCCTATTTTAACATTTTTGTTTGCTTCATTTTATCTTATAATTCAGCAGCAATAAGCACTAATGAGTAAAAGTTTGTATTCTTTTTGTGTTAATTATGCACATAAGCTAACGCATACATGCAAAAAGGGCGTTGGGGGAAAAAAGGGCGCGGGGTGTAAACGATAAGCGGTAATAGCATTTATAAAAATATTGTGTTGTATTTCGTTTACAAATAATGTTTTACAAATTAAAAAAACATTGAATAACGTGTATGAAATTGCAAATTGTGAAAACGATAATTTCCCTGTTTTAAAAGTGAAACTTATAATCACGTTTGTTAAAAAAACGATAATATATGTTTAATCGTTATAATTGTATATTATTGTGAATAACCTTCATTTATCGTTTCTTCTTATAATAAAATCTGAAAATATTGTTTATAACGATGAAAAAAAAATTCAAGTGTGTTCGTAATAACTGTTGTAAAACATTAGTAAATATTACTAACATTTTACTACAACTAAACCTAACCCTACTCTCACACAGAACCCTCCCTGTACCTATCTTTAACCCTTAGACCCCCCTGGTGGTGCCTAACCCCTAAGACCCCCCAGGTGGTGCCTAACCCTAACCACCCCCCTGGTGGTGCCTAACCCCTAGGACCCCCCTGGTGGTGCCTAACCCCTAAGACCCCCCTGGTGGTGCCTAACCCTAAGACCCCCCAGGTGGTGCCTAACCCTAACCACCCCCCTGGTGGTGCCTAACCCCTAGGACCCCCCTGGTGGTGCCTAACCCTAAGACCCCCCTGGTGGTGCCTAACCCTAAGACCCCCCTGGTGGTGCCTAACCCTAAGACCCCCCAGGTGGTGCCTAACCCTAACCACCCCCCTGGTGGTGCCTAACCCCTAGGACCCCCCTGGTGGTGCCTAACCCCTAAGACCCCCCTGGTGGTGCCTAACCCTGAGACCCCCCTTAGTGATCGCTTTATTGTGTGGAGAATAATGTTTTACAAATAGTGACTGTAAAAAATATATTATTAGGTAGCCAGAGGTAGCCCCCCAGGCACATCCATCTTCCTTTCTAGGCACCTGAACAACAATAGCTGTGGCATCAATCATCACATAATCCACCAGTTGCAGTGGGTCACGTGTTTACTGGTGTAATGTAGCTACGAAAAAACATGACGCTGAAGAGGAAGCCAGATGGCTGTGTCTTTCCCGGACTAGATGTGCGACAAACGCAAAATCACTAATTCCGCAGGACGCACATGAATTCCAATGAGTGTGATGGCCCCTCACTCTTTATTTTAGTTCAACTCTATTAGTCATCACAAAGAAAACCTCGGGCCCGATCCAATTCAAGTTTTCTCCTGGGTGATAGTTCACATCTTATCAATAAAATACCTTTTAAGCCACCAGCAAGCATGAAAATACTCAAAATAATTTTGACAGTACCTTTTGGTACTTCTTTAGTTGCAAAGTGCTGAAAAGTTATTTTAAAGTGTACCTGAGGCTGCACAGGGGAGGCAGATGGGACACAGAGGCATGTTCCCTGCTGCAGGACATGCCTCTATGCCCCCCCCCCCCCCCCACTGCTTTCTGCCCCTCTACCATCACACTATCACCCCCCTAATTGCCAACATGCAGCATGTTGACAATCTCGAGGGGAAGGGAGGAGAGATAAAAGCCCACTGGAGGCGTTCCAGAAGGCCTTCCCCAGCTTGCATTCGGCAGCTCTGCCACTCCACAACCGCTCCCCCTGTCGCTCCCCCGCCTCCCTGCACTCTACTCTGTGTGAGACAAGCGGAGCTTCCAGTGCGTGACCCCAGGGGCCACGGAAATAAATGGAACCAATGCCTGCACAGGAGCGACGCAGGGTGGCGGGGATTGTGGCTACCTGATCCGAACAGCCCTAGCATTGTTTTTTTAAGTTAAAATCACCACCTTGGGTTCCCATTAAACAGGAGATGAAAAATTATTTCTAGGAGAAAACGTAGGAGAAAAAGTGAATTGGATCGGGCCCATTTTGTGTTAAAATATAACTCGGCAATAATCCTTCATTTAAAATTTTAGTGCTGGGTTGTGTTGGCTTACTATGAAGAATTCATTCTGTTCATGGTGACTGTCAGCCGTATCGCTGGAAAGATAAATATTCTTGTATCAGGAAGCACCTGGAATATCATGAATAAACTATTTTATAATAGCTACTCTCGATGGGCGAGCATCACGCTGCTGAGTGCAGGCCGGCTTTGCCGAAAATCCCAGCATTATAAAACAGAGATAGGATGAAAGTGATGCTGTGACTTTGGCTGGTATACAGCATTATGTTTTATGAGATGTGATAGCGCTGTGGATACAGGTGCCATCCATGAAAAATAAAAACAGCAACAGAGCAAACCTTAATATTAAAGAGAAAATAAAGAAAAGTTTGTCGCGTGTTACCAGCAATGAGCAGCAGGGCCGGTCCTTGACTTTTTGCTGCCCGAGGCAAACTTGTGAGGATGCCACCCCCAATGGAATGATCACACAGCACCCGACAATTTACTCTACTTTAATGAATATTCTCACATAACATACTGCAGCTCAACACAACAGCACACTGTCTGTCTGTGAGTCTGTGAGTCTCATTCTATTCCGACTCTGACTACATGCTGTTAGTGTAAACACGGTACAAAAACGCTGCCCCGTCTGCCGCCTGATGCAAATGTTTCACCTTGCCTCATGAGAGAACCGGCCCTGATGAGCGGGTACCATTTGGTAAGGCATAAGCCGTAACTGTGATTCTAATAAGACTGGGATATTCCTGACATTGCTGAATACCCATCCAGTATTAGAAAATATTTTCTTTCTGATTAAAGTGGACCTGAACTCTTGCACAGGACAGAAGGAAAACAGAGAAATGCACCATGGATGTATTTAGAGAGTTTAACCTGTCAAACTCCCCCTCATCTGTGACTAATTACAAGTTGTAATTTAACCCAGCAGTGTTAGTTGACTGCCACAGCAGATTAGCTAATTTGAAAGCACAGGATGTTTACATTATGGGCTCGATTCACTAAAGCGTGCTAACATAGTTAGCATGCCTAAAAGCTTTACATGTGCAAACTAGGGTGCTAAGTAGTTTGCACGGGCAAAGCTGTCACTGATCGCGCGCTATTTGGTGCGTGCGAAATGTCGCACCGGTGCGCACGAAACGTCGCACCGTCCACATGCAAAGTACGCTTATCAGGCTATTTTGCATGTGGACGGTGCAACGTTTCGCGTGCACCGGTGTGACGTTTCTTTTGCGTGCATATTAGCATATGCAAAGTCACTTTGCACGTGCTCCTGGGCTTTTCACTGGCGTGCTTACACTTAGCACGCTTTAGTGAATCAAGCCCTTTGTCTGCTTCCATGAAAGCAGGAAGTAGACAGACTGCAGATTTATTTCAGGATCAGCTGTAACAAAGAAATGTTTTTCTTTAAAAGTTATTTTGCTCTTGTTTATCTTTTAGAGCAGAGAGGAAGTTTTGAGTTCAGGTCCACTTTAAAGTGGAATAACCAGGTTCTCATTTCTCCAGATTATGGAATAACCTAAATAAAGTAGCATCAGCTGTAAAGAAATGACTATCACATAATATCAATCCAGCTAATATGAACTAGTGAGAGGAGGGATAGGTCATAGTAAAATATCAGTAAATATTACCAATATTCTACTATATGAATGAAGTAGTAGAATATCGGTAAATTTACCGATAATCTACTACCAGATATTTCCTGCACCCTTTTCAACTGGCGTCTTTTTTAAATGTACACCAAAGCATTGCTTTCCAATCACTGGTGGATTTCAGCTGGTGTATTGCCTTTCCATGACTTTTTGCTGCTTTTCTTTATGAGTTCAAAACTAATTCCCTTTGTCATTCCTACTACACCTAAATTAATGTATTGACATATTTGTTTGGATTTCTTTAGTTATCAACAACTTACATCTTCCCTTGCTGACACAGTAGGTTCTGTTTGGAAGGCAGCTTTGGTAGTCTGTATCATTTGCTTACTAATCATACAGTGCAAGGAGGGAGAGGGAATTGTGGGGAAGCAGTGTCATTTTTGTGCTGGGTCCCTCGTTTCTATGAAAGCAGGAAATTTGGGTGCCGGAGGCACAGTGGAGGCTTGAGCACCTCATAGCCGCCCATGTCAATATTGGTACATATACATGAAGCGCCGGCTATTTGTAGCTAAGGGTTCGCCTAATGGACTTCGCCCTCTATTTTATCCTTTACAGCGACAAGCATGGTAATCAGTGGGTTTGTGTGTGTGTGTAGTGGGGAAGGTTAAGGTTAGGCATCCTGAGTGGAAAAGGATTAGGCATTGGTGGGGGGATCGGTTAGGGTTAGGCATTGGTGGGGGGATCGGTTAGGGTTAGGCATTGGTGGGGGGAGTTATGGTTAAGGATAAGCATTGGTGGGGGGGATCGGTTGGGGTTAGGCATTGGTGGGGGGGGGGGGGGGGTGTTATGGTTAAGGCTAGGCATTGATGGGGGGGATCGGTTGGGGTTAGACATCATTGGGCGGGGGAGTGTTGGTTAAGGATAGGCACTGGTGGGTTGATTGGTTAGGGTTAGGCATTGTGGGGGAGGCAGATGGGGTAAGGCATCCTTAAGGTGGGGTGGGGAGTGTGTTAACCACTTGAGGACCTAGGGCTTTACCCCCCTTAAGGACCGGCCACTTTTTTTCCATTCAGACCACTGCAGCTTTCACGGTTTATTGCTCGCTCATACAACCTACCACCTAAATGAATTTTGGCTCCTTTTCTTGTCACTAATAAAGCTTTCTTTTGATGCTATTTGATTGCTCCTGCGATTTTTACTTTTTATTATATTCATCAAAAAAGACATGAATTTTGGCAAAAAAATGATTTTTTTAACTTTCTGTGCTGACAGTTTTCAAATAAAGTAAAATTTCTGTATACATGCAGCGCGAAAAATGTGGACAAACATGTTTTTGATAAAAAAAAAACCATTCAGTGTATATTTATTGGTTTGGGTAAAAGTTATAGCGTTTACAAACTATGGTGCCAAAAGTGAATTTTCCCATTTTCAAGCATCTCTGACTTTTCTGACCCCCTGTCATGTTTCATGAGGGGCTAGAATTCCAGGATAGTATAAATACCCCCCAAATGACCCCATTTTGGAAAGAAGACATCCCAAAGTATTCACTGAGAGGCATAGTGAGTTCATAGAAGATATTATTTTTTGTCACAAGTAAGCGGAAAATGACACTTTGTGAGGAAAAAAAAAAAAAAAAAAAGTTTCCATTTCTTCTAACTTGCGACAAAAAAAAATGAAATCTGCCACGGACTCACCATGCCCCTCTCTGAATACCTTGAAGGGTCTACTTTCCAAAATGGGATCATTTGTGGGGTGTGTTTACTGTCCTGACATTTTGGGGGGTGCTAAATTGTAAGCACCCCTGTAAAGCCTAAAGGTGCTCATTGGACTTTGGACCCCTTAGCGCAGTTAGGCTGCAAAAAAGTGCCACACATGTGGTATTGCCGTACTCAGGAGAAGTAGTATAATGTGTTTTGGGGTGTATTTTTACACATACCCATGCTGGGTGGGAGAAATATCTCTGTAAATGACAATTTGTTAATTTTTTTTACACACAATTGTCCATTTACAGAGATATTTCTCCCACTCAGCATGGGTATGTGTAAAAATACACCACAAAACACATTATACTACTTCTCCTGAGTACGGCGATACCACATGTGTGGCACTTTTTTGCACCCTAACTGCGCTAAAGGGCCCAAAGTCCAATGAGTACCTTTAGGATTTCACAGGTCATTTTGAGAAATTTCGTTTCAAGACTACTCCTCACGGTTTAGGGCCCCTAAAATGCCAGGGCAGTATAGGAACCCCACAAATGACCCCATTTTAGAAAGAAGACACCCCAAGGTATTCCGTTAGTAGTATGGCGAGTTCATAGAAGATTTTATTTTTTGTCACAAGTTAGCGGAAAATGACACTTTGTGAAAAAACACAATTAAAATCAATTTCCGCTAACTTTTGACAAAAAATAAAATCTTCTATGAACTCACCATACTCCTAACGGAATACCTTGGGGTGTCTTATTTCTAAAATGGGGTCATTTGTGGGGTTCCTATACTGCCCTGGCATTTTAGGGGCCCTAAACCGTGAGGAGTAGTCTTGAAACCAAATGTCGCAAAATGACCTGTGAAATCCTAAAGGTACTCATTGGACTTTGGGCCCTTTAGCGCAGTTAGGGTGCAAAAAAGTGCCACACATGTGGTATCGCCATACTCGGGAGAAGTAGCACAATGTGTTTTGGGGTGTATTTTTACACATACCCATGCTGGGTGGGAGAAATACCTCTGTAAATGGACAATTGTGTGTAAAAAAATCAAAAGATTGTCATTTACAGAGGTATTTCTCCCACCCAGCATGGGTATGTGTAAAAATACACCCCAAAACACATTGTACTACTTCTCCCGAGTACGGCGATACCACATGTGTGGCACTTTTTTGCACCCTAACTGCACTAAGGGGCCCAAAGTCCAATGAGTACCTTTAGGATTTCACAGGTCATTTTTGTTTCAAGACTACTCCTCACGGTTTAGGGCCCCTAAAATGCCAGGGCAGTATAGGAACCCCACTAATGACCCCATTTTAGAAAGAAGACACCCCAAGGTATTCCGTTAGGAGTATGGTGAGTTCATAGAAGTTTTTATTTTTTTGTCACAAGTTAGCGGAAATTGATTTTAATAGTTTTTTTTCACAAAGTGTCATTTTCCGCTAACTTGTGACAAAAAATAAAAACTTCTATGAACTCACCATACTCCTAACGGAATACCTTGGGGTGTCTTCTTTCTAAAATGGGGTCATTTGTGGGGTTCCTATACTGCCCTGGCATTTTAGGGGCCCTAAACCGTGAGGAGTAGTCTTGAAACCAAATGTCGCAAAATGACCTGTGAAATCCTAAAGGTACTCATTGGACTTTGGGCCCCTTAGCGTACTTAGGGTGTAAAAAAGTGCCACACATGTGGTACCGCTGTACTCAGGAGAAGTAGTATAATGCGTTTTGGGGTGTATTTTTACACATACCCATGCTAAGTGGGAGAAATATCTCTGTAAATGACAATTGTTTGATTTTTTTACACACAATTGTCCATTTACATAGAAATTTCTCCCACCCAGCATGGGTATGTGTAAAAATACACCCCAAAACACATTATACTACTTTTCCTGAGTACGGCGGTACCACATGTGTGACACTTTTTTGCAGCCTAGGTGCGCTAAGGGGCCCAACGTCCTATTCACAGGTCATTTTGAAGCATTTGTTTTCTAGACTACTCCTCGCGGTTTAGGGCCCCTAAAATGCCAGGGCAGTATAGGAACCCCACAAGTGACCCCATTTTAGAAAGAAGACACCCCAAGGTATTCCGTTAGGTGTATGGCGAGTTCATAGAAGATTTTATTTTTTGTCACAAGTTAGTGAAAAATGACACTTTGTGAAAAAAAACCAATAAAAATTAATTTCCGCTAACTTTTGACAAAAAATTAAATCTTCTATGAACTCATCATACACCTAACATAATACCTTGGGGTGTCTTTTTTTTTCTAAAATGGGGTCACTTGTGGGGTTCCTATACCGCCCTGGCATTTTACAGGCCCAAAACCGTGAGTAGTCTGGAAACCAAATGTCTCAAAATGACTGTTCAGGGGTATAAGCATCTGCAAATTTTGATGACAGGTGGTCTATGAGGGGGCGAATTTTGTGGAACCGGTCATAAGCAGGGTGGCCTTTTAGATGACAGGTTGTATTGGGCCTGATCTGATGGATAGGAGTGCTAGGGGGGTGACAGGAGGTGATTGATGGGTGTCTCAGGGGGTGGTTAGAGGGGAAAATAGATGCAATCCATGCACTGGGGAGGTGATCGGAAGGGGGTCTGAGGGTTTGGCCGAGTGATCAGGAGCCCACACGGGGCAAATTGGGGCCTGATCTGATGGGTAGGTGTGCTAGGGGGTGACAGGAGGTGATTGATGGGTGTCTCAAGGTGTGATTAGAGGGGGGAATGGATGCAAGCAATGCACTGGCGAGGTGATCAGGGCTGGGGTCTGAGGGCATTCTGAGGGTGTGGGCGGGTGATTGAGTGCCCTAGGGGCAGATAGGGGTCTAATCTGATAGGTAGCAGTGACAGGGGGTGATTGATGGGTAATTAGTGGGTGTTTAGGGTAGAGAATAGATGGAAACACTGCGCTTGGGTGGTGATCTGATGTCGGATCTGCGGGCGATCTATTGGTGTGGGTGGGTGATCAGTTTGCCCGCAAGGGGCAGGTTAGGGGCTGATTGATGGGTGGCAGTGACAGCGGGTGATTGATGGGTGGCAGTGACAGGGGGTGATTGATGGGTGGCAGTGACAGGGGGTGATTGATGGGTGATTGATAGGTGATTGACAGGTAATCAGTGGGTTATTACAGGGGAGAACAGATGTAAATATTGCACTGGCGAATTGATAAGGGGGGGTCTGAGGGCAATCTGAGCGTGTAGGCGGGCGATTGGGTGCCCGCAAGGGGCAGATTAGGGTCTGATCTGATAGGTAACAGTGACAGGTGGTGATAGGGAGTGATTGATGGGTGATTGATGGGTAATTAGTGGGTGTTTAGAGGAGAGAATAGATGGAAACACTGCGCTTGGGTGGTGATCTGATGTCGGATCTGCGGGCGATCTATTGGTGTGGGTGGGTGATCAGATTGCCCGCAAGGGGCAGGTTAGGGGCTGATTGTTGGGTGGCAGTGACAGGGGGTGATTGATGGGTGATAGGTGATTGGCAGGTGATTGACAGGTGATCAGTGGGTTATTACAGGGAAGGACAGATGTAATTAATGCACTGGCGAATTGATAAGGGAGGGGGGGGGGGTCTGAGGGCAATCTGAGCGTGTGGGCGGGTGATTGGGTGCCCGCAAGGGGCAGATTAGGGTCTGATCTGATAGGTAACAGTGACAGGTGGTGATAGGGGGTGATTGATGGGTAATTAGTGGGTGTTTAGAGAAGATAACAGATGTAAACGATACATTTGGGAGGTAATCTGACGGCGGGTTTGCGGGCGATCTAATGGTGTGGGTGGGTGATCAGATTGCCCGCAAGGGGCAGGTTAGGGGCTGATTGATGGGTGGCAGTGACAGGGGGTGACAGGGGGTGATTGATGGGTGATAGGTGATTGGCAGGTGATTGACAGGTGATCAGTGGGTTATTACAGGGAAGAACAGATGTAATTAATGCACTGGTGAATTGATAAGGGGGGGTCAGAGGGCAATCTGAGCGTGTGGGCGGGTGATTGGGTGCCCGCAAGGGGCAGATTAGGGTCTGATCTGATAGGTAACAGTGACAGGTGGTGATAGGGGGTGATTGATGGGTAATTAGTGGGTGTTTAGAGAAGATAACAGATGTAAACGATACATTTGGGAGGTAATCTGACGGCGGGTTTGCGGGCGATCTAATGGTGTGGGTGGGTGATCAGATTGCCCGCAAGGGGCAGGTTAGGGGCTGATTGATGGGTGGCAGTGACAGGGGGTGATTGATGGGTGATAGGTGATTGGCAGGTGATTGACAGGTGATCAGTGGGTTATTACAGGGAAGAACAGATGTAATTAATGCACTGGTGAATTGATAAGGGGGGGTCAGAGGGCAATCTGAGCGTGTGGGCGGGTGATTGGGTGCCCGCAAGGGGCAGATTAGGGTCTGATCTGATAGGTAAAAGTGACAAGTGGTGATAGGGGGTGATTGATGGGTGATTGATGGGTAATTAGTGGGTGTTTAGAGGAGAGAATAGATGTAAACAATGGATTTGGGTGGTGATCTGATGTCGGATCTGTGGGCGATCTATTGGTGTGGGGGGGTGATCAGATTGCCCGCAAGGGGCAGGTTAGGGGCTGATTGATGGGTGGCAGTGACAGGGGGTGATTGACGGGTGATTGATGGGTGATTGACGGGTGATTGACAGGTGATTGACAGGTGATTGACAGGTGATCAGGGGGATAGATGCATACAGTAAACAGGGGGGGGTGGTCTGGGGGGGGGGTCTGGGGAGAATCTGAGGGGTGGGGGGTGATCAGGAGGGGGCAGGGAGCAGGGGGGGGGGATAAAAAAAAAATAGCGTTGACAGATAGTGACAGGGAGTGATTGATGGGTGATTAGGGGGGTGATTGGGTGCAAACAGGGGTCTGGGGGGTGGGCAGGGGGGGGTCTGATGGGTGCTGTGGGCGATCTGGGGCAGGGGGGGGAGAAATCAGTGTGCTTGGGTGCAGACTAGGGTGGCTGCAGCCTGCCCTGGTGGTCCCTCGGACACTGGGACCACCAGGGCAGGAGGCAGCATGTATAATACACTTTGTAAACATTACAAAGTGTATTATACACTTTGTATGCGGCGATCGCGGGGTTAACATCCCGCCGGCGCTTCCGTATAGCCGGCGGGATGTTGCGGCGAGCGAGCGGTGACAGGCGCCGGCGGAGGATCGCGTCACGGATGACGCGATCGCTCCGCCCATGCCCTTAAATGGACCGCCGCCTCTGTGGGTGAGGCCGTCCTGCAGGGCTCCACTTCCCCGCCGCCCCTGTGTAGTGGGCGGTCGGGAAGTGGTTAAAGGACAACTGAAGCGAGAGGAATATGAGGGCTGCCATATTTTTTTCCTTTTTGTCCTGCTGATCCTCTGCCTGTAATCATTTTAGCCATAGACCCTGAACAAGTATATGAGATCAGGTGTTTCTGACATTATTGTCAGATCTGGAAAGATTAGCTGCAAGCTTGTTTCTGGGGTTATTCAGATGTTACTGCAGCCAAATAAATCCGTAGGCTGTCAGGTAACTGGTATTGTTTAAAAGGAAATAAATATGGCAGCCTCCATAGTCTTCTCACTTCAGTTGTCCTTTAAGGTTAGGTATCCGTGGAGGGATTGGATAGGGTTAGAGATCAGTGTAGGGAGGGTTCTGTGTGAGAATAGAGTTAGGTTTATTGATATCTTGTTAATGGAATTATCAATGTACAGTAGTGGACTATGGGTACATTTACTGATATTCTACTAGACCATTTCCCGACACCCTTTTGCCATGTGTGCTCGTTCTATAGCTGTACCAGTGAGTATATTTGTAACATTTAATCTCTATTTCTGTAATGTTTTAAAGTTACAAGATACTGGGTGAAATCCTTTCCCTGCGACCCGCCTCCAGTCTTCCTCTTCATGGCTTCTTGAATTGTGTTGAACATGTTATTATATAATTGGATTTTTGATAAGACTTGCATAGTATTTTCGGCTCCATGTTAATTACCGTGAGTTGCTAAGGACCTGGCACCAATAATGTATGTTCTTCATTAAGCATCATTTCCTCCAGCCAGGCAGAGGCTCTTGTTCTCATCCTTTGTGCTAGTAATGTCTTTCATTGTTTCTGCTTTTGTCATTAGTTGAATAGCTGCTTTCAAAAGAAATGTGTGCACACTCGGTTATTCTTTTGGACAGTAGGTCTTTCTTGCTTCAGATTTGTCTACTACAAAGTCATCATGTATTTTGTAAAAAAAAATTTTTGTAGTTTCAAAATTTTTTATGGTTGGAACATTGGCAATTTAACAATACCAATTTTTAGTAAAAAACAAAACAAAACAGTGTAGTCACATGTTACTTTCCATTCATAGAATATGCTGAAAGCGTGCAACATTTTTTTTCACGTAGAAAGATAAACAGAGAGGAGTATAGGGAGCGCATGGAAGGGAGTGCAATGTCCGAAAGTAAGATTAGTGCACGTTGCACAATGGGGTTGACCCACATTAACCCACATTCTCAGATGCCACGATTGTATTCACCACCTTTAAAGAGGAACTTTAACCAAGGTTCAAACCTCATCCCAGTCAGTAGCTGGTACCCCTTTCCCATGAGAAATCTTTACCTTTTCTCAAATAGATCATCTGGGACATCTGTATGGCCGATATTATGGTAAACTCCCTCCCACAGTGTGATGTCACTTGACAGGAAACTTGACAGGCATCCTATTGGGCCAATAAAAGTGCTGGGATAATGTCCTTTAAAGTGATTGGACCTGCAGGGACTCAGGGCAGGACAAGTGGAGCTCTCGTCATTGCCAATTAGCAGGCATACGTTTGGAGTGCTCGCTATGCTACTCTGATAAGGTGTGCTAACTCTGATAAGGCATGCTAACTCTGATAAGGCATGCTATTTGTCTTAGTGAATCAACTCCAGAGAGCCTGATTTACAAAGCGGAAGGACTGCAGCTTGTGCTTTTTCAGCTTATTATTATGCTGTAGAACCAACACTCAAGGGATGGGATGTGATCAAATGCCCAAGCTGTGATGCATGTACACTTGGAAGAGAACATCAGAGTTCTGTGGTTCCATTGTAATAACAAATACTGTGAATGTGTCTGTGGTTCCCTATATGCCAGGCTCATTAACTCCTCCCACCGCTCCTCTCCAGCTGCCCCTCTTCACAAGTCCCTTCACTGGCTCCCTGTCCCCTTGAGAATTCAATTAAAAACCGCGCTTCCTGGCATATAAATCCCTCCATCATACCTCCCCTTTGTATCTCAGATACTCTCCAACCCGCTCTCTCCACTCCTCCAATACTCTATGGATGTCCACCCCACTAATGTGCTCTTCTCCCCCCACCCCTCGGAATTAAATCCTATTTGGCAGGGCCCTCCTCCCCGTGTACTGTTCTCTGCCACCATGTGGACTCTGTGACTTGTGTGCTATCCCAACCCCTACTGATACATCACTATTTTGTTCACCTTTGTAACATATTGTGTTGTAATGTCTTGCCTATCTACAGTATTGTACAGCACTGCGTAGTATGCTGGCGCTTTATAAATAATAATATTTATGACTGGGCATTGGACTGCTATGGCTGCAGACCCCCAGCACCAGTGAGGTATTTTCCAAATATTCTTGGATTTGGATTTTAAACTTTTCTGGATAAAAAATGTTCATTTGGAATTAATGGAATGAAGCCAATGTAGCTAAACTCTTATCTAACCTAGGCTGAACAGATGATCCAGATGTTTAACTGATGTGAGCAAAAAGGATACATCTTTTATTGAATAACTATGGCATAAAGTGGGGTAACGCTGAAATGTGTGCTGACTGAAGCTTGGCTGTAAAACAAAGCGAATAGTCACCCTTTCATACATTTGACACAAAGGTTTGTTCTGTAATGTTTAAAATGGGTTTCATAAAGTCTGTAAACTCAGGACGTTTGAAAAACAGTAAATAATAAATGCTTGTTTTGTACTCTCATTGCTGTGCCGTGAGTGTCGGACACATGGAATTTCCAATGAGCTGGCAGTTGTGTTTGCAGACTTGTATGACAAAGCTTGTGATGGTGTTACACAAGCATATGTCGTTAAAACATACCAACTGTTTGTTTTGACTAATCTTCTAGACAATGTAAATGTACTCCTGCTGGAGAATACTTGAATTATTGAATAGCGGAAGAGCTGGGTCAGAGGAAAGCTATGCTGCTACAAGATAAGGGACTACACTTTGTTACTGTTAAACTGATGCTGCTTTTAAAGTGCAAGTATACCTTCATACTATTTCTTCCTGCAATTTTTTTATTTGTTGTGTACTTTTAAAGAGAAACCGTAACCAAGAATTGAACTTCATCCCAATCAGTAGCTGATACCCCCTTTCCCATTAGAAATCTTTTCCTTTTCTCAAATTGGTCACCAGGGGGCTCTGTATGGCTGATATTGCTGTGAAAACCCTCCCACAGTGTGATGTCAGAACCATGGTCCTGACAGTTTCCTGTTTTTGAACCTCATTGCATTGTGAGAAATAGCTGTTTACAACTGTTTCCAACTGCCAGAAAAACAAGCAGCATCTCTTTCCAGTGACATCACCTGCCAGCAGTAAAAACGTCACCATGTGATAAATGTCCGAATGCAAATCAGGGAGAGGAAAGATTTTACAGTAAGCATACACTGACTAAATCATTTATACATAATTATTGTAAAAATGAAGCACTTTTTTATTACATTATTTTCACTGGAGTTCCTCTTTAAATTTTCCACCAACAAGTGATATGCCTAAGCAATGAATAAGGGGGTGTATCCAATAAATTGCGTTAAGCAAAATTACATGCCTTAAAGAGAACCCGAGCTGGCTTTTCTTTTGTAATAAAAAAACATACTATTTGATCCGGGCAGTGAGCCAGATCAGATAGTGTCCACCACCGCCGCTCCCCGGCCCCCCTGGAGCCTGTAATGGCTTACTTTCACTTCCAGGGGTCAGGGCTCATGATGCTGCAATCAGAGCTCTGTCCTCTCACCTGAAAAGCACAGAGCTCAGAAAGGCCAGGAACAACCAGGGATTGGTCGGGGGATTGGTGGTGAAGGGCCAGTGAGAGGAGAGATGCCCAGAGTGGGTGTTTTGCAGGAGTGCCTCTCCTGCAAGGTGTAGCTCCATGTCAGCAGTTTTAGGGGGTGACAGCAGGGCCAAAGGGGAGGGGGGGGGGGCTGAGAGCAGACACAGAAGCATGTCATGGATCAGGGAACATGCCTCTGTGTGCTATCCCCCCCCCCCTCCCCACACCACCTTGGGTACACTTTACCGAAGTTTTCTCCTAGGTTATATTTTGAAACTTGTCAATAAAATGTATTTTAAGCCCCCAGAAAGCTATAAAATACTCAAAATAATTTTGATAGTACTTTTTTACTTACTTTTTGTTACTTTTTCTGTTGAAAACCACTAGGAAGTTATTTTAAATAGAAGATGAAAAATGATCTCTCAGAAGAAAACTCAGGAGATAAAGTGAATTGCATATGGGCCAATGAGTAGAGCCGGATGCAATAAATGACATGCAATGCATTACACTGTACTTATCGTGCGCAAGACTTTATTGCATACACCCCTATGTGTTTTGTGAAGAATTCCTTTTTACACAATACTAGCTGCATTTTTATTGCTGCCTGTGAAAGAAAGCTAAGTAGCAGATAGCACGCTTGCCTTACAGCCCGGGAGGCCCAGGTTCAGACTTGGCCAGGATACTATCTGCAAGGAGTTTTTGTATCCTTCCTCAAACATACTCAGAGGATCTCACACTCAAATGGTCTCTCCACAAGTTTCCAGATACCACCCCAGTTTCAGCCTCTGTCCTGCACACGGTCTTCTCCTGCCCCCTACTAGAATTACCACCTTACATTTGCATACATCAGACTTCTCATGAGACTGTCCATGATTTAGAATTTCCTTCCAAAACACATCCGTCACTCTCCAAGTCTTATCTTATATTATAAACCAAGGTCATTTCCTTTCATCCTTTGACCAAGCATTGTCAAGCAGAATGTGATTTATGAAACACACCACCTCCAGATATACTCCCTGTGCATTTACCTCCTCCTGTTTACTCCCTATTTGTTTAGATTGTAAGCTCACATGAGCAGGATGCTCTCCACTTTATTTCTGGTAAGATGCTGTACATTTTGTTAGTCACAGCGTATTACTCATTGTGACTTTTATGTTGTCATCTAGCCAGAAAAGGATGAAGATGCAATGGAGCTCTAGGCAATATAGCAGGTTTTGCTCACCACTTATGATCACACCTGGCTTTTTTTTCAGCAAGATTTGTTGGGGGCGAGCATCCCCCAGGCCCTCTCTCCAGGCCACTGCCTAGGTTTGTCTTGTGGATGATCTGGCTCTGCATCTAACTCTGTATTGTGTACGAATGTCTGCATTTTTTTGTACCCATGTTAGTCAAATATTTCAAATGTCACGTCTTTGCAACCAGGTCAACAGTGCACCAATCAGAGGACGAATCGCCCCCTAAGGCTATGATCACATTATAAATCGTAAAATTATTTTTCAAGCGCTGAGCAATTTTTTGCGTTTTTTAAAATCGCCCTTCCCTGCGCTTTCTAAGTGCTTTTCTAAGCACTTTTGCTGAGCAATTTTTTTTTCACTTCCTGATGTCACCTGGAAAGGAATAAATACAATGTATTTATTCATAGAAGCGCTCGGGAAATCGCTATACAAAGTGCTTTTTCTAGCACTTTGCAATTTCCCAATAACTTCCATTCTAGGCAAATCGCCCCAAAAATGGTACAGGCATCGCTTTTCGGAGCGGATCGCAAGCGAACCGCTCAGATGTGAACACTCTCATTGGGAATCATTGCACAAGTGCTTTTAGGGCAATTTTCAAAATCGCTGTCGCTTAAAACCCCCCCAAAACTCTCTAGGTGTGAACAAGTCCAAAGGGCTAGTTCAGGCATGGGCAAACTCGGCCCTCCAGCTGTTATGGAACTACAAGTCCCACAATGCATTTGCCTTTATGAGTCATGACTGTGGCTGTCAGACTCCTGCAATGCATTGTGGGACTGGTAGTTCCTTAACAGCTGGAGGGCCAAGTTTGCCCATGCCTGGGCTAGTTCCTAGTTAAAGTGGATCAAAACGAATGCTTTCAAAACAGATCAATTTTCCACAATTTTGTACGTTTGTAGCACACGTTTTCAGTATGTTTTAATGTATGGTACAAATGTAAAAATCTATTGGGTGTTTTTAACCACTTAAGACTATCTGGATGGATATATCCGACCAGATAGACTGTGCTGCTGCCACTGCGCCGGGCACGCTCCCGCACGAGCTCCCGCCTCCTTCTGATAGCCCCCAGATCAATGAATGAGAACATAGTTTCCCATCTTCCTTGTAGTTCCTGGAAGGGAGAACTTTCACTTCAAGGATTTTTTGACTGTGGCCATCTTGTGGCCAAATAGTAAAACTATACCCACATGTATTTTTTATTAAACAAACCCACAATATTACATTTAAAATTAACTGTTTACCTCCCACACCAAAAATGACCCAAATAAAATTTTTAATAAAAAAAATTAGAATAAAAAAACAAAAAACATAGTTACCTAAGGGTCTGAACTTTTTGAAAATGCATGTCAAGAGAATATATTACTATATTTTTTTAAATTATAAGCTTGTAAATAGTGATGGACGCAAATTGAAAAAATGCACCTTGATTTCCAAATAAAATATCGGCGCCATACATTGTGATGGGGACATAATTTAAATTGTGTAATAACCAGGTGAAATGGGCAAATAAAATACACGGGTTTGAATTACGGTAGCATGTATTAATTTCAAACTATAATGGCTAAAACCTGAGAAATAATTAATTTTTCCATTTCTTTCTTAATCTTCCTGTTAAAATGGATTTAGAAAAAATAATTGTTAGCAAAATGTACCACCCAAAGAAAGCATAATTGGTGGCGGAAAAAACAAGATATAGATCAATTAATTGTGATAAGTAGTTATAAAGTTATTGGTGAATGAATGGGAGGTGAAAGTTGCTCGGATGCATAAGGTGAAACAACATTGTAGGCTGAAGTGGTTAAAATGGTAATGTACATTTTTTGATCAATAGGAAGAAATTGGGAGTTGTTATGCTGTACCAAGCAATTATTTATTTTGTTTAATGTACCGCTTTATTTCTTAATGTACCATTTAATGTTAATGTACCGTTTTACATGTTAATGCTAATGTACCGAATGTAAATGTGAGACTGCTAGTATGCAAGTGGATTTTAATGTAGCATGGTCGGCATGTTTGAAGCCCTACTCGAGCCCTGCTTTTAACAGGAAGTCTGCAAAAATGATGCTGAGGGAAGGAGTAAGAAGTTTAGACAATCCGCTTTGACATAGGATTTGTGTGCAAAGTTCTGTGTGTGGAAGGAAGGTCGTGTTGTTGCATTGCCTTTCATTGCCTCAGTGGGCATCCACTCTCAGGTAAGATGTGCCAAGTTCGGAGTCTCTGCTCAGTTTTCATGAACGTATCCAACGTTGCAAGTCAAGACGGCCAATAATTTTAGCATTGGGATCGGTTTCTCCATTTTGCCCACTCCAAAAAACGAACCGAATGGGTACGTTTTTACTGCAAGTGTGAAATGGCCCTAAAGCCTCATTTCTCCCTCGTCTCCAGGGCACGCACATTCAGGAATGTTCGTTTACATAAAATACTGCTGAGCTTCCTGTGAGCTTATTTCACTGTTCTGATTGTTACCCTTACTTATCCTAACCACATATTCCATATATACGTGAACAGCCAGACAGTGAAAAAGAGATTATTCTGCTTCACTAGCAAGAGACAGGGCTATTTTTCCTGGACCGTCCTAAGCTTGTGTGGATGTTTCTCCGATTTTCCAGCATTGACAGGAAGGATGAGAAGAGGACGACACAGCTGTAGAGTCTTGATGAGATTTATTCCAACAGTATACAGAAGTCTTGACAGTGAATATTTTCCTCAGATGAGATACTAGAGAAAGCGTTTCCATCTGTCATAAGGCTATAATTAAATGATGGTTGCAAGGATTGCTGATCCTATGTGCTCAATAAATGACTGCTTCCAGAAATGAAAATAAATCTCTTGCATGATGGCAGCAGAAATATAAGAGCCTCATATTTGTTGGCTACAAGAATAGGTAAAGGAGGAGAATGCGAGAATAATGTCAAAAGAATTAAGGTTGGTCCACATTACAAGCAGGGCTAGATTTCTGGAAAGGACACAAAGGCCCGGGTCTTGGGCGGCAGCTGGCCAAGGGGCGGCTGGACATAGAAGAGGGATTGCTGCATGTGGAAGTAGAGGTTGCAAATGGAATACAGAGGTTGCAATTAAGGAACAAGACATGGAAATAGGCAGCTGCAGCCCAAGGTACCTGTGTAGAACTGAAGGTGGCATAACTAAGGGGGCAGCACAAGGAATAGGAATGGGGTGCAGCACATGAAAGGGAAGCTGCAAGAAAGTTGGTCTGGGGGCAGAAAAAGTATAAATACGGCCTTGATTACAAGGCACCCAGCCTTAGTGGGCAATGTATCTGATGTTATCCAATGCACTCCTCCCACCCTGTTGGTCTGTTGAGGTCTTCTCACTATCTGCAGAGCAGAAGCGTACAACACTCAAAGTGCCCATACATTGCTCATTTGTGTTATCGATATCCCACTAATTTGATTATTATTTTTGAATCTGGTGGAGATTGATGCTAGTGTGCTGGAAAGATCTCACTTGAAAGTGTTCAGTCTGGTGTGCAATGGTGATGGCATTCGATCTTAGGACCTAACAGACCCCTGGCCTTGTCTCTTCTTATGTAATGTGTCTACCCAGGACCCATGGAGAGTGTGTAAGCAGCTCACCCATCTGCCGCGAGCCTCCTTTATCGTTTTCTCTCCATTACCACCTGGGGTGCTTTTACTCTGTGATGTCATGCACCTCCAACGTGGTCATGGAGTATGGAGCAGGGATGGTCGTAGTCAGCCAACTTCGCTACGCTGGAAAAGTTTAACACAATTACGCTTCGCCAAACTACAGCTTCAAAATCAACTATTCGCTTCATATGCATTTCGTAGACTACGCGTTAAAATATGCAATTACGCGTAGTGCGAAGCGTAGTGTATGCGGATGCTTATGCCCGCATGCAGAAAATGTTACGCATTAATTCCTATTTAATTGCTTACACAGGGAACTCTTCTATGCGTGCATTCCCCTTTTCAATGCGTAAATTTGTAAGCATACAATCGCATGCGGATAATTAGACGCGAATAACGCATTCGTAGTTCACTACACAATACACATGTTACCTACACATAGTGGGCATAAGCTACGCGTAAATTCGTAAGCGTAGTTTTGAAACTTCACCTACGAACTACGATGCGTAGATGCGAACTACAATGCGTAAATTCGCACTGGCGTAGTTTCTGCTCATCCCTGGTATGGAGAGAAGACACTAGAGGGGGAGCACAGCAGATAAGTGAGCTGCTACCACACTCACCAGTCACCATGGCCCTGGGGGGCACACGGGTGTGGCAGGTGGAGGCAATGGCACACTCATGAGGACCTTCGCCTGTAGAGATTGGGGCTTTATTCCTCGAGGCACCTAATACCAGGGGCTCATATGGCTATCTATACTGATGGAGGGGGCTACCTAATACTGTTGGGTTCATCTGGCTATCTATACTGGGGAGGAGGGCTACCTAATACTGGGAAAAATCAGTAACCTTCGCACACTCGCATGCAAATGTTAAAACAAATGCATTCACAGCTTCACTCATCCAAGCCGGGGTCTTAGTTTACAGAAGAATGCATTCTTTTGCTTAGTCACCTACACTGCGCAGAAGTACTCAGGTAAACATAGGTGTCCTAACTCTGGCCCTGTAACATGCATAGTGCAAACATACAAACATTAATTGCATCAAACCTATCAAGGGATTAGGAGCACACATCCTGACGTCCTCTCCTGGGAGAGATAGCGCATCTTACCAATCGCACAAGGGAGCTAACGTAATGTATCCATGCACACCATGCACATACACCAGTATAAGCTGTGTGCATGCTGACAAAAAACACATACAGGGGAAGAAGGGAGTGCACTGAATTAAAACCCTGGCCACAGGGGTCAGTAACAAGAAAAAAACACATACATCCAGGCACATTGCCTCTAGTTAGGACATTAAATAAGTGGCCACACCCCCTTCAGCACCTCCCTTTCCTTAAAGAGACTCTGAATCGAGAATAAATCTCGCTTCAGAGCTCATAGTTAGCAGGGGCACGTGTGCCCCTACTAAACCGCCGCAATAGCGCCGCTAAACGGGGGTCCCTTGACCCCCAAACCCCCCACTGCGACACTTGGTCGCAGACTTGGTCGCTCCTGGAGGCAGGGCTAACGGCTGCAGCCCTGCCTCCAGTCGCGTCTGTCAGCGGCGCATCGCCGCCTTTCCCCCGCCCCTCTCAGTGAAGGAAGACTGAGAGGGGCGGGGGAGAGGCGGAGATACGCGCTGACAGACGCGCGTGGGGCAGGGCTGCGGCGGTTAACCCTGCCCCAACCAGGAAGCGCTCCCCCGCATTACGGAGGGGATTTGGGGGATCAGGGACCCCCGTTAAGCCGCGGTATAGCGGCGGTTTAGCAGGGGCACACATGCCCCTGCTAACTCTGAGGTCTGAAGCGAGAT
The DNA here is from genome assembly GCF_040937935.1 of Hyperolius riggenbachi. NCBI lineage: Eukaryota > Metazoa > Chordata > Amphibia > Anura > Hyperoliidae > Hyperolius > Hyperolius riggenbachi. Next base: position 562,342,128 of record NC_090646.1, read on the forward strand.
TTATTCTCGCTTCAGACTCTCTTTAATAACTTATATAATGTCCTAACTAGAGGCGATGTGCCTGGATATATGTGTTTTTTTTCTCAATACTGGGGACACATTTGTTATCTATACTGGGGCGGGCGGGCACAATTCTGGAGGAGGAGAGCACACTCTGGACTCTCCGCCTCTGTTGCAGGAGAACCTTCTCCCGGACCTGATGATGCCTCCTCATTTGAGTTCCGGTGAACATTGAATTTTCCTTGGACTCTAAATCACACAGTTCCTCCTGATGGCAGAGGAGATTCACAGTACCATTTAGGGTATAAACTGTTTTTTTTTATTTTATTTCCACAGGGCTTGCAATACATGAATAAGAAAGTACAATGATTAATCTTCCCATTCTATGATGTGAACTATGACCTAAGACCTTTCACCTAATCAGAGCCTGGCTGACACGTCTGCTCACACACTGTGATTACTGGCTCACTGATTATACCCTTCTACACTTGTGCTTACACTCAGAAAATTGGATAATTGTGTTCTTCTCATTTAGCTTCAGCTGACTTGAAGCTATTAAAAGCAATGCAGTATCCTAAAATGTACAGTTATTTTCATATTATAATCATTAATTAAATGAAGGATTTGCTTTGTAGTAAATACTGTAATGTACATGATTAGAAATTAAGATGTTATTTATAGTCAAAGCTAAATATATTTTAGAATAGTGTGGGAAGGATTTAGAGCCTGTGTTTTATTTTTATGCTTTACCATACCTCCCAACATTTTAACATAAGAAACCGGGACACTGGCCACACCCCTAGCCACACCCCCTAACCACACCCCCAACACGCCTACCATCGTTTTTTTAAGGATTTTTTTAATTAAATATTTATATCCTTATATTTTTTTTTTATAAGTATACCCTCATACACCCTGCCCGTGGGTGGGGAGGAGGGTAAGGGTGCCTGTGGGTGGGGAGGAGGGTGCCACTTTTAGGTTGGGGGGGTTGCCTGGGCAGATAATGGAGGCGGAAAAACTGATCGAGGCTCCAGCCGCGGTAATGAGGGATGCGGGAGCTTCACTGCTTCCTCCCTCCCTCCCTCTCTCTGAATACCCCCCATGTATGTCTGTGTGCCCCCTCCCCTTCCTGTAGGCAGAGTGAGCGCAGCGGAGCGGGTAGTCGGGTCCTCTTACCGCTCGCGCCGCGCGTACTGTCTCTCTGGCATCGGACCTCCATGTGCTTCCTGTGACGTCATAGTAAACAGGAAGCACATGGAGGTCGGATGCCAGAGACAGTGTACGCGTGCATTAGCGGTAAGAGGACCCGACTGCCCGCTCTGCTGCGCTCACTCTGCCTACAGGAAGGGGAGGGGGGCACACAGACATACATAGGGGGGTATTCAGAGAGGGAGGAAGCAGTGAAGCTCCCGCATCCCTCATTACCGCGGCTGGAGCCTCGATCAGTTTTTCCGCCTCCATTATCTGCCCAGCCGGCCGGGATTCAAGAGGGGGGGCCCGGGACAACGGGAGGGCCCCCCAAAATCGGGAGAATCCCGACCAATCTGGGACGGTTGGGGGCTATGGCTTTACAGCTAAGGAGATTTCCCTTCCTTTCTTGTTTCTGGGATCTGAGTAGATCACATGGGCGCAGGGCAGTTTCTAGGCTAAATTGCACCCAGGATGAGGGTGTAAAAATTAAAGTAAAGATAGGTAGGTGCTCCAAGTATAGATTAGGTAGGTAGGTGCCCTGAGTATAGGTTAGATAGGTTGGTGCCCCAGTATAGGTTAGATAAGTAGGTGCCTCCAGTATCGTTTAGATAGGTAGGTGCCCCGAGTATAGGTTAGATAAGTAAGTGCCTCCAGTATAGGTTAGATAGGTAGGTGCCCCGAGTATAGGTTAGCTAGGTAGGTGCCCTGAGTATAGGTTAGATAGGTAGGTGCCCCCAGTATAGGTTAGATAGGTAGGTGCCCAAAGTATAGGTTAGTTAGATAGATAGGTGTCCCGAGTATGGGTTAGATAGGTAGGTGCCTTCAGCATAGGCACAGCGGCAGGGGAGCGGGAATACCATAGTTACGACTCACCTTCCTTCTGCGATCCCCCACAGCCTCTATTTCCTTCCTCTCCCGACGTCTGTCACAGTGGTAACAGCGCCCCCTGTGATGACATGCAGCCACGTCATCACAGGGGGCGCTGTTACCAACGCGATGGACGCGTTGGATGGAGCAGAAGAAGATAGAGGCTGCGTGCAGGGATTGTGGCACGTGAGTTGTAACTAGCTATGCCCGCTCCCCCTCCTGCACCACAATTCCGGCACCCCGCGCGATTGCACTATTTGCACACTCATAGAGATGGGGCTGCATAGGTACACGACGTGCTTCATAGTGTTGTGGCCTTTTCCTTGCAAGTCCCACCTTCTCACTACACTGTGATACGTTAGTGGCATGCCTGTCTTTATGTATGGATCCTTTAATGTATGGATTACTGTTCACGCATATATGTTAAATGTGTTCTCTGTCTAGTACTGGATGAGTTAATTCGGTTCATCACAGCAACTGGAGACTTGCTGTAATTATTGCTGTATTTTTCTGTCCTTGTGCAGAAGAACAAGAACAATGAATTGCTGTGGAATAAGTTACATTTCTTACATTTGCTCACATTCCCTGTCCACAAAGCAACATGTTCTTCTTGCCCTTGGGTAGAAGAAAAACATGTTCTGTTTACGCGCTGGATTGGCAACATATGGTCTTTCTGCGCTTGCGCGCGGTGAAGAGCATGTTGTGATCACGCGCTGAAGTAGCAACATATGGTCTTTCTGCGCTTGCGCGGAATAAGATCATGTTGTGATCACGCGCTGAGGCAGCATCAGCAGCATGTGTTCTTTCTGCGCTTGTGCGGAATAGAAACATGTTCTGATTAGCTGCTTATGCGCTTGCACGGTTATGACGATTCTGTCCGTTAAAGGCAGGGGGAAAACACTGCGACTTCGGGATCTTTCCAGATGATCAGCAGACGTGCTGTTTGTGTATGTTCCAGTTGTTTCCCCTTCGAGGTCGCTGAGGTCCCCCGATTCTCCCTGGGTGATGTCTACAACAGCTTGGTAATGTGTTGATGCATACTTCTAATTACTCAAACTAACTATGATTCTGCAGGCTTAGATAATATGTAACAGGATTGTAGGACTAAATAAACTATTCCTTTGAGTTGAATATACATGTTTTGCAGCAATTTTGTTTATTCCCATCTTTGAATGGTGAGCGAAGTTAGAGGGTTTAAAAACCCTATTTGCTTAGGCAAAACATACACCAACAGAGAATTGACATTGATGTTTGTTTAACGTCATCATTTTCCTCTTCCACACATGTTTTGCTAGGAGCCTGTATAGTATAATCTGAAGTTCTTTAGTTAGTAGCGCACTGTATGAAATCTTAAAAAGAAACTGTAACCAAGGATTGAACTTTAACCCAATCAGTAGCTGATACCCCCTTTCCAACAAGAAATCTTTACCTTTTCTCAGACAGATCACCAGGGGACTGTGTGGCTGATATTTTGGTGAAAACACTCCCACAGTGTTATGTCAGCACCTAGGTACTGACATCACACTGTGGGAGCCTTGTTGCATTGTGGGAAATAACAGCCGTTGTGGGAAATAACTGCCAAAAAAGCAGCATCTCCTTCCAGTGACATCACCTGCCAGTAGTAAAGATGTCCCCATGTGATAAATATCAGAATGTTAATCAGGGAGAGGAAAGATTTTACAAATGGGTAATCGCTGACTAAATTTATACAGTGGGGTGCGAAAGTTTGGGCAACCTTGTTAATCTTTATGATTTCCCTGTATAAATTGTTGGTTGTTACGATAAAAAATGTCAGTTAAATATATAATATAGGAGACACACACAGTGATATTTGAGAAGTTAAATGAAGTTTATTGGATTTTCAGAAAGTGCGCAATAATTGTTTAAACAAAATGAGTCAGATGCATAAATTTGGGCACTGTTGCCATTTTATTGATTCCAAAACCTTTATTGGAACTCAGATTGGCATGATAAGCTCAGTGACTCCAGACCTACATACACATGTGAATCCAATTATGAGAAAGAGTATTTAAGGGGGTCAATTGTAAGTTTCCCTCCTCTTTGAATTTTCTCTGAAGAGTAGCAACATGGGGGTCTCAAAATAACTCTTAAATGACCTGAAGACAAAGATTGTTCACCATCATGGTTTAGGGGAAGGATACAGAAAGCTGTCTCAGAGAATTCAGCTCTCTGTATCCACAGTTAGGAACATATTGAGGAAATGGAAGACTACAGGCTCAGTTCAAGTTAAAGAGGAACTCCAGTGAAAATAGTGTAATAAAAAAAAAGTGCTTCATTTTTACAATAATTATGTATAAATGATTTAGTCAGTGTTTGCTCATTGTAAAATCTTTCCACTCCCCAATTTACATTCTGACATTTATTACATGGTGACATTTTTACTGTGGGCAGGTTATGTAGCTGCTGGTAGCTGTTTTGGCCGTTGGAGACAGCTATAAACAGCTATTTCCTGTCTGTGAACTTTGTTACATTGTGGCAAACTGTCAAAAGTACCACGGTCCTCAGAGCTTCTTGTGGGAGGGGTTCCACAACAATATCAGTCATACAGCGCCCCCTGATGGTCTGTTTGTGAAAAGCAATAGATTTCTCATGTAAAAGGGGGTATCAGCTACTGATTGGGAGAAAGTTAAATTCGTTGTTGGAGTTTCTCTTTAAGGCTTGAAGTGGCAGGCCAAGAAAAATCTCAGATAGACAGAAGCGACAAATGGTGAGAACAGTCAGAGTCAACCCATAGACCAGCACCAAAGACCTACAACATCATCTTGCTGCAGATGGAATCACTGTGCATCGTTCAACCATTCGACGAACTTTACACAAGGAGCTGCTGTATGTGAGAGTGATGCAGAGGAAGCCTTTTCTCCACCCACAGAACAAACAGAGCCGCTTGAGGTATGCTAAAGCCAGGGCCGGTCCTGGACTTTCTGCTGCCTGAGGCAAAGATCGTAAAGGCGCCTTCCCCCCCCCCCCAATATTTCTACATAACATTACATCCCCCACACAACCGACCGTGTCCGTGAAGGAAAGCCTGAGTGACGCAGCAAAGTGAGTGACTGACTCACCAGGGATTGGGTCTCCCTCCGGGTTTGGCGGCGGCGAAGGGCGGGCATCCGCATCCAGCATGCATCCTGCACTGGCAGGGGACAGACGGCTGCGGTCTGCGGCGGGCATGCTCCATCTCGGATCTGAGGGATCTCGCACTGGGCCAGTGAGCGGCGGCCGGCGGCAGCCAGCCAGCCTCATCATCATCATCGTCACGTCGGCGGCGCTCAGTGACTGACCGTGACAATCAGCCGCAGCCAGGGCAGCAGAGCGGGCGGCAGCCGCCGCCATCAAATCAGCAGGCTTAGACACTAGGCAGCGTCACCAGCCTTGGAGGAGACAGGAGAGGCTGCAGAGCTCGGAGTCGTCGGACTCGGAGGCCGGCGGCAACAGTGCAGTTTCTAGGCTAAAATGCACCCAGGGCGAGGGTGTAAAAATTGCGCCCCCCCCGGTATAGGTAGCCAGCTATAGGTCCCCCCCACCCGAGTATAGGTGGCCAGGCATGGGTGAGCCAGTAAAGTTGCCCCCAGTATAGGTTAGCCAAGTAGTTGCCTCCAGTATAGGTAGCCAGTATAGTTGCCCCCAGTATGTTAGATAGGCAGGCACCCCCCCCCCCCCCCGGTATAAGTTAGATAAGTAGGTGCCCCCAGTACAGGTTAGCTAGGTAGGTGCCTCCAATATAGGTAGCCAGTATAGTTGCCCCCAGCATAGGTTAGATAGGTAGGTACCACCAGTATAGGTTAGTTAGGTAGGTGCCCCCAGTATAGGTAGCCAGTATAGTTGCCACCTGTATAGGCTAGCTAGGTAGGTAGGTGCCACCAATACAGGTTAGATAAGTGCCCCCAGTATAGGTTAGATAGGTAGCTTCCCCCCAGTATAGGTTAGATTAGGTCGCTGCCCTTCAGTATAGGTTAGATTAGGTAGGTGCCCCCAGTAAAGGTTAGATTAGGTAGGTGCCCCCAGTATAGATTAGATAGGTAGCTGCCCCCAGCATAGGTTAGACAGGTAGCTGCCCCCCAGCATAGGTTAGATAGGTAGCTGCCCCCCAGTATAGGTTAGATAGGTAGCTTCCCCCAGTATAGGTTAGATAGGTAGCTGCCCCCCAGTACAGGTTAGATTAGGTAGGTGCCCCCCAGTATAGGATAGATAGGTAGCTGCCCCCAGTACAGGTTAGATTAGGTAGGTGCCCCCCAGTATAGGATAGATAGGTAGCTGCCCCCCAGTATAGGATAGATAGCTAGCTGCCCCCCAGCATAGGTTAGATAGGTAGCTGCCCCCCAGTATAGGTTAGGTAGGTAGCTGCCCCCCAGTATAGGTTAGATAGGTAGCTGCCCCCCAGTATAGGATAGATAGGTAGCTGGCCCCCAGTATAGGATAGATAGGTAGCTGGCCCCCAGTATAGGTTAGATTAGGTAGGTGCCCCCCAGTATAGGATAGATAGGTAGCTGCCCCCAGTATAGGTTAGATAGGTAGCTGCCCCCCAGTATAGGTTAGATAGGTAGCTGCCCCCAGTATAGGATAGATAGGTAGCTGCCCCCAGTATAGGTTAGATAGGTAGCTGCCCCCCAGTATAGGATAGATAGGTAGCTGCCCCCCAGCATAGGTTAGATAGGTAGCTGCCCCCCAGTATAGGTTAGATAGGTAGCTGCCCCCCAGTATAGGTTAGATAGGTAGCTGCCCCCCAGTATAGGATAGATAGGTAGCTGGCCCCCAGTATAGGTTAGATTAGGTAGGTGCCCCCCAATATAGGATAGATAGGTAGCTGCCCCAGTACAGGTTAGATTAGGTAGGTGCCCCCCAGTATAGGATAGATAGGTAGCTTGCCCAGTATAGGTTAAGTAGGTAGGTGCCCCCTCATAATGGCGGAGGGGGGAGCCAGAGCCGCGGTGAGGGCAGCCCGACCTCTCCCTCCCTCTCCCCGGGCCGCTCTCCATGCTCCTCCCTCGGACTTTAGGCAGCAGAGTTAGCGCGCAGGGAAGCGCTGCTGTACACAGCTGTTACTCACCTCCCTGGATCCGATTGCCGCTCCCGCCCTGCTGGTCTCCTCTCTGCAATGTAGCCGCTGATACATTACACACGCTGCTTCCTGTTTACACAGGAAGCAGCCGCGTGTGTATCAGCCGGCTAGGCAGAGAGGAGACCAGCAGGGCGGGAGCGGCGATCGGATCCAGGGAGGTGAGTAACAGCTGTGTACAGCAGCGCTTCCCTGCGCGCTAACTCTGCTGCCTAAAGTCTGAGGGGGGAGCATGGAGGGCGGCCCGGGGAGAGGGAGGGAGAGGGAGGGCTGCCCTCACCGCGGCTCTGGCTCCCTCGGTCCCTCCGCTATCACAGCCATGTCATCTGGTGCCGCCCCTCCACTTCCTGCCGCCTGAGGAACCCGCCTCACCCCGCCTCATGGGCGGGCCGGCCCTGGCTAAAGCACATTTGGACAAGCCAGCTTCATTTGAGAATAAGGTGCTGAGTTAGTAGGGGGTAACAAGGGGTGTTATGCATGGAGGAAAAAGAACACAGCATTCCAAGAAAAACACCTGCGACCTACAGTAAAATATGGTGGCGGTTTCATCATGCTGTGGGGCTGTGTGGCTAGTGCAGGGACTGGGAATCTTGCCAGGTCAGTTGAGGGATGCATGGATTCCACTCAGTATCAGCAGGTTCTGGAGACCAATGTCCAGGAATCAGTAACAAAGCTGAAGCTGCGCCGGGGCTGGATCTTTCAACAAGAAAACGACCCTAAACAGTGCTCAAAATCCACTTAGGCATTCATGCAGCAGAACAAGTACAACGTTCTGGAATGGTCATCTCAATCCCCAGACCTGAATATAATTGAAAATCTGTGGTGTAAGTTAAAGAGAGCTGTCCATGCTCGGAAGCCATCAAACCTGAATGAACTAGAGATGTTTTGTAAAGAGGAATGGTCCAAAATACCTCCAACCAGAATCCAGACCCTAATTGGAGCCTACAGGAAGCGTTTAGAGGTGGTAATTTCGGCAAAAGGAGGATCTACTAAATATTGATTTTATTTCTTTCTTGTGGTGCCCAAATTTATGCACCTGCCTAATTTTGTGTAAACAATTATTGCACACTTTCTGTAAATCCAATAAACTTAATTGCACTTCTCAAATATCACTGTGTGTGTCTCCTATATGATATATTTAACTGACATTTTTTTCCATAACAACCAACAATTTATACAGGAAAATCATGATGATTAACAAGGATGCCCAAACTTTCGCATCCCACTGTAAATAATTATTGTAAAACTTAAGCACTTTTTTCAATACATTATTTTCACTGCAGTTCACCTTTAAAATTTAACTTAGCTTGGGCTTCTACCAGCTCTTCAGCCGCCCTGTGCTCGTGACATCAATGAGCGATCCTCCAGTCCCCTGCAGCGCCCCTTTTTTGGCAGCACTCATCCTCGATCCCGCTCCTGTTGCCAGGAGCATTCTGCGCATGTGCAGTAGCGATTTCGCACACTGAACTCCATCCGAGTTTTAAACTCAAATTTGCACCAAATTGAAAATAAAATGCAATGTGAACCCTGCCTGTCACAAATGTAAACACACATATACCACAGGTAACAAACCACTATCCAGCACTAGAAGTATGGGCAAAATTATAACAGAGCAAATGCATTACTGCGCTCCATTATAACGGAGGATGTTACTTTAAAAGAAATCTTTCCAAAGCCCCCTTTCAGACAGCCACATAACGGCAGACATGAACAGGTTAACAGGAAGCTTCTTTATGCTGATGAGAACATTACCAAGGAAACTAAACCTTGTAAAGATACATGCTGTAAACTGTGTGAGCATATTCACCAATTATCAAGTGTCACACATGCCACAGGGACCTTTACCATCACAGGGACAGGTTATGCTCTTCCAGGAATGTGATGTACCTCATGCAGCGGAACGTGTGTGACAAGGGAATGGTATATTTAAGAATCATTAAGGGGCAGCATGGTGGATCAGTGGCAGGGCAGTTTCCAGGCTTAATTGCACCCAGGGCGAGGGTGTAAAAATTGCGCCCCCTTCCCCCCACCCCCGTGGACTCGGGAACCCTTACTCTTTAGGAACAGAAACACAGTTCAGGTCACAAGTAGATCTGCCTACTTTCTAGTGACCAGCCGCTCATCCAGGAGGAAGCAGGAAAACACACAGGCGAGGAGAGCCTGGAAAGCCGACTCCTCCATGGGTGCCGCGCACTGACAGCCTGCAGTACCGCTACAAGACATCAGGTGTCATCACGTGGTGGTGACATGATGATGATTTGAAGTCTGATGCAGGAAGCCTAGGAGGAGTCAAGGAAGGTGATCACGCTGGTAATCTTCTTTCCTCTTCCATTTAGCTGCACCGCATGTCACCAGCTTCCTGGCGGTAATGTCCTTCTCCCTGTGCCCCCCTTCATTTCCTTGCTGGTCTGTGCCCAGTGCGGTCGCCCTGTCAGCACAGCCCAAGAAACGGCCCTGATCAGTGGTCAGGATTCTTTCAGTACTGGGATCCCACAATTGCATCTTGGCCAGAACACTCTCTGCATGGTGTTTTTGTATGTTCTCCCTCAATCTGCGTGGCCTTCCTACGAGCACTTTGGTTTCCACCTACAGGTTTTCCTATCACCCCAAAGAGATTGACCTTTAAGGGGCAAATAAAATCCACACTTTTTATTTGCCCATTTGTCCTGGTTATCCCAAAATGTAAATGATGTCCCTAGTGCAATGTATGGGGATAATATATTATTTGGAAATAAAGGTGTATTTTTTCTCTATTGTGATTTTCATTTTCTCATTGTACCCTAGCAATAACTGAATGCCCTTATACGCAAAAATAACAGCAATATACCCTCATGGCATACATATTTAAAAAGTTGAGTGCCTAGGGTAACAATTTATGTATTCTATTTTAAATGTTGTCACTCTGTTTTCTTTTTGCAAGCTTATTATTTTGGTACAAAATATATGATAATAAAAATGTGATTGCTTTTGATTCAGTTTGTTGCTAAAAATAATTCACAAGACATAGGCCTCAACCCTAAAACACCTTAAAAGCTATTCTACAACTTATCATGGCTAAAATTAGACTGCATGTCTCTCAGCTGACAGCTAGTTTGGCATCTAGCAGTCCATTAACTCTGAAGTGTGCATGTGGCTTTGTACAGGTCAATTTTTTTCCACAAAATATGTTAGCGCTATACTTTGTTTGCATAGCCCCAGAACAGTGTGGACAGCAGAAAACAGATTTCACCATTATCGAAAGTTACCAACTAGGGTTATTCAAAAGTGGATGTTTTGTAAGCTATCGACCAGTGTAGTTTTGCTGAAATGTTCCCAAATTTGATCATAACTTTAAAAATGACATTTTTTTTATGATGAATTGAGTTTGTCCCTACCTACTTTTTATGTGACTGGGGTCCAAGCTATAAGACACATTAAAATATATTCTACAACTCATTATGATTAAAATGATGTCACATATATGTAATTTGATAACTAACTCACAGAATAGCAGTTCGTTATACTCAAGGTGCACCTATGCTGCTTTTGCGGTCCAGTTTTTCTTTGCACACATTGTTACAGGGCCATTCTTTGGTCATCCTTACTGTGCCTGCGTGAAGCACCGCTTCATGGCCTCCGTGCTGCGGGCAAAGTGGCCATGATTGACAGTGCGCTTCACGCAGGCGCAGTAAGGACCTCGGACTCTGCACCGTGTGGGGAGACCGGGACAGCGGTGGAGACCGGAGTTGTCGGCGTGGAACAGTCGGCTGCAAGGGGCTGGAGAAAGCCCCAGGTGAGTAAAGCTTTTTTTAATTTTTTTGCCTAATAACTCCTTTAAATAAGAAAAAGAGAGTGCCATTGGGGCATGTGGTCTGTGTTAAGGGGCGGAGTTAAGGGTGTCAGAGCTTATGTGTCTATAGGCTCCTGAGATGTAAATCCAGCCCTGTGTGCTGCTATTATGGATATGCCCTATCTATGCCTAATAATAACTCTCCACTATCTATACCTAGCCTGGCCACCCCACACAAACTCCTAACACTAATCCTCCGCAATCTATGCCTAACATTTAATTATAACTGTGGTAGGAGTTGGGTTTAAAAGACCTGATGATGATTTAAGGGCTAGCCAGTGAGTTAATGCCACTGACATCTGCCTGAGATAGCGCTGTACTGTACATTAAATATTTTATAAATTATAAAATAGCTACTCTTCACATCCTTGCATTAAGAGGCAGAATGTATTCTTATATAATGTGAAAATGTGAAAGATGATTTAGTATGTCCTGGATCTGGCAAAGGGAAATTGTTGTTTCAAAAGCTAATATTTCAGGCAACTACTAATATCGCTAATAAGAATTACAATACGGTACTCGGTCTGTATTTTTGATATTCTATAGAAAGAGAAGTCAATGGGTTTGATTCTCTAAAGAGTGCTAACTGTTAGCACGCCTGCAAAGTTTCGCGCTTGTGCGGTAACTACCGTTTGCACGCGATAACGCAGACTTTTGCGCACAAAATTTGGCACTTCGCATGCTAACTGTTTAGCACGGGCGTCCTAAAAGTTATCACTCTTTAGAGAATCATGCCCAATGTATGCAATGTTATGTAGTTAGAGACTGGTGTAAATTATTCCATCTCCTCTGGAAAGAGCTCTATAATATAGCAATACTACATCCATATGGAAAGTAAATATATACAGTATACAAATAGGAAGTCAATTTAGCAGGACTTTGCATTTTGCTAAGCTGGACAAACAAAAGTCATGCTGGTGCCCAGAGACAGCGTAATGTGGCAGCGCATACTATAATGAAACAACACAAATTCCACCCAGCCCTAGTTCAGTCGAGGTGATCTTTACTCTTTCTTTGGCAGGAAAGTGATTTTCATGCAGATGGGACATTTAACTTTACATCTCTCTCATTTGCACAGTGGCCAAAGCTACAAATCAAATGCTGTTATATTGATGATCAAACTGGTAGATGTCCCTAAAAGATTTCTATTTATACCGGCTGAATGAAGCAGTCTTGAAAAGGTCAGGTCCTTCACAAGCATTATTTCTGAAAAGAAGATTTGATTTCATGAGAAAGGTAACATTTCCAGCATGGTCTTCATGCGCAGGTTCACTAGTCATCCAAGCTTGTGTTTTTCACATGCGAGATGTATAGATCAAATATCTGGAAGAGGCATTTTCACATTCATCTGTAAACCAGGAGGACAAGAACTGGTTTCCAAACTTATGAGATTTCCACGCTTCTAAGTTACATTTAGATTATTATACTGGCATTGATTTCAGGTGAAATCATCATGTAAGGTGTTAGCAGCACTATTTGTGCGTTACACCTGCCTTGTGTCTTGTTCAAATACCCATCAGTGCAATAACTGTCCAGTTCTTTAGAAAAACAGCCCTTGATCCTCCACTGCCTCCTATGTTGTAACTGGTCATACGACTATTTGTGTTCAATAGTTGCTAAGCAGCTAGGAACCGCATTTAAAGGGAACTCAGGAGAGAGACATATGGAGGCTGAGCTGCAGCCTGCAGGTATGTAGTGTGCATTGCTCAATTAGCATGACACATGTTACGTAGGTACTGTGTATGTTGCCAAGGTACCATGTGCCACCATGGCAACATATGTATTACCTACGTAATGCTCAGTACCTGTCGGAAGTACCAGTAAAATTGACATGCACTCGATGTGCATGACAATCTCGCCACTGCATCATGATTACCCTACTATTCTAACTCCCTCTAAATCCATGTGGACTAGGATCCACCAGGCAATTGGAATTGAATTCATGCTTAGTATGTGGTAGAAGAATTTGTATTGCTGATTGTTGTGGGGCCTGTGGGGGTCCAGGTCCTGCATTATTGATTGAAATAAAAAAAGGACAACTACTTGAATTATTTTGTTATGTTGTATAGAAAACTTGCTTTAAATATATATATTCGCAGCAGAACCATGTTGCATCATCCAGTTGATGAATTTAGAGCAGCTCCCAGTCTCTGGATACATTAATGGCTCATTCACACTGCAGGCGGTTTTAGATTTTTTTTAAGCGGCTGCGATTTTTCAAAATCACACTGAAAGCGCTTACACCATGCTATCTTATGCGCTAGTTCAGATTAGGGCGAGCTGTCCGCTTTCTGCTCAGAGAAGCGATGCATGGACCATTTTCGGGGGGCGATTTTGCTACAATGGAAGGTATAGGAAAAATGCAAAACGCTCACAAATTCGCTTTTTTTAAGAATAAATACATTGTGCTCGATTCACTAAAGCTTGATAACTCAGTTATCACGTGTAAAGGTTTTGCACGTGCAAATGCACGTGTAAAGGCTTTGCATGTGCTAAGTATCATTATCACATGCTAAGTATCATTATCACGTGAGGTCACTGCAGATCACGCGAACGGAATGTAGCTGAATTATTACTGTATACAGTACATAAAGCAACGTGCATTAAACTTTGCCATTGAAAACTGTGGCGCTTCGCACGATCAGAAGATAGAGTTTGGTAATGAAATCAGCAATGGTGTTTACATTAACATGTGAGATAATGTAATACGGCACATGCAAAGTTTAACACTCGTCGCTTTGTGTACTGTATACAGTAATAATTCATGATCTACATTCCGTTTGCGTGATCTGAAGTGACTTCACGTGATAAAGATACTTAGCATGTGATAATGATACTTAGCACATGATATCACATGCAAAGCGGCTTATCACTGTCGTGCTAAGTGTTAGCACGCTTTAGTGAATCGAGCCCATTGTATTTATTATTTTCCAGATCATAGAGTTCACTTCCTGACTGATGTCAGGAAGTGAAAAAACAGAATCGCTCTCTGCAAAAACGCTTTCCAAAAACGTCCAACGAACAGAAATCACTGGCAAGGGAAAAAAAATTGCCTCAAAAAAGTTGAATGCGACCGCTAACGTGATCGGAACGCAATGTGAATGAGACCTAAAAGAATAAGCATTGACAGCCCACCCACCCGCTATTAAACCCAGGCCCCACAATATCAGGTCTAACCATGCACTTTATTACTATTGTGTTGTTTTTTTGCAGAAGTTACAAGAAGATACCGGAAGTTAGCACAGCTTCACAATTAAACCCATGCCTTGCTTCTCCAGCACGAAAACATAGTACAGTTCTCCTTTAAAGGGACTCCGAGCTCTACTTAAAAAGTAAAATAGTACTCACCGGGGGCTTTCTTTAGTCCAGCGCTGGTCGGGAGGTCCCACGACGGCGTCCTGGCTCCTCTCCTAGGCCCCGCTCCGGAATGGCTGGACGGTCGGCAGCCCGGGCGACACTCGGCTGAGTGTCGGGCTGCTCCTTCCGCGTATGACGCGGCTGACGTCACACGCCGGCCGCCTCGCGTCATCACGGCGGCTGGCGTGGCAGTACGGCACATGCGCGATTAAAGCGCGCATGCGCCGTACTGCCACGCCGGCCGCCGTGATGACGCGAGGCGGCTGGCGTGTGACGTCAGCCACGTCATACGCGGAAGGAGCAGCCCGACACTCAGCCGAGTGTCGCCCGGGCTGCCGCCGTCCAGCCATTCCGGAGCGGGGCCTAGGAGAGGAGCCAGGACGCCGTCGTGGGACCTCCCGACCAGCGCTGGACTAAAGAAAGCCCCCGGTGAGTACTATTTTACTTTTTAAGTAGAGCTCGGAGTCCCTTTAAGGAGAATTGGAAATAAATGTTTTTTTCGTAGGTCTCTCTGTATAAAAAGCCAGGTCCTGAATTATTCAGTCAACCAACTCGGCTCAAAAACTCAGTATATTTACGGGAGAATAACTCAGCAAAAAAAATGGTGTCTGAAGATTTAGCCGTATTGGGGAGAGGCACACTACTGATCCCAGAGACTTTCCTCCATGGCAGTTTCTTTCAGACCAGAAGTATTTTTATTACATTCAGTTCTCCTCACACATAAAAGTCTATGCTTATTCATCTTATAAGTGCTGCTGAAGGCCTTATGCCAGCAATGTGGAAATCTGATGAGATTCCCATGATGAAACAGTGGTGGGGTAGAGGGTAGAGTGAGCAGATTAGCTGACAGGGAGGACATTATTTCATTTTCATAAGATAAAACAGAACTATATATTAAGAGCTGGGCTCTATAGGCTGGTAATAAGAGACTATCTTGAACGGTGTGCAAAGATGGTTAGATGACTTATTCAATGTCTTATTGTTTCTTCGTTTTTATTGAATTATGTCCTTTTTTCTGTTGGCTACGAATATTGGATAGGTACAGCACAGTTGTCGATATTAGTAGGTCTTTGAGTAAACTTTATGGAGAACTTTTAGTTCAAAAGAAGTTGCCCCAGTTGGACCTCCTCCCCGGATTTAACCTTGACTGGTGAATAACATCAAGGGCCAGCCGCTCCAACCATATGAACATCAAAGAAACCACCGTCCATTGCTCTCTCTAAGATTTTATTCCAGATAATTAGGCGGGGTACACAAATGAGAATAGCCCTAAGGGTATCCCTATAAGTAAGCACCTGTTGGGGTGTGAAAACGTTAGTCTCTTTATACCTGAGTGAGCTGTGGATAAATGTGTGCATCCCTATTGTGGAGCACTTAATGTCATGTAGTACAGCAGTTTTACTGGTACTTGCTCTATTTACGTAACGCGTGTTGCACAATTAATGCATCCCACATTGTTTGCACAGTGATTTTTCTGCTAAAATAGTGAATATGCCCCTATGCCCTCCTCACCTGGTACAAGGAATCTTTACTACTGTTCATTTTTTTTTGTTAATGTATACATTTGCAGAAAATGTGGTGGCAGGTTCCCACATCCCCACTCAGGCCCCACATGATCTTAGGTAAAGATGAATACATATATTAATTATGTTATGTAATTTGGTCTTACATGTCCATGCAGGACCCTAGCGTTCCCAGGTCCTGTATTACATTGTAAGTAAGTACACAGTAGGGGGAAGAGGAAAAATAAAATATATAATATTAAAATCAAGATTAGCGGGTGGTTCACCTCAAGGATAACACAGATATAGTATGAACTGAAATTTATTTGCACTTGGGCAACTCATTTCAATATATTCTTACAGCTAGAGAATTAACCATTTCAGCCCGTGGGGATTTTTCACCTTATGCATCAGAGCAATTTTCACCTCCCATTCATTCGCTAATCACTTCTTAACACAATTTATTGATCTATATCTTGTTTTTTCCACCACTAATTAGGCTTTGTTTGGGTGTTACATTTTGCTAAGAATATTTTTTTATAAATGCATTTTAACAGGATTAATAAGAAAAAAATGGAAAAAATTCATTATTTCTCAGTTTTTGGCCATTATAGCTTCAAAATAATCCACGCTACCATAATTAAAACCTATGTATTTTATTTGACACCATTTAAATTTTGTCCCTATCACAATGTATGGCGCCAATATTTTATTTGGAAATAAAGGTGCATTTTTTCAGTTTTGCATCCATCACTATTTACAAGCTTATAATTTAAAAAATGTTCGTAGTATCAAATGCATATTTAAAAAGTTCAGACCCTTAGGTAACTATTTATGTTTTTTTTTTTTGTTTTTTTTAGTGTAATTTTTTTTTCCATTAAAAATTGTATTTGGGTAATATTTTGGTGTGGGAAATAAACAGTTAATTTTTAATGTTATTATATGTGTAAATTGTAATGTAAAAAATATGTAGATGTAGTTTTACTATTTGGCCACAAGATGGCCACCTTGAGTTTATTTTTTTCTCCTTGTGCTTCTCGATCACCGGAAGCAAAAGGAGGACGCAGAAATTTTTATTTGCAGAAAGACTGAAGCCTCTAGTAAGAGCGCTATGGTTTTTCTGCTAAAGACACTGATCGGTGATTGGGAACCATGTTCCCGTTCACTGATCCCAGGGCTACCGGGGACAGCACGCGAAGCGCAGCACCGCAACTGAGCAGCCGCCTGGACGTGAGGATCACGTCTGGGCGGCTGAAATGATTAAAATCTAGCCCTAAACTTTTTATAACACAAGCGTTGGATTATCATGGGAGAGAGCTAGAAGCTCTTACTAGGGGTATTGAGCTTTTTGATTGGCTCCATCAGTAGGCGTGAGCTTATTGCACACTGCCTGAGCCAAAAATCACAACAAAAGTCTTGAGTTGAATTTGTAAAAGTAACATTTGATACAATGTGTACTTAAATTGAAAGTAGAAGCTCACCACTATTTTGTGTATGTAATGACATACTGGCCCATATGAAATTCATTTTTTCTAGTTTTCTTCTTGGTGATATTTTTACAACTTGTTAATAACATGCCTTTTGATGGTACTTTTTCACCTACTTTTTTTGTACTTTTTAATTTCCAATGTGCTGATAATGTACTTAAAAGAGAGGTTGACAAGTTATTTCCTAAAAGAAAACTCAGGTGAACAAGTTAATTGCATATGGGCCACTGTGTCTACAGACAATGTTTTTTTCAAAAGTGTTTCAGAGGCAGTGCAGTGATTTTTTTTTGTTTTTAATTTAGAGCTGCCTGAGGGCCTCATAATCACAGCCATCCAAAACAGGATTTCAAACACTTACCTATACTGTATAATTTCTTTGAATTCTCTGAATCTTTTAGTGATATACTGTAATGGTAACATCACCAAATCCTGTGCAATTTTACACTGAGGAACATTATTATTAATACATTGCACTATATGCTTGTGCGGTGTTTCACAGAATTTTGTACCCCTCCCCATCTTTACGATACTTTACCATACACGGTACACGATTCTGATCCGGTTCTGTAACATGCCTGAAGAAGAAACTTAAAGTTAAACTTAAAGTTAAAGTTTCGAAAGCTTGTAAATAAATCTTGTGCAGTTAATCATTAAAGGGATACTTAAGCCTAGAAAACAAATCAGTTTTACTCACCTGGGGCTTCTACCAGCCCCCTGCAGCTATCCCGTGCCCTCGCAGTCACGATCGGATCCTCCTGTCCCCCGCCGCCGGTTACTTTTCGGTTTCTGCCGACAGGCTCATTGCGCCTGCGCAGGCCTGGCCACGTGTCTCCTTCTACGTGTCCCCATCCACAATAGCGCTCTGTGCAGGCGTAGGATGCTATTGCGGACAGGAACGCATAGAAGGAGATGCATGACCAGGCCTGTTGGGCATGTCAGCAAAGTGAAAGTAGCTGTCGGCGGGGGACAGGAGGATGCGATCGTGACTGCGAGGGCACGGGACAGCTGCAGGGGGCTGGTAGAAGCCCCAGGTGAGTAAAACTGACTTTTTTCTAGGCTTAAGTGCCTCTTTAAAGGTATCACCTAAGGGCCTGAGCCCACTGGTGCAGTTGTGTCTGCTTTTCAGTTACACATCAATGTTAGAGATGCTAAAAAGCGGACAGAAGCGGATACAAATGCGTCAGTGGGCTCAGGCCCTGAACAACTTTTGTTGTTATGTCTTCAGATTCAAATAGACCACAGAGACGTGTGGTCAACTTCTGGTTAATTTAAATAAAACTGCCACCTGAAGATAGGTTAACTGTAATGTCATGGAATGAATGGAATAATGAAATGTACTGTTCTCTAGTTACTTTATATAAAGACTACATAAAAAATGTAATATTTCATGAACTGCAAATTACTGCATGTTTGTACTTTCCATATTACACAACATGTAAACTATTTTTGAAAGAGAGTTGTAGATAGAAAATAAAGAAAGGGACACTAGCTATCGATAGGATCTTCTTTTGTTTTACTTCACCTACAATGTTACTATACTAGTACTCACATTGTGCCCATTTTGCCATACAATTTAGGTTCAGAATCGGTGGTGGGTGTTTGTTTAGGGAAAGGTTACACGGAATAGCTTCCTTGTATGTGGGATTAGGTCAGGCTTTTGAATTCACTGTGTAACTGCTGATTATATTAACTGCCGTTCAAACATGAGCGTGACAGCAGCCATTATCATTTTGTTGAGCTACTGAATAATAAAGCATAGAGCACTGACTGGGAATTCTATGCTTGCTATCGTTATTTATTTTTTTAAAAATAATTTACTGTTGTCCTCCACTAAATGGATTTAAAAAAATATGTTTCCCCCGCTGCATCATTCAGTACTGCTGACTGTACCACTCACTGGCTTTACAATGCTGCCAAATGTTTTACATAAAGCCCAGCAACTATTCACATTACTATTGAAGCATTTAGCAACTTCATGCACAATTGCTTTTTTTGTAGTCTAATCTTATGTAAAGGGGAATGCAGTAATTTGCATTCTAACTGAACCACATCAGGTTGTGAGGTTTTTACCCCTTGTGGTTCCTGATGACAATATTGGCATTTTATCTGTGTTTTTTGTATTAGTTATGCCCAGGGGCGTAACTAGAAATCACTGGGCCCCCTGAGAAAGTTTGGATGGGGCCCCTTTTGTAATGCTATGTTTTTGGCGTTGCTAAGGCCTCACACTCGACTCACACTAGCACACAGACTAGGTAAATACATAGCTTACGGCTTCACACTGTATTAGGATATTTATTCAATTATTTACATTATTTACAGGTATAGCAGTGAATCACGGATAAGTAATAGAGTAAAGAATCAATACATTACCGGATATTGCATCATCACTCCGTATCGGGGGACCAGCGATCGTCAGGAGGCAGCGCATACACAACATCACACAACTCGTCAGTAGTGGAGAGTCCCATCAGAGCAAGGGAAATCTCTCTTTCTTATACTCATAGCTCCACCCATTTTCCCGATTGCATCTTGGGGATGCTCAGGCATGAGCCTTGCTATGATTGGATGACTTATAGTCAATATTTTCATAAACAGAACTAGTTCTAGTTAAGTTGCGCATTCCCTGAAACAGTTAATTCAGGGTTACGCGCTTATTGCAACACAATGTTATATAACCATATCACGTGCCACGCATGCTCAGTACTTGTTGTGACTGGGTGGGTTCGTCCTTCAGCCTATCCACAACGTGGAAGTATGATTCATCCCTCGTGATAACCGCGTGAACACAGCGCACAGCCGTATGTTTTTATAACTTGCAGTAACCTTTTGTTCTTCTGTCAATGGTTTTCTTATGGAGAATGGTGCATCACTACTAAAAGATCAAAATATGTCCTATCTGCCTACAGACTAGCTTGCTAATGTGTTTCTTACCTAACAGCCAGTCATTCACACAGACTCTTCAGACTTGTATCACATTCGGTCCTTAGTGATGACCATTAACATATGAAACCATGACAACTTTTTTCCTCTTACAACAGATCCCATATGCCACATACCAGTTCCATCTGGATAGGATAACTATAACAATCATTACAATCAAAAAATAGGATGAACTATACACTTCATCATTGTTTCTGCTGATGGCGAATAACCCATAAATACATCCCACCAATGGTGAGAGGTGGCATCTGCTATGGCAGAGCCCACTTTAACAATTTTGTTTGCAATCACGGCAGTACTGAGCTGGTGTACGATTATACTTCTATTCAACTTTTTAATAGCACTTTTTCACTTCCGTTAGATTTTTCAACAATCCGCTTTAGTTTAGTCAGGTTTAGATCCCAATTGGGAACTTCCAAACCTTGGCCTTGCCAGGAAACCTTTGTAGTTAACGCTATATCAGGCATCAACATAAAAGTTTCATTTTCCCATTGGAATACAGTGATATTGTGTATACATCCTGCAAAAGGCACCCTCATTTTAGGGACCACCTGACGATCTGTCACTACACATACCACTTGAGGTGTTATTTCCACCATCCAGCGGTATGTTATAGGCATTATGGTCCGCCCACATTTGTTTACAGTGTTCTGTAACAAACAAGGTTCATATGCAGTAGACTGTAACTTACATATTTTACTGTTTAAAGTATTATCACAAAAAGTCAAATCATCTGTTCTGTTGCTGTCATCAATAACCTGTCCATAAAACGTAGGTACCCAGAAGTGCTGATCACCTTCTGGCCCAATTAATAATGGCAAAATAACATTCTTACACATTATACTACTTTTAGTAACATTGTAAAGTGTCAATTGTCCCATGCAAAATGTATCATTGCACATCACTTTAGGTGCTTTGATATCTATCCAGTGATCAGTTCTTATCATGGAACTGAACACGGTCCTCCAAACCTCCTCATTTCCAGTCAACAACATAGTTTGAAATAACTCTCTGTTGTTGCTGTTGTAAGGTTTGCATGGAACAGATAGTCCAGTTTACAATTCTAGTTATATTAACATCTGTTTCATACATAACAGAGGCACTTGCGTTAATTAAGCCAAGCAAATCATCATCTATTTTAGCTTGTAACTTAAATGGCGCCCATATAGTTGGCATCCATTTAGCTTGTAAAATTAAGACATCATTTATTTTACTTCCAACGTTATGCAATCTATTTGCTAATGTTTCAATATCAAAACTATTAAGAGTTCCAGTCAATGTCCCATATCCTCCTAACAAAGTGTCATACCACTCTCTCCGTATTTGGTGTGGTTTAGAACAGTTTATGGCAGCTGGAAACGTGATTTTAGCATGAATCACAGTCTTTTAGGCATGTTGCCCCACCTTTACACAAGTGGAAGGTAGTCTCTTTATATGCCCAGGGTCCACTTTAGCATCCATCATATCCACAAATATCAAAGTAGGCCCCACCGAGACATGTTCCATTGAAAGTAACATTGAGAACGTCACATGCTTGCCTAGCATTACCGGTAAAGTTTCTCTGTAGACAACTCTTGGTTTTATTTCCCCACACGAAAGTCACCGTGGATCCCCTGTATCGGTTACTCGAATACCTGAAGTCCTTGCATTAACGCAACAGCTTTCCAACCACACGATACCAAGGATTCCAAGGACAATGCCATAGACATGGAGATCAATCTGCAAAAAACCCAAACAAGTGTGACTTATTCTTGCAAATAACATTTTTCCTGTGGGATATATTCCCACTTTTTCTGTTCTGGCCTCATTACCAGCAGAGTTCGGTCCTTGCTTACTGCAATCACATCTGCTGGAGGAGGCGCTCCAACATTTACTGTATTAGTAGAACCAAAATATTCATCACCCTTTACTGATGGCTTTCCTCTCTACAAATAAAGGAATTAGGGTCCCTTTACACTTAATCAGCTGCTGTTAACTGTAATCAAAATAACAACTGATGTACAGTCCAGCGTCCGTGTCCCCCTATGGCCTCTTTCACACTATACACTGAAAAAACATTGAAGTCTATTCACAATGCATCGCCATTGGGAAAAAAACAACAAAAAACAAGAAAAAACAAACAACAAAATTGTATGCATACTAATGCATACCAACGCATTAAGTGTAAAAGGGCCCTCAGGAGAACCTGGGCTATACAACTCTTTGGCCTGTGTATACACAGTGTCCTCCCCTAAAAACTTTAACCCATCCTCTCTCCTTTTCCAATAATTAACTCACTATTTCCCAGGTTAATCATGATCACTTTAATTTATTCTTGATAGTCGGAGTCAATTACTCCTCCTATCACTATAGCTCCTTTCTGAGCAAAACTGAATTGGGTAGCTATTTGCCCATAATGTTAGTCAGGTATTTTACATCCTATACCTGTGGGAATGGTTGTAACCTGTGAGGGGTTAATGATAACAACTTCTAAAGCATGCAAATCCAACCCAGCTGATACAGGTTTTCCCCTATATGGAGCTACCGCATCCTTATGCATTTTTCAATAAAAAATCGTTTCTACTTTAACCACCCCACCAGCTAGTTTCTGGTATAAACAAAAATCTGTCATCTTCACAGTTTGTTTGTATTATTCTAAACTAGCATATGCATACATTCTAGCATCTTTAACAGAGGTATTCTTAAACATATAATACACTATATCAGTAAGGTCTCAAAGCAAACTTCATACAATTCATTAGAAACAACTCAATTCACACTTCAGCATCAACACATTCTGCCACTTCATGCCATTCAGCTAGTCAGTACAACATTCAACCCTAGAGAAACCAGGCATTTCTCTGCAAGACAAACAAATCTCATTTAGTAACTAATGACCTTGGCCCGTTTAAAAAAAAACCAAGCTAGGCCTTTCGCTGCGCATGCATGTGCCCGCTGTGCACATGCATCCGCCACGCGCGTGCCCTCATACACCGTTGCGCACACGCTGGCCGCCTCTGGCCCTATCCTCCCTCAACTTTTCCCCTGTGTTTCTGCGCCCCTCCCTGCACATGTGCAGTGCAAAAAAAAAAAAAAAAAAAAAACTCTGAATAGACGCAGAGACACAGGCATATTATATAAAAAAGTTTTTCAGTCTAATTACGCAATATTTTCATGCTACATTGCCATAATAGACTTCACAATTCTATTTCTTTCACACAGTCTCATCTAATCTAGCTTTCAGCTCAACAAGTAAACAATTTCACTCCTGCACAATTATAGCTAGAAACCAGGGGAAAATTTGCTGGCAGAGATGTCACCGTGACACCATAATCACATTTAACCCTGTAAATAAAAAGTGAGCATTTGCAGGGATTTGGAAGTTCTAGCAAAACCCAGCACAACACACAGTGTTGCACAACGCACACACACAAGAAAGTTGCTTTACTATTTCTCACCTCTTTAACCATTTATTTTATCAAACAAGATGCATGTCCCATGAAGTAAGAGTTAAAGGTCAATATATTTTTTTTACAGCATGTACTCCTGAATGAAAAAATAATGCTTGCCAAGCACCCCCAGCTGAGGAGAGCAGCATCTCAAACACTCACTGGCTCGCACACATTCCCTAGGAGCACTCACCTCCCGTGCACAAATGCATTTTTTTTTAAACATTCCTCTATGCATTCAATTAAACAAAAACCAGACATATGAATACATGATTAATCAGGACTCGCTATAACGGATTCACCATATAAAACATTCACTAGAAACAACAATGTTAACCCACCTGTCTTGTCCAGATTATATTACCATTTCAACTCTGCCAGTGCAGTCAGATACTGTCACTTTAAGGAATTTGCTTTACAATTTTAAACACAGCACTCCAAGATTATACTCCGAAATCTACCAACAAAGACACAGACTGTATTAAAAACCGTAGTAGTAAAAGCTGAGATTCACTGTCAGGTTACTCTCTGCCCCTTTTTCCCATCCATATTTTATCATTAAAAATATGGGGTTTTCCTTAAGAGGGACAAAACCAGCAGTAACAACCTAAAGAAAGTTCCCAGCTATTCCTAATCTTTTCAAATGGAACAAAATACATTTGTGCTAAACACTTCCAATTCCAGTTCAATGCACATTGTCCTATTTCTTGTGCAATGATCAGTGGCAGAGTTTGGCTTCCTTTTATTTACAGAAGCTCCCTGCTCCACTGATAACAATCCAAAATGTGTCATCACAGGAGCCTCTTCCCCAGCTACTTCCTCCAGCACATTTATTTTACCAGCTGCAGATTCTGTTACATGTTGGTATTTATCTGCAGCTGCCTATGATGACACTTGTGCAACTATCACTCTGTCATCCTACTCTAGTTCCTTTTTCTAACAGGACTACCCTTTTTCCAACAGGAATACCCTCAGGTAAAGTAACAACATTGAGGGATTCTGATTCTTTCAACTTACACAATCTTTGTTGAAGCTTTCTATAAGCTGTCAACAACATCCCACTATGCCGCCCGGGAGCGACATCATGCCCCGCCTTAACAGGGCCCCCCTCTAGAGTCTTATCTATATCTAGAGAGAGCAACAACATCACCCGCTTCAACGGGGAACCCCCCCTAGAGTCTTATCTACATCTAGAGAGAGCAACAACATCACCCGCTTTAACGGGGAACCCCCCCCCCCCCTAGAGTCTTATCTACATCTAGAGAGAGCAACATCACCCGCTTTAACGGGGAACCACTATATTCCAGCATCAGGCAGCGTCCCTCAACCTCAAGTTGAGCCTGTTCCGCCTTTTCTTGATCCTGGAACGCCTTCTGCAATCGCTTGTGCACACCACGATAGGCAGAGGCCAACACCCAGCTCCTTCTAGCTGGGGTAACTGCATCACCCACCTTGGCAGGGAGTTTTTTCAAGTACTTGAACTAAATCAACCGGTTCTGATTCTTTCAACTGCTTATCCCACAATTCTGCCAACCCATGGCTAGCTAATTCCACTTCTATAATATTATACGGAGACTCGGTCCAGCCGGGGATCTCCGCAGGTTCTTTTGGGCATTTGGCCTTTTTCTTAAACATATTGCCTTACTTTTGGCACACTGCCGACTGGGCGTGGCTTTGACCAGAGGTGCCCCTCAACTTCTAGACACCAATGGTCAAACTTCCCACAGATAAATTTTGCTTAGTTCAAAAGATATCTTGACTTGAAACTAAGTGGGAGGAGCTATCGACTCCAAACTTTGCCCACACCTGTAATCTGTCCTAAGATATATATATATATCAAGTATCAAGTCAATATACCATACAGGGGCAATTTTACAAAGATTTAGATTAATTGCCCCACTAACTGGCGAAATGCCAAATTTTGCAAAATTACACCCAGAGACCCACAGAATCATAGGCAATATATTTCAGAGGTCAAAAGTCATCCTCGTCGCCATTTATGTAATGCTATGTTTTTGGCGTTGCTAAGGCCTCACACTCGACTCACACTAGCACACAGACTAGGTAAATACATAGCTTACAACTTCACACTGTATTAGGATATTTATTCAATTATTTACATTATTTACAGGTATAGCAGTGAATCACGGATAAGTAATAGAGTAAAGAATCAATACATTACCGGATATTGCATCATCACTCCGTATCGGGGGACCAGCGATCGTCAGGAGGCAGCGCATACACAACATCACACAACTCGTCAGTAGTGGAGAGTCCCATCAGAGCAAGGGAAATCTCTCTTTCTTATACTCATAGCTCCACCCATTTTCCCGATTGCATCTTGGGGATGCTCAGGCATGAGCCTTGCTATGATTGGATGACTTATAGTCAATATTTTCATAAACAGAACTAGTTCTAGTTAAGTTGCGCATTCCCTGAAACAGTTAATTCAGGGTTACGCGCTTATTGCAACACAATGTTATATAACCATATCACGTGCCACGCATGCTCAGTACTTGTTGTGACTGGGTGGGTTCGTCCTTCAGCCTATCCACAACGTGGAAGTATGATTCATCCCTCGTGATAACCGCGTGAACACAGCGCACAGCCGTATGTTTTTATAACTTGCAGTAACCTTTTGTTCTTCTGTCAATGGTTTTCTTATGGAGAATGGTGCATCACTACTAAAAGATCAAAATATGTCCTATCTGCCTACAGACTAGCTTGCTAATGTGTTTCTTACCTAACAGCCAGTCATTCACACAGACTCTTCAGACTTGTATCACACCTTTACACCTCTGCCCCCTCTCGCTTTCTGCACAGGTAAACTGAGAACCAATGTTATTTGATTGGCTAGTGCACACTTGACAGCAGTCAAGCACTACATGCATTTTCTCTATCAATTACATTAGCTTCTGTGATAAAATGTGCATGTTTTCACACTTACAGACACACATCGGCTCTATTCACAAAGCTGTGATAAATGCTATCACGGCAGTGATAAGGTCAGCGCGCGGGTTAGTGAGCGTACAGGTTTGAGTGCGTAATAATAAAGGTTTGTGCGCATTAACTTTCCCCGTTCACCCGCTAACCTATATGTTAGCGTGTGAACAGGAAAGTTAAAGAGAATCTGTATTGTTAAAATCGCACAAAAGTAAACATACCAGTGTGTTAGGGGACATCTCCTATTACCCTCTGTCACAATTTCGCCGCTCCCCGCCGCATTAAAAGTAGTCAAAAACAGTTTTAAAAAGTTTGTTTATAAACAAACAAAATGGCCACCAAAACAGGAAGTAGATTGATGTACAGTATGTACACACATAGAAAATACATCCATACACAAGCAGGCTGTATACAGCTTTCCTTTTGAATCTCAAAAGATCATTTGTGTGTTTACCTTCTGTCCCCTTCTTCTCTCATGCACTGAACATTACAGGCTTCCTGCAGACAGCTCTGCCTGTGCCTGTGTTTGTAATAGTGTTGGGCGAACAGTGTTCGCCACTGTTCGGGTTCTGCAGAACATCACCCTATTCGGGTGATGTTCGGGTTCGGCCGAACACCTGATGGTGTTCGGCCAAACTGTTCGGCCATATGGCCAAACTAAGAGCGCATGGCCGAACGTTACCCGAACGTTCGGGTATCTCTGTGATTGGCCGAACGGGTCACGTGTAGTGTTGGGCGAACATCTAGATGTTCGGGTTCGGGCCGAACATGGCCGAACTCCGAACATAATGGAAGTCAATGGGGACCCAAACTTTCGTGCTTTGTAAAGCCTCCTTATATGCTACATACCCCAAATTTACAGGGTATGTGCACCTTAGGAGTGGGTACAAGAGGAAAAAAAATTTAGCAAAAAGAGCTTATAGTTTTTGAGAAAATCAATTTTAAAGTTTCAAAGGGAAAACTGTCTTTTAAATGCGGGAAATGTCTGTTTTCTTTGCACAGGTAACATGCTTTTTGTCGGCATGCAGTCCTAAATGTAATACATATAAGAGGTTCCAGGAAAAGGGACCGGTAACGCTAACCCAGCAGCAGCACACGTGATGGAACAGGAGGAGGGTGGCGCAGGAGGAGAAGGCCACGCTTTGAGACACAACAACCCAGGCCTTGCATGAGGACAAGAAGCGTGCGGATAGCAATTTGCATTTTGTCGCCATGCAGTCATAAATGTAATACAGATGAGAGGTTCAATAAACAGGGACCGGAAACGCTAACCCATCACAGATGTTCATTGTTCATGTTACTTGGTTGGGGTCCGGGAGTGTTGCGTAGTCGTTTCCAATCCAGGATTGATTCATTTTAATTTGAGTCAGACGGTCTGCATTTTCTGTGGAGAGGCGGATACGCCGCCGATCTGTGACGATGCCTCCGGCAGCACTGAAACAGCGTTCCGACATAACGCTGGCTGCCGGGCAAGCCAGCACCTCTATTGCGTACATTGCCAGTTTGCGCCAGGTGTCTAGCTTCGATACTCAATAGTTGAAGGGTGCAGATGGATTGTTCAACACAGCTATGCCATCTGACATGTAGTCCTTGACCATCTTCTCCAGGCGATCGGTGTTGGAGGTGGATCTGCACGCTTGCTGTTCTGTGTGCTGCTGCATGGGTGTCAGAAAATTTTCCCACTCCAAGGACACAGCCGATACCATTCCCTTTTGGGCACTAGCTCCGGCTTGTGTTGTTTGCTGCCCTCCTGGTCGTCCTGGGTTTGCGGAAGTCAGTCTGTCGGCGTACAACTGGCTAGAGGAGGGGGAGGATGTCAATCTCCTCTCTAAAGTCTCCACAAGGGCCTGCTGGTATTCTTTCATTTTGACCTGTCTGGCTCTTTCTTCAAGCAGTTTTGGAACATTGTGTTTGTACCGTGGATCCAGAAGGGTATAAACCCAGTAATTGGTGTTGTCCAGAATGCGCACAATGCGTGGGTCGCGTTCAATGCAGTCCTAGGCCGAAGAGGTCATAGCCTAGGGTCACAAAACCTGTTTATTTGGGCAATTTCAATGGTGGCAGGTCTGACGTACATAAATCGCAGCAATGGCCGTTAGCAACGTCTGAATCTCACGAAATGTCTCATGCAGGTAGAAGACATATTGTTAGACTTGGGCTCCAAAGATGGGTTCCCTACATCTCTGCAAACCAGAGTTACAGGGCTCCAAATTTGGTAAAATCCCCCATAGGCTTTCATTGGGCCTCCTATTTACAGTTCCAAAATCTCACATCTTTTCAAAGGGCAATTACTCAGCAGTGGCAAATTTTCTAGCATTGTAGGGACCCTTAGGGGGAACATGACTGGTGAGTTTCGGGCCCCTAGGCCAAAGAGGTCATAGCCTAGGGTCACAAAAACCTGTTTATTTGGGCTATTTCAATGGTAGTGATGGTGACGTACATAAATCGCAGCAATGGCCGTTAGCAAAGTCTGAATCTCACGAAATGTCTCATGCAGGTAGAAGACATATTGTTAGACTTGGATTCCAAAGATGGGGTCCCTACATCTCTGCAAACCAGAGTTACAGGGGTCCAAAATTGGTAAAATCCCCCATAGGATTTCATTGCCTCCCTATTTCACTTTCCAAAATCTCACATCTTTTCAAAGGGCAATGGCTCAGCAGTACCAAATTTTCTAGCATTGTAGGGACCCTTAGGGGGAACATGACTGGTGAGTTTCGGGCCCCTAGGCCGAAGAGGTCATAGCCTAGGGTCACAAAAACCTGTTTATTTGGGCTATTTCAATGGTAGTGATGGTGACGTACATAAATCGCAGCAATGGCCGTTAGCAAAGTCTGAATCTCACGAAATGTCTCATGCAGGTAGAAGACATATTGTTAGACTTGGATTCCAAAGATGGGGTCCCTACATCTCTGCAAACCAGAGTTACAGGGGTCCAAAATTGGTAAAATCCCCCATAGGATTTCATTGCCTCCCTATTTCACTTTCCAAAATCTCACATCTTTTCAAAGGGCAATGGCTCAGCAGTACCAAATTTTCTAGCATTGTAGGGACCCTTAGGGGGAACATGACTGGTGAGTTTCGGGCCCCTAGGCCGAAGAGGTCATAGCCTAGGGTCACAAAAACCTGTTTATTTGGGCTATTTCAATGGTAGTGATGGTGACGTACATAAATCGCAGCAATGGCCGTTAGCAACATCTGAATCTCACGAAATGTCTCATGCAGGTAGAAGACATATTGTTAGACTTGGATTCCAAAGATGGGGTCCCTACATCTCTGCAAACCAGAGTTACAGGGGTCCAAAATTGATAAAATCCCCCATAGGATTTCATTGCCTCCCTATTTCACTTTCCAAAATCTCACATCTTTTCAAAGGGCAATGGCTCAGCAGTACCAAATTTTCTAGCATTGTAGGGACCCTTAGGGGGATCATGACTGGTGAGTTTTGCCACTGCTGAGCCATTGCCCTTTGAAATGGTGTGAGATTTTGGAACGGTAAATAGGAGGCCCAATGAAAGCCTATGGGGGATTTTACCAATTTTGGACCCCTGTAACTCTGGTTTGCAGAGATGTAGGGACCCCATCTTTGGAATCCAAGTCTAACAATATGTCTTCTACCTGCATGAGACATTTCGTGAGATTCAGACGTTGCTAACGGCCATGGCTGAGATTTATGTACGCCACCATCACTACCATTGAAATAGCCCAAATAAACAGGTTTTTGTGACCCTAGGCTATGACCTCTTCGGCCTAGGGGCCCGAAACTCACCAGTCATGTTCCCCCTAAGGGTCCCTACAATGCTAGAAAATTTGGTACTGCTGAGTCATTGCCCTTTGAAAAGATGTGAGATTTTGGAAAGTGAAATAGGGAGGCAATTAAATCCTTTTGGGGATTTTACCAATCTTGGACCCCTGTAACTCTGGTTTGCAGAGATGTAGGGACCCCATCTTTGGAATCCAAGTCTAACAATATGTCTTCTACCTGCATGAGACATTTCGTGAGATTCAGACTTTGCTAACGGCCATTGCTGCGATTTATGTACGTCACCATCACTACCATTGAAATAGCCCAAATAAACAGGTTTTTGTGACCCTAGGCTATGACCTCTTTGGCCTAGGGGCCCGAAACTCACCAGTCATGTTCCCCCGAAGGGTCCCTACAATGCTAGAAAATTTGCCACTGCTGAGTAATTGCCCTTTGAAAAGATGTGAGATTTTGGAACTGTAAATAGGAGGCCCAATGAAAGCCTATGGGGGATTTTACCAAATTTGGAGCCCTGTAACTCTGGTTTGCAGAGATGTAGGGAACCCATCTTTGGAGCCCAAGTCTAACAATATGTCTTCTACCTGCATGAGACATTTCGTGAGATTCAGACGTTGCTAACGGCCATTGCTGCGATTTATGTACGTCAGACTCGCCACCATTGAAATTGCCCAAATAAACAGGTTTTGTGACCCTAGGCTATGACCTCTTCGGCCTAGGACTGCATTGAACGCGATCCACGCATTGTGCGCATTCTGGACAACACCAATTACTGGGTTTATACCCTTCTGGATCCATGGTACAAACACAATGTTCCAAAACTGCTTGAAGAAAGAGCCAGACAGGTCAAAATGGAAGAATACCAGCAGGCCCTTGTGGAGACTTTAGAGAGGAGATTGACATCCTCCCCCTCCTCTAGCCAGTTGTACACCGACAGACTGACTTCCGCAAACCCAGGACGACCAGGAGGGCAGCAAACAACACAAGCCGCAGCTAGTGCCCAAAAGGGAATGGTATCGGCAGTGTCCTTGGAGTGGGAACATTTTCTGACACCCATGCAGCAGCACACAGAACAGCAAGCGTGCAGATCCACCTCCAACACCGATCGCCTGGAGAAGATGGTCAAGGACTACATGTCAGATGGCGTAGCTGTGTTGAACAATCCATCTGCACCCTTCAACTATTGGGTATCGAAGCTAGACACCTGGCGCAAACTGGCAATGTACGCAATAGAGGTGCTGGCTTGCCCGGCAGCCAGCGTTATGTCGGAACGCTGTTTCAGTGCTGCCGGAGGCATCGTCACAGATCGGCGGCATATCCGCCTCTCCACAGAAAATGCAGACCGTCTGACTCAAATTAAAATGAATCAATCCTGGATTGGAAACGACTACGCAACACTCCCGGACCCCAACCAAGTAACATGAACAATGAACATCTGTGATGGGTTAGCGTTTTCGGTCCCTGTTTATTGAACCTCTCATCTGTATTACATTTATGACTGCATGGCGACAAAATGCAAATTGCTATCCGCACGCTTCTTGTCCTCATGCAAGGCCTGGGTTGTTGTGTCTCAAAGCGTGGCCTTCTCCTCCTGCGCCACCCTCCTCCTGTTCCATCACGTGTGCTGCTGCTGGGTTAGCGTTACCGGTCCCTTTTCCTGGAACCTCTTATATGTATTACATTTAGGACTGCATGCCGACAAAAAGCATGTTACCTGTGCAAAGAAAACAGACATTTCCCGCATTTAAAAGACAGTTTTCCCTTTGAAACTTTAAAATCGATTTTCTCAAAAACTATAAGCTCTTTTTGCTAGATTTATTTTCCTCTTGTACCCACTCCCAAGGTGCACATACCCTGTAAATTTGGGGTATGTAGCATGTAAGGAGGCTTTACAAAGCACAAAAGTTCGGGTCCCCATTGACTTCCATTATGTTCGGAGTTCGGGTCGAACACCCGAACATCGCGGCCATGTTCGGCCTGTTCGGCCCGAACCCGAACATCTAGATGTTCGCCCAACACTAGTTTGTAATTCCTCAGTATGTGTCAGCCAGCTACTTTCACAGCCTAACAGAGGAGGATTTTTATCCAGCTCTCTTCTATCACTGATAAGATAGCAGAGAAGCTGCTGGCTTATGTAAATAAAACACACACTGGAGTGCGCATAGAGGAACAGACCAGCAGGGAGAGTTGGCAGCCTTCCAGACACAGGCCGACAAGTCTGACAGGGGAAAGATACATTGATTTATTACAGAGACCGTGATAGTACAAAGTGCTGCATTGAGCCAGAACAGATTAGAATAGGTGTAGGAACTTGTAGGATGGTAGAAAAAACGTTGTAATTTTTGTTACAGAGTCACTTTAATGCACGCAAGCCTTTACTATTACACGTGCTAACCCGTGCGCTGAGCTTATCATGGCCGTGATAGCATTTATCACAGCTTTGTGAATAGAGCCCCTGGTGTGCAGAAAACTGAATAGGGACTGTCTACAAGAACACTGACTAGGGACGGTCTACAAATCTTTGTCTACAAAACTTTGTAGGATTCCTTATCAGATGCAGCCATTAGAACAATTGTGCAGAGAGCAGACAGCTTTTTCTCTGTATGCCCTCAGTTGTCAGTCTCTCAGGACAGGGAAAAGAACAGGGGCGTAACTAGAAGTCCCCGGGCAAGAATTTGAGCGGGCCCCCCCCACCCTGGGGCCCGCTCATGGCCGTTTTAAGGGGGCAGGAGGGGTCGCAGCATGAGGGGAGAGCTTGGTAGCAAGTCGATGGGAAGGGGGGATGGTCCCCCCCCTTCCCTCACCTCAGGCTCTCCCCTCTGTGCTCCCCTCCTGCCTCTATGTAAGTGTTAGCAGCTGCGGCGGCAGCAGCTGTAATTACCTTCATTCACCACCGGAGGTCTCCGATCTGCAAGGGCTTCACTTTACTTTCACATTACTTCCTGTTTTAACAGGAAGTAATGTGAAGCCCTTGCAGATCGGCAGCCTCCGTGGTGGATGGAGGTAAGTATAGCTGCTGCTGCCGCCGCTGCGGACGTTTACATAGAGGCAGGAGGTAAGCACAGAGGGGAGAGCCCGAGGTGAGGGAGGGGGGACCGCCCCCCCTTCCCACCAACGTGCTACCAAGATCTCCCCTCATGCTGCGACCCCTCCTGCCTCCCAAAACGACCATGAGCAGGGGCTGCTTCCCCTATTGTTACGTCAGTGGAAAAGAAACTTCTCCCCCCACAGGGCCCCCTGAGGCTTCTAGGCCCCCCTGCAGCTGCATCCCTTGCAGGGTCTATTGTTATGCCCCTGCTTATGCCATCAAAGTAATGTACTGTGTACATATTTTTTTCACTACAAGTTATGGTTTGTTTAGGTATTGTTTTTTTCTAAGAATTTTATAGGCGTTTTACTGAGGAAAAATACAAATAGTAAATGCAGAAAAGCTAAAAAGCTTTCAAACGACAAGAGCCACAGTTATGAAGCACATCAAAATATATTCTTTGGCTTGTCCTAGTTAAAATGATACTGTAAGGCCTGGCAGATCTCCCACCTTCCTTCAGTCCTTATGCCCCAATCTTCACCTAAAACCATGCCCCTGTGTAAACAGGTGACGGAGTTACACCTTCCCAACTACCATTGCCCCCAGGACTTCAGCATGCAAAGCATAAGATTGGGCCGGGAAGACGGAAGTGCCACCAGGAGCACCAGAACCACACTAACTAGTACAGGGGAAGAGTCCAGACAGTCTGGATCAGCAACAGGATCAGATAAGGCAAAGTACAAATTCGTAGAGCAAACTCCCATCCAGTAACAATCCAGGGTCATACATGGTAGATCAGGAATATCACAGTACACAGGAATTTGGCAAGTTCAGGGTCAGAAACAATCCAATGTCGGTCCAGGCAGCAATCCAAAAGAGTAGTCAGAGTCCAGGCAACAGTCACAACTGAAGATCAACAGTAATCCAAATGCATCCAGCAGCTAGTGTAACTAACATAGCCTATCATGGGCAATGAGTGAGAGTCAGGAGCAGCTTATATACCACAAGAAGCCAATCACACCAGACCACACCTCCCAGCAGCCAATGAGAAACCACTTCCTGGACATCATTCTTGCATAGCAATCAGCTAGTTAATCAACCACTTTCAACGTCTGGAACATAATGTATCGGAGCCTCTTAGAGCAGACACCATGAGGGGCTTTCAGAATATCTACAGGAATGCAGGAAACTCAGTCTTACAGAGCCTGCCCACTGGAATTTCTAGGCTATGCAGGCTGTTGCACTTCTGTAGGAGTACTGGGGATGCCATCTGCAACTTTAGAGGAAGTCAAACTCTCACTCTGGGCTTGATTCACAAAAGTGTGCTAAGTGTTAGCACGCCAGTGAAAAGCAGCTTATCACGTGCAAACTGCCTCTTCGCGCGTTAATGTGCTCGTAAGAGTTTGAGTGTGTAAAGTTTTATGTGCACTATTTCGCGTGCAAAATCAGCTGCTTCGTGTGCTAAGTAGTGTGATAAGCATACTTTGCACGCGAAGCAGCTGATTTTGCACGTGAAGTAGTGCACGTAAAACTTTACGCGCGCAAACTTTTTACGCACGCTAAAATAGCATGCGAACAGTAACAGCTTTGCCGTGCAAACTACTTAGCACTCTAGTTTGCATGTGCAAAGATTTTAGGCGTGCTAACTGTGTTAGCACCCTTTAGTGAATCAAGCCCTCTGACTTCCTAAATTGCTAGATCCATTGCAGATCTAGTGAGTTCATGACACATACCACATATGCCTTATATGTTCATTCACTAGTTAAACATGTAGTAGACATTTATAACCAGCAGTCTGTAGCAGTTGGATGCGATTGCTAGGATAAGCATCAGTGATGGGGGTACAGACTTGCAGAGGCAGAAACCTGCAGAGGCAGCTTTTATTTGTGGATGTTAAAGAGACTCTGTATCAAAAAAAATACTCCCTTGGGGGGTACTTACCTCGGGAGGGGGAAGCCTCAGGGTCCCAATAAGGCTTCCCCCATCCCTGTAGCTGCAGGCAATCCAGCGCGGGCTCCTCCGAAGCCTCTCGCAATACTCCCCCGACAAGCCTGACTAGGCTTGATATATTTACCTCGCCGGGAATCCAGCGCAGCGCAGTAGCGGCTCTTCCTTTGTATCCGCTCTACTGCGCAGGACCAAAAGGACTTGCACCTGTGCAGTAGAGTGGATCGATGGGGTTCGGCAATTTCCGCCTTACCTGAACGAAAAGCCAGTAGTATGCCTGCGCTGGATCGTGGAGAGGTAAATATTTACATCTCCGCACTTAGGGGGACCTGGGCACTTAACGGAGGGACACCGGAGGACGGGGAAGCCTCGTTACCCCTCACGAGGTAAGTATCCCCCCCTCCTTAAATTGGCCCTAGACTACGATGGACATACGACCATGGTAAGGATTAGATTGAGAGCCTCTCTGAGGGACAGTTAGTGACAATATATACTGTACAGCACTTCAGAAGATCTTGGTGCTATATAATTACTAAGTAGTGGTTTTTCACCATGGTGCCCATTTAACTTATGTAAATATGTTAAAAGATAAATATAGGATGGAATAATGTTAAAGGTAATGACTTCATCTTCAGCAATTGTATAAACGAGCTGTTATGGCAAACAGGTTGTGTTAAATGAGTTTGCTTATAGAGACCAATGCTGGCCCTTTATATGTGTAGTCCATGTGTCCTCACAGGTCACCATAAATTCAGGGAAGCAAGGTGCTACCTCATTCTAGACGTTACATTAATTGCTCTCCTAAATTTACTTATTTTTCACCCTAAACTCAGCCCGTGCAAAGTGGCTTTTACTGACGTGCTAACGCTTAGCACCCTTTAGTAAATCGAGCCCATTGTATTTTCACAATATGGTGAAAATTTGCGAAAATGCAAAAACCTTCATTTTACTGCAAAAACAAGAAAAAAAAACAAAAAAACTGTTTGTTTTTTTTAACCTCTTGACGACCAGCTAACGCCGATTGGCGTAAACTGGTCGTCTGCGGGTTACCATGGAATTTCCATGTCAGTTCACGGAGGGTGTCTCCGTGAACAGCCGGAGAGCCGCCGATCGCGGCTCGCCGGCAAAATGTAAACACGAGGGGAAGAAATCGGCGATCCCTGGCCTCTGATTGGCCGGGGATCGCCGGCATATGATAGGCTGAAGCCTATCCTACAATGCGCAGGACGGATATCCGTCCTGCGCAGCTCAGAGGGGAAGGGAGAGGGAGGGAGAGGGACGGAGCGCCGAGAACGTTGCGGAGGGGGGCTTTGAAGAGCCCCCCCCCCCTGCAAAGCACAGCAAGCCGGCGGCGATCAGACCCCCCCAGGAGGACATCACCCTAGTGGGGAAAAAAGGGGGTAAGTCTGATCGCCCTGGCTCTATCCCGATCTGTGCTGCGGGCTGGAGAGCCCACGCAGCACAGATCATAGGAAAATCCACTGGTCGTCAAGTGGTTAAGTGTGAAAATTCATGAAAAATGCAAGAAAATCTAAAATGCAAACTTATTACAAAATAATTTTCAATGGCATTTTCGCTTGCAAGTCAAATTTAACCACTTGAGGACCACAGGCTTGCACCCCCTAGTGACCAGGCCATTTTTTTACAATTCAGCACTCTGCAGCTTTAACAGCTTCTTGCTGGGCCATACAACCTACCAACCAAATGAATCTTTCCTCCTTTTCTGCTGAGTTTTCTGTTGGTGGGATCTGATTGCTGCTGCGGTTTTTTTAAAATTAATTTTCTTGTTCTTTAAAAAAAAAAAAAATGTCCCCCTTCCACCTCCACCTCCCCTGAGAGCAAATCAGTATGATCACCTCTCATAGGATGTGAAAAAGATATTGGCATTTTTGCTCATCACTGCTAATGGGCTTTCCAGCCCATAACTTGTGGTAAGTCAGGTAAAAGTTATATGGTTGTTTGCCTGCACCTTTAATAACCTCTACCATATTTGACACAGATTATGTACTAGCAGAAAAAGTTACAAGTAACAACATCCCAGCAGCACATTTAAAATAATGCACTTAAAAGTCCATGGGCCGTATGCAATTAACCTTTTCTCCTGAGTTTTCTCCTAGGCGATCAATATTCATCTTCGATTTTCAGTTTCAAAGTTTTCAGCACTGTGCAATGGAAAAAGTACCAAAAAGTAGGAGAAAAAGTACTATCAAAATTATTCTTAGTATTTTTTTGCTTGCTGGTGGTTTAAAAATTAATTTTATTGACAAGTTTGAAAATATCACCTAGGAGAAAACTCAGAAGGAAAAGGTAGTTGCAAATGGGTCCATGTATTGAATACAAACACACTGTTTTTAAAATAAATTGTATTTAAGTCCCTTGTTTTAATTCAACAATCTAATGTTGTTTCTTCATGTAATCGTTATCAGTAATCTAGAGCACCTCCGGCCAAAAAAAGTTTTAATGGCAATACATATATGTAGTCTGTACACTGTGTACAGTTAGATGAACTTATAAAGTTAACATCTGGTACATCGTAGTGCATAGAACAGACTCACATTTCTATCTGTAGCAGCACTTCCTTCTTTATCCTCATGCTTAAGTACACACTCAGCATGTGTCCTCCCCCACCAGCCTGGTTCCCTCCCCTGCCCCTCCCTCAACTGCTCTCTGCCTATCTGGATCAAATTACTTCTCTTTTCACAGTGTGTAGGAGAGAGAAGACACAGCTATATAATTCTTATTTCAGATGTCTGTCTGTCTGGATTTCTGGATTAGATCACATCTCTTTTCACAGAGGTTGTAGGCCTCCAAAATGGCCCAAGCACCACTTATCTGAGCGGATCGGAAACGAAACGCTCAGATGTGAACTCTCTCATAGGGAATCATGGCACAAGGACTTTCAGGGCGATTTTAAAAAACGCCAGACCATCTATAAGTGTATGGCTACTTTGTAAACTTCTTTCTTTATCTTGATTGCAACAATTAATGCGTAAATAATTTTCCTGCCGTGCAAAGTCCACTGACCCAGGTAGGGATAGAAATGAAAACCACCAAGGACATCAACTGATGAATTAGCTGGCAGTGTGGTTAATTAACCAGCAGTTTGAGGCTTTGATAAGCTAAATAAAATTCCCTCTCTGCATCAGAAGGGATTTGCATATTAGGATAATTTTTATTTTTCAGTGATTG
Organism: Hyperolius riggenbachi; assembly: GCF_040937935.1. Taxonomy (NCBI): domain Eukaryota; kingdom Metazoa; phylum Chordata; class Amphibia; order Anura; family Hyperoliidae; genus Hyperolius; species Hyperolius riggenbachi. The sequence continues at coordinate 562,380,673 of NC_090646.1, forward strand.
TAGTCCTTGTCAGCCCTTGGGATCCCTGAATTACATCAGTGATGATATTCTGTTTTGCATCTTTGCATCCCTGAGGGGAATGCAAATAGTTTTTCTTTCTTTTAGCACATAGGGGTGCATTCTGGGAGCGCACAGCAGTTTTACTGGTAATCCCGACAGTAAGGTTGGATGTGCTACACAATTAGCAAGGCCTGTGTTACCTAGGTAACGATTACGTTACCAGAGCGTGCGCTATGCCTGGCAACGTATACGTTATGTAGGTAATCTGGGTCGCGCTAATAGCGCAATGTGCACTACCTCACTTTCCATCCATCATTTTTAAATGACTAACCTTGATTGAACAAAAAATGTGTGTTCTCAAACACTACGGAGCAGCTGGCATGTCTGTCGATTTATCTATTGTTTATTTTTTTGTTTAGGGCCCTTCACACTGTGTCCATTGTGTTGAGGTGCAAAGGAAAATATCAACTCGTCACAATGATATTCTCATAGGGCTTTCACATTTGGGGCTTGATTCACTAAACCGTGATAACTCATATCCCGACCGTTTTCGCGCACATTTTCGTGTTTGCGCGTGATCACGAATTATCGCGATTGTGAATATTTGCAATCATGCGCAAATGCGGAAATAGCGATGATATGAGTTATCACAGTTTAGTGAATCAAGCCCTAAGTGCAGTGTGGCAGGTTCCATGCAGTAACACACAGCATGCATTACAAGGCAAGATGAAGGAAGGACATACATGCTATTTTAAATCAGCTGTGTGCAGAAAATCGAGGTAATATTGCCGTACACAAACATCGCATGGCACTCAAGGCCAAATTTACCATAAGGCACTGTGGGCACGTACCTACAGGCGCCTGATGATAGAAAGGCGGCTCACTCCCCTCCCCAAGTGCCTCCCTCCTGCCTTACCTATGCAGAGTCCTGATGAGAAGAAGGAGAGGTTACTCAGCTTGCTCTATGCATTCCACTGATGAGATCTCCCTTCAGGAACACCTCTAGCTACCTTATACTGATGTTCTTCTAGCTACCTAATACTTGGGGGCACCTCTAGCTACTTAATACTGAGGTTGCTTCTAGCTACCTAATACTAAGGGGCATATGATGGGCAAGGGAATTACAGGAGAAGTGACAGCTGGGCCAGCCAGCACACTTGCGGTACGGTTCGGCAGGTGTTTGTAGGTTCATGGAGGGTGAAAACTAAGGTACCAGGACATCTGTGCCCATAGGCTCCTGTGAGATAAATCCGGGCTTGATGGCAAAATTACCCTTACTATCGGCAGCATGTACCGTGAGTTACGCTATAACCTCGGCACTCGATTAGTGCAACTGTTACTATGGTAACCCGCTTTACTAACAAGCATTACTGTTAGTAACGTGCATTACTATAGCAACTGTTATGCTAGTCATGTACCGTGGGTCACGCTTATACCATAACTCGCGGTACATGCTGCCGATAGTAAGGGTAATATTGCCGTGTGATGTCTGTGGCTGATATAGGGCCTGATATGATTTCCTGCACCAGACCCTATATCTCTAGCTGATTTAAAATAACATTTATGTCCTTCCTGGCTTCATCTTGCCTTGTTTGCACTTTGTTATTGCATGATATCCTGTAGTAAGCACTTTCCATGGCTGTCAGTTAAATGGCCCATAGAACACTGAGCAAACAATGGCAGATTGGTTGCTACGAATGAGATGGCTAAAGTTTTCCTCTCACCGCTTCCTGTTTGAACACAGTGTGGGCAAATGGCAATATAAGTCATCATTAAATCCATATTCATTTCCAGGTTTGCTGCAAGGGCACTTTGTGTATTCTGATGTGTAATACGGCTCTGAATAAAGTGACCCCTATTTAGCTATATTTTCTGATGTCAGCAGCACATTAGCTCTTTTTCCAATCCCACTGCCACAGTGAGACAAGTGCTTCCAACTGATGTACATGTGATCAGATACTGATCCTCAGCTCAGTGTCTTTGTGTAAAATGCTTTTTAAATATACTGTATACATACATTATAAAAGCAATGCTGTTTCTAATACATATTTCCAAAAAATGTGCTATTATCAGCCTCCTGGAGTAATGAACATACTTCCTTCAGTGGGCCTGATTCACTAACTGGTGCTAACCTAGTTAGCACGCCTAAAGGCTTTGGGCATGCTAACTAGGGTGCTAAGTAGCTAGCACGCACCAAGTAAAATCACCCATGCGACGTTAAGGGCGCATCCACCGGGCTTTGCGCGCGCAAAGTTTTAAAAAATGATACTTTGTGCGCGAGCGCTAATTAACTCGAGCAAAGTTTGTTTAGGCGTGATAAGGGGCTTTTCACAAGCGTGCTAACAGTTAGCACAGCTTTGTGAATCAAGCCCAGTATGTTTTTCATATAACTCTTTTCCTATACCCTATAGATGATTTCTTCTGTAGTTTTTGCTTAAAGAGAATCTGTATTGTTAAAATCGCACAAAAATAAACATACCAGTGCGTTAGGGGACATCTCCTATTACCCTCTGTCACAATATTGCCGCTCCTCGCCGCATTAAAAGTGGTTAAAAACAGTTTTAAAAAGTTTGTTTATAAACAAACAAAATGGCCACCAAAACAGGAAGTAGGTTGATGTACAGTATGTCCACACATAGAAAATACATCCATACACAAGCAGGCTGTATACACCCTTCCTTTTGAATCTCAAGATATCATTTGTGTGTTTCTTACCCCCTGCAGTTCTCATGCACTGAAGTTTTAGGCTGCTCGTTTCTTCCTGCAAATAGCTCTGCCTGTGTCTGTAATTCCTCAGTATGTGAAAGCCCAGCCAGCTCAGAGGATGATTTATCCAGCTTGTAAAAGATAAGAGAGAAGAGAGAAGCTGCCCTAATCTAAATAATACACAGGCAGTGTGCATAGAGGGGCCTGGAAGGGGGAGTTCATAGCAGAACCACAACACTGAAGAACTTGGCAGCCTTCCAGACACAGGCCGACAAGTCTGACAGGGGAAAGATACATTGATTTATTACAGAGACTGTGATAGTAGAAAGTGCTGCAGTAAGCCAGAACACATTAGAATAGCTTTTGGAACTTGTAGGATGATAAAAAACAGGATGCAATTTTTGTTACGGAGTCTCTTTAAATCAGCACTACCATCTTGCTTGTAATGTTATTTCATTCACAAAAGTTGCATATAATATAACGACTTTGTAATCTGAAGTGAGGGATGCATTTATCCAAAAGTATCAGTGGGACAGTATCAGTTGGTCGATCAATGGCCCATAGCCAAGGCCAGATTTATACTTTTCCAGCTTCAGGACAGCATTCTTGTGGCTCACTTTCTAAGTACAGCAGCTGCCCTCCCATTCCATGATTGAGCCCCCTTGTCCATGTGAAACATCCACATATAACAGCCTGTCTCTTACATATACAGTTTCCTTGGACAATAGCTCCCCTCCTTCATGTACCGATCTCAATTTGTAGCTTCTCTTCCATTCACAGCCATCTTTTCCATGACCAGCTGCCCCTTTTGACAGCAGCCACCCAAGACCCGAGCCTTTTTGGACTTTTCAGACATCCAGACCTGGCCATAGCCAGCGGTATAGCATCAGGGGATGCAGAGGTTGCAACCACACCAGGCCCCTGGACCAGAGGGGCCTCCCTTCATCCATCATATTAGCTTTTCATTGGTGCTATGCTGGTAAGATACACCTCTAAATGTGCATTGCACAGAGGTAATGCTTAACAAACTATTTCATTACTCTAAATTCACATCTCTGACTTAGGCTGTTCTTGATAGGTTTTGGGTCTCCATATCAATAGAGTGCTTGGGTCCCCATGTAAAGCTTGCACTGGTGCCCCAAGCTCCTTAGTTATGCCTCTGGCCATAGCGTTGCACAGCAGTGAACACTGCAATGCTGTCATTTTCAACTGATTCCCTTCTGAAATGTATTGAACGTTGATGTGCTGTGTGTGAAAGGAATCGATTGCAATCGGATCAGATGCTGATTGGAGAGTGATTGATTGTATAGGCACATGGGTTCATAAATGAGTCATGTATACAATATGGGTAGCTTAAAGTATGGGTAGCTTAAAGCGGACCCAAACCAAACATTTTTTTAATTAAAAATATTTAGTTGCACCCAGGGCCGGTCCGGGACTTACTGCTGCCTGAGGCAAAGATCGTGAAGGCGCCCCCCCCCCCTGGTCGACAACCCCTCCCCCCTCCATCCTTAAAGCAAAATTAAAGAAGACCGCTTCAGTCCGCCCCTCTCTCTCGTGCCTCCTTCTTTGCCACTCTAATGTGCCTTCCTTCTGTGCCCCTCTCCTGTGCATCCTGTCCTTCCCTTCTGTGTCCTTTCCCCATGTGCCTCCCTTCTGTGGCCTCTCGTGCCTCCTTCTTTGCCCCTCTCTCTTGTGCCCTCTCTCTTGTGACTCCTTTGCAACTCTTTCCTGTGCCTCCCTTCTGTGTCCTCTCCCCTGTGCCACCCACACGATCGACCAACCGACCATGAAGAAAGCCTGAGTGAGGCAGCAAAGTGACTGACTCACCGGGGATGCGGTCTCCCTCCGGGTCTGGCGGTGGCGATGGGCGGGCGTCGGGCATCCAGCATGCATCCTGCACTGGCTGGCACTGGCAGGCAGGGGAAAGACGGCTGTGGCGGCCGCGGGCATGCTCCATCCATCTCGGATCTCGCGCAGGCGGGCAAGGCCAGTGAGAGGCGGCCGGCGGCAGCCAGCAGCCAGGCTCATCATCATAGTCACGGTCACGACGGCGGCGCTCAGTGACTGACCGTGACAATCAGGCAGGGCAGCAGAGCGGGCGGCACCCGCCGCCATCAGCAGGCTTAGGCAGCGTGCAGCCTTGGAGTATTCCTTCAAGGCCTGTTTCTATTGTTGCGCTGCAGCGCACTACTGACGCCAGTTTACTGTGTGAAACCGGCCTAAGTGACAATTCCTTGATCACTAGCACGCTGTCATAACTTTTACCAGAACTGGCGGGCGGTGCACAGCTTAACGGGGGGCGGGGCGGGTCGGGTCCCAGCCAGAACACAGTCATGAGGGTCACTCATGGTGTGTGCAGCCAGGCACGGGGTCGGAGGCACGGTCGGGCACCACAGGAACAGCCGGACTTCACTGCAGAGTCTGCACTGCAGCCTGCACAACACTCTCTGCGGCTCCGCAGTCACTTCCTCTTTATGTCTGGTGCCACCCCTCCACTTCCTGCCGCCTGAGGAAGCCGCCTCACCCCGCCTCATGGGCGGGCCGGCCCTGGTTGCACCACTCTGACACATACAAAGGTAAGTAAACACTCCTTCAAACCTATGATCATTTCAGTGCATGCTTTTCACCCTTCTCTTTTCATAGCTAGGGTTATACTGGGGGCAGCCATTAGCAATTCCTCCATTGCCAGACACCATCTACTCCACCAGCTTGCCGGAAAAATCCCGGCAATTTGAAAGGAATGGAGGGTTTCCTCCAATAAATGTAAAATATTTTATATATGTCATCCTGCAGCTGAAAAAAGGCTGCTATTTATTATTATAATTTAGAAAATAGATTTTATTTCTGAAATCTTGTATTTTTAATTTGGGTCCACTTTAAAGGGCATCTGAGCTGAAGAGGGAAGATAAGATTTACTTACCTGGGGCTTCTTCCAGCCGCTAGCAATCTATCTGGTCCCTGGCTGTGGGTCTGCTGCCCTCCAGTGCGCTGATAGCCCCTATGAAAGATCCCCGACCACAGTTGTAGTTGCTGGCTACAGTGCATGTTTGCATGCAAATCTGAATGTGTTTTTTTTTCTTTACCCCAGCGAATAAGTTAATAAGAATTTGCATGCAATGTCTGAATCCACTCTGCTAGATGTACGTTTTTCTTCATGCAGGTGAAAGCAATTTCACAAATGTTAGCAGAAGTGCGATGCTTTATTGACTTTTACTAGATGTGCTGTGTATGCGTTTTCGCTCATTTGCAGTTCGCTTGTGCGATCCTGTCTTAGGCTGTTTCCACTGCTGAGATTGCTGTCCGATTCCCAGTACGCAAATTCACATGAGTTTTTTCAGCCTATTAAAGTTAATAGGCTTCATCCGAATTTGCATGCAAGGAGAAAACAGACAGCATGCAGCATAAAATTGCATTACGCATACAAATCCCATAGGCATGTCTGACATGGTTAGAGGGATGCGTCTTGCAACACAGCCAGTGACAGGATCACATCTCACTGCTGCATGCCGGCACAGTGCAAAGTTAGTGATTTTGAACATCAGGGATTTTAAGAACATGAGATCTACTTATGTGTCCCTCGCAGCAGCTCCGCTCCCAGCCAGTGTCCCGGGGTCCCCTCCATAGCAGCCGGCAACTGGTGAGGTTGGCGGCTACTGCACAGGTGCTAGTACTTTTGTGCCTGCGCAGAACGCTCCCGGCAACACAGTCGCGTGCTCGTACATGCACAGTAGCCGCCAACCTCGCTCTTTGCATTGTGGCCCACTGTGAATGCCATAGTGCCACTGTGAATACCATAGTACTACTGTGAATACCATAGTACCACTGCAAATACCATAGTACCACTGCGAATACCATAGTACCACTGCGAATGCCATAGTACCACTGCGAATGCCATAGTACCACTGCGAATGCCATAGTACCACTGCGAATGCCATAGTACCACTGTGAATGCCATAGTACCGCTGTGAATGCCATAGTACCGCTGTGAATGCCATAGTACCGCTGTGAATACCATAGTACCGCTGTGAATGCCATAGTACCGCTGTGAATACCATAATACCGCTGTGAATGCCATAGTACCGCTGTGAATGCCATAGTACCGCTGTGAATGCCATAGTACCGCTGTGAATACCATAATACCGCTGTGAATGCCATAGTACCACTGTGAATGCCATAGTACCGCTGTGAATGCCATAGTACCGCTGTGAATGCCACAGTACCGCTGTGAATGCCATAGTACCGCTGTGAATGCCATAGTACCGCTGTGAATGCCATAGTACCGCTGTGAATACCATAATACCGCTGTGAATGCCATAGTACCACTGTGAATGCCATAGTACCGCTGTGAATGCCATAGTACCGCTGTGAATACCATAATACCGCTGTGAATGCCATAGTACCACTGTGAATGCCATAGTACCACTGTGAATGCCATAGTACCGCTGTGAATGCCATAGTACCGCTGTGAATGCCATAGTACCGCTGTGAATGCCATAGTACCGCTGTGAATACCATAATACCGCTGTGAATGCCATAGTACCGCTGTGAATGCCATAGTACCGCTGTGAATGCCATAGTACCGCTGCGAATGCCATAGTACCGGTGCGAATGCCATAGTACCACTGCGAATGCCATAGTACCGCTGCGAATACCATAGTACCACTGCGAATGCCATAGTACCGCTGTGAATACCATAGTACCGCTGTGAATGCCATAGTACCGCTGTGAATGCCATAGTACCGCTGTGAATACCATAGTACCGCTGTGAATACCATAGTACCGCTGTGAATACCATAGTACCGCTGTGAATACTGTGAATACCATAGTACCGCTGTGAATACCATAGTACCACTGTTAATACCATAGTACCGTTGTGAATACCATAGTACCGCTGTGAATACCATAGTACCGCTGTGAATACCATAGTACCACTGAAAATGCCATAGTACCACTGCGAATGCCATAGTACCGCTGTGAATACCACAGTACCACTGTGAATGCTAAGGTATCTGCAAGGCATATTTGGGTCGAGTGGTGGGTGTTTTTGACACAGGGCATGAAGTATAGTTTTTTTTTATATCCCGAATTTCCTCAAATCCCTACCTGATCCCTATCCTCCTCCCACTATTTATACCCACTTCCAGATGCTGAACATCCCCACCAATGTTATTTTCTTTTTAAGCACCTAACCCAGTACTTCCCTGTAATGTTTCCCCATAACCGTTTCTGATATCTGTCCCACTCCCCTCCTTATGCGGATTGCCAGCATCCCCCACCACCTTCCCCAGCCAAGCACAAGGTAAATGAACCCTGCCACTTCTAACTTCCACCATTACAGGCAGATGACATTTTTAATTCTTAAATAAAAATCAATGCATTCTCACTTCCTGTGAGCATTCTATTACCAGCCCTGTCAATGGGTAATGACTAGCAGCCTACACACGTTATTGGCTTCTGTCTGGCAGGATTTGACGACCCTGCTGCTTGCATCGGATTTCTCTGGAGGTTTGCAAATTATTAGTGTTCAATTCCACATTACAGATGATGAATGAGATGCTAATTGTCCAAGTTTATTGCGATTTTGTTGCAGATTGCATCATACCTAACTCAAGCTCAATAAACCAATATAGGCAGACAGGCAGCTCCTTCATATCAGCTCCCTTCCAAGCTGCATAAAATGTGCAGTGGAGTGCAACAAACTCCAAAAATGCTGCTCTCATTAGTAATCTTGTATATTAGAGATCAGCAGTGTTTACAGTCCTCAGATCCTGCCTGTGTGCGGTCCCTACACAGCAATTAGCAGCTTGGCGCTGTCCAAGACTTGTGGTGCTGAACTGCGGTGATCAGCTCACAGCAAAACATGAGACAGCTTCAATCTTTACCCAACACAAGAATATGGGAATCTCTATAATTTCCCATTATCACTTGTCAGAGGATGCTCGTAATAACCAGACAAATTATATGAGGAAGGAGGGGTGTATTTGTGTGGTTTCTCCACGTGTGTTTTTGTGTATATGTGCATGTGTGTCTGTGTGATGTGTTTGTTTTGTGTGTGTACTGTGTGGTTGCTTTGTGCGTGTGTGTGCGTGTTTGCTTTGAGTGTGTTTTGTGTTTATTTTGTGTGTGTAAACTGTGTGTTTGCTTTGTGTGTCTGTTTTGTATGTGTGTGTTTATTTGTGTGTGTACTACGTGTTTTGTGCGTGTGTGCTGTATGTTTGCTTCGTACATGTATGTTTTGTGTGTGTGTTGTCTGTTTTGAATGTGTGTGTGCATTTTAGTACTGTGTGTTTTGTGCGTGTGGGTTTGTATTGTGTGTTTTGTGTGTATACTGTGTTTGTATGTACTGTGTGTGTGTACTTTGTGTGTATGTACTGAGTGTGTGTGTGTGTACTTTGTGTGTGTGTGTGTGTGTGTGTGTGTGTGTGTGTGTGTGTGTGTGTGCACTTTGTGTGTATGTACTGTGTGTGTGTACTTTGTGTGTATGTACTGTGTGTGTGTGTGTGTGTGTGTGCACTTTGCGTTTATGTACTGTGTGTGTGTGTGTGTGTGTGTGTGTGTGTGTGTACTCTGTATGTATGCTTTTGTGTGTGTGTGTTTGTACTGTGTATGTTGTGTGTATTTGTACTGTGTGTTTTGTGTGTGTGTATTTGTACTGTGTGTTTTGTGTGTGTGTGTACTGTGTGTGTGTATGTTTATGTGGTTTGTTTGTGTGTATGTACTGTGTGTGTTTTGTGTGTGTGTGTGTGTGTTGCACTGAAATGGGAAGGCACACAGTACTCTTTAGGCTATACTGGATTGCTATGACACAATATGATGAGAAGAGCAGCCTCTTGTATGGAAGCAGTGTGCTGTTTGCTGTAGCACTGTAGCATTGTGTTGACACTACTAGCAGCTGATGTGTACTGCTGCACGATATTGCCTTCTCTTTCCGATGCTGTGGGCGTCTCCTGTCTAATTACACAGAATGACGAACTGATCTCTCTCTCTCTCTATCTGTGGGAAGTGAAGCTGCGTGAATCCCAGCTTCCTATTATAGCATCTCCCCTCCCTCGGGAATACCGTATAGATTTAAGACGTTGCAAGTGTGCTTGACGTAGTTTTGACGTTGTAAATACTCATTTCCATTGACTGTGTGGAAGGAAGGTTCCCATCTTCTTCTAGCTCTGGCAGAGGAACCTGTTCTGTCCACCTATCTGCTCCTGCAGCAACAAGCCACAAGCACATCTTTGCTCTGTTTGTACCATATTGTACCCTATATACATATTTTTCAGCCTTATTTGCTTGTATAGAGTGGACCTTGCCCAGACATAGACATGGAAGGAGGATGCTGGCCTTACAAGTGCATTGCTTTAGTATCTGTCTTCTCATGCTGCCTAGGACTAGTGTCTTCTGTGGAAAGGAAATATGTGAATGAATGGGCAGTAGAGATCCCAGGAGGACCAGAAGAGGCACAGGCACTGGCCAGAGATCTGGGCTATGATTTCCTTGGTCCGGTAAGCTGTATAACTTGTATTATTGCTGTTGCTGTATATGATACTATATACTATAATAGGGATTTTTGGAGTGTAATGTGATTTGCATTGTTTTATCATGTACTGATGATAACTTTACATTTTGATTTTATTGACTTTTCCTGTTGCTTTTACCCCTATGTGAATGCAAGTTCTATTCCCCTCCAGCTGTTATTGCAAGACTTGTTCTTGTATCCTATCTGCACTGCTGGGCATGAGACATGAGAACTGATACAAGTGGCTGCTGTGCATTTCATTCTTTAGTTTCCCCACATTTGGCCACATAATGAAATATGACCTTTTATTGGTTGTTATAGGTAGCAGCCTTTTCCATTACCAAAGGATGCATAAAACTGCCTAATAATTTATATTGTATACTACGTGCTGTCTGATAGATTGTACTCTGTTGTGGCTTTACTGAGTGTGGATGGTTGGAGGGATAATTCTTTTATTGACATAGTAATGGCTTTGTTTCACGGATCATCTTTGAACCCTGTGACAGGAGCATATTGATTAAATAGGAATATTGCTGCTGTTTGGCGAGCCACCCACACAGATCTCCTACTACTGTAAAGCAGACAGGTGGTATCACACCCCCACTCTGCAGAAGCTACGACTGAGCCTAGATTAGGCATTGGGTAGCCTCACAGCTAAACACAAGTCATTGCCATTAGGATTAATCTGCAGAGCCTGGATCTAGAGCATATGATTATACATATTCAATATGGCTGTGTGTTGCTACATCAAGTCTATCAGTTGCTGAACTGCCATGCACATCTGTGACTGCAGAAGCTTAGAGGCTTGTTCCTGTGTGACACAGAGAGTCTGGAGGTGCCTTACCAGGATGTCACAGTGTAGAGACATACACAAGGTGTATCACTACCTAATGCAAATATATTAACAACCGTCCAGAGAAGACATCATAAAGAAAAGGATTTGATTGACAAATAGAATTGATCTTGGATTACTTGAAATGTGGGAACATTGATCATCTATCTATCTATCTATCTATCTATCTATCTATCTATCTATCTATCTATCTATCTATCTATCTATCTATCTATCTATCTATCTATCTATCTATGTTCTCAGTTCAGAAATAACATGCTTAGCCTCTGTGGGTAGCATGATCGCTAAGTGGTAGAATGCTTGTCTTGTTGCACTGGTATCCCAGATGCAATTCCCACCCTGGACACAATGGGCTTGATTCACTAAAGAGTGCTAACACTTAGCACGACAGTGATAAGCCGCTTTGCACGTGATATCATGCGCACAAAGGTTTGCGTGCTTAAAGGTATGACTTTGCGCAAACGGCATTACGCTTCGCGTGCAAAGTACCGTTATCACGTGCTAAGTATCATTATCACGTGAAGTCATTGCAGATCACGCAAACGGTATGTAGATAATGGGCTTGATTCACAAAAGAGTGCTGTTAGCACTGCTGTTTTTGCGCAAATTTTCACGTGCGCGATTGCGAATTTTTGCGCGCAGTTAAACTGTTTCGTGCGCAAATGCGAATTTTCACGCAAAATCGTTATCGGTTTTGCACGCAAACGTGAATTTTCATGTAAAAACGATAACGATTGCATGCGAAAATTTGCGCTTGCGCACATAACCGTTTAATTGCGCGCCAAAATTCGCGCGAAAATGTCATTGCTAACAGTTAGCACTCTTTTGTGAATCAAGCCCATTGAATTATTACTGTATACAGTACATTACGTGACGCGTGATAACTGAGTTATCGCGCTTTAGTGAATTAAGCCCTATGCATGGGGTTTGTATGTTCTCTCCATGTGCACTTGGGTGTCTTCTGGCTACTTTAGTCTTGTCTTTCTGAGAGAAACTGGCTTAAAGTGGACCCAAATTAAAAATACAAGATTTCAGAAATGAAAACTATTTTCTAAATTATAATAATAAATAGCAGCCTTTTTTCAGCTGCATGATCACAAATATTAAATATTAATTAAATATTAAATATTATTTATTGGAGAAACCCCTCCCTTCCTTTCAAATTGCCGGGACAGAAACCGGCAAACTGGTGGAGTAGATGGTGTCCAGCAAAGGAGGAATTGCTGGCTGCCACCTGTATAACCCTAGTTTTGAAAAGAGAAGGGTGAAAAGCATGCACTGAAATGCTCATAGGCTTGAAGGAGTGTTTATTTATCTTTGTGTCAGAGTGGTGCAACTAAATATTTTTAATTAAAAAAAATGTTTGGTTTGGGTCCGCTTTAATTTGTGGCAGGGACATTGGATTGTTTACCACTGTGAACTGTCACAATTTACTCTGTAAAGAAATGTGTACAATGTTGACACTATATAATATATGTAAATGTAGTACAAATAGAAAAGAGCTTGAAAACAAACTACAATCCAATTATATTTTTTTTAGCTCATCATAGGATTGGAAAGTCTTATAGCTCTGCCAAGTCCTTACTGCTGTCTGTTTCTCCATTCACTTCTACCCGTAAAGGGGCATAGTCATCATTAAGAACAGGCATTGGTTTCAAATTACACCTGAACTGAGAGGAATAGGGATGATCAGTGGCATAGCAATAGGGAATGCAAAGGTTGTGACCGCATCAAGGCCCATGTGCCAGAGAGGCCCTCCCTCAAAGATAGAAGTATCTCTCTACTGCATGTGCGGTTCTAGACTTTTTGCTGCCCCCCCCAAATTGGAATGGTTGCACAGCATGTTATATATAGCTGCAGTGAGCCCCACAAAAACACTCTCAGTATAGGTAGGTAGCCAGATATAGGTGCCCCCAGTATTGGTAGCTAGGTACAGTTGCCCCCAGTATAGGTTAGCCAGGTACAGTTGCCACCAGTATAGGTTGGCCAGGTACAGTTGCCCCCAGTATAGGTTGGCCAGGCACTCTCTTCACTTTCTGTCTCTGCCTGGTTCTGCCCCCAGACTTCTGACGCCTGAGGAAGTCGCCTCACTTGGTGTCATGGGCGGACTGGGCCTGCTGTATTGGTCCTGTGCTGGTAATGATCACATAATTATTAACAAATTGTTCCCCATTCCCTTCTTGCACCTCTGATTCTGTGGTTATTCTTGGCAGGTTTTGGTGCGCCATATAAATTGTTATGACTTCTGGGGGGGGGGGGGGGGCAATGTAAAATTTGCATTGCTCTTTGGCTACGCCACTAGGAATAATGTCAGTTGACTTTGTGCCGTGCTGAGCTTTTAGCTTCAGTAATCTCTGAATTACTGCCTGATACAAGTATGAAGCCAGCAGAGAGAAAACATCGATTAATACTTCTGAGCCAGTGACAGTGATTCAGAAAGTACTATGAGCAGACAGTCCGCACAGCACAACAGCCAGACAAGAAGATCATTCTCAGGCCTGGGACCCACTGAAGCGTTTTCTGAGCATTTAGGGAGCGCTTTCAGTCGCTAGCGATTTCCCTAAACGCTCTGCCAATGTAAATGGATGGGACAGATTCCACTAGAGTGATTGTGATTAAGGAAATCACAATTGCAGGACATCCAGCATTTTGGGAGCGTTTCCTTTCTAACGAATTGTATAGGAGCAGGGAAATCACTCCCAAAATCAATTGCAAAATGCTATCACAAATTGCTAGCGATAGCGTTTTGCACTTTCTAGTGGGTTCCAGGCCTCAGAGGAGTCAGTAATGGAACCTTCCCTATGTCCATCAGCTGAAGTATCTGTTAAACCCTCTAGTACGGTATCTGTCAAAAAAATTAATAAATAAATGGTAGCTAGCATTCCATGGTAAGTGCTTGCTGTTTGTCTGTGTACGTGTGTTGTCTATATGAATGGGCACACATTTTGTATTTCGGTTGTTTACCTCTATGTGGCTGTATCTTTGTGTTTATGAGATTGTGAGTGCATACAGTATGTGCTTGGTTGTGTGTTTCTGTACGTGTGTGTACTTGTACATCTCCGTGGTGAGTGTTTCTATGCAGGGCCGGAGCTACCATAGGAAAAAATAGGCAATTGCCCCAGGGCCCCAGAGCCTGTAGGGGCCCCCAAGTTGGCCCTCTCCATCTTAACTGTTGCTTCCCAGGGACTCTGCAGAGTCTGTTGAGTTGGGAGGTGATTGGGGGAGGGTCAGCAGCCAGCTCAGGGGCCCAGGAGGGAAATTTGGCTGCAACAAAGGGCCTCTAATGATGCTTTTTGGTTGGGGGGGTGTCCGTTGGGGGGCCCCCAGGCTAATTTTGCCCTAGGGCCCAATTGTTACTTGAACCGGCCCTGTTTCTATGATGGTTCTCTAATATAGGTGTTTGCATTGTCTTTGTATGTCTGTCTGTATTTCAGAGAGGTGTTTACAGATCTGTGAGTGGTATGTTTATACGATGTGTATGTGTGTATATGTGTTCATGTATGTTGTGTGTACACATATGTATGCATCCACTTGAAGCCTGGTAACTCCTGCATTATAGTACAATACAAAAACTATTTGTCTCATGATATTTTGTTTTAATTCACGAATGTATGGTAAAATTGCCATGTGCAGACAGTACATATAAATTCTACTGTTGTTTAAAGAGAATCTGTACTCTAATATTCTTACACTAAAAAGCATACCATTCTATTCCTTATTTTCTCCTGTGCCCCTCTGTGCTGTTTCTGCCACTCTCTGCTGCAATCCTGGCTTGTAATTAACAGTTTTAGGCAGTGTTTACAAACAAACTAACCAGCTTGTGATAGGCTCACATAAACAGAGTGTGTGAGTCATACAGAGTGTGCAGGGGGCCTGCAGAGGGTGGGTATCGCTTCTATCCAATCACAAGCAGCCCTGCACATTCCACACATTCAAGCCTTAGCCCGACAGACACCACAGAGGAAAGGAGATAAGATTTATTACAGAGACAGTGCAATTAGGAAAGGCTGCAGTAAGCCAGAGCACATTAGAACAGGCATAGGAACTTATAGGATAGAAGAACTAAGGCTGAAAAATTTGTTACAGAGTCTCTTTAACCTCCTTGCAGGTTATCCCGAGCTCGGTGACGTCATCCCGCCCAGTCGCCATGGTGACTGGGGAAGCCCAGCAGGAAATCCCGTTCTGAACGGGATTTCCTGCTTACTCTGATCGTGGATAGGGGGATGCCACTTGTCAGCGACTATCATGTAGCGAGCCTAAAAAAAAAAAAAAAAAGTGCTGCGTTGCCCCCTTGCCGCCAGAATTGGAACGGCAAGGGGGTTAACATAGTTTGTGTACATGGTACAACAAGCGTTTAGTACACAGTGCACATGGTACTTCTATAATGTACACCGCGCAAATAGAAATATAGAATGTGTGCATGCATAATATGAGTTGCGTTATGTGTTGTGTTACTTGCGTAAACACTGGTAAAATTGCGGTACACTCTCTGCACATGGACATTTTACAGTACAGATGTGAATTATTAACCCCATTATAACTCGCTGACACAAAGGGAGTCTGATTTACTCAGTTTATAGAACAGTGGGGGACACATTAGTGATCCAGCAAACTCTGTACTGGATGTTTAACCACTTCAGCCTTCAGTCATTTTCACTTTATGCATCCGAGCAATGCTCACCTCCCATTCATTAGCCTATAACTTTATCACTACTTATCACAATGAACTGATCTATATCTTGTTTTTTCTGCCACCAATTAGGCTTTCTTTGGGTGGTACATTTTGCTAAGAGCTACCTTACTGTAAATGCATTTTAACAGGTAGAATAAGAAAAAAACGGAAAAATTCATTATTTCTCAGTTTTTGGCCATTATAGTTTTAAAATAATACATGCCTCCATAATTAAAACCCACATATTGTGTTTGCTCATTTGTCCCGCTTATTACACCATTTAAATTATGTCCCTATCACAATGTATGGTGACAATATTTTATTTGGAAATAAAAGTGCATTTTTTCCGTTTTGCATCCATCACTATTTACAAGCTTATAATTAAAAAAAAAATAGAAATATTTCATCTTTACATAGATATTTAAAAAGTTTAGACCCTTAGGTAAATATTTACGAGTTTTTTTTTTATTGTAATGTTTTTTTTATTATTATTAAACATTTTATTTGGGTATTTTTGGGAGGGTGGGATGTAAATAGTAATTTTTTTAATGTAAATATATGTTTATTTATTTTTTATGTGGATGTAGTTTTAATTTTTGGCCACAAGATGGCAACCTTAGGTTTGTTTACATGACGTCACTCTAAGCGTAACATGTACGCTTAGAGGGACGTAGGGGGACATAGGAGGCAGAAAAAGCAAGGCTTCCGAGAGAAGCAGTCGCTTTTTCTGCGGTGAGAGGAATCAGTGATCGGGCACCATGGCCCGATTCATTGATTCCTGGGATAACGATCCGCGGCCGGGAGCACGCATGCACGCGCGCGATCGGCCGCGGGAGCGCACATGGCCTTCTGGACGTAGCTACTAAGTCCACAAAGCTTAAATGGTTAATAAATTATCCATGAATCTATGGTAAAATGTTGCAGCCCTTGCCCGGGTCATATAAGAACATAGTAAGGTTTCTGAAAAGTTGGTTCCTTAGAGTGCATGCGCAGTAGAGACAGACTGGACGCGACTGAGCAAGTTACCGGGACTGATCACAGCTGAACGGCAGACCGCGGGAGGACGGCATGAGAAACAGACGTGTTTATGCAGCAGGAGGAGGGAGCGGGTGAGTATCAAATCTTCGTTTAGCCACAGCGTTGGTTTACTTTAAGCCTGGTATGCACATCGAAATTTGATTGCCCAATCATTGGGCAATTTTACTGCTCCCTTGTAGTTTGAGAGCCACACAGTCTGTTTATGGTATTCAAAGTATGTTGGCCCTCATACTACATTTAGGTGCTAAAATTGGTTAATGAATGTCCAAAACGAAATTGGATGTGTGTATGGACCTTTAGTGTTAGTGCCTCTGCAGTAACGTGCATACACTCACTGTGGAAACACATTTATTATAATTAATCCCTGCTATACTGGATTTAAAGAGTAACTTTAACCACGGATTGAACTTCATTCCAATCAGTAGCTGATACCCCCTTTCCCACCAGAAAGCTTTACCTTTTTCTCAATCTGTATGGCTGATATTGTGGTATTCTGACATATATACCCCTCTCACAGTGTGATGTCATGACCAAGGTCCTGACAGTTTTCTGTATGTGAACCTTGTTGCATTGTGGGAAATAACGACGTTTTCCAACTGCCAAGCAAACAATGTCTCCCTCTGTGCATAGAACTCTTAGTAAATGAACATTCCATACAGAGCACCTGGCAGAACTAAAGATGTCACCACCAGTGATAAATTTCAGAATGAAAAGAGGAAAGATTTTACAATGGATAAACACTGACTAAATAATATATAAATTAATATTGTAAACAATAAGCAATTTTATTCATTATGTTATTTTCACTACAGTTCCTCTTTAAAGTGACACTGAAGCAAAAAAAAAAAACCCAAACCTTATGATATAATAAATTGTATGTGTAGTACGGATAATTAATAGAACTTTATTAGCAAAGAAAAGAGTCTCAGATTTTTATTTTCAGTTATAGCTGTTTTTCTATAACATTGCAACATTCTCTAATATTTGCAATTACAAATCACACTCTGTATTTTAAATGATGAAACAGAGCAGAGCTAATGACCATTTGAACTTCCTGCCAGAAAACCTTAAACAAACAAGAAAAAACGTGAAAGACAGATTGAGATAAGTACTTCAGAAAATAGCTTTGCTTTCTGACTAAAATTAGTCATAGAGCTCAGAGTTAAGCTCTTTTGCATAGATAACAGTTTCTTAACTATTTCTGTACTGGAAACAATATTAACATCATATCTGTGCTACCATTGTTCTATTTCTAAGTTGTACTACACATACAAATCATTATCTCACAAGTTTATTTTCACTTCAGCTTCCCTTTAAGCCTGGTACACACTTTCAATTATGATTGGCCAACAACTGACCAATTTTACCACCTTCATGTATTATGAGGGTTTAACTACATAATCTGCTCATAGTATTCAATATCTGGTGACCTTCACACATGGAGGTGGTAGAATGATTGGCGTGTACCAGGCGTCATTTTAGTGGGGGGGGGGGGGCTTGCAATGTCCATCATTGCAAGCAGCAAAAGACAGACAGCAGCCTGCCTTCCAGTCCAGAGGAGCATACTGGTGACAGTGTTTCCGACCGAAACATTGTCAGTTTTAAACGGGGTGCAGCCCCCCTTCCCCCGGTAGCTGGGAAATCAAATACACATATCTACACACCTTCCCCCTTCACACCATATTACCACATACCAGAGTAGTGCAGCGGATCAGTGTAATGCTTGCCTGCTCTAGTCTCTTTTGTTCTTCCTGGTAGTTGCATTCTCTTTGCTTCCATACCACCTTCTACCGATCATGTGACTTGCCTTGGTATATGCAGCATAAAGCATGTGGCTGTCAGAAAGATCAGAGCAGACCTGAAGCAGCACTCAAGCATGTAAATATTAAACTGCTCCACTGCGCTACTCTGCAGAAGGGAGGGGCAGGCCAGCCACGGTCACTATAGTTTCGTCACTTTATTTGAGATTGTTCAATATATGTTAAGATCAGAAAGAAATGCTGGCACTACAGTGATGTGTACGGCAAAATGACAGGGGGGGCGGTATTCTTGCACCTGGTACTCCAGCTGTACACTCCAGTATGCTCTGGCTGTAACAAGCAGTCTATAGATTCAAAGAGGAAATAGAAGCCGGCACTGCTGGTAACTGCTTTAATTCACAAATTGCAAATGCACTGCATACATTGTGATAACTGTATTAAAGTAAAATGTTTCATATACCAGTGTGAGAAAAAGATGTCAGGTGGTGCTGGGCACTGAAGCCATACAGCCGTTTTGCGCTTTATGTGCTTCTACGGAGGCTTCAGTGCCCAGCACTCATTGCCACCTAACATCTTTGTCTCACACTGGTAAATTAAACTTTTTACTTGAACGCAGTTATCTTAAATCGCAATAAACAATTTGACCCGCGACTTAGACTGTTGTAGATTTTGACCCCTTACGTAATTGAGTTTGACACCCCTGTGTAAGTGGTATGCAGAAGGGTAGGCTAGTCTTTGGGGTAGGCTTGCCGGTAGGTTAGTGTTAGGCAATATGAGTGTGTGTGTGGGGGATGGGGGGGGGAGGGGAGAGGTGGTGGAAGTGGTTTAAGGGTAGTGTGAGAGAAAGGTAAGGGAAGGCGATATTAGAGTATCTGTAGTCAGGGCCAGTTCTAGACTTTTTGCCACCTGAGGCAAACTTGTGAGGATGCCGCCCCACCCCCCATTCATAGTGTAATTGCCCCCATTATAGGTAGCCTGGAGGGGGTAGCAGCCAGGGAAGGGGAGCTGCAGTACAGTGGGCGGCATCGCAGGAAGTACACAAGCGACGGAACACAGCGCTGGATCAAGGATGTAGGTGAGTCATTTCTTCTCCCGCTTCCTGACTAATTAAACATTGATCAAATAGCTGGAGGGGGAGCACAGACAGGGGAGCCCCAGGTGAGGGAGGGGCTGTCTGACCCCCCCCCTCCCCCTGTGCCCGCTGCTCTCCCTTCCTGGCTGCTACACCCTCCAGCTTGGCACCCATCCTCCATGGCCAGGCACTGCACCCCCCCCCCCCCCATTCAAATTCTGCCTGAGGAACCTGCCTCACCTCATGGGCTGTCTGTAGTATTACTGATATTCTACTATTGGTATGTGGTCCCTCTGTATTATGTGACTGTTGTATATACAGTGCTGGGGGTGGGCAGTATACATTATACAGCTTCACCACTGAAAATGCGTTACCATATTTCCCTAGTCACACAATTGTTTAATGTAGCATTGATTTGTATGACATCATGAAGCTGGGTCCCCCGTACATCATACATTACTCAGCAATGTACAGAATGTCTTATGTGACTCATAATAGCTGAAAGGGAATATCTGTGACATTTTTGCCTTGCCAAGATCGCCCATCTTCATATCCTGGAAGCAGCTCCGTTATCTCGTCATCATAGGACAGATATCACAGCTCTCCTCTCTGATCTGCATAGCACATAGCCAGGTGCACCTGTGACACTGACGTCACACACACACTGCTGCATCATGTCTTCTTGGTTCTTTGTGGTTGACATGAGGAGGACCAATATGCAAAACTTTTGTGTTTTATACTGTTCAAATGATGCCATCTGTATTATACAACAACAATGTGCAAACCAAAGTGCAGAAATATCTTTTTCAAGATATTTTACTATAGCTAAACCTAACCCTACTCATACAGAACTCTCCCCCCCCCCCTGACGCCTAACCCTAACAACTCTCCCCCCCCCCCCCCCCCCCCCCGCACAGACACCCTTCCTGATGCCTAACCCTAAAAGGCACCCCCCACACAAACACTCCCTGCACAAACACCCTACCTGACGCTTAACCTCAACAACCCCCCCCATGTTGTTTTCACTTTATGCATCCGAGCAATGTTCACCTCCCATTCATTAGCCTATAACTTTATTACTACTTATCACAATGAACTGATCTATATCTTGTTTTTCCTTCACCAATTAGGCTTTCTTTGAGTTGTACATTTTGCTAAGAGCTACTTTACAGTAAATGCATTTTTAACAGGAAGAATAAGAAAAAAACTGAAAAAATTCATGATTTCTCAGTTTTCGGCCATTATAGTTTTAAAATAATACATGCCTCCATAATTAAAACCCACGTATTGTATTTGCCTCATAGTCCTGGGTATTACACAGTTTAAATTATGTTCCTATCACAATGTATGGCGACAATATTTTATTTGGAAATAAAAGTGCATTTTTTTTCGTTTTGCATCCATCACTATTTACAAGCTTATAATAAAAAAAAAATGTCATCTTTACACGGATATTTAAAAAGTTTAGACCCTTAGGTAAATATTTGTGTTTTTTTTATTGTAATTTTATTATTATTATTATTAAACATTTTATTTGGGTATTTTTGAGAGGATGGGATGTAAATAGTAATTTTTTTATGTAAATATGTGTTTTTTTTTTTTTACATGTAGATGTAGTTTTACTTTTTGGCCACAAGATGGCAACCTTGAGTTTGTTTACATGACGTTACTCTAAGCGTAACATGTACGCTTAGAGGGACGTAGGGGGACGGAGGCAGAAAAAGCGAGGCTTCCGAGAGAAGCGGTTGCTTTTTCTGCTGGGGAAAAGAATCAGTGATCGGGCACCATGTCCCGATTCGTTGATTCCTGGGCTATCAATCCGTGGCTGGGAGTGTGCGTGCACGCGCGCGATCGGCCGCGGGAGCGCACATGGCCTTCTGGACGTAGAGGCTAAAATGGTTAAAGAGAACCCAAGGTGGTTCTTGGGGGGCGCAGATGGGACACAGAGGCATGTTCTCTGCTTCATGACATTCCTCTGTGTCCCCACACCTCCGCTCTCTGCCCCCACCGCACTATAGCCCCCCGAGATTAACGACAATATTTGTTGCCTTCTTGGAGGTAAACATTTCATGTTCAA
Source organism: Hyperolius riggenbachi (assembly GCF_040937935.1). Lineage (NCBI taxonomy): Eukaryota > Metazoa > Chordata > Amphibia > Anura > Hyperoliidae > Hyperolius > Hyperolius riggenbachi. The sequence continues at coordinate 562,402,361 of NC_090646.1, forward strand.
AACGATTCAGAGGTCACGAAAGTGAAAGTGGGCTATTGCAGCCCACAGGAGCACACACACTACCAATTGCTGCCCCCAATCCCCGCAAAAATAAAACATAAAAGCGTTTTTTTGGGGGCGCCACCTTAAGTGCCCATTGAAATAGCTGCATTGGGTTGCAGTTTTGGCCCCCACGGTGCCTGATAAACATCAAACACGGGACCCAGCGCCTGCTATTTATCAGCCCCCAAATTTCCCCTCAATACTGTTATTTGAATGGTTGCCTATGGCGGCACAAAAACTTCCGCCTCTAGCAGGAGGCCAAGTTTTCTGCTTCTACTGAACAACAAGCAGAGACATTCCCCTATCCTGTACCTTTGTGTACAAATATCTTCTTCTTTCAAGAATACCCTGCAAATATATATATATATATATATATATATATATATATATATATATATATATATATATATATATACATACACAGTGGGTTGCAAAAGTATTCGGCCCCCTTGAAGTTTTCTACATTTTGTCATTTTACTGCCACAAACATGAATCAATTTTATTGGAATTCCACATGAAAGACCAACACAATGTGGTGTACACATGAGAAGTGGAACGAAAATCATACATGATTCCAAATATTTTTTACAAATAAATAACTGCAAAGTGGTGTGTGCATAATTATTCGGCCCCCTTTGATCTGAGTGCAGTCAGTTGCCTATAGACATTGCCTGATGAGTGCTAATGACTAAATAGAGTGCACCTGTGTGTAATCTAATGTCAGTACAAATACAGCTGCTCTGTGAGTGCCTCAGAGGTTGTCTAAGAGAATATTGGGAGCAACAACACCGTGAAGTCCAAAGAACACACAAGACAGGTCAGGGATCAAGTTATTAAGAAATTTAAAACAGGCTTAGGCTACAAAAAGATTTCCAAAGCCTTGAACATCCCACGGAGCATTGTTCAAGCGATCATTCAGAAATGGAAGGATTATGGCACAACTGTAAACCTACCAAGACAAGGCCATCCACCTAAACTCACATGCCGAACAAGGAAAGCGCTGATCAGAAATGCAGTCAAGAGGCCCATGGTGACTGTGGACAAGCTGCAGAGATCTAAAGCTCAGGTGGGGGAATCTGTCCATAGGACAACTATTAGTCGTGCACTGCACAAAGTTAGCCTTTATGGAAGAGTGGCAAGAAGAAAACCATTAACAGAAGGGCATAAGAAGTCCCGTTTGCAGTTTGCCACAAGCCATGTGAGGGACACAGCAAACATGTGGAAGAAGGTGCTCTGGTCAGATGAGCAAAATACAGGGCAATCTTGGAAGAAAACCTCTTGGAGTCTGAAAAAGACTTGAGACTGGGGCAGAGGTACACCTTCCAGCAGGACAACGACCCTAAACATAAAGCCAGGGCAACAATGGAATGGGTTAAAACAAAACCTATCCATGTGTTAGAATGGCCCAGTCAAAGTCCATATCTAAATCCAATCGAGAATCTGTGGCAAGATCTGAAAACTGCTGTTCACAAACACTGTCCATCTAATCTGACTGAGCTGGAGCTGTTTTGCAAAGAACAATGGGCGAGAATTTCAGTCTCTAGATGTGCAAAGCTGGTAGAGTCATACCCTAAAAGACTGGCAGCTGTAATTGCAGCAAAAGGTGGTTCTACAAAGTATTGACTCAGGGGGCTGAATAATTACGCACACCCCACTTTGCAGTTTTTTTTTTGTTTTTTTTTGTTTTTTTTTTTAAATGTTTGGATTCATGTATGATTTTCGTTCCACTTCTCACATGTACACCACTTTGTATTGGTCTTTCACATGGAATTCCAATAAAATTGATTCATGTTTGTGGCAGTATTATGACAAAATGTGGAAAACTTCAAGGGGGCCGAATACTTTTGCAAACCACTGTAGTCTTTTAAAGGAACCTGTTTGGCAACTATGTTCTCTCCATATTTGAGGAAGGAATACAGTGTTTGCTTTTGCATGTATTTAGTAACTGTGTTTACCAACTGTGCACATCAAACAAAAATACGTTTTTCCGGTGAGCAAGTCACATAATTAATTGTCTCCTGATGCCAGGAGGGAAGACTTGTCTCTTTATAAACATAAACAAAGCAAAAGTAGTCACACCGCCACTCAAAAGTACTTATAAAAGTAGAACATTTTTATTAAAGATCACTGGTCATAACAATGTATATTCCCCTTTAAACACCAAAACCCTTTTAAAACCAAAATGCTGGACATACCATCAGGAGTTAAAGGGGAATATACATTCTTATGGCCAGTGAGCTTTGATAAAAATGTTCTACTTTTATAAGTCCTTTGGAGTGGCAGTTTACAAACTGAAGTGTCATGTGACATGGGCTTGAATTCATTAAGGGCCTGTTTCCACTACACGCAGACTGGATGCAGAATGGATGCAGAAAATCTGACTCCAATGAATGCCTATAGGCCTGTTTCCACTAAACATGATTTTTCTGATGCAGATTTTCCCATAGGCATTCATTGAAGTGAGTTTTTCTGCATCCATTCTGCATCCAATCTGGGTGCAGTGGAAACAGGCCCTTAAAGTGGACCCAAATTAAAAATACCTAAGTACATTTTACATGAGAAATCTATTCCTTTTCACAAACAGACCATCAGGGGGTGCTGTATGACTGATATTGTGGTGAAACCCCTCCCCAAGAAACTCTGAGGACCGTGGTACTCCTGGCAGTTTCCTGTCTGTGAACCTTGTTGCATTGTGAGTAATAGCTGTTTACAGCTGTTTCCAACTGCCAAAAAAGCATGCAGCAGCTACATCACATGCCAGCAGTAAAATGTCACCATGTGATAAATGTCAGAATGTAAATCAGGGATTTAAAAGATTTTACAATGGGCAAACACGACTAAATCATTTATACATAATTATTGTAAAAATGAAGCACTTCTTTTATTACATTATTTTCACTGGAGTTCCTCTTTAAGATAGGGCACAGTACCATGGCAATGTACTTGTTACCTAGGTAACACAGGTTGTGCTAATTGCTTCTTGTGCATTGTAATTTTACTGACAATAAGGGGATCACACTTGAGTCCATGGAAAACAGGTGCCCTTTTTTCCTGGATGATTCTTTGCATTTTCTGCACACTTCAGCCAACAGCCAGCTGGCAGAAGCTGACTGTCAGCAATAGGAATCACATATGGAGTGTGGAAAAAAAGCAAAAGCCAATTATTATTTTTTCACTGTATGCAGAAAAACACACTTTGTTACACTTGATTGCGAACGTTCATATGAAAGCATTACATGCATTTTGCATTGGAGCAAAATGCATGCGATTTTCCCAAGTGTGAACCCTGCCTTAGTGAATGCAACCCGTGATGAGATGGGTACACACAATATTAGTCCTACCAATAGCTTGTCTGAGATCTCTTTTTCTTATTGTAAAGGTCAATAAACAAATACTTTTATCTATGCAAATGATGCAGTCGTTCTGACGCTGTTGAATGCTGCTATGGCTCTCCTGAAAACTAAAAAGAAGCCAAAATTTGTCTGTGTGGCTGAGGAAGCACTGCTGATAACAAGACAAGGCTATTATTTATTTTGTTTTGCAACTGAATGAAGCAGATTTTACATTACACTGCCTTGGTTGTGCTTCATAGAATTCATAGTTATTTGGGTTGAAAAAAAGACATCCATCTATCGAATTCAGTGTTACAAATTAATCCCTTAGGCCTCTTGCACACTGCAAGCGATTCAGATTCAGATTCCGCTTTTTAATCAGTTTTTACATCCAATTCAGATTCCGATTTGCAGTGTGCAGGGAGCAAACTGCGTATCTGAATCAGGAGTAAAAACAGATTAAAAAGCGGAATCTGAATCGCTTGCAGTGTGCAAGAGGCCTTAAACTGAAAATAAAAATATGAGGTTCCAGAAGCAGTCTATTTACTCTTATTACTCTACTATGCTAATTATTTCATAAGTATATGTTTACTTTAATTAATAAACTCCCAGTAGAGCTAAAGGAAACCACTATAATGTATTGCACAAGTGAATGATACCCATTCCTTACATGAACCCCTATGTGTGTGTGACAACAGCGGCCAAACTGGTGAGTGAATCTGTAAAGCCTTGCTATATACTGCCAGAGCAGGTCCAACCCCAGAGCAGAACCCTGCAGGGAACCAAATCTCACGAGATCCCAGTGAATCTTTGTAAGCAGAGTAAAGTCTAGTACACAATTTGAATTATGATTGGCCAATACTGACCAATTTTTACACTGTCATGTAGTATGAGGATCTACCTACACAATCTGCTCACAGTATTCAATATTTGTTGACCCTCATACTACATGGAGGTGGTAAAATTGGTCAGTGACTGGCCAATCATAATTGAAAGTGTGTACTAGGCTTTAGACTGGGTTCAGAATAGGTTTGATGCACAGGGCCGGATTTGTACTTTCCAGTGCCCTAGGCCTGCTGTCACCTACCGCCCCCCCCACCCCCCCCCCCCCCGCCCCCCCCCCCCGCCACCACCACCACTACCAAAAAACATTCTGCCCAACACTGACTATCGATCATTGGTTTGAATGGGCTCATTTCAGTTGTGCTGCTCTGCCTCCCATTCAGCCAAGAATCAGAGGATGCTCTGTCTGCTCAATAATTCCTGCAATTTGTGCTCCTGCCCGAATGTGCACAGCAGCCAATAGTGTTCTGGGCATGCATACTTGAGAAATGATGCTGATATATGTACTTGTCAAGAATGCATAACACTGTACTGGCGTTGGTTGCTGTGCACATTTGGGCAGGAGCAGAAAACTTGCGCAAGTCGCAAGTGGCCAGAGCATGCGCTGCTTCTTTGTCCTCTGCGACTGCCTGCAGTCAGAGCCACAAACAGGTGACAGGACAGCTCAATGGAGAGAAACAGAGAACAGGTATGTAGCAAACATCCTGTCAATACCCACTTTGGATGTTTGGTTGTAATTAGAGCGGACCTGAACTCAGAACTTCCTCTCTGCTTCAAAAGATACACTATAACATAATAACCTTTTAAAAAAATATTTCTTTGTTACAGCTGATACAAATTCTGCAATAAATCGGCAGTGTCTTTGTTCCTGCTTTCATGGAAGCAGACATATTGTTAACATCCTGTGCTTTCAAATGAGCTTAGATGTTGTGGCAGTCAGGGGACACAGGAGAGATCAAATTACAACTTCACATTAGACACAGATGAGGGGGAACTACACAGGCTCTCTAAAAACATACAAGGTAGATTTTTCTATGTTTTCCTTCTGTCCTGTGCAAGAGTTCAGCTCCACTTATAAAAAGCATCTGAATGATATTTATTTATATTTGAAAAATCTATGTATCTATTTTGAATGTTGAAAGTACATATGGTGGTGTGCTCTAACATATTGACAGTATACAGGAACAAAGTCTTAAGAAGGCTTATTCACAGAAAGATTACTTTTTTTCTTTTAAGCCAATAAATGGTATCATCCTCATTCAAAACTCTCTGCTTTCGCTGTGTCTAAAATGGTACAATGCTTTACTGCTACAGGAAAGGAGAAGGATGCCAAACTATACACACTAGCATAGAGGTAGTAACAGCTCAGGTGACAGTGACAGTTTAGCAATGAAAGTAAAGCAAACAGCATTTTTATTCCTCTCATAGATGGTAGGAACAGAAAATGAGTCAGGAAAGAGTTAACTGAGACCACTGCTGGCTAGGAAGAAAAAAACCCCTAAAGCCATAAATTTAAGTAGACTAGAGATAAGAAAGTGTAATTTACAGCTGCTGGGGTCAGTGTCATGGCTGTAAAGGAGAAAGTGAAGAAATTAGCAGAGTTCACTGATGTCTTTGAATGCCTGCATTAAAACTTAGCGGAACTTAGTTCTATCTGCTTTGTAATGTAAATCCCTGGTATTTCTCACATCAACTTGTATGATCATGATACGAGGAATGGATCATCAGCTGAGGTGACAGCAGATGTTGATTTAGAGAGAGACTTGCTGGAATTGGGGAACTCTGGAATTCAGCTATTAGTGCAGAGCAGGGCGCTGGCTGGCTGCGCTGCGGGACCAGAAGAGGTGATTAATTTTGACATATGACCTCTTCTCTCTCCAAGTCATGCCGCCCTTCTTATCTTATCTGATTTTATCGCCCTAGGCCGTGGCCTTTGTGGCCTTTCCAGAAATCCAGCCCTGTTGATGCATACTGGTGCATTTCCAGCATATCTTGAGCGAATACACTGTGCTCCGTCGTTGTGCCCATCAATGTATTCACTAGTGTTGATCGAACACTCAGTTATTCGGGCTCGAGTCAGCTCGGCCAGACATGGTCCAGATGTGCGGGATATTGGGCCGAACACCGAGCCTAATTGAAGTCAATGGGGACCCAAGCATGCCTGCTAAAGCTAAAGTAGGCATGCTAGGGTCCCCATTGACTTCAATTAGGCTAGGTGTTCGGCCCAATATCCCGCACATCTGGACCATGTCTGGCCGAGCCGACTCGAGCCCGAATAAATGAGTGTTCGATCAACACTAGTATTCACACTATTCATTGTGCATCTAGTCCACCGCTGCTGCCACCACCACTGTTCTGGTCCACTGACGCTGCCATACAAGTCCTCCGCCACAGCTGGCACTGATTCCGTGGGCATCTGCAGTGTCTGCGCTGTGTAGAAAAATTGTGTGTGATGGTCGGGAATGCACGCTTTACTCCCTCTCCCCTCCATTTTATGTAGGCTGCCATATTTATTTCCATTTAAACATTCCTACTAGCAACCCTACTTATCTATTTGGCTGCAGTAGTGTCTGAATCACACCAGAAACAAGCATGAGGCTAATCCAGTCAGATCTGACAATAATGTCAGAAACACCGGATCTGCTGCATGCTTGTTCAGGGTCTATGGGTAAGTATGAGAAGCAGAGCATAAGCAGGATAGCCAGGCAACCGGTATTGTTTAAAAACAATCCCTCTCCATTCAGTTTTTTAAGTGAACCTAGCTAGCCTGAGTTCATGAGTGATCAATACCTTCATGCCTTGTATATTATTGATTTCCTCTACATTCCAGCATCTTCAATCCACCTGTACATTTTGGGCTCGATTTACAAAGTCGTGCTAACACTTAGCATGACAGTGAAAAGCCGCTTTGCACGTGCTAACATGTGCGTAAAGGTTTGCGTGCGTAAAGGTTTCCTTGCAAAAGTATCGTGATCTGCAGTGACTTCACGTGATAATGATACTTAGCACGCATAGTCACTGCAGATCACGCGAGCGGAATGTATATCTTGAATTATTACTGTATATATTTCATTATGCGATGCGTGTAAGACTTTGTGCGTGCTGCGTTACAGTACCGCATATGTTAATGTAAGCACCGTACATAATTTCATTACCAAACTCTCTACTGAGCGTCGAAACGCCATTGATTTCAATGGCATACAGCACTTAGCGAGCCACGCGTAACACCGTTCGCGCGCTAAATCTTACCACGCGAACGGCATAAACTTTGCACGTGCAAACTACTTAGCACGCACGTTTGCATGTACAAAGCCTTAACACGTGATAACTGAGTTATCATGGGTTAGTGAATCAAGCCCATTGTCTTATTTCAAACCTATGTAGATCCCTACTAGTCTAGAATAAGTAATGAAAGACCTTTAGGGCATAGTGAATCTACAGTAGAATTAGGGCTCTTTTCCACTATGAAATGCGATCGCGATTGCGATCGCGATTACGATCGCGATCGCAATCGCATTTCAATTTCCACCATGCGATTGCGATTCCGATTGAGCTACTATACTCATTATAGTCCAGCTCAATCGCATACAAAACGCAGCAGGACGACGATTGCGCTTTGACCAAAATCGCATCGCAATCGGATCGCACTAATGGAAATTGCTGCTGCAGTTTCCATTAGTTTAATGTACCTTGCGATTTGCAGTCAGAAGCAAATCGCAAATCGCAGGCTAGTGGAAAAAGGCCCTAACGCCTTCTGTGGATGCTTGTTCTCAATCAGTGACTCACTGGACCCATACTAATGCTGCGATAACTGATAATGAATAACAATGGGGACAAGTTCAGGATTGCAACAAGTGCAAATTTCAGGCTGGCAGTTCTTCAGATAAGCAAGAAAAGGGTATATTCCCAATCCCAAATATATTGTAAAGTTGCCATGCGGAGGGACTTTTGTACTGCGTAGTTCCCTGTCAATGTGCGTGTTAATTAGGTAGCGTCATGCTAATTGCACCACATGTGCTATCTTACTGTCGGAAGTACCGCTACAATTGCCTTGTGCGCAGCAATTTTACTGTACTTTTGTGAATAGACCACAATATTACAGAAGAAGAAAAACAGCACATCGATGAAGAAAAAGGAAGCTTTGCAAAATAAGACATGGATGACAGTATGGGCTCGATTCACAAAGCGGTGCTAACCCAGTTAGAGACTTTAGGCATGATAACCATTGCACCACGCTGGTGAAAAGCCAGTTTAGGCGTGATAAGTTTAGGTGTGATAAGTTTAGGTGTGATAAGTTTAGGCATGCTAAGTTTAGATAAGTGTAGATAGCGCGCAAAGTCCCGCATGCAAAGCAGCGCCATTAAACTCTATGCGAAGTGCACCAGACTTTGCTAGCGCAAAACTTTTGATCAGCTGTGCACTGCGGTGCTAACCCAGTTGGTGCTTAAACTTATTATCACACCTAAACTTATCATGCCTAAACTTATCACACCTAAACTTATCACACCTAAACTTATCACACCTAAACTTATCATGCCTAAACTGAGTTTAGGCGTGATAAAGGGCTTTTCACAAGGGTGCTAACTGTTAGCACCGCTTTGTGAATCAGGCCCTATGTGTGTTTTATGTCTTTCACCATTTGCAAATAAACAAGGACTCAGAAAATGAGGATAGGTAAGGGGTGAAATAGACTCCTTCACTTACGCATAATAAGCACATTTTTTTTTTATTATTTAAAGAGACACTGAAGCGAAAAAAAATGATGATATTATGATTTGTATGTGTAGCACAGCTAACAAATAAAACATTAAGATCAGATACATCAGTGTAATTGTTTTCAGTACAGGAAGAGTTGAGAAACTCCAGTTGTTATCTCTATGCAAACAAGCCATTAAGCTCTCCGACTAAGTTAAGGCTCATACATACGGGGTACGGCCGTCGCCGCAACCACGTGGCACGCGCGTGTTGCGGCGACGGTTCGCCCGTGTGTATGACGCGCGCGCCCCGAACCGTCGCCCGTCAGAGCTGTCGCCAGGCGATTGACATGTTCAATCGCCGGCTACAGCCGTCGCCGCAACCTCGCCGGAACTGTCGCTAGTCCCGCATGTGTATGCGGGCTAGCGACAGCTACCTACACACTCCACACGGAGCTTCCGGCGGGGGGGAGGAACCTCGGCGACAGCTTCCGCCGCATCGCTAATCCCTCTGCTGCAGTGTGGATGCAGAGGGACTTGGCGACGAGCTGTCGCCGAACTGTCGCGCACACGCTCCCGTGTGCAGCGACAGCTACAATTGTCCCCCCGTGAGTACTTAGCTTTAGTCATGGAGAGGGCTGTTATCTGACTTTTATTATCTCAACTGTTCCTGGACTATTTACTTTTCCTCTGCTAGAGGAGAGGTCATTACTTTACAGACTGCTCTGAAAGACTCATTTTGAATGCAGAGTGTTGTGTAATCTGCACATATTATAGAATGATGCAATGTTAGAAAAAACACGATATACCTGAAAATAAAAATATGAGAATATTTTCTTTGCTGCTAATCTTCTAGTAATTATTCATAGTACACAACCAATTCACTATATCATATTTTTTTTTTCGCTTCAGTGTCTCTTTAAGGACCACTATTTCAAAAAATTGTAACATTCAAAAACATATGTATAAAATGTACATTTCTCATAGCTTAAAATGCACTATAAATATATTTTGGACTAGTTAATTTCCTCATGGGGATTGTCAAGATTTCCTTTATGCTTTTTATAAGCACTCTGGAATGGATCTATATAAAGATGCCGGCCAGCCTCTCCACTCGCTTGCACATTATTTTTACAGTCGGACTGAGCAAATGGCATTCTGTTTGTGCTCTTGAATAAAGAAAAGCCAAATAATCCCCCATGAGTGGATGGACTACTCAGATCTGTCAGATTTTTACAACATATTGTAAGTGTCAGCAAAGTAGCAATATATTAATTTATAGTGCTTCATACACTGTAACAAATGTACATTCTATATATATATATGCACATACATGCATTTTAAATTGTACAGTTTTTTAGCTATAGTGGTCCTTTAATGTTTAGTTCAGTAGTAGAAACTCTTAATCTGGGAACCAGACTGGCAAAACCTGTTTAGGGATGACCATGTTTGAAGCTGAGTAAAGTTACATTTCTCCTTTACATACATCTCTGGTAGCAGCCAAGGGAATATCAGTTTGTCTTTATATATATAAGTGCAGTGAGATTAACATGCAATAGGCATGTATAGTAGATGTGATTGCAGTAAGCACTTCCAGTTCGATAAGCCTTTTATAGACAAATGGTTTACTGATTTTGTATCAGCAATAACACAGCAATCTTGTTAAATATTGTGCATCCTGATACCAGGGTCAGGGCTGGATGGTTTCTTTGCTTTTCCATTATGCTGGCTGCACTTGCGTTCCTCCTCCTTGCTTTCTGCTCCCGCTGCAGTTGTTCTCAGCTCTACAATCTGCTTTCTTCTGTGAACACAATGAAGGCCGCTTGTACTGCAGATGAAAGACAGATGAAATGTATCTGGACCTTGCACACTGCTCCACATACAGTATACCACGCCCTCATTAACATTGCATGCAATATTCCAAGCTATGTGCACTGTGAACATAATGACAGTCCAGCGCACAGTGGGATTTTAGGAGATTTATTACTAGAAGGTCTTGAATGGGCCTTATATTCCAGAAAAGGTTAAAACATCTCTTATAGCTTTTAGAAGAAGATCCATATGTAGTAATCTGTAACCTGATGAAACAGAGTGGTCTGTACACGCAGATAGCAGGGGCGTAACAAAAGACTCTGCAAAGGATGCATCCGCAGAGGCAGAGCCGGGACAAGGTCCTCCAGCACCCAAGGCTGAGACACCAAAGTGCGCCCCTCCATCCCTCCCACCCCAGCCGTCACACACTGATTGCTATTAGACTAAGAGGCGCCACAGGGCCCACAACCTCCCCAACACCTTAATATCTAGTTATCTGGCTTGCAGTCACTGTCATGTATCCCCTTTTCTTATTTCTTTCTGCTTCAAACACAATTAGGAATGACAGCTGAATGAATTCTGCGCCCCCTCCTACACTGTGCCCTGAGGCTGCAGCCTTTCCAGCCTATGCCTCGGCCCAGCCCTGCGCAGAGGGGCCCAGAAGCAGCAGGGGGCCCCGTGGGGGGAAAAGATCTGAGAGACTGACAACTAAGGGTGTAGAGAGAAAAAGCTTTCTACTCTCTGCACAATTATTCAATGACTGCATCTGCTCAGCCACTGATAAGTACAACGTATTGTAGACAAAGATTTGTAGACATTCCCTATTCAGTGTGCAGCAGGCTCTTGTGTACAGTGCCCAGCCCCCAACCTCTTTATACCTCCCCAAGTGCTCTGTACTGTAGTGATGCTAGAGGAGTCTTCAAAACCAGTTCTGCTCCATCAGAGGAGGACAGAGTAAGTGTAATAAGCTGAGGCTGGGAGCACACTCGTCTGTCAGTTTTCTGTAAGCGTTTTCTGCACACCATAGGCTTGATTCATTAAACCGTGATAACTCATAGCGAGCACTACAAACCCGCAGGGGCTCAGGGCAGGACAAGTGCCATTGCCAATTAGCAGTTATAAGTTCGTAGTGCTCGTTATGCTACTCTGATAAGGCGTGTTAACTTTGATAAGGTGTGATATCTTTGACAAGGTGTGATATTTGAGTTATCGCGGTTTAGTGAATCAAGCCCCATGTGTCTGTATGTGTGAAAACATGCACGTTTTATCACAGAAGCTCATGTAATTGAGAGAGAAAATGTCTGTTTTTATCCGCATGGGCAAAACACATTCAAGTGGGCACTAGCCAATTGAATAACATTGGTTTTCAGGTTAACCTCCTGCCGGCCACGTCACGCCGATGGACGTGGCCGCGGCGGCAGCCCCAGGACCGCCTAACGCCGATCGGCGTAAAGTCCTGGGGCCAGCTAATTCAGGAGATTGCGCGCATCTCCTGCCTGGGGGGCGGAGCTCCGCCCCACCTTCAGTCTCTGAGCGGCAATTACCGCTCGGGAGACTGTTAGACGGCGTGATCACCGTCTATTTACATGTACAGCACTGCGATCGGCAGCAGCGCTGTACTGGGGACAGCCGTGTGACACGGCTGTCCCCCTGGGACACTGGAGAGCGACCAGCTCTCACAGGCAGAAGCCTATGACAGCCGATCGCCATGATTGGCCGGCCGGGGGGAGGGAGGAAAAGCATTTAAAGTAACAAAGATATTTGTAAGCATTTAAAATAACAAAAATATTTGTACAAACAAAAATAAGCATGGGGGAGCGATCAGACCCCACCAACAGAGAGCTCTGTTCGTGGGGAGAAAAGGGGGGGTGGGAATCACTTGTGTGCTGTGTTGTGCGGCCCTGCAGCTTGGCCTTAAAGCTGCAGTGGCCTTTTTTACTAAAAATGGCCTAGTCACTAGGGGTGTTTAGCACTGCGGTCCTCAAGAGGTTAACTAAGCAGAAAGTGAGGGGGGACATCCAAAGTTTCACAGGGGGGCAGGGATTTCTAGTAACGCCCCTGGCAGATAGGCACCGGGTATACCGAGTTATAAATCTTTACTGAAGAAAAATATACCGGGTCAAATCATACACAACCATCAGGAAATGCAGCTTGCTTAGAACAGAGAGGAACGCACAGTGAATACAGGAAATGACAATGCCATAGAGATCTTCACATCATTCTACAGACAGTGACATCTTGTGGTTGTTTTACTATACTGCAGTTTAGGCAATAATTCTGTTGATACTTCCAACATAACCTACAAAACATTTAAATGCCCATTGTTTGGAGGGACAGTTCTTGTTTGAAACCAAATGCCAAAACATTCATTATGCTAAACTTTATATCCAAAGTGTAGGCTTATGTATTCTTCATTGCTGATATAGAATAGTGATGAAACATGAAAATACCGTATATCTTTTGCTCATGAATTTGTGGACTGTCGGTTTGAGATGGGCATGACTGAAGGTGTGACAAAGGTGTGATTGGAGAATAACTTGGGGTGTGAAAAGGGCACAGATCTCCTAGTGAATTGTAAAAGAGCAATGAGAATCATCCCTAGCAACAGGGAAGATTCTCAGTGGTCCACCATTCAATGAACCAATGAGAACCCTCTCTGTTGCTACACAGGGTTCTCATGGTTTTTTGCAATCCAATAGGAGACTTTTGCGAGGACTCTAATCTATATGGCAGTAAGTGTCCCCTGCAGCAGAGCTGATTGACGTGGCAGAGAACCTGAGATGACCAAAGACACAGGAGACAGGTGAGTAGAGCAGGAAAACACAGAGCAACCAGCCTAGTGGTCGGTTGTCATGGGCTTGCATCGATTCCGATGGTAGCGGCTTCGTTGGCAAACCCGGCATCCAGGAAAAATTGTGCAGGTTTCAAATTTGCGCTCCGTTCCCACAATAGATCAAATTGATCCATTGGAGACTGACAACATATTACACAGTGTCACTATTTATTTGACAAAGGCTAATCTAAAATTCAGGAACAGTGTGTGAAAAATGACCTTACGCTTCCAGGAGAATTAAGAGGGTAAATCATAGTCAGGTGCTGCTATGATGTATGACCATAAAGCAAAGCACCATGTTTGGTGAAAATCAAGCACAGCATATTAACACAAACACCTCATACTAACTGTCAAGCAAGGTGATGGACAGTTGGTGGTTTTGGAGTAGTTTTACAGGCACAAGAGCTGGGCACCTTACAGGGATTGAGATCACCATGAACTTCTCTGTATTGCAAAATATTCTACAGTAAAATGTAAGGCCACCTGCAATAGCTTTTTGGCCAAAATTGGGTCATGAAACAAGACAATCATCCCAGGCAAACTGGCAAATCTTCAACAGAATGGGTAAAAGAGAAAAGAATGAAGGTTTTGCAAATGCCTAGTCAAAGTCTAGTCCTCCACCTAAGACAGCTCCGTGTAAACGAATGCCCGCAAACCTCAAAACTTGAAGCAATGTTGTAAAAAAGAATGGGTCAACATTCCTCTGCAATATGAGAGACTTATAAAGTCATATGGAACTAATTATTTTAAGTGATTGCTGCTAAATCATGGGGTGCACTATCAAGGGACATCATCTAGTTAAACTTCATTGTTGCTCCCTACCTATGTGCAACAGCACTCCTCCCATTCCATGTGCAGCCCCCTCTTCTGTGTGTAACATCCATATACAGTAGTTCCTCTCTTTCATGTACAGCTCCCTTCTTCCATGTGTTGCTTCCCATTTGCTGCTTCATTTTTCCATTTTCAGTCTCTTCTTCCATAAGCAGGCAGCACTTTTCATGCCCAGCCGCCCCCCTCAGGCAGCTGCTGCCCAAGACCCGGGCTCTTGCGGCCTTTCCAGAAATCGGACTGTTGTGTTATACATCTGAGGTTTGAATTACATTATTTTAGAACCTGCTAGACTAGATGATTTTTTTTCTATTATGTACTGATAAGTAATACTTCGGAACTGAAAGAGGGTGTGCTTTCTTTCTCTCGTGACTGTGCCAGCCAAGTATACTGAAGGGTTAGCAGTGTCAGCCAAAAGCAGTGAAAGCTAATAATGCCAACCAGAAACGGTGGAGGGTTAACAGTGCCAGCCAGTAACAGTACAGAATAATACTGACAGTTACTGTAGGTTAATAGTGCTGCTGGGGATACTAGAGGGCTACAAATGTCAGCCAGAGGTTGTTAAAGCTAATAATAACACACTGTGCAGAGTTAAATAGTGCCAGCCAGTAATACTAGATGATGGAGATGCCAGCTGGATATTGTTGATTGTTAATAGTGCCGCCAGGGATACTGTGGGTCATTCGTGTCAGCCAGAGGTAGCGAAGGCTAATAATGGCATTGCCTACCATAAACAGTGAGGAATAATACTGCCAGCTCAATATTGCAGTGCCAGGCAGGCATACTGGAGTGTCAGTAGTGTCATCCAGAGGCAGTAAAGGCTGACAGCTACCAGGAATCATGGGAGGTTAACAGTATCTAAAAATATGTAGAAAGTTAACAGTTAATATTAAAGCTTATGAAAACATAATACAAGCAACCCCCCCCCCCCCCCCCCAAAAAAAAAAAAACAGCACTTTCCAGGGCACGGCTGACTGAAGACAAAATGCCTGACATGGGACACAAGTCACTGTACCGCAGGAACTGCAACATCGCTCCGTGTATAGCCTGAAGGGAAAGGGACTCAGACACTGTCTCTCACTGTCTCTCACTTGCCGTGCCTCTCGGAGCAGGAAAAATGGGCGCATGCAGCAAGTGGACTAAATGGGCCGCCATAAGCGCCAATACAAAATCGTGGTCTTTGAGCGCCAGAGCGGAAATTTGGGCACTGCTATTTTTAATGCTACTTTTTATGCTGCTATTTTGTATTGGCGCCAATGGCGGCACCCATTTATTCCAGCTGCAGCATGACTTGTTCTGATCCCCCTCGCTGTCACTTGCCGGCTTCAGCTGGAAGGGGATATCCCCCACCACGCTGCAGGTCACCACTCTGTTCTCGCGCTGGTCCCTGTCCAACACCTGCTCCAGTGCGATGTAGGTGTCCAGCCATCTTCGGCCATGCTGTCCTTCACCGGGATGTGGCTGGGCCTCCTGATGTCTATCAGGGCTGCTCCTGGTCTAGCGCCACCTTGACAATCAGCTGCAGCTGCTTCTCCCCTTCCGACGTGTCAGCAACCTGGAGCTCGAACACGCTGCTCTGGCAGTCGGTCTCCATCCTCCGCTTGCCTGGGTAGAGGGCAGCAACCACGGAGCCCTGGCAGCTGAACACGAACAGGCTCTCGCTGGCATCCTGGATCAATTCGTAGCGTTCAATGCTGTTCCTGGTTAGGCATCGGGGGAGGGTTCTGTGTGAGAGTATGGTTAGGTTTGGCCATAGTAAAATATCGTTATTTAATATCAATATTTTAAGTTTTAATAGTCAAATATCGGTATTAAATCATGAGATTTTACTATCGACCCTAACTACACGCTCAAATTTCCAGGCGCACACGTATACGCGCCTCTCCCCTTGCCGCCTCTGGTTGGCCGTGTGCTGCTCTGCATAGGGCAGCAGAGCAGCACAATTTATGGTATACAGATGCTGCATGGCAAACTATTTTAGTTTCTGATCTACGCAGCACCCCTGCCTTTTGTTAACTGTTGTATAGAAATTATGTTACGCATATTATACCAATAGTGCTTTGTTTCCATCTTTATATGAGATAAGGGACATTAATATTTAATGGTCTTAATAAAGTTTTGTTTTTTATGACTATTTTCTATGTATAGAGGTTGCATCAGCGGTTCCAAGACCCATCAGGCCCAGGGTTATTACTGTACTTACATATATTTGCATCTTCCTACCAAGTCCCTATAGCTTGTTCATATTGTTGGCTCTCATGTGTGTTTTTCAGTATTTAGTTAAAGACTAACACCTTGCTTTCTGTGGGTAGCTAAAAGAAGAATTACAAGGGAAAGTTTCTTTGGTGCCTTCTCTAAAGGCACCTGATTTCCCAGCTCCTCCAGTCTGTATTTGTATTCCCAACTTCTGCTATCTGCACCTGTGTTACCAGCTCTTCCAACTTACACCTGATCTCCCAGCTCCTTCTGTCTGTGCCTGTACTGTATTGTACTCCCAACTCCTGATATCTGCACCTGTGTTCCCAGCTCCTCCTACTTACACCTGATCTCCTAGCTCCTTCTGTCTGTGCCTGTATTGTACTCCCACTACTCCCAACTCCTGATATCTGCACCTGTGTTCCCAGCTCCTCCTACTTACACCTGATCTCCCAGCTCCTTCTCTCTGTGCCTGTACTCCCGATTCCTGCTATCTGCACCTGTGTTACCAGCTCCTCCTACTTTCACCTGATCTCCCAGTTCCTTATGTCTGTGCCTCTACTCCCGATTCCTGCTATCTGCACCTGTGTTACCAGCTCCTCCTACTTTCACCTGATCTCCCAGTTCCTTCTGTCTGTGCCTGTACTCCCGATTCCTGCTATCTGCACCTGTGTTACCAGCTCCCCCTACATACACCTGATCTCCCAGCTACTCCTCTCTTTGCCTGTATGCCCAATTCCTGCTATCTGCACCTGTGTTACCAGCTCCTCCTACTTTTACCTGATCTCCCAGTTCCTTCTGTCTGTGCCTGTATTGTACTCTTACACAATTTGTCCTGAACAGGACAGGTCCTAACAGTACATATATAAAGTTAAAAGAATGGTATCTGTATTCATAAATAATACAGAGGATAGTCTCTGTGCAGACCCCTCTGTCATGAAATAAAACTGTCTATTAGTGGGAGCAGGGCAGTGTTGTGGTTTCACATCGAGGGTGGGGTCTTTGCTCATCCCTCACTACTCTGTATGTCAATTTATAAATTGAGTGTGGTGTGGCTATCCCCAGGTGTGCATATACTGTAACACATACCCGTCCAAGATATCTATAGGGGTCAGAACGGATTTGTAGTGTGAGGCAGGGCTGTGTCGTATACAGCCTACTCTGTCCACCTGCAAAACTGACCACCTATACAGACAGAGGAGTAGGGGGTACTCAGAACAAGACAGACATACTTATAGGGTGCTCATATAGTATATATAGTGCTAACATAAAATCCCTTGACCAGTTTCACCCCGAAAGGCTTCATCAGGAGGTGACATAACAGTGCAGTAATATTTACAATATATACACATTCCCCCCACCAACTGTACAACGGACAGAGTGTCCCCCAGCAACACTTCAAATAGCCCAAGTCAGTATTGTACTCCCAGTACTCCCATCTCCTGATATCTGTGCCTGTGTTCCCTATTGCTGTACCTTTGGATGGAATATTGTATAGTGTATAGGCTATGCTTTATGCCATCATCAGTCCTAAAATAACCTTATTACGTTTGTCCCACATGCAGCCATTCTATGAGGATTTGTTTTTGAATGGGTATAATGAAAATTCTGCACTAATTATAGCACGATCCAGCATTTACAATACAAAGATGAAGAATAGCAGCTTAAACTGACTTTCTTAGGCCAACATGAGTCAGAGAGAATTACCGGCAAACATCCATTGTGCAGAAGAAATGTATTTTTCCATGAAATGTCTCTCATCTCATAAACCATGACGTCACAGTCACCAAGAATGAGTAATTGGCTCTATGTAAATACACGGCCAATATAACTCTGAGTGGAGATAGCATACTGTATAATTTATGAGAATTCCCTGCCTGTGGCTTATAAAAGATTGAATCGACAGGCGCAAGTAGAGATAGAGGTCACATAAAGCTGCTAAAGTGCTAGAACTTATTATATTTCACCCACGCACATAAACCATTATCTGTGTTTGCAGCTTAATTACTGCACGGGCTATAGTAAATCTGGCCGGAGTAATTATAGGAAATAATGTATGTTCTGGATTACTGTATAGTACATAGGAAATTGCTAAAGCTATGCTTCTTTGCGGATCATTATCTACATGCTATTTAAGGTTATCAGGAGACCTATTACTTCAATAACACAATGTAAACACTGGTCAAGGGTAGCACTCATCCATGGCAGCCAATCAGAATCTACCGCCTATATTGTCATGCTGCTGTATTAAAAGCATAGTCATAGTAACAAATTAACACAGCTAATCACCTGTCTATTCTCATCTCGAGTACTCAAAAGTCCTAAAGTCTTCCTACTCTGATTTACCGTAATTCATTAATTTGCCTCGATTCACTAATCCCCAGCATAGGCTCCTCCAATTCATATTGGCTGCAGCAAAGACGTATATCGCATCCAGTGGTTAAAAACCAACCCTTTCTTTATTACAAGATACAAGAAGGATTTGTTCGCCAAGTGCGGGGGTACCGTACTCGGAATTGCATGTGGTATACATGGCAAAGGCAAAATACACGTCAACAGTTGTCTATCTTACATATATGGCTACAAGTACAGATACGAGTACATAGACTAAACTAAAAGGATTAACAGTACATTTTACGTCTGCAATTTCTACCATTATACATGCTGCTGCGTTAGTAAGATAACCTTGACGGAGTCCAAGCAGCCTTAACAGGTACGATGACATCATGGATCATTGTGCTAGTGAGAGTTGGATGCAGACATTAAGGCGGAGAGCAGCACCTGGGGCTAGCGTGCTGATTGCGGGCTAGGAGGGAATAGTCAGGCGTCAGTTGTTGAGCAGTAGAACAGCCTGGGGGAAGAAGGAGTTCCTGCGCCTGGTGGTCTTGGATTGGATGGTTCGGAAGCGCCGGCCGGATGGGAGAGGCTGAAAGAAGCGGCTGCCAGGGTGGGAGGGGTCGCAGGAGATCCTGGTGGCCCTCTTCCTCATCGTAGCCGTGTGGAGGAGATCCAGAGGTGTTAGGGGCGATCCAATGATCCTCTCTGCCTCACTAATGACTCTTTTCAGTCTATGCCTGTCGCTGGCCGTTGCGCCGGCATACCAGACGATTATTGAAGAGCAAAGTACAGACTCCGTGGTGGCGGTGTAGAATCTAGTCAGCAGCTCCCGAGATATACCAAATTTTTGAAGTTGGCGCAGGAAAAATAGCCTCTGTTGTGCCTTCTTCTGAATTTTGGTGGTGTTCTGCCCCCATCTTAGGTCGGTGGATAGGGTTGTGCCAAGGAACCGGACTGATGCTACTCTGGAGACTTCGGTGTTGCCTATGTAGACTGGTGGGAGAGTGGGAGGGTTCCTCCAGAAATCAACAGTCAGCTCAACAGCCTTTGCAGCATTGAGGACAAGGTTGTTATTCTTGCACCAGTTGCAGATTCTCTCTATCTCACTGCGGTAGTCTCGCTCTCCGTTACCGCCAATGAGACCGATGATTGTTGTGTCATCTGCAAATTTGATAACCTTGACGGAGTCCGAGGCGGAGGTGCAGTTGTTCGTGTACATGGAGAACAGGAGCGGGGACAGTACACACCCTTGGGGTGCCCCTGTGTTGGTAGTTCTCACGCCCGAGGAGCAGTTATCCAGCTTAACCTGTTGCGTTCTGCCTGTGAGGAAGCTCCTGAGCCATGTGCGAAGTGTGGGGTCGACGCCGAGCTGCGCCAGGTTATCGACCAGGGTGTCTGGGCAGATCGTGTTGAAGGCCGAGCTGAAGTCCAGGAATAGGATCCTGGCATAGGAGCCAGGCCTGTCAAGATGCTCCATAATGTACGCCAGGCTGACATTTATGGCATCCTCTATGGACCTGTTGGCCCTGTATGCGAATTGGAGTGGGTCAAGCAGTGCATCAGTGGTGCGTTTCAGGTGAGCCAGGACAAGCCGTTCTAGAACCTCCATGATGGTAGGTGTTAGAGCCACGGGTCTGAAGTTGTTGAGGTCTGTACTGCCCGATTTTTTTGGGGACTGGTACGATTGTGGACCTCTTGAGACAGGAGGGGACAGTGCTTTCCGCAAGCGACTTACTGAACAGAGTGGTGAGCACCGGGGCCAATTGATCTGCACAGGTCCTTAGGCAATTTGATGACACACCATCTGGTTCCTGGACCTCAACCGGTGCAGCGATGTCTCGATCTCTCAGTGCGGCGGGTGCCGTTCTCATCGTCGACCCTGGAGCCCCGGGCTGCTGGGGCTGTTTCTCAAACCTGCAGTAGAACTAATTGAGTTCCTCGGCCAGTTTAATGCTCCGTGTCACCCGTTAAGGAGAGGGTTTGAAGTTAGTGACCGCCCTGAGGCCTTGCCACACCTCCCTCGAGTTGTTGGACTGAAGGCGTTGTCCTAGCTTATCGGAGTAGGCTCTCTTCGCAGCTCGCAGTTCAGGTCATACCTGGCCTCCTTGTACTCTTCTTGGGTACCGGACTTGTACGCTTGCTCCTTGCGCTTGCGAAGTTGTCGCAGTTTGTTGTTGAACCAAGGCTTGTTATTGGGGAAGGCCTTGAAGGTCCTGGAAGGGATGCACATTTCTTCGCAAAAGCTTATGTAGGAGGTGACATTCTCCGACCATTCGTCAAGGGTGGGTGCCTCCAGAGATGACCAGTCGGTGCAGTCGAAGCATGCCTGCAGCTCCAGCTTAGCTTCTTCTGTCCACTTCTTGACAGACTTGACAGTGGGTTTTGCAGTCTCAAGAAGCCTCTTGTAGGTGAGGATCAGATGGATTAGGTTGTGATCAGAATTCCCCAAGGGGGCACCCTGGCTAGCCTTGTACGCATTTTTGTGGACCGTGTAGCAGTGGTCCAGGGTGTTCCTGTGCCTGGTGGGGCAGGTGATGTGCTGCTTGTAGCGGGGCATCTCCTGATGCAGATTTGCGTTGTTGAAGTCGCCCAGGATGATGAAGAGTGACTCTGGATGTGCGGTCTCCCACCGTGAGATGCTGTCGCTGAGTGTTCGCAGGGCGTCCTCAAAAACAGAATAGATCATATTATGATTTGTGAAAGACTAATAGGGTTTGATTCCTAAAACGGTGTTAACTGTTAGCATGGCTGTTAGCACGGCTTTTTGCACATTTTGGGCGTGTTTTCGCGTGAAAAAACGAGTTTCACTCGGAAAAACTTATCGCGTGCACAAAATTTGCGTTCACATGTTAACGCTAATTTTTCGCTCGTTAACGTTCACGTGATAACACAAATTTATTGCGTGATTGCGGTCGCTACCGTGCGAAAAATTCACGTAAACGCACGAACGTTAATTTTTGCGTGCGATAACCGTTATCACGCAGAATTTTGCGCGAAGCACTTTTCACAGCGTGCTAACAGTTGGCACCGTTTTGTGAATCAAGCCCAATATGTCCCAGTTTGAACAAGTTTGGGAGCCATGAATTGAAAAGCGAGGTGGACTAAACCTCCATTCTGACCTGTCTGCGTGACCTTACACAATGCCCTTGGCGAATGGCGATCCAACCCTATAGTTGGTCATGTGATCCTCTGGCAGATTTCTTTTTTGCTCTCATGTTAAGATATTATGCTTTTCCATGACCAGATTGTTATTTTGCTTAAAGTGTACCCAAGGCGATATGTGACATGCTGAGATGTACAGTGCAAAACATATTAATAACCAAGCTGCTTTACTGCCTGAAAGAGTTAATTTCTAGGCATGGAAGTGACAGCTTCTGTCTTGTTGGTACCGTAACGGCAATATAGTAAACATCATTGATATGCAAATTACAGCCATAAAAGTTTTCCTGGCAGAATACAACTTCTGAGCTCAAAGGACAGATGTAAAAAGGTCTATAGTTCATATACAGGATCTTCTCAAAAAATTAGCATATTGTGATAAAGTTCATTATTTTCTGTAATGTACTGATAAACATTAGACTTTCATATATTTTAGATTCAAATACCGTACATACAACTGAAGTAGTTCAAGCCTTTTATTGTTTTAATATTGATGATTTTGGCATACAGCTCATGAAAACCCAAAATTCCTATCTCAAAAAATTAGCATATTTCATCCGACCAATAAAAGAAAAGGAGTACGTTAAAAAAGGGCGCCGGGAAAAAAAGGGCGCAGGGTTTTAAACGATAAGCATGAATAACGTTTAAAAAAATTGTGCTATATTTCGTTTAAAAATAATGTTTTATAAAGTTATAAATCATTAAATAATGTGTATGAAATCGGCAATTGTAAAAACGTTAATCTTCCCTGTTTAAAAAGTGAAATTTATAATAACGTTTTATAAAACATTAATAAGAATGTTACTAAAGCTATACCTAACCCTACTCTCACACAGAACCCTCCCTGTACCTATCCCTAACCCCTAGACCCCCCTGGTGGTGCCTAAACCTAAGACCCCCCTGGTGGTGCCTAAACCTAAGACCCCCCTGGTGGTGCCTAAACCTAAGACCCCCCTGGTGGTGCCTAAACCTAAGACCCTCCTGGTGATGCCTAAACCTAAGACCCTCCTGGTGATGCCTAAACCTAAGACCCTCCTGGTGATGCCTAAAATTAAGACCCCCCTGTGTTAATCATTAATAACGTTTTAAAAAAATATTGTGCGGTTTTTCGTTTAAAAATAATGTTTAAAAAATTATAAATCATTAAATAATGTGTAATCATGAGAAGCAGTTATAAAACATTAAAAGTCTCCGGGCGCCGCTTTTAAAACATTATTTTTCTCCGGCGCCCTTTTTTCCTGTTGGGCGCCCATTACACGATATTTATTATGGGAGTGAATGGCGGCGCCCTTTTTGTCCACCTGCCTCATGCGCCCAAATTTCCTGCTTCCAAAGAAAAGTGTTTTTAAAACAAAAAAAAGTCAACCTTCAAATAATTATGTTCAGTTATGCACTCAATACTTGGTCGGGAATCCTTTTGCAGAAATCACTGCTTTGATGCGGTGTGGCATGGAGGCAATTAGCCTGTGGCACTGCTCAGGTGTTATGGAGATGAAGATTTCATTTTTCAGCACGACCTGGCACCTGCTCACAGTGCCAAAACCACTGGTAAATGGTTTACTGACCATGGTATTACTGTGCTCAATTGGCCTGCCAACTCTCCTGACCTGAACCACATAGAGAATCTGTGGGATATTGTGAAGAGAAAGTTGAGAGACGCAAGACCCAACACTCTGGATGAGCTTAAGGCCGCTATCGAAGCTTCCTGGCCCTCCATAACACCTGAGCAGTGCCACAGGCTGATTACCTCCATGCCACGCCGCATTGAAGCAGTCATTTCTGCAAAAGGATTCCCGACCAAGTTTTGAGTGCATAACTGAACATAATTATTTGAAGGTTGACTTTTTTTTGTTTTAAAAACACTTTTCTTTTATTGGTCGGATGAAATATGCTAATTTTTTGAGATAGGAAATTTGGGTTTCCATGAGCTGTATGCCAAAATCATCAATAAGAAAAACAATAAAAGGCTTGAACTACTTCAGTTGTGTGTACTGAATCTAAAATATATGAAAGTCTAATGTTTATCAGTACATTACAGAAAATAATAAACTTTATCACAATATGCTAATTTTTTGAGAAGATCCTGTATGTTAAGTCTGAGATACTTATAGGCTACCACTGATTAGAGACAGTAAAACATTCAACCAACTTTGTAAATGTTTAAATAAAAAAAAAAAGGGATACTTAAAAAAAGTCATTTCCAAGAATAGGAGAATAAATATTTATCTCATCAGTTTATTTTCACCTCGGGTTAACTTTAAGTTGTTCTCACTAACTCAATATTCTGATCTGATCAATATTTCTGATTATTTTTAAGAAGGCCATCTCTTTATATTGTAGTCGATGCTGAAAAGACAGGAAACAAAAAACACCCAGACACCGGGAGCCCGATCAGGTGCAATATCGTCTTATTAAGTTAAAAGTGAAGTAAATCTTGTATGACAATACTCACAAAGGTGGGTTGCTCCAGAGAGGCAACCACTCGTGTATGCAGATAGGGAAGTACCATCCCCACTCGGCCTTTTCTTGGATGATCTTGGTAGCAGCTCCAAATGAAAAAATATTCGGCTCGCTGAATATGCGAGGGCGAATGCCCTACTAAGTAAGTGGATACATTTAGATGATTAGGAGGTACCCAATTCGACTAAATAGAATTAAAATTCTCCAAAGCGATTATTCTTAGAAGAAATGGATAAACTTTTGTAAAAGGGTTAAAATATAATTTAATTTATTAGTTGCGAACAGCACAGTGACGCGTTTCCCGGCGTAAGCCGCTTTCTCAGGTCAAGTGTGTGCCGGCTTGCGCCGTTACGAGTATCCGGAGCGCGGTCGTTTCAGACAGGCGCCTCCGGATACTTGTAATGGCTCAAGTCGGCACACACTTGACCTGAGGAATTGGCTTACGCCGGGAAACGCAGTGTCACTGTGCTGTTCGCAACTACCGTCTGTTGGCAGCTCGCTTAGTCTGGTAGATGTGATGATGGAGCAATGCTTTCATTTATTTGATGACACCATGTACATCATGTAAACACATGGCTGCAGGTTTACTGCCAGACAACAGCAGAGCAGTGCAGCGTCATTCTGCCCACTTCAAAGATCTAATAAGGTGTAAGGAAATTAAGAAAAAGGATAGGAAACCAACCTGTGTTTAATTAATTGGATATTGTTTGGTTTACTTTTCTACATTGCTCATTTCCTTTAGTAAAGCTCCCCCCCCCCGTGTAACATATGCCGTGTTCACTTCAGATGACGCATTCCGCTGTGTGTACATTGCACCATGATGGCAAACTGACGGATTCATGAATCACTTTCCTTAGGGCTTGTTCCTATTATCGATCATGTTTGTGATATTAAAATTGCCCTTTATACACACGGCCTTCCACCTGTGTGTTGCATTTGTGCAGGTCATTGAATTTCAGTTTTCAATCACTTTTGCAATTCTGTTTGGAATTATACAGAGGATGTACCAGGAAACAACTTGCGGATGATGTTTCTGCCCATTTTAATGTGTTGCACTTCCTCTGGCTGTGAAGCTGTGCTCACACTATGCCAGAGTGGTACCATGTCTTAAAGCAGACCTGAAGCAAAAAAAACCCGTATGATGTAATTAATTGTTTGTGTAGTACTGATAATTAATAGAATATTAACCACAAAGAAAAGAGTCTACAATGTTTATTTTCAGTTATATAGCTTTTTTTAAAAAAATTTATAACATTGCATCATTCTGTAATATTTGCCATTTACAAACCGCACTCCGTCTTTTAAGCTAAAAAAAAAAGAAATCATGACCCTTTGAACTTTCCTGCAGTAAAATCTTATCTCAAACTGTCTCTCACTGTTTCTCTGCTGTTTAAGTGAAAACAGGACTATTCAACCCATGTTGGGTCGAAGAGTTTAGAGAAGCTCTATTGCATTGATAACAACTGAAGTTTTTTTTAACTTCTCCTGTCCTGGAAAACAACGTGAGACTTCTTTCTTTGCTACTAATGTTCTATGTCTGTACTACACATACAATTCATGATGTCCTAAGTTTATTTTCCCTTCAGGCGTGCTTTAACTGGGAGATGTACGTCGCTGGCAGGGACCACTGACAACCTGGAGGCGTGCCATTCATCTAATAAATAGCAACACAAACTGCTATCCAGAAATATGTGTGCACAGTAGTCAGTTATTGGAACAGACTGCAATAGATAAATGCAGAATTGGCGAAACTGAGCTGACCCATAGGAAAGCATTGTGGTCTATAACCTGTACATTTGCAGTCCATTGCCAGTCTGTCAAAATGCAAAGCAGCAGTCATCAGCATACCATATGTACAAAAAAGAAAGTTAAAATTTACAAGCACAGTACAAGTACAACAGTACCAATAAATTATAATGGAAACTGCGTAATATACAATATGCAAACTGTGTAATGTGCACTATGTCATTTGTGTAACTTGCATTATACACACACAACACATGCAATGCTTGTGTAACATGAGCAAATGGCGCAATGCATGTTATAGAAGCAACGCATTTAATGTAAGTTGTGTAACGTCTGATAACATTTACATGCACTATCTGCACATGTAAATGTTAACGTTCTTTTGTGAATATACCTCATAGCGTGTACCAAGTCTAGTGGAAGCATAAAAAGGCATCAAAATGTAGCATGTTGTGGTTTTGCCTATTGATACAAACACACACAATGCACAAGTGGAAACAGTTTGGTGGGTTTCTATGGAAAATAAAAACAAAAAAGAACCATAGGCCTAGGAAACAACAAAATGCAGGGCCGGGCCGAGGCATAGGCTGGAGAGGCTCCAGCCTTAGGGCGCAGTGTAGGAGGGGGCGCAGAATTAATTCAGCTGTCATTCCTAATTGTGTATTAAGCAGAAAGAAATAAGAAAAGGGGATACATAGCAGTGACTGCAAGCCAGATAACTAGATATTAAGGTGTTGGGGAGGTTGTGGGCCCTGGGGCACCTATTAGTCTAATAGCAATCAGTGTGGGGCGGCTGGGGTGGCAGAGATGGAGGGGCGCACTTTGGTGTCTCAGCCTTGGGTGCTGGAGGACCTTGTCCCGGCTCTGACAAAATGCATGCAGAGAAATGTGCCAGTGGGATTGAGTCTTAGTGCAGATAGAGCCTGAGCTTTGGAACACATCAGGGGCATCCATGGAGCACAGTTCTTTGTCTGGCTTGATGTATTGAAGCTCCCAGTTCAGACAATGAATTTAGTATTAATAGACAGTGCTCCGCTCTGTTAACATGTGATCACAATTCACCCCCAAAGGAGTTTCACTCACCCAGCCTGTTTGACCACTGTGTGATTGGTCAAAGATCGCTCAGGAGTTGTCCAGCGTCTACTTCTGCAAGTTGTCAGATGTGCAGCGATTGTTCCTCCTGCTGTTGTTCAGGCCCAGTTGATGTAGTTTACAGGTTTACCTCCTTCTGGGAACGTGAGGTGGATATTAGCCCCTTGTTCATCACAACATTAAACAAGGTTGTTCTGCACTGGCATTGCTTGCAGGCTTTGGATTCCTTGAATACTAGCCTTAATAAGAAATATGTCCTCTCTCTCTACTGGTGTATGTATTGCTAATAAGACCCTTGGTTTACTTAAAGAGAAACTCCAACCAAGAATTGAACTTTATCCCAATCAGTAGCTGATACCCCCTTTTACATGAGAAATATAATGCTTTTCACAAACAGACCATCAGGGGGCGCTGTATGACTGATTTTGTGCTGAAACCCCTCCCACAAGAAGCTCTGGGACCGCGGTACTTTTGGCAGTTTGTTACAATGTAACAAGGTTCACAGACAGGAATTAGCGGTTTACAGCTCTCTCTAACAGCCAAAACAGCTAGGAGCAGCTACATAACCTGCCCACAGTAAAAATGTCACCATGTAATAAATGTCAGAATGTAAATCGGGGAGAGGAAAGATTTTACAATGAGCAAACACTGACTAAATCATTTATACATAATTATTGTAAAAATAAGCACTTTTTTATTACATTATTTTCACTGGAGTTCCTCTTTAATGCCTACATAGACTCAGGCTGACATGGAAAGTTTTTTTTACAGGCCCTATCCTGTTCACTATGTTACTGAGAGAGGGGGGGGGGGAGGCTGCTGGGGGAGGGGTTCAGATGCAATCAGAGGGGCACAGTGATTCTCAGTGGGGGCCAGTGCCCCAGCATGCCCGATTGTAGCGCCGCCACTACAGACTGCAGTGGGACCATGTATATCTAGCCTAATAAAAAATTTTTTTCAAGCTAAGCTAAACACCAATTTTAACTCTTACAGATTGGACCGCTTCAGAATCATTATTTATTCAAACACACGGAACACCCTAGAAGATGGCGGAGGAGCGCCCCACACATTACAAAGCGCTTAACTGACGATGAGCGGGTAAGTTATCATTGCAACTGCATGCTCAGGACATGGATGTAGTGATTGAGCTGTCAACAAAAGGAGCAGAAAGTCCAGCACTGCTTAGAGCATGTATTGGTGTGTAATATACACATAAGCATTTCAGTTGTCTGTTATAGTGCTTTATTGCTATTAGTAATCCTTGCAATGCTTGATGATACTGTATTTACATACACCTGTTTCACTCACATAAATGTACACAGTGATGTATAAACTGGGAGAATACCAAACATGTTGATTTTCTATACGGTTGACATATAATATGCTTAAAGGAACACTATCGATTAACATGTTTTTTTCAATTGAGATAGGAATTGTTAGGGAATGTATCTAATGTACAACATAAACATTTGTAATAATGTGTGAAACCTGACACCTGCTTCAATATTACACTGTTCTTAGCATGTCTGACTGCAGAGATTCACCTATGCAAATGAGACATTCCAAATTTAGCTAAAATCTATACACACTGAATTACAGATTTTGCCTTTGATATTTAACATGAAAAGTATGAAAATGTTTACACGGCTACTTAGACATTATTTGTACATTGTCATTTTAGAACACTTGGTTTGATAGTGTTCCTTTAAACTTTCACTTATGACTCACATGTATGCTGAGCTCTTATAAATATCAGTGACTCCAGAATATCCATCCCTTTATCTCTCCATTTATTCTGAAAAGCAATGTAACGCTTGTAGTAGCTGGATCTGTATGAGCTCAGGAGTGATATAATGCCTTCATTGCTGTGCCTCACAGGTGTTATGGGCGGAGCAGCAGTATCTCAAGCAGAGGAGTAAGCGTGGCTATGTGATGAAGACCGACTCAGAAGACCTCTTCAATGATCCTATGTGGAAGAATCAGTGGTATTTGGTAAGTGCCGCTTTATAATCATCTTCCTTCATGAATATTTTGTCTCATCATTATTCAATTCACTAGAAATGTAGGGCTAGAGATCGTCAAGGCTTTTCTTACACTGCAAATGGCAATTTACTATTCCTATTTGCATGGAAGTATCTGAGCCAATCGCAATGTTTCCATTACTACTGGCTCCAATACCTCCTCGGGCGGGACCTAGAAGTCCCATCTCTGTCCATCGCCTGGCAGCCAATCCAGGAGGGGGCATTGTAGCCCCCACATCACACATTGAGATGGGGGACCAGGAAGTAATAGGAGCCTGAGCGTGTCAGTGCAGTGTCTGGTCAGGCTACACTGCATCGGCTGGGGAGTGGAAAATATTCTGGGCCTCACCACACGCTGCTCCATGCGGGGAAAGCATGCCTCCTCATAGACTATCACATACACTGCTCAGCCTTTCTTTTTCTGATCTTAAAGATGAGAATACACGTAAAAAGGAAAATAATTACCTTTATCAGTGACGTTACCATTCTCTCCAAATAGCAAATCACTTCATAATCCCAAAGCGATCATTTATTTTTCATTAGTATGTTACAGTTATATTTAGTCAATAAATGTTAAAAGGTTTCCTTGTTCACATCCCAGCAGTCAGTGCTCTGTTGCACTAGCCACTTAGGTTGTTGACCTTAGAATGCACTACTTGAATGAGAAAAACAAACAAACAAAATGGCTGCACTCCTGTCCACTTATAACCAATGTGGTCCAGCACTTCACTTCCCATGTGTACACAACTCTTGGAGTAAATCAACAATATACTTTTATAAAGAATACAATTTCATTTTATAGTGTATTAAATAAAATGTTAACAGAGCTCTTTTATGAGCACACTTTCATTGTATTCGCTTTAGATGAATAGAATACTTGCAGAAACTGTGCATGTCATACATATACTGGGAACCTTAGCCTTGCATCACTTTTAAGCAAGCCTACAGTACTTCAAGAGGTGGCTTATTCCCCCAAGTAAGGACACATTAACCAATGGATTGACTTGTGAAGGGGATCTTTTACGCTAGGCTCTGTTCATTATGGCACACGGCAGCATGAAGCTTAATAATTGCATCCTCATAAACTTGTATTATATGAACGGGCACTTGATGTAAGAGGGTTATGGAGGCTTGTTTCAGCGGTGTGATTAAGGCACTATTGGTGCATGGAAGATCAACACACCAGGAAATTGGTATTGTTTCAAAGGAAATAAATATGGCAGCATCCATATCCCTTTCACTTCTCAGCTACATGCCAATATAGGCCCTATTCACTAAATGTTTGCTAAATTGCCGTCCATCCCTCCCTGTGGGTAGCGTAGTGTACGGTGCCCCAGCAATGTGCATATTACCTAGGCAACATGGGTTGTGTTACCTGTGAGAAGTAATGGCAACATTTCCATATGCAAAGCCCTTGTTTCCTTCAAACTACCCCACATAGTTGGTCGCTAGAGTTCCAGTTGCTTGTGAGAAATTTTGTGTCGTTTCCATCCTTGTTTGACATTTACCTACGATATTTGTCTCAGAGACGTGACAGAAAGGTAGAGGAAATCTCCCTAAAGCGATATAAAATCTCGTTTCTAATACTTATTATAGATACCGCAGTTTTGAGATTTATCCCCAGCTACTGTTCAGATGACAGCTTTGCCATTTAGAATTTACCTCAATATCAGCACCAAATGTAGCAGGAACAGGGAACACACCAACTATCACAGGCACAGGAAATGCACCAAGTATCATTGACACAGTAAATGCAGTAAATGCTCCCAGTATTGCAGGAACAGGAAATGCACCAAGTTTACAGGGAATGTACCAAGGCTCACAGGAACAGGAAATTGGATTAATATTTCCATTGAGGACAAATATAATACTAAAATCTGACAGAGGTTCTACTTTACGTAATCTACGTAATACATTTGTTTCCCTGAGCGCTTTATCTTGTATTGTGTAGAGGTTATACTTTATCTAGAAATAAGAAAACAATCCCTGGAAAAATGTACAGATTATTATAAATAAAAATATGATTATAATATTATTTTTCAGAGAGACACAAGAGTCAACCCAACATTACCGAAACTGGACCTACATATCATACCAGTATGGAGGAAAGGGATTACTGGGAAAGGCGCTGTTGTAACCGTTCTGGATGATGGCCTGGAATGGAACCACACAGATATCTATGCAAACTATGTACGTATAATCAGAATTGTATCTTACTCATATAAAAAAAAATGTGTCCTTTATGCTTATGCATATTACTTGTTGTTTTGATTTTTTATATGAATCTTTATTTACGGTACTTGACTTCTGTTTACGTCTGTTCGGTATCACGAGTGTCTCACACTGAACAGAGGGAGAGACTTTTGCTTTAATATTTACATTCACAAACGAACAATCTCCCTCTATTTGAAAGTACAAATTTACATTTTTGTCAGAGTATACTGCAATGTAACCTAATTTATGATGTATGTCATTATAAAGCAATGATTTGTATTTTAGGATCCAGAAGCAAGTTATGACTTCAATGACAATGACAAAGACCCATTCCCAAGATATGACATAACAAATGAGAACAAGTAAGTGCAGCAAGTCTCCCTACAGTATTGTTGTCAGTCTAAACTCAGATAGAATATTGCCATTTACAAACATGTGTGTGACTGTCCTAAGAAACCTTCTATTAGGTATTTTATTGGTAAAAGCTGATACAATAAAGGGCTGTTATTTTTGTTGCTGTTATATTTTGTACTTCTTTATAACAAGAGACTCTGAACTGAGATAAATAAGAAAGAAAGATACCTTGCACACTATTGGTATGTTTAGGAGCTATGTGTCTGCATATTTTGGTATGTGGAGGTTAGTTGGGGCGCCTCATAAGACAATAAATGGCTTGTGCCAGACACTGAGGTCAAAGTGGGAGGAACTAAAACCAATGCAGGTGAGGAAAGGTGCTGGTTAGGAATATTGGTTAGGTTTAGAGGATTGGATACAGGGCGGTTAGGATTTAGTTGTTAGGGTTAAAGAGTGAATGTTAGGTATCAGCAAGTGGTAACTTTAGAGGGAGTTAGGTTAGGTTAGGCAACCCATGGTTCTGTATAGTGGAGCTTTGTATTGAAGGGTCTACATTTCACGACTGCAATCGAGAAGATTTTATACTGAAGAATAAAGACTTTGTGCTGTTCCTCAAAAAACCTCTATAGTCTTAAGACTGTTTGTGGATATTTATTGTTTAGTCGGGTGGAACTACACTTAAATATTTTATCTGTGGATATTGTTAATTTTAGGGGGAGGTTAGGTGTCAGAAGGGGTTAATATTTGGGGGCAGTTTAGATGTTGGCATCAGGAAGGGAATTTAGTGTTTAGAATCAGTTAGGGTTAAACAGTCGATGAAGGTGTTGTGCCACTCGTTTCATGCTTGGTTCAGCCATGTGACTCAGAAACTACATAACCGAAAAGACCAGTTAGGTGGTCAGGGAGATGG
The DNA here is from genome assembly GCF_040937935.1 of Hyperolius riggenbachi. Classification (NCBI taxonomy): domain Eukaryota; kingdom Metazoa; phylum Chordata; class Amphibia; order Anura; family Hyperoliidae; genus Hyperolius; species Hyperolius riggenbachi. Next base: position 562,435,234 of record NC_090646.1, read on the forward strand.
AATGTTAAAAGGGTGGATATTTTACAAATTCACAATTCTGCAGATCTGCTCAATTTGGACCTGAGCTTCCTATTATCAGATACAGCTGGATGGATAAGTGCTCTGTGCTCCGGATACATTCCATCCTGCAGTTGAAGGATTGTGTTGCCACAGAGATAACATTAGTAATAGGCTTTCTGATGTGTTATCCAGAAAAGCTTTTTTACATGTCTGCATTGTGATGAATCAGATGCTGTTGCCTAAGAGAAGCCCGGAGCTCCCAAATGCAAACAACCCAGCGCTGTACTGTAAATAGTTATCACACCATGGCAATGCTTCAAGAGTTTCACATGTTTCTCTAAGCATACAGAAAATATCAGATGAGAGTCAGAAGGCCAGCTCAGCTTAATCACTCCAATCCTAGGTAATGCGGGTTGTGCTAACAGCGCAGGGCATGCTACCTGTGGGAGACTCCCTGTGCACATCAATTGTATAGTCATTTCATGAATACCCCCCATAGTGGCCAATACTCTTGTCTCACAGCACTAGAGCCCAAAGTTTGATTTCTAGTGTGGACACTATCTGCATGGAGTGAAGTTTGTATGTTTTCCCAGTATTGTGTGTGTTAACGCTACCTACATATCAAAAACATACACTCAAGTCGGTTGCCTTCCTCGAACTAGCTGACCTTAGATTGTGGCAGAATAATCCAAAGGGTCTACACACTCAATGAAAGAAAGGTTGTTTTTTAATCACATAACATGCCAGATGTCCATTCAATCACCCACGAACGTTTCAAGGGCCATGGCGGGTCACCGTTGTCAAGGTATTTGACAGAATGGTAACTATAGTAACTTATTTACAATGGTGTCGAATACCTTGACAAAGGGGACCCGCCGTGGCCCCAAAACATTCATTTTGCATTGACTTTACTAGTCCCACACCTCGCTATCCTAAATGCTGTGCGACTCTCCTTAGACTTTTAGATTGTTGCAGGGGGGGCAGATTAGGATTGAGCAGCTGGTGAGCTTCTTGTGTGCTTTGAGTCCTACAGGAGAAACATGATTTACAAATGTTACGTAGTGACTGAGCAGACTGGTCAGAAAAAGACCAGGGAAAATATTTAAGTAGAGCCACAATTCTATCCAATGTGAAGCTGAGAACAGCAACATGTTTATTAAGCACAAGATATTAGAGCTGTACAGGATGCAGGCTGTGTCTCCTGAATTGCTTTAAATGTACATTTTTATGCTTGGCTGGAGCAAAGTTTAATGGCTGTCCTTCATTTGTGATTACCAGACATGGAACGAGATGTGCGGGAGAAGTGGCAATGGTTGCAAATAACCACAAGTGTGGAGTTGGTGTTGCTTTTAATGCTAAAGTTGGAGGTAAGCTTAATATTTAATTAATATTTAAATTATTATTTGTCCACCCTCTCCATTTTTAATGCTGGGAATACACGGTTCGTTTCTGCCGCTTGATTCTGCGTCCGATCGTTTTTGCCGCTCGATTCTGCAGTCGATTCTCTTATCTTCCGCTCGTTTTTCTTATCTTTTTCTATTCACTTCTATGAGAAATCGAGTGGCAAAACGATCGAACGGGAAATCGGACATGTTGGAAATGATCTATCGAGCCATATAAACAAAGCAAAAAGCTATGACCTCAACAAACCGCACCAAATCAATATGATTAGAAGTACAGTATACAAAAATCCATCCTTTATTGAAATTATACATAAAAGTCTAAAACCATCATTAAAACATGATGGGGAAGCAATAATGACCCCAAATAATGGAAAATTGGAGGATATATAAAGTGCTGTAAATGATGCAATAAATCACTTAAAATCTGAAAAAAGTGCACATTCAATAATGCTGGATCGCTCTAGTGTACAATATACAACAATACATATCCGTGGTAATATATAACAACCATATAACATGTAAACTTAACATAGGTCAACAAATCCCTATAAAAAAAATATATATATTTTTTTGGATGAACAGCCAAAGAGCTCCTCATGTCTGTTGTTACATTATCTATCGAGCCATTTAAATGACTCAAAAACGAACCATGTATTCCCAGCATAAGTTGTTAGATCTATGGAGCTCTCAGTCGTCTACCACCACCCAATTTATTCCTACGCCTTCTATAAAATTACTACCACTATAATAATACTACTACTAATAACATGCCTTCAAGAATAATGGCCATAGGGAAGTGTTATCATAATATCTTGCCCCAATATATTTATGGAGAGGAGGTAACTTGAGTGCTGCTGCTGCTGCTGAGCTGGGGAGGGGGGCTGCAGTACCAGAGCTGGGGGTGGCCAAAAAGCTCAGGGCTGGTTCGGTAAAGCTTTGGGAAAAAACTGCAATGGTGGTTTTGGGGAGTTGGGGCTGGTTTTCAGCCACCTTTCTGTGTGGTAAATTTCTGCAAACGAGTGAGTAAATTTATTTTTGATCGCTGAATCATCACTGTTACTAATCATTTATTGTTGCGTGCACTTAAAGCGATCTTTAAGATAAAAGCTATCGGTGGAGATTTGCATATTAGGAGACATTTTTGCCAGTGGCGTAGCTAAGGAGCTATGGGCCCTGGTGCAAGTCTTACATGCCTCCCCCCCCCCCCCCCCCCCAAGCACTCTATACATAGCAATTGATATGGCGCACCAAAACCTGCCAAGGACAACCACAGTGTGGCTGTTTACCAATACTAGTGCTGACAAGCTAGTATACTATGTGTTGCATTTTTTTAAGTACTGCATGCTGCTTTTTTGGCTAAATCCTTGTGTTTCTTGGACTACGGGCAGCACGGTGGCGTAGTGGTTAGCGCTCTCGCCTAGCAGCGCTGGGTATCTGGTTTGAATCCCAGCCAGATCAACATCTGCAAGGAGTTTGTATGTTCTCCCTGTGTCTGTGTGGGTTTCCCCCGGGCACTCCGGTTTCCTCCCATATCCCAAAAACATACAGATAAGTTAATTGGCTTCTACCTAAATTGGCCCTAGACAGTACATGCACTACACGATGCATACATAGACATATGACTATAGTAGGGACTAGATTGTGAGCCCCTCTGAGGGACAGTTAGTGACAAGACTATATACTCTGTACAGCGCTGCGTAATATGCTGGCGCTAAATAAATACTTAAATAAATAAATAGACTATTCAAAGTTATTATACGGATAAATAAAGCACTTGCAAACAATAAGCCACATACCTGCAGAGGAAAAGACAACTCGAGTGCATCCATGTCTTTGCACGTACATCTGTAATACTATAGTGTACAGAGCGCTTCTGCCCACAGAAACACCAGGCACAGCTATATCAGCTGCCCCTCTGTCTGGAGCTGTGAAATCATCTCTGTGCAGTATAGTGCTTATACATATAATCATACCCTGCATACTCCATCTACAATGAGATACAGATGGTGGAACACAGCGATACTCCATTAGAATCTTCATTATGGATTCATGTTATTCAAGGGGAACCTTTAGAGCACCATCTGCACATTGCTATGCAGTATTTAATAGTAGTAAATATTGATCTGTCACTAGTAAAGCTTTCACTTGTTCATTCACAAGGCATGGGGTAATGACATGACATCATGTAGGCTACTAACACCAGCCAGCCTGTACTAGAGAACTAAAATGTGAGCACTTATTCAGCCAGACATCATGGAGATAACTATATTCAGTTCAGATAATGCAGCCTACTATCTCGCAATGTCCTGCTGACAGTACTTCAGCAGAAATACTTTGGTGCAGTAACTGACAGAAACACCCTTCTTGGTCATGCATGGTTCTGTTCACTGTGGAATAATGATGAACCTTAAAGGGGCACTATGGTGAAAAATTATAAAGTGTAAAATATGTGAAAACATATACAAATAAGAAGTACATTTTTTTACAGAGTAAAATGAGCCATAAATTACTTTTCTCCTATGTTGCTGTCACTTACAGTAGATAGTAGAAATCTGACAGAAGTGACAGGTTTTGGACTAGTCCTTCTCTTCATAGGGGATTCTCAGGGATTTATTTATTTTCAAAAGCACTTAGTGAATGGCAGTTGCTCTGTCCAACTGCCAAAAAACTGTGCAGCGAGCAGGGAAGCTGGCCAGCATCATTGTTTAAATCCTTTTTAGGGAATATCTTTATAAACAATAAAAGCTTTGTAGAGAATTCCCTATGAAGAGATGGGCTAGTCCAAAACCTGCCAGCAATGTCAGATTTCTACTACTTACTGTAAGTGACAGCAACATAGAAGAAAATCAATTTATGGCTCATTTTACTCTGTAAAAAACGTACTTCTTATTTGTCTGTGTTTGCACATATTTTAAATTTTACAATTTTTCGCCATAGTGCCCCTTTAATGTTGGCAGTATCAACAGATTTACCTAAGCTGCAGTATAGTAAAGCAACCACAAGATGTCACTGTAAAATGTAAAGTGCTGCACTGATCTCTATGATATTGTGATTTCCTGCTATCACTCTGTGTTTCTCTCTGTTCTAAGTAAGGCCTGGTCCACACTAGGTCCGGAAACGTATCCGTGGCTGCGTTTTTCAAACCTGATGAAAAACGGAGTCCCGGATACTAATGTTCAAAATAGCAGCCAGCCTCACCCAAGTAAAAAACGGATCCGTCTGCGTTTGCGGGGACCCGTTTTCAAAACCTGAACGGAAGGTTCGGATCTGCTGCATTTTCACGCAACGGATCAGGAGCACGGATACACGCAGGGGTAGTGAAAAGCAATGAGAAAACGCATCTCCAGCTCCACAGGCAAAAAACTGATGTGAAAACGGATAGCCTGAGCTTTATGATTGGCCCAAAAAAATCCTCCCACTCCTTCCTAATGATAGAGACGTTTTCTGTCAGGGAAAAACTGAACGGAAACTGATGCACTTTCATCAGTTTGCAGTACGGTGGTACTTCCCCTGATCCGGACTGCAGTGTCCGTCCTGCAACTGTGTCTAGTGTGGACCCAGCCTACGCTGCATTACCTGATGGTGGTGTATGATTTATCTCTGCATGATTTTCTTCAGTAAAGAGTTCTAACTTGTTATACTGGGTGCCTATCTGTTTGTACAGATCATTCTGCTCCATCAGAATGAAGGGAGAGACTCAGGTCAGCAGCCTTCTGTAGTTTAGGTATGGATTTTGTTACTACTAAGGTGTTTTTGCTCTTGTCTTCAGGGATTCGAATGTTAGATGGAGTTGTTACTGATGCGATTGAAGCAAGTTCCATTGGATTTAATCCTCAGCATGTGGACATTTATAGTGCCAGCTGGGGGCCAAACGATGATGGCAAAACAGTGGAGGGCCCTGGCAGACTAGCACAGAAGGCCTTTGAGTATGGCATCAAACAGGTGAGATACTGTATATGATACATTTGTATATAAAAGGAAGGAAAGTAAAGCTAAATGTCATAAAAAAAATGCTATCCAACTGCAATATTTCATCTGGATTTAGGGAATTGTAAGTAACACGGAGGTTTATTTAGCCACCTGCAATAAAGTTACTGTGTGCAAAGAGCGCATGGTAGTTTTACAGGTAAACCCAACAGTAAAATAGCATGTGTTGCACAATTAGCATGGGCTGTGTTACTTAGGAAATGCATAAGTTACCGGTGTAGCATGCTGCAAAAAGTGCAAAAAGAGGACTCATTTTTGAAAGCAAATAAGAAAATTCTATCTGCAGTTAAGTGCTAAAAAATTATTATCTACAATGACCTTTGTTATTTTGACTGAAACTGTTCTCCTTCCTTTATTCCACCTCTAACACTGGACCAAGCTAACTTGTGTGCCTTTGGTAGCCTAATTACCTGTAAACAAATTGTGATATTCTTCACACTGTTTTTGATATAGGCCTATTATGTAGTGTTTTGGAATAAAACATACATTAAGCTACGCAGGTGAAAGAACCAATGGAAAGAATATCTGTGCTACAGCCCAGAAAAGACACAGTGGGGCATATTCATCAAGCTACATTAAAAATACCATGCACAGGCAGCACACAGCACTTTTACAGTTAATGGTGCCAGGTATGTTGCACGAGTTGCACAATTAGTGCAACCCATGTAATGTAACTGGTGTAAGTGACAGTAGTATACTGTGCGCTGCCCACGCAAAGCTATTAAGTGAACTGGCCCAGTATCTCTATTCCAGGCATCTCAGCATAGGATACGACATTATTATTATTTAGTATTTATATAGCGCCGACAACTTCTGCATCGCTGTACATAGTACAGTAAATATTGTCTTGTCACTTAACTGTCCCTCAGAGAAGCTCACACTCTAATCCCTACCATAGTCATATATCTATATCGTGCAGTATATGTATTGTAGTCTTTAAAGGGGAAGCCAATTAGCTTACCAGTATGTTTCTGGAATGTGGAAGGAAATCACAGTGCCTGGAGGAAATACAGACACAGGGAGAACATACAAATTCCATGCAGATAATGCCTTGGAACATCAGGCTGATTATCATAAACAAATTGTTTTTACTAGTAAACTAAATAAAATAAAAGCAATAGAAAATGACTGCTTTTGTAAGAAGATGATGCCTAAAAATAATGTAAAGATCAGACAAATAACCTTCTGTAGCCCCAACACATGGAGCCCAGGAGCAGAAGAATAGGTTATTGAGAAATACCTAGGTTACAAGTGCTTGTTCAGATGGATGTCCATTTACTCACTGCCCATGGAATAATACAAGCACTTCAAACGGTTACACAACATGCACCTGTGTATGTCACTTAGACTGCACATAGCCTTGTGTGTAGAAGAATGCATCCATAAATAATGAAAAGTAATACCTGAAGTGACCTGTGACATGGTGCTATATTTACAAAAAAATTGCTGTGCGCAGGTAGCGCACACCAATTTTGAAGTTGTTTACTCATGTAGCATAACATGCGTTGTGCACACAGTTTATCTGGCATTTTGTGCACAACACTCGCCTTGCTTCTATAACCTGCATTACACCATCTATGTTGTGCAGGTTATAGAGGCCGCGCACATGCTGTGTATTGTATATAACGTGAGTTGCGCTGGGGTGCAATGCAGGCTGCATTACTTGCATAAACACTGGTAAAACTGCTGTTCGCTGCTTGGGCATGGCAATTATACTGCTCTCTTCAGTGAATATGCTACTATTCCTACTAAGAACTTGTCCGACATTTATTTCATTGCAAAGCTTAAGAAACTCCACCGTTTTTTTATGCAGATAATGTCCAATGTCCTGAAATGTCCTGATCCCTAAAAAGTAATTAAAAGCCACTTGCATCTAGCTAAGGAGCTGATGCAGGATTATGCAAATTATGTGTCTACATTTTTGCAGCTGGAAAATGGACCAATCAGATTACACCTTGATGGGATTGGATTTGTCCATTTTGAAACTGCATGAGTTTGCATACAGAATTTGTATAATCCTACATCAACTTGGAATTATTTGCATCTCATTAAACAAACACTCCTGATAACTGAACCTTTCAGCATGATCCTGAGTCATTGGGGTATATTATTCACTAAACTGCGGCAAGCAGAATAAAGAGTATAAGATTATGCTTTATGCATGGTGTGTGCATCATACTGTAAGATTCTACACAAGTTAATCTTATAACTGCAATTTAATGAATATACCTGATTGTTTATCATGGTTTTTTTTACATCACATTGACATGGTTGCTGTTTAAACTTGAATATATTAAAATGAAAAACCAAAAAAGGTAAGGGCATATTAAAAAGCAAGTTAGGTATGAAACTCTGCATTCTTCTTCGCTCTCAAAGATTATTTACACCATAAACTCTATTACCACAAAAAAATTGGTAGCAGAACAGCATTCATACAGTTAATACAGCACTTTCTTTTTCAGTAGGCAGCTTCTGGCCACATCCGAAAATGTGATATCTTATCTTTCGTCTACTAATTGTAGCTCACAAAGGAATGTAAACATTAGCAGCCTGTTGGAACTGAGCTGCCACACATAGTAAAAGCAGAGGCAGCTGAGAAATGATCACTAGATAGATTTTAATATATACATACAGCAGCTGCGCAATAAAATGCAATGGCTGCTTTCAGAGCAGATAAACTGTATTTTGGGAACTTGTAATTTGCAGACAGGCAGTATTACTTGTGCACAAAAGCAAATATGGAAACTTTATGGGTAATACAAAGTAGGAAAACAGTTGTATCCCACTGTAACAATAATATTAAGGTGCCAAGAGTTATTTATTTATTTATTTTTATTTAAAGGGACGAAATGGAAAAGGCTCAATCTATGTGTGGGCCTCTGGCAATGGTGGTCGGCAGGGTGATAACTGTGATTGCGATGGATACACAGACAGTATTTACACCATAAGCATCAGCAGTGCATCCCAACAAGGCCTGTCTCCCTGGTATGCAGAGAAATGTTCCTCCACATTAGCCACAGCTTACAGCAGCGGAGATTACACTGATCAAAGGATTGTGAGTATAAAGACATTCATTGCGTGTCCTTTATATGCTATATGGGTTGATTCATGAAACCCCCCAAAAGTTGCCGCATGCAGGCAAAGCATAGCTCATTTACCAGTATTACTGCAAGGCCTCAATTCACTAACCTTAAAGAGAACCTGTACTGAGTAAAAATATTTAAAATAAACACATGAGGTAACCTCAAATGAACATTACATAGTTACCTTGCCATCAGTTCCTCTCAGAAGCTCACCATTTTCTTCTGACAATAATCCCTTGCAGTTCTGACAATATTTTGTCAGAACTGAAGTGTATCAGTTGCTGTAAGTTAAATATCAGTTGCTGCCAGTTACAGCTGAGAGGAAAACTGATGTACCAGGTAATGTCCATGTTTCCCTATGGCTCAAGTGGGCGATGTTACAGTTGAACTGTGTGCTGACCAGAAAGCTGTTATGGGTAATGGCCATTTTCAAAATGGAGGACGGAAAATTCCCTTGATCACAGTGAACAAACAGGACGCAGGACAGGAGAAAGACACTGAGGAGTAGACTACATGGAAGGTATGTATGACTTGTGTATGCTTATTTTGACTTTTAATTTTCAGTTCAGGTTTTCTTTAACTCCTCTCTTTAATAACTCTTCTGAGCTGTTTTACAGTTATCACCATGGTGATATAATTGTGATAATTGTAAAACAGCTCAGAATAATTATTAAAGACAGGAGTTAAGGTTAGTGAATTGAGGCCATTGTGCAAACAGTGCAACTCGCGTTACCTAGGTGTTGCTACTAAAGCATACACTACCTGCATGTTACCTAGGTAACATAAGTTGCCCTATTTGTGCCATGCGCACTATGTCATTTGTGTACACTCTGGTAAAAAGCCATGTGCTGCCTGCGCGTGTCAATTTTACCATGGTTTTGGGAATCAACCTATAATGCGGTTTTCTGCATATACAATATGTGAATTGGAATGTTGTACAGAATAATAACTGAATATTCAATGACCTGTGCAATGGTATTCACACATTTCTATCAATGTTTAGATAAGTGCTGATCTACATAATGATTGCACAGAAACACACACTGGGACGTCTGCTTCCGCTCCATTGGCTGCTGGGATCTTTGCTCTAGCTCTTGAACAAAAGTAAGGATTTCACAATAATTTATCCATTTCTACACAAAGAAGGTTTTATTACCTTCAAAAAAAATTATAATTAAGGCGTTAGTTTACCTACACTTGACTGTGTGTACGGGTACTGATTACACACATGCACAGTGCACACACATGCATGTGCACACACACACACACACACACACACACACACACACACACACACACACACACATGTGCACCCACATGCACATACACACTCACGTGCACATGCAGGCGCACTATTATAGTGTATGTATTATGTGTATAACAAACAGCTGCAACATTGACTTATCCCTATTTTAAGATTGCCATACCCTCTCCAGTCTAAATTGTTAAAGAAGCCTGTGTTGAACACAAGTATACCTTGTTACTAATGAAAACTTAACTTTATGACATTTTATCCATACCCAAATGTAGCTTCATTAACGTTTTAGGCATGACACAGCAAATATTAGATTTGGTCGGTTAAAGAGGAACTGTAGTTAAAAATAACAATTGTTTATTTTTTACATTTACAATATTAATTTATAGACTATTTAGTCAGTGTTTGCCCATTGTAAAATATTTCCTCTCCCTGATTTAAATTCTGAAATGTATCACTGGTGGTGACATCTTTAGTTCTCCCGGGTGATCTGTACGGAATACTTCTTGAGGGGGCCATACACTTATACTATTTCCCGCCGATATACAGCAGATTCGATCACTGTGATCAAATCTGCTGTGAAATCGTTTCGCAAACGCTGACCGAATGATCGATTTCCATCCGGAATCGATCGTTCCCGTCAATCTGTCCGCGCGGAAGATTTCGATCGATCGCTGGCAGGTCGGGAATGCGTCGATAGCAGCGTTCAAATGTCCAACGACCGACGCTAGCGGCAATACATTACCTGATCCGGCCGGCGCATATCCCCGCTGTCCCTTATCCGCTGGGCTCTGGCAGGCTTCACTTCTTCCTGTCCCGTTAGGAAATTTAAACAGTAGAGCGCCTTCTACTGTTTAAACTTCCCCCGACAGGAAGTAGAGTGAAGCTGGAGCCCAACACGGAGAAGAAGACAGCGGAGACCGGGGGACTCGCGCTGGCCGGATCAGGTAATGTATACGGAGGAGGGGGGGGGAGGGAAGGGGGGCGGCAGTTGGCAGTGGCAGCTCCACAGATTGTGAATCGGTTTCAAAGTGAAATCGATTCAAAATCTTTTTGCAGTGTAGGCAGCCATTAGATCCCTCTTTGATCAGATTCGATCACAGAGGGATCTATCTGCTGGTCGATCTGGTGGCAATCGACCAGTGTATGGCAGCCTTTACTGAGAGTTCTATAGAGAGAGAGAGAGAGAGAGAGAGAAAGAGAGAGAGAGAGAGAAAGAGAGAGAGAGAGAGAAGAGAGAGAGAGAGAGAGAGAGAGAGAGAGAGAGAGAGAGAGAGAGATATTGCTTGTTGGAAAAAGATGTTATTTCCCAAAATGCAATGAGGTTTACAGACAGCAGACTGTCAGGACCTTGGTCATGACATCTCATTGTGGGAGGGGTTTCACCAAAATATCAGCCATACTAACCTCACTGATGATCTATTCGAGAAGAGGTAAAGATTCCTCATGGGAAAGGGGGTATCAGCTACTGATTGGGATGAAGTTCAACCCTTAAAGTTCCTCTTTAAATAGCCTTCTGAGTTCTTATATCTGAGCAATCCAAGGGCTTGCTGGAGACATCTCCTTGTCAGTGTTCCAGGCACTGAAACTAGAGGTGACCAATGAGATACTGCTGACCAGTGACCAATGAGATTGGCCTAATCAGCATCACGTTTGCACTCAAACCAGAACAACTAGTCTCTCATTGACCATGCCTTCTACCTTCCTGTGGATAGAGTTATACCCACATAATGGACTCCAGCTACTTTTGAAAGAAATAACAAGGCATCCTCCATGCAGAATGGAAATTCGTATAACAAAGGTGGCCAAATTATGTAACTACAATTATGAGATAATTGTAATACTGTCACTGTTTCATTCCTGAGAACTTGTGTCATGTTCATATCTAGTCTAAACAAGGTGCACAGTACATACCTTGGTTAACATGTAAATCTGTGTTTCTAATAGTCCTAACCTGACATGGAGAGATATGCAGCACCTGGTGGTCTGGACCAGTGAGTACGATCCTCTGGCTAATAATCCAGGCTGGAAGAAGAATGGTGCAGGACTTATGGTCAACAGTCGCTTTGGGTTTGGTCTGCTCAATGCCAAGGCCCTTGTGGATTTAGCTGACCCTAAAACATGGAAAGGCACCCCAGAGAAGAAAATCTGCGTTGTTAAAGACAGTGATTTTAAGCCCAGGTATGAACACCATAGCAATATGTATCCAATTAAATGTCATTGGACGTAATATACAGTAAAATAGGGAAACCGTGTAATTTAAACCATGTTTAGCTACGGTAGGCAAACGCTTTCCTGAAACTTTGGACAATCTGAAAACACCGATAGCCAAAAACTTATACGTATAAATAAATCTGAGAGATAAACAGAGAAAGGAAAAACGCCTTATTAATGTTAACCGAGTAGGAAGTGAAACTTACAGGAACTGAGTGGGTAATTTAATAGATTATAAAAAAAAAAAAATTGCAGAAAAAAAAGTGTGCAGCAATTTTAGTGGTGTTTACACAACCAACCTGTGTTTGCGCATACAGTACAACTCAAGTTATCTATACAATGAGCAAGTTGCTTCTGTAATGTATGTTACGACATATGCTAAAAAAGCAAGGCACGCATTGTGTTTATTGGAGGAGAGCTTTGTGCTGACCAATAAGTTCTAGCTCTGGGAAGATCAAGCTGAAATGATACAGCTAATCGTGTGATGTCATTGCATGCCACTGGGCTATGTTTGTGTTTGTGTGCATGGTCATTAAAGGATACCCGAGGTGATATGTGACATGAGGTAGACATGGGTATGTATGTACAGTGCCTAGCACACATATTACTATGCTGTGTTCCTTTTTTATTTCTCCACCTGACAGAGTTAAATATTAGGTATGTAAGCGGCTGACTCATTCCTGACTCAGACAGGAAGTGACTACAGTGTTACCCTCACTGATAAGAAATTACAACTATAAAACACTTTCCTAGAAGAAAATGGCTTCTGAGAACAGGAAAGAGATAAAAATGGTCAATGCTACATAGAATTTAGCTCTGGCATACTTCAATGAATGTGTCATTGAGCAAAAACAATAAAACAGTTAAAACTTAAAAGTAGATTTAAACATAAAATAAAGCTGTGGGATATCTTAAAAAGTCATTTATTAGGAGAAGGAAGATAGATACAATTGTTTATTTCATTTGTTTATTTTTGCCTCGGGTGTCCTTTAAGCACTAACCATCCTGGCACAAGTGTCTTTTTGATGTGGCACTGGTAGCTCCATCCATTTAAAATTTTAAACAGAGCGCTTCCAATGCCAAATGGGCAGTCTTGCTTGTAATCTGCTAATTCCAATTACGCATATTTTCACATATTTTTTCACAATTACAGCCATAAATAATTACGGTTTGGACATTTAATTGATTTTGTGTATTTCATTTGAAAATCCCTGTAAATTTGTGCTGACTTTGGCGGTTAATAGCAAACCCTCAATACATGCTAGTGTCACAAAAAAGGAATTTTTTCAAAGACCTTGTAGTATTTGAGAAAAAAAAATTGATGTTAAAAATGAAAAAGTTTAAAAAACTGTTTCTTTGCATTTTCAAAATTGATTATCTCAAAAACTTCAAGGTATTTAAAAACAATTTCCTTTTTTGTTGTATTCCCACTCTTCCCCTTAAAGGATACCCCTGACATGATGAGATAGACATGTGTATGTACAGTGCCTAGCACAAAAATAACTATGCTGTGTTCCTTTTTTTCTTTCTCTGCCTGAAAGAGTTAAACATCAGGTAGGTGAGTGGCGGACTCAGCCCTGACTCAGACAGGAAGGGACCCTTACTGATAAGAAATTCCAACTATAAAACACTTTCCTAGCAGAAAATGGCTTCTGAGAGCAAGAAAGAGGTAAAAAGGGAAATTTCTTATCAGTGAGGGTCACACTGTAGTCACTTCCTGTCTGAGTCAGGACTGAGTCAGCCACTTACATACCTGATATTTAACTCTTCCAGGCAGAGAAAGAAAAAAAGGAACACAGCGTAGTTATTTGTGTGCTAGGCACTGTACATACACATGTCTATCTCATGTCACATGTCACTTCGGGTATCCTTTAACATATGCAGCAATTTTGGTGAGGATAACATGTAGGGGGGGCTTTGCTATAAACTGCTAAAGTCGGCACTAAATGACATGAAAATTACGTAGTTATGGTATTACGGTTCCTGATTATGTTTACATACTAAATTAATTATGTTTTTCCCATAATTGTGCAATATGATTTCGCATCTACGATTATAAAAAATTACAAATGGGTATATTTTCATTATGGTTAAGAAAATACTTATTTTTAGTAGCTTCATCTTGAGAAGCATACAGCATGTAAGGATCATATTTGTATCATTCAGGATAGCACAGAAACATTGCGGTTTCAATATGCTGAACAAACACAATGACAGCTCAGTGTCCTGTATTGTGCACAGCCAATTCCTCCCCAGGTGATCTCAGTGCTTATTATGCTGCAATGTACGCAGCTCTTATTTCATCCTAGGTTTGGCAGGATTTTCCCTAATGGCAGAGAGAAAGCAAATTTAGCTTCATTCACAAATGCTCTTTGAACACGTCCCAAAACTAAGCTAGAATTAGCTCCAAATAGAAATAAAGATGTAAAAATAGAAGAGTGGCACTATGAGTCAAACAGACGTAATGAGCTAAATGATATTTGTGCTAAAACTTCCATGATCCTTTGTCAGAGGGGTGAATTAAATGCAGTGGAAGCTGGCATCATGTCATTAGTCTACAGGGCCTGGAAAAGAAGTCGCTGACATAGAGCGAATGTAATCAGAAGCTTGGCAAGAGGATAAATACTGTACTAATAGGATAATGCCACAGTGAAGCAGCGAATCAAAGAGGAACTCCTCCCAGAGCCATAGGATGGTGTGGGAGAAGTGAATGGGTGCTCCTGTCTCTTACCTCAGAGAAGGCATTCACCAGCAGTTGGATTTAAATTTTGTTTTATATTTTCTGACTGCTCGTGTTGTAATTCTAGCTTTTATATAGGCTGATTTTTATACTGACTCCCATCTTCCTGCATTGATGCTGCTCCAAGCTTGACCAGGAGGCTTGAAACCAATGTTCAAGCCCAGAAAGCCAACAAGAGCCTTCACTTAGGTCTCATATGCCCACTTACCAAGGTAGAGTTCGCTTAGCTATTTGGACCAAAGTTCATATTTTACTGCATGTATAACAATTGCTGCAGACTGCCCAGCAAGCTCATGGTGAACCAGAAAGCTTTGGAGTGAGTAAGGGGCTAGAAAGGACCAAGTAGCCCTCTTTCTAAAGTGCTATGTAAAAAAGTAGTTTGCTTTTTTAAAACAGAAGGCATTTGCCTTCCACAATGCGTGATGCAGAATATGCAAATTGTCCCTTTGTTGCCCCTGTGAGCTAAACACACATCCAGAACCACTGCAATGCATTGATATCTCTGTACAATTAACAAGCTGACACATCACTACATTCCAGCAGTTCTGGAGGTGTGGCTAGCTTACTAGAACAACAAAGGGATGATCTGCATATTCAGCTATGATGCATTGTGGGAAACAGCACATGCTCACTACAATCTGAATAATCACAAATACCTTCTGTTTTAGGAAGGCCTACTTCTGTTTTGTATAACATTTGCTCGAAACCTCCAAAACCAGCTTGGTGCAGTTGCAACACTTACATCCCCTATTGCTACACCATTTGATAGGTGACACCACATGATTATTTTGGTTTCTCTGTAAATTAAGAAGGGTCTTCTAGAATGTATTATGTGGTCATTATTAGTCATAGTGTCGGGTCCCAACCTGCCCTGGGTGCAGCTTCTATCTGACTCTCAGATCTACTGCTACTTCCAGGTCATAAGTAGATCTATGAAATGCCAATTTGCCATGTTGATGCAAATGTTGTTGCAATTAGTACAATTTTGGAACTGGCCCAATACGATGTGGTTGATCTGGATTGGCCCATGCTGCACACGTGGTTAGGAATGAAAAATGCCTGGGATATCAACTTCAGAATGTCCCTAATAATCAAAGTCAGCTGTCCACTGATGGTTTATGCTATGAAGAAAAGTACCGCAACAAAGTGTTGGTAGAAGAATATTATCCCAGTCTGCTATAACTCTAGTTCTTAGGATCCCGTGGCTTCACTGCCTTAAGACTCACTTGTGGCACAGGGAATGGTTGCTGCCATCACAGCCTAGTCACATAGGTATTGTGACAGTTATTTCAATGGGCGCCTATGGCGGGAACCAGAAAAGTTGCATTTTTTTCCCAGTGGATTTGCAGCGGGTAGTGTGTGTAATGTTAGGCGTGTGGAGAGACGGTTAAGGTTAGCCATGGGAGGGGACGAAGGTTAGGTGTGGAGGTGGGGCGGTTACAGTTAGGCACCCAGGGGGAGTGGTTAAGGTTAGGCATGGGTTGAGGGAGGGTGCAGTGTGAGAATAGGGTTAAGTTTAGCTGTAGTAGAATATTGGTAGCTATTACCGATATTTTACTATCGTCATTAGGACTGCAAGAGTAGAATATCGGTAAATTTACTGATCAACTATTTCTGGGCATCTAAATTTCCAGGTATCCATTGTTCACGTTCGCCTTTGTGCAGCTTTATTTTAGATAAGCCCAAATATATACCCTTTTATCACATTATAGATTAGAGAGGTTATAAATCATTCATAATAAGTGCATGAATTTCTGGTCATTAGGGTCTGTGCACACAGGTATGTATTATAATGCATTATCTGAAACGAGGAGCATTATGTTAGCAGGACGTCGTTGTTTCTCCCCTCCCATCAACAGTAATTATTGTAGTTTGCATAACGCCCACTAAAATTTACCTTCACACTGGTTTTTAGGGCTGCAGGGAGCCAGTTATCCAGGTATTTTATGTTTGTTGATTTGTTGCTTCATAAAACAACATTGATTTCTATGGACTTTTCCTGTGTATGTTTCTTACTACAGACTTTTTCGATCAGTTGATGAAATTACAATTGAAATTCCGACAAAAGCTTGTGAAGGCCAAGATAATTATATCAAATCTCTAGAACATTTACAGCTGGAAGCTACGATTGAGTATACACGCAGAGGAGACCTTCATATCACACTAACATCACCATCAGGTATGGCAGAGAAACATTCTTCTACTTACAATTACAAATAGGACTGAAGAATAGATGGCAACAACCTCTAGCAACAAATCAGATTTCACCTTCCTGGAGGCAGATCAATAGAATGTGAATCGTAATTGCCTGCTATAATACAGTACAGTACGGCCCCATTCACACTTGCAAAACGCTAGCGATTTTGCTAGCGGATTGCTCTGGCGATTTTTGGCGATATATGCTAAAAATCGCCATTCACACTTGAGTCGATTTTCCACGATTGCGATTAGCGTTTCTGTAGCACTAAACGCGATCGCCGGAAAATCGCCTGTAAATGGTGCAGGATACAATTATTATTTTTTTTTAGAGCGATTTGCTTTAATCACAGGCGATTAATGCAAATCGCCCAAGTGAAAATGGGCCCATAGGTTTCTATTGCACTAGCGCTTTCAAAAGCGCTAGCGCTTGAGCATTTTGCCGAAATCGCTGGCAAAACACTCAGGTGTGAACCTACCTGCTGATTTAGATATATAATCCAACAGCTCAAACAAACTTTAATTTATTTTCCTCCAAGTAGCGTGTGGATTGCATATGCATCTTCAGAATTTCTAAAACCCCTTTAAAAATGTGTTTTGTATTTCCTGTATCCAAAGGAAGATAATGAATGTGGTTTATCAACAGTGATGGCCAGTGGAGTGCTAATAATTTGAAGTTGATGTAAATGTTATGTTCATTTAGGCTCTGTTCACATCTAAAAATGAAATTGCGGACAGCAAAGATTTTCCATTTTTTTTCTGCGTTCCTCTGCCCCTTCGAGCGCTTAGGATTTTTTGCAAATCGCTTTTGCAGAGCGATTCCATTTTTTCACTTCCTTACATCAGTCACACACACAGAAAAGAATAAATACAATGCATTTAATTCTTAAAAACGCAAATGCAGTCACCAGTGGCGTAGCTAAGGAGCTGTGGGCCCCGATGCAAGTTTTACAGTGGGGCCCCCCCAAGCACTCTATACATAACAATTGATACGGTGCACCAAAATCTGCCAATGGCAGCTACAGTGTCAGTGGTGCAAGAAGGGGATGGGGAACAGTTTGTTAATGATGACCACTATTCAAAGCATCTATAGAAGTGTTTATTATGAGCACAGGACCAATAGAGAGCTAATACTGTAGTTGAGGAAGGGCCCTTCGGGGCCCCTCTGGCCCAAGGGCCCCGATGCGGTCGCTACCTCTGCAACCCCTATTGCTACGCCCCTGGCAGTCACCGCATAAAGCTCTTCCTATAGAAGATACTAATACGGATCTTTTGAATGTGTACAGCATCTTTGTGTGCAGCATCTTGCAAAGATTTTTATCTGATGGGAAGTTCGGCTCAACAGAATAGACTGTGTAGAGTATGCCCTCATACTACATGGAAAGGGGTAAATTTGTGTCTGTGATCTTTTATTTTCCAAAGACTTTAATCTGATGTGTGTGCCCACCTTAAAGGGAACCTAAACTGAGAAGGATATGGATTTTTCCTTTTAAAATAATACCAGTTGCCTGACTCTCCTACTGATCCTGTGTCTCTAAAGGTGCGTACACATGCAGCTATAGTCGTTTGAAACGATCGTTCCCCGATCGTTTCAAACGACGATCGTTTAAAAAAAAAGCAGCCAACGACTAATAAGTCTAACGACGGACGAACTAGATCATTAAAAACGAACGATCTAGCTTGGCAGATTTTTTCCAACGACGATCGTTTGCAAAAGTAGTACATCATTGGAAAACGGTCGTTCGTACTAGGCTTGACATGTGCATTTCGCTATTTCTCCATGGAACTTTTTATATTTATGTGCAAGCGCAATAGTTGCTTTACGTGATGTAACGTTCGTTCTAACGATCAGATCGTTACATACCTTTAAAAACTAACTTTACTTAGGTCGTTCTTCCGTCAATTAAAAGTTCGTTCGTCGTTCACAACGAACAATCGTTGTCGCATGTGTGTACGTAGCTTTGTACTTTTAGCCACAGCCCCTCAACAAGCATACAGATCAGGTGCTCTGACTGAAGTCAGACTGGATTAGCTGCATGCTTGTTTCAGGTGTGTGATTCAGCCACTACTGCAGCCCAAGAGATCAACAGGACTGCCAGACAACTGGTATTGTTTAAAAGGAAACGTCCATATCCCTCTCAGTTTGGGTTCCCTTTAAGTGGCAGCTATAAAATATTCCTGGGGTTTTTTTCAGGGCATTTCTGCAGCATTCAGATAAATACAGCATGTTCACATAAAATATTAACAAATGAGATAAATAATTAAAAATATGCTTGGAACTCAAAATGACTGTTTTATGCAGGAACCAAGACGGTGCTCCTCACTGAAAGAGAAAGAGATGCGTCCACAAATGGTTTCAAAAACTGGGCTTTTATGTCTGTGCACACTTGGGGAGAGGACCCATCCGGAACCTGGACCGTCAAAATCACAGATCCGGTAAGAATCGCCGTGAGCGGTGTGGACGCCACCAGCGAGGAGCTGAAATTATGCATAGCAGTTATTTTACAGCAAATTTCACAATTACAATGCAAAATCAGAATGTGAAATTTAAAACGATCACATAATGGGCTTGATTCACAAAGCCGTGCTAACTCAGCGCGGTCGCGCTAGCGTTTTGCACGCGTTATAACATGCGTAATGGTTTTCATAAACAATCGCGAATTTTCGTGCGCAATCGCGAATTTCCGTGCGCAAAAATTCACGTTTGCGCATGAAAGTTTGTGATTGTGCTCAAAAACCATTACGCGCATTATAATGCGTGCGAAACACTATGAGTTAACACGGCTTTGTGAATCAAGCCTCATGAATTTTACATGTAATCAAATCTATGATGCACAGTTTTGCAAGATATTACTTTCTTATGCTTCTAGACTTGAATGCTTTAGAAAACACATTTTGGTGCCTAAAAGGATTCCTTGGGCTTGATTCACAAAAGCGTGCTAACACTTAGCACGCCGGTGCAAAGCTGCTTTGCGCATGATATCATGCGCGTAAAGCTTTATGTGCACAAACTAATGACTTTGCGTGAAGTCAATAGTTTGTGCGTGTAAAGTTTTGCGCGCATTACATCGTGTGCAAACTAGCTTAGCACGGGCGTGCTAAGCATACACTCTAATAGGTTAGCATGCGAAGCGCCGTAGTTATCACGTACAAAGCGCACTTATCGCGCGTACAGCTGTATGCACGATAAAAGTTAAAAAGCGAGAGCTAAAACTTTGCCAAAATGGCTTGCACACACGATTGCACGTGCAAAGCTTTTAGGTTTGATAACTCAGTTATAACTGCTTTGTGAATCAAGTGGTGGGTGCTCAAATTTAAAAAAGGGTCCTTCTCCAGCTTCCCCCCCCCCCCCCCTGAAATGCACATGCACAGTGGTACCAAACCAGAGTAGTAAGGCTCTCCTACTGTCCCACACCATCCCCCTGAGCCCCTCCGCTTGACACACACATTCAGTCACATAGATGCTGGCTGCATTCAATGGTGTCGGCTGAACATATTCAACAAGAGCTTGTCCAATATGTTTTTATGGCCATGCTCCTGTCTGTGTATGAGTGTGGCAGCACTGTGCAGGTGCAAGTACAGTTTGCACCAGCGTGGTAGCGCAGAGACGCTAGTGGATGTTTTTTTTCCTCCGTGCACCAGCATCTTTGTACTACTGCACAGCAGTGGCGTACCTAGGGCATTTGACACCCGGTGCTGGGTATTATAAAACACCCCCCCCCAAAAAAAAAAAGAAAGGAAAGGAGCGAGTGTGGCATACTAAGCAGTTTAGGTAGTGTAGTGGCCCCCAGTGTAGGTAGTATAGCTGCCGCCAGTGTAGCTAGTATAGTGGTCCCCCAATGTAGCTAGTATAGTGGCCCTCCAGTGTAGCTATTATAGTAGCCCCCAGTGTAGCTATTATAGTGGCCCCCAGTATAGCTGCCCCAGTGTAGGTAGTATAGTGGCCTCCAGTGTAGCTAGTATAGTGGCCCCCAGTGTAGCTAGTATAGTGCCCCCTTCAGTATAGCTGCCCCCAGTGTAGGTAGTATAGTGGCCCCAGTGTAGCTAGATTAGAGGCCCCCCAGTAGAGCTTTGGGTCCCCTCCTTCTGCCTCTCTTCCTCTCCAAAATACGGGCAGCAAACAGGCAGGGCGGGCGGGAGGAGAATAACTCAGCTCACTTCCGTGTTCCAGCCGATGGAACGCTACGTTGCAGTCACGTGCCTCTTCTGCGCCTTCAATACTGGTCACTGTGCTTCCGCTCGTAAGGAAGCACAGTGGGCATCATTGAAGGCGCAGAAGAGGCACGTGACGGCAACGTAACGTTCCATCGGCTGAAACGCGGAAGTGAATTATTCTCCTTCCCGCCCGCCCTGCCTGTTTTCTGCCCGCTGCCCGCATTTTGGAGGGGAAAAGAGGCAGAAGGAAGGGACCCTGATGAGGGAGGGGGGGGGGATCTGTCCCCCCTCTCCGCCGCTGTCCCCGCTACCCCTCCTGTCACAGGAGCCCTGGTGGCTGGAATGCGAAATGCCTTCCAAACGGTTCCAGCGCACAGATCGTGCAAACTGTGGTCGCAGTCAATGCGCAGAAACCGTTGGGAATTGGCTGCAGACAAACCAGAAGGGAGCCTGTGGGTTACGGAAATTACAACTTACACACTTTCAGGCTATAACTGCCACCACCACTGGTATGGGCCAGTGGTCCCTACCGACTGACTGACTGATCCTGCAAATAAAACGGTTAAAACACGCTGTATCCTGTCTAGATATCAATAATAGTGGCGATTCCTCAGAGACCTGAGTTCAGTTTCTGTGTATGGCTGTATAGCAGGTGTAGCGGAACAGTAAACGACTTTGATAAAGTCTTTATTTATGTGCAATATAAATAATTGATATATACAGAAAATCGTTAAAATCAACAATTATAGAGACAAATGATAACACAGTATAAAAGAAATTAAAAGGGATAAAAAATACTTAGATTTGTGGAAAGATGTCCTTTTGTGGGAAAAACTTGTAGAGTTCCTTTTGTTTCAGAGTTCAGACCAGGTGGATGCCAGCATATCCTCAAGCTGGCACAGATGTGATCAAGATGGTGTTTCAAGGTGGAGGACCCTTTCGTTTTAGCCTGTCAATAGTTTTATCACCCATCGCTGCGGGGAGTGGCTATGACAGGCACAAGTCCAGCCTCGGGAGGATGGAGCAGGGGCTGTCCTATCCTTACAGACCCTCAGACTGGCAGAATTCTAGTTCGGCCCGTCTTGGGGTGCACGTGGGGGCAGTTAAAACCTATACCGCATATTCACACTCAGCATGATTTTACGAATCCTAGGACATGAAATATGACAGGTCTATCATGAGAATTTACCCCCCGTCTCTTCAAACCCATATTGCTATGAGAGCAGGGCAGTTTCTAGGCTAAAATGCACCCAGTGCGAGAGTGTAAAAATTGCGCCCCCCCCCCCCCCGTGCCGGAGCCAGGTATAGGTGCCTGCAGTATAGGTTAGCTAGGTCTAGTTGCACTCAGTATAGGTAGTGGGCTATAGGTCCCCCCAATATAGGTAGCCAGGCATAGGTGCCCCAGTATAATTGCCCCCAGTATAGGTAGCCAGGTAGGTGCCTCCAGTATAGGTATCCAGTATAGTTCAGGGGCGGACTGGCCAGGGGGGCAATCTCCCCCCAGGCCACCTTTCATTCAGTGATTTAGGGTAGGTTTGGTGTCTGGTGTATTGGGGTTTGTTGTAAGGCAATGCTAGCTGATAAAAGTGCAATCAGAGGACAGGCAAGCTGGTAAATATACACAGCATGATGCAGAGCTTGCCTGGAGGGTCCGTGTGCAAACATCTGTCTGGTCTCTCCCCATTGTTATTATGACTGCATGTGTGGATAAGGTGTTATACAAGTTAATGTTTTTGACAGTCCCTAGAATCCAGGAGGGCTACTTTCTGACTTGTGTGAGAGACTGGCAGGGACAGGAGTCCTATTACAGGCAAGTAGCCTCTGTGTGATGTGCAATACAGATAAGCTCTCTGCTCCATCTCGGGCTATTCTCAATTTCTCTCCACTCCTCCTCTCTCTGGGCTAGTGCACGCCAAAATCGCAATAGCAATCGCTAGCAATTTGTGAGTGTGATTTTGTGAAAGGATTTTCAGAGCGTTTTTTTTAATGAATTGCTCCAAAAAATGCTACATGCAGTGTGTAGCATTTTTTGGAGCAATTCATTAAAAATAGCTCTGAAAATCGCTTCACAAAATCACACTCACAAATTGCTAGCGATTGCTATTGTGATTTTGGCGTGCACTAGCCCAGAGGAGTGGAGAGAAATTGAGAATAGCCTGAGATGGAGCAGAGAGCTTATCTGTATTGCACATCACACAGAGGCTACTTGCCTATCATAGGACTCCTGTCCCTGACAGTCCCTCACACAAGTCAGAAAGCAGCCCTCCTGGAGTCTAGGGACTGTCAAAAACTTTTCAACTTGTATAACACCTTACCCACACATGCAGTCATAATAACAATGGGTAGAGACCAGACAGATGTTTGCCCACAGACCCTTCAGGCAAGCTCTGCATCATGCTGTGTATATTTGCCAGCTTGCCTGTCCTCTGATTGCACTTTTATCAGCTAGCCTCAAGTTTCACATTGCCTTACAACAAACCCAAATACACCAGACACCAGACCTGCCCTAAATCACTGAATGAAAGGTGGCCTGGGGGGAGATTGTCCCCCTTCCCCCCTGGCCAGTCAGTGTAGCTGTATACAGTGCTTCCCTGAACTAATTACTTTGCAGTCCCCTGGGGAGAGGGAGGGAGAGTTCACAGCGCCCTTTGGCTGTCTGCGCTCAGGACTGCTGCACGGCTGTACGGCCCCTAGAAACGGGCCTGTATGAGAGTTTAGGGGACAGAGTTCTGGGAATTTCACAGAACCAGCACCGGGACTCATGCTACACTTTCCCCACGTTTGGCAAAGCTGCCATCTCAGGAACCCCAGAAATATGACAGATCTGGGAAGTTATGGATTATGCTATGAGCCTCAGGTCATTCAGGGTGTGTGCTGGCAGCTGGCTTCCCTTTGATCCTTACCAGGGAGCAAGGTGTGTCTCGTAGCCTGCCTGGCTGACTCTAGACCTCCTTATCAGAGTGAAACAGCTGGCATATCCTCTGAGAGGGGCCATTAGCTCTCCAGCTTGTTACAGCTATGTGCTAAACGCAATTACCTACCTTTCCCAGAAATGTCTATCTTAAATTAAAACCAAAGTTTGTCTTTCTGAGCCCTGCAATAGATGTGCGATCGAATGCGGTGATCAGAAACGACTGCTGGATCTGCGATTTTTATGCGTTTTGGACGACTGGGCGTCGTCTGGCATCACACCTCCTTCTAGCGCTGCTTCCCCCCTGTTCACCCACCATGGAGGATCGTGGCGACACACCCCTGGCTGTCAGTCACCCGGGGTGCCACGCCCCCCTGCGCCCAATGGTAGGAACACCACTGCTGCACAGGAGCATGCCGTATTTGCACCTTGAAATTGTGTCCATGCTTGTAGACAGACAGGAGCATTGGGCCATGAAGAAGAAGATCCAGGCAGGCATCAGTGGTTTGTTTTATGTTGATAATGCCCCATTAAAGGCGCAAGTGGATTCTTAGGGCTTGATTCACAAAGCAGTGAGAACTGTTATCACGCTGTGAAAAGTCCTTTGCATGAAATTTAGCGTGAAAACGGTTATCACGTGCAAAAATTTGCGTTCGCTCGATAACGTGAATTTCCACATGTCAACGTTCTGTGTTCGCACAATAAATTAATGTTATCGTGCGACCGTTAACACGTGAAAACTTGAGATATCGAGTGATCATTAATTTTTGCTTGTGATAACCATTTTTCGTTCCGACCCTTTCCCTTCCAATCAGCGAACGGACTATTTTTTAATACAAGTGGGGCCCAAACTGCACTTCTTTGCAACCATGTCACTTCCTCTGTTTGGAGTGTTGACTACCTATAAGTTCCCACCATTGTGCATGAGTGCAGTGCAATTTGCTAAACACAGCAGAAGTCTGTCTGTGCATAGCAATTGTACTTTAAATCAGTGAACATACCCCATTAACACCTGCTTGTTCGTGAATGGACTTTTCACTCTATTTACTGGATCCAATAGAGACTATGCTTTCTATCGCTTGCCATTTTGCTGTGAGCCTATAGTAGGCCAAGTCAATGGCAGCACAATGTTATGCACCAAATCAACCATTAGTTCCCTACTAATTGCCTATAAGATTTAGTACGTTGGCTTTTTAGAATATTTGTGCTATATTGCTTACATTTTTACCTGTATGATCAGTTACTCAAGATTTACTTATGTATATTGTGTAATAACCGGAACAAATGGGCAAATAAGTTACATGGATTTTAATTACAGTAGCATGCATTATTTAAAAACTATAATGGCCGAAAACTGAAAAATGATTTTTTTTTCCAAATGTTTTACTATTTCCCCATTAAAACACAATTAGAATAAAATAATTCTTGGCATAATGTCCCACCTAAAGAAAGCCTAATTGGTGGCGAAAAAAACAAGATATAGTTCATTTCATTGTAATAAGTAATGATAAAGTTATCGGTGAATGAATGTAAAGAGCGCTGAAAGGAGAAAATTGCTCCGATGCTGAAGGGGTAAAAGCCCTCAGTTGTGAAACGGTTAAATTACTTAACTCATGATTTATCCTCATCCATTTATGTCATGAATAAGTCATCTTTGTGAATCAACCACTATGCCTTTTATCATTGTCTTAACAAGTTTACAAACTGTTGTTTTCTGATTATTTGCAATTTGCTATTATTCAGTCAAGAAGATTGGAAAACGAAGGACGGATAGTAAACTGGAAACTGATTCTGCATGGAACATCCACTCGTCCAGATCACATGACCCATCCCAGAGTATACACGTCTTACAATGTTGTTCAGAATGACCGAAGAGGTGTGGAGAAGATGACAGATGTTACAGAGGTACATCATCACACTATGGGGCACCAGGGCATTTCACTAGAGCAGTGGTTCCCAACCTTTTCCGGCCCGGGGAACACTTTCTGACCATATTTTTCTCCGGGGAACGGCGGGGGGCGCGCGGGTGTTTGCGCGACCTAGTGGACAGTGCCGTGTGTAGCAGGCTATGGGGGGGGGGGGGCTGGGGTGCGGCTGCATAGCTAGCATAGTTGCCCCAGTATAGGGAGTTTAGTTGCCCCAGTATGGTTAGTATAGTTACCCCAGTATAGAGCCCCAGTATAGCTAGTATAATCCCAGTATGGATTGGTAGTGCCCCAGTATAGGTAGGTAGTGTCCAGTATAGCTAGTATAGTGCCCAGATAGCTAGCATGGTGCCCAGTATAGCTAGTATAGTGCCCAGCATAGCTAGCATAGTGCCCAGTATAGGTAGGTAGTGCCCCAGTATAGCTAGTATAGTTGCCCCCAGTGTAGCTAGTTTAGTTGCCCCCAGTATAGCTAGTTTAATTGCCCCCAGTATAGCTAGTTTAATTGCCCCCAGTATAACTAGTTTAGTTGCCCCCAGTATAGCTAGTTTAGTTGCCCCCAGTATAGCTAGTACAGTTCCCCCCAGAATAGATGCCCAGGAGGGGGGAAGCAGCGCTAGAAGGAGGGGCAGTGGAGGCAGCGGTGGGGAGGGGGGAAATATCCCCCCCTCCCTCACCTGGGACCCCTCCTTCTGCGTCTCTCCCCCTCCATTTATCGGTGGCAAGTGCGGGCTCGGCGGCGGGGAGGCACGCGGAGAATTACTCACCACTTCCGCGTTCCAAGCCCCGGCAGCGTCATGTCGTCAGATCTCCGCCTTCAATGCCGCCCACTGTGCTTCCTGATTAGCGGAAGCACAGTGGGCGGCATTGAAGGCGGAGATCTGACGACATGACGCTGCCGGCGCTTGGAACGCGGAAGTGGTGAGTAATTCTCCGCGTGCCTCCCCGCCGCCGACCCCGCACTTGCCACCGATAAATGGACAGGGAGATAAGCAGAAGGAGGGGTCCCAGGTGAGGGAGGGGGGGGATATTTCCCCCCTCCCCACCGCTGCCTCCACTGCCCCTCCTTCTAGCGCTGCTTTCCCCCTCCTGCGTTCTACAGTAGGAACGCCACGGCACACCAGGCAACATGCCGTTAGTGTGCCGCGGCACAGCGGTTGAAAAACGCTGCACTAGAGGGTTTAAAGCAGGAGTCCGCAAACATCTAAGCAAAGGGCCAGCTCACTGCTCTCCAGACTGAAGGGCTCATACTTCCCCGTTTTCCCCATCATTTTTCCCTAATGCTCATACCCCCATATTATAGTTCTTTCCATTTCATGGCCCCTTTGGAGTTTGTTTGTTCTCCTTGTGTTTGTATTGGTTTCCTCTGGGCCCTCCAGTTTTCTCCTATATCCTGAAAACACAGATAAGTTAATAGGTTCCCCCAAATTTTGATTTAGTCTACAATAGGGATATCATAGTATGGCTATAGTCGGGATAAGATTGTGAGCTACTTTGAAAGACAATAACATGACTCCCTTAAAGTGCTGCAGAAGATTTTGGTGCTATATAAATACATTAAAAAAATAGAGATCGATAAGAACACTGGTGAGTATATTTAATATTTTATTGAACTTAGATTGAATATTTTTTTTTTAACATTATGCTATTAGGTAAGCAAAATTTGATTAACCTTATCTTGTTCATATCAAGATAGTGATACTTGCTGAGAGGTTAGTGAATTAGAAATTGGCCTGTATGTGTTGTAACTCTTATTTATTACACACACTACAGATGATAATAAAATCACACAGTAAAAGTGAAAAAAAAAATAAGTGAACGGGTACTAGTAGACTAGTAGTATAGTAGTAGACACTAGTAGTAGCACGCACGCAGGTAACTAAGAAACACCTAGTGTACTACGCTACAAGTAAGTCGTGCGGCAGACAGTCGGTGACAATTACAACAATCGGTCACACACGGTCAGACGCAATCAATCAATAGGCTCGGGCAGGTGACAGACAGTCACAGGTCAGGTCACTCACAACGGATGCTGGTGGTGGCCTGTCACAGTCAGTAACTAACTAACTAACACAGTACTGAAACTAATAAAGTAACAGACTACAGCAGTAATAATTAACTAAACTAGTACTACTAAGTACACAACTAACTAGAATCCCTAACCTACCTAAGCTAGTAGTAGGCTAAGGCTACCTAGGCTAGCAGGCCTAGCCTGCACACAGACTAACACTAGCCTAGCACAGTATACACTATACACTAGCTGACTAAAAACAATCAAAATACTAGCTAACTAAGACAACAATAAATGTGTTTAGGAGGTGTTTAGAAAGTTAGCAAAACGCTAGGTTTAGCAGTGAAAAGCACTTGCTCAGACACAGAACAGCACTGGAGAATCTCTCAGTACCAGCAGCAGTCACACAAGTGCGTGGCTCCGCAACATGGCCGCCGCCTTATATAGAGGAGGGGAGGGCCAGGCTCCCCTCCTCTGATTGGTTGCTAGGGTTGCCAGGTCCTCGGCAGGAGGACTTCTGATTGGCCCAATGACGTCATCCCCGAAGCCGAACCCACAGCTCCAGCCGGCCAAATTCGTGTGCGCACATTCGTCAGGCTTCGTATTCGGGTTCGGCTCGGGTTGAAGCATCCGGGTTCGGGTTCGCATGCGGCAAACCCAAAAAACACCCGAATTTTTTCGGGGAAACTTCGCATTCGGGGTCCTGCTGAGCAACCCTGATTAAAATGTCAAGGAGCACGCCCGTTTCTTGGGCCGTGCGGGGCGTGCCGCCGCCCGCGGCGCTGTTGGGAGGGGGGCGCTATAATGGAGGGGGGAGCCGGAGCCGCGGGGAGGGCAGCTCGACCTCTCCCTCTCTCTCCGTCTCCCGGGCCGCCCTCCGTGCTCCCCCCTCCAGACTGCAGAGTAATGCGCAGGGAGCGCTGTATACAACATACCTCCCTGCGTTTCAAGCGCTGCTCTCTCGCCGCCGGTCTCTTCCTCTCTGCCTATACGATGATACACACGCTGCTTCCGGCTAACAGGAAGCAGTGTGTGTGTATCATCGTATAGGCAGAGAGAAAGAGACCGGTGGCGAGAGAGCAGCGCTTGGAACGCAGGGAGGTATGTTGTATACAGCGCTCCCTGCACATTACTCTGCAGTCTGGAGGGGAGAGCACGGAGGGCGGCCCGGGAGAGGTCGGGCTGCCCTCCCCGCGGCTCCGGCTCCCCCCTCCATTATAGGGGGGCAGCTACCTATCTAACCTATACTGGGGGGCACCTACCTAATCTAACCTACGCTGGGGGGCACCTACCTAATCTAACTTACGCTGGGGGGCAGCTACCTATCTAACCTATACTGAGGGGCAGCTACCTAATCTTACCTACACTGGGGGGCACCTACCTAATCTAACCTACACTGGGGGGCAGCTACCTACTCTAACCTACACTGGGGGGCAGCTACCTATCTAACCTACACTGGGGGGCAGCTACCTATCTAACCTATACTGGGGGGGCACCTACCTAATCTAACCTATACTGGGGGACACCTACCTAATCTAACCTATACTGGGAGACACCTACCTAATCTAACCTATACTGGGGGACACCTACCTAATCTAACCTACACTGGGGGGCAGCTACCTAATCTAACCTATACTGGGGGGCAGCTACCTAATCTAACATACACTGGGGGGCAGCTATCTATCTAACCTATACTGGGGGGCAGCTACCTATCTAACCTATACTGGGGGCAGCTACCTAATCTAACCTACGCTGGGGGGCAACTACCTATCTAACCTATATTGGGGGGCACCTACCTAATCTAACCTACACTGGGGGGCAGCTACCTATCTAACCTATACTGGGGGGCAGCTACCTATCTAACCTATACTGGGGGGCAGCTACCTAAAGTAACCTACGCTGGGGGGCAGCTACCTATCTAACCTACACTGGAGGGCACCTACCTAATCTAACCTACACTGGGGGGCAGCTATCAACTAACCTACACTGGGGGCCGCTACCTATCTAACCTACACTGGGGGGCAGCTACCTATCTAACCTATACTGGGGGCACTTATCTAACCTGTATTGGGGGCACCTACCTAGCTAGCCTATACAGGTGGCAACTATACTGGCTACCTATATTGCAGGCACCTACCTAAATAACCTATACTGGGGGCACCTACCTATCTAACATATGCTGGGGGCAACTATTCTGGCTACCTATATTAGAGGCACCCACCTAGCTAACCTGTACTGGGGCACCTACCTATCTAACTTATACCGGGGGTGCCTGCCTATCTAACCTATACTGGGGGCAACTAAACTGGCTACCTATACTGGAGGCACCTACCTGGCCAACCTATAGCGAGGGCAACTATACTGGCTCACCTATGCCTGGCTACCTATACTGGGGTACCTATTCTTGGCTACCTATACTGGGGGGACCTATACTAAGTGCAACTAGACCTGGCTAACCTATACTGCGGGCACCCATACCTTGCTCGAGGGGGGGGGGCGCAATTTTTACACCCTCGCCCTGGGTGCATTTTAACCTAGAAACTGCACTGTCAAGGAGAATTGACATTCTTCGGAATAAACCCATACACTGGTCGTATTCAGCCATCGATCAATCGATTGATCGATCCTGTCAAATCGATCGGAAGTCGATTCTATCAAATGTATCAATCGATCGATTTGCGGCCGATTTCGATCAATTTGATCTACCTGACAGGATGGAAAATCTAGGTCAATTGGCTGCTGGCAGCAGAGTTGCATTGAATCTAATGGTCCAAATATGCATTTAGATCGATTTCCAATAGATTTAATTCTGAAATCTATTGGAAATCTGTTCCTAGTGTGTGGCACACATCAGATAGATTCCTGTCAGATTCAACTTGTCAGGCATCTGACAGAAATCTCTCTGATGGTAGAATCTGCTGCAAATCTATAAGTGTATGGCTACCTTATAGCTGACCAGGTCCAAAATATGGGACAGAAAGGACTAGAGGGGACAATTGTTGTACAAGAGGTATGAAAGAGGTTTTCTGTGTCAAACACAACCATACAGTGACCCAAGTAAAGCATTAAACTGAGCCAATCAAAACTCATTTTTTCCCAAACATCATTGTGCTCTACACCAGTTTCCCGTTAGCACATAAATAAAGCAAGTTGCAATGACCAGGTAATTATTACAACAGTATTAATATCTATCATGTTGCCTATTTCAGGAACCAGCCAGTGAAAGATTATCCACAGAGAAACCGGCAGAGAATGAGAACGGGGAGGAGAACATGAAACTGGAGGCCATGAGGCTTCTTCTGAAGAATGCATTTGAGAGACAAGGAGCCTCACTTCCTGAAGAACAACCTAAAATTCCTAAGCACCACTATTACAACGCACTGAAAAAACTCAGCATGCAATCAGATATAAAGGACAAAGAGAACAATCTATACAATGAATTTATTGACCGATTCTATAACAGCGATTCCCACAAGCATAGAGATGATTTTTTATTACAGGCTCTCCACAATATATTAGGCAAGGATTCATAGACTCCAACATATTTACAATGTTGGAAACATGCCACCATCCATTCAGATTTGATCTCCATAGCTAAATTAACATAAAAATGCCAAAATCGCCCCAAAACAAGCTTTGCCAATGCACTAAGCGTTAGCAAAAATTCCAGATGGAAGGTCTGAGTGTAGCAAATGTTATGCAGTTAATGAAATTAACAGAAAAAAAGATAAGATGGTCTGTAAAGCAGGGGCGTAACTACAAATCAGGGGTTCCTCAGCAAATGCCCTTTGATGGGGCCCCAATGTTCACACCCTGGCGACCCTCACAGCCGGGAGGCCCATCTTACATGGGTCATAAAAGAAGTGTGGACCCCTTTATCAGAGGGAGTGAAGTAGTATTAGGGACCCCCTTACAGCTCTTGGCACCTCTGTGGTTGCAGGAGCCTCTTCCCTGTAGTTACACCCCTGCTATGAAGTTTTTATTTTGAATCAGAGCCTGCAAAATTATACACAATTTTTTACATATACAGATATTTGCTTTGAACTACAGAGGATAATTTAATGATACATAGAATGCGAAAGGGAAACCTGAATGCCCAGGTAAGACTGAAATGCAAGAAATCAATTATGTATATGAACAATCTACAGTAAGTGCACAATAACTGAGAATGCCTCCAGTTCTTCAACAGCTGTTCATGCACAACAGATACTGAGCAGGCAAAGGCTTCGTACACATGCTAGATGGGCCATGGCCAAGGCGGGCTTGTCTCTACCAAAAATCTAGCATGTGCACCATCAACAGATCTGGGGTGTTGGATTGATTCAGCCAAGAGCATTGTTCTGGTCATACCTCCCACTCGGGCATGGGCCGCTCGTGGTCCCTCCTCCAAAGGATGTGATGGAGGCCTGGAGGCTGGCGATGCATCTGTACAGCACTTGGCCTGAACAGTCACCTGATGGATTGATTCCTGATGCCTGCTGGTGACAGTATTTTTTGCGCGAATGCACTCTAACAGCTGGTGAACTACAAAGTACAATTTACAATCATTGTAGTCATGGCACTTAGACCATAATACAGCAGAGTTGTCCTTTTTGTGTGCTGCATTCCAGCACATGGGACAATCCCCACTTACAAAGACCATCTTGGTGAAAGTGGGTTCTGATACTATTATGATAATAACATAATCTGCATCACTTATGGATACTGCATAATGTATGGCTACCCTCAGAAATTTGTATTGTAAAAGAACCATGTAACCGATCCAGGAGATGGGAGAATTCACCATCCCTATCATGACCAAAGCTAGTGCAGCATCATGTGGAATATTAGCATGTACCTAAATTAAAAAAAAAAAAATGTGTTTAATGGAGAAGCTTCTTTATCAAAACAGCCTAAAATCATTAAGCTCCTGACACCTTTATAATGAGGCCTCTTTCACACTTTGTGCATTGTGTTGGCCTATTTTGCCGCAGTTCAACGTTACCCCAAAGAAAGTCTATGGGGCTTTTCAAACCTCACCCTGTGCGATGCGCTCTGCCAGAAGTTCCCGATTCGCAGCAACAGCGCGTTGCTTGGCAACATGCGTGGCACTGTGCGAAAGTCATGTTAGTCTATGGCGAAGCAGGTTTTTTTTCAATACACTTCTCCATTATTCATATTCAGCCGCAGGAAGTGAGCACTAGAGAGCCTTACTTCCTGCTCGGCTTGCAGCCAGACGGGAGATTGACGCATTTTTAGCATTGCGGTGCAATGTTACCATCACAGCGCTGGTTAGCAGTGTGAAACAGGCCTCAGTGATACAGTCATGCACATGTGAGTGATAGGAAGCCTTGCCTACTGGCTGACTTCTTTCTTTTTAGGTTTACAGGCGTTTTAGAGATGGAACCGTGCTCAGCACACACTGCTGTTGGCACATGTGTAGGACTGGCTAAGATTTACCACTATGTCCCATTTTGGAATGATTGACAAAGTGATAATTTATCAGCTGTTTCCAGCAGCAGGATTCAATTCCAGTCAACAGCCACCTCAATAGTTCTGATCAGATTGCTTGTTGATCAGGAGTGAATATTTGGTTTGTCCCAGCCCTGATGGCGTTAGAGCATATGTGAGGCAATGCTGCCTGTATCCGTGTGATTTCCTACCTTTAAAGTGACACTGAAGTGAAAAAAGAAACTTATGATATAATAAATTGTATGTGTGGTACAGATAATTCATAGAACATTAGTAGCAAAGAAAAATCATTTTTATTTTCAGTTATATAGCTTTATTTATAACATTGCATCATTCTGTCATATATGCAATTACAAACAACACTCTGAGCTCGATTCACAAAGCGGTGCTAACCCAGTTAGAGACTTTAGGCGTGATAACCATTGCACCACGCTGGTGAAAAGCCAGTTTAGGCGTGATAAGTTTAAGTTTAGGCATGCTAAGTTTAGATAAGTTTAGATCGCACGCAAAGTCCTGCACGCAAAGCAGCGCCATTAAACTCTATGCGAAGTGCACCAGACTTTGCTAGCGCAAAACTTTTGATCAGCTGTGCACTGCGGTGCTAACCCAGTTGGTGCTTAAACTTATCATGCCTGAACTTATCACACCTAAACTTAACATGCCTAAACTTATCACACCTAAACTTAACATGCTTAAACTTATCACACCTAAACTTATCACGCCTAAACTTATCATGCCTAAACTGAGTTTAGGCATGATAAAGGGCTTTTCACCAGCGTGCTAACTTTTAGCACCGCTTTGTGAATCAGACCCACTGCATTTTAAACTATAAAACAGAGCAGAGCTAATGATCCTTTGAACTCCCCTGCAGTAAAACCTTATTTGAAGCGGTTTTCTTCAATGTTTATTTGATGTATCAGTGCGTCAGAAAACAGCACTGTAGCCGACCAAGGTTGGAGAGCTCAGACAAGGGCCTCAATTCACTAAGCTTATCTCCTGTCTTTAACCACTTGCCGACCGCGCACTCATAACGCGCGTCGGCAAAGTGGTAGCTGCAGGACCAGCGACGCACATCTGCGTCGCCGGCTGCAGGCTAATTAATCAGGAAACAGCCGCGGCTGCTTCCTGTCAATTCACGGCGGGGGGTTCAGTGAATAGCCTGCGTGCCGCCGATCGCGGCTCGCAGGCTAAATGTAAACACAAGCGGTAAAAATCCACTTTCTTTACATTTTTACAACGCTGCTAACAATAGCAGCGTTGTACTAGATCAGCGATCCCCGGCCAATCAGCGGCCGGGGATCGCTGTTACATGACAGGCAGGAGCCTGTTAGAGGCTGCACAGGACAGATCAGTTCCTGTGCAGCCTCCGATCTCCGGGGCAGGGAGGGAGAGGGGGAATTCTGCGGTGGAGGGGGCTTTGAGGTGCCTCCCCCCCCCCCCCGCCACCCACACGCATGCAGGAGCAATCAGACCCCCCCCCCAGCACATCATCCCCCTAGTGGGGAAAAAAGGGGGGCGATCTGGTCACTCTGCCTGTTGTTTGATCTGTGCTGGAGGCTGTAGAGCCCACCCAGCACAGATCTTCTAAATCAGCGCTGGTCCTTAAGGGGGGGGGGGGGGGGGGGGTAAAGGCTGGGTCCTCAAGTGGTTAATAACGTTTCTAGAGTGGTCACCATGGTGATGAGGCATGTCGTATTCAGGAAACATTTTACCTCAGGCAAACCTAAAATTAACTCTTCTGTCTTTAAGTTAACTCTTCAATCCTTAAAATAACTCCACAGTTAAAGACAGGCTGTTAATTAACTGCGTCTGAAAATAACTACAGAGGAGGTAATTTAACTACAGAGGAGGTAAATTAACTACAGAGGAGGTAACTTAAGGAATGAAGAGATAAGATAACTCTCTTACTGTGTGGTGGTAAGTTTTCTCTCCCCTTATTATCTCCAGCATGATCTTAGTGAATTGAGGCTTTTGCATAGATAGCTACTGAAGAAGTTTTTTTTTAACTCTTCCTGTACTGGAAGCAATATGAGACTCTTTCCTTTGCTACTAATGTTCTATATCTTAGCTGTACTACACATATAGTTCATTATCTCATAAGTTTATTTTCACTTCATATTCCCTTTAGCTATCCTCAAGGCCTAACATGAGGAGAGCATTCATACAGACAGGACACTAAATCACAGATATGTTCTAGTGCTTTCCTATCTACAAATACAAAAATATATTTTGTAGGTTTGTTTTACTTGTTCTTTTATTCATTTGTTTTCCAAAAATATCTGTTTAGGAGTAGCAATTGAACCCCACAGTTGATTTCCTTTCTGGTTTTTATTCAGTCCCTGAAGTGATGAGAAACTTTCAAGGAAATTTAGGAAAAAACGGAAAAAAATAACATTTTGCTCTAGAAAGAGAAATTGAATTGAACAGACATAGGACAAACTTGTAAATTCTGTAATCCTTGCTTAATTATATTATAATTATGTGCATCAGAACGCCTGACATTATAGTATAAATGACACTTCTAAATAGAAAGTACAGAAGCTATACTTCTGCCCAAAGATCCTTCTTACACACCCGGCAACTTACAAAGGAAACCTCAATCTGTTCATAAAGGATTACCGTTGTTCCTTACCATGTCATGTGATGTGTTTTGCATATTGCCGCCTTCTTTATAACGGACTGGAATATTCCTGGTCCATTCATAGTCACCCTGCATCACATCATGTTTGTTTACAGTTGTGGGATCAGGGGTTGTGCGAGAGGTCACCCCAACAGCTTGCATTACAAACTTCCAACAAACCAATGTTATAACTGCAGTGTACAAGGCTTGATGTTAAATAATGTTTATTATTGCCCCAATTTGTATTTATTAAGTTTAGCATTTTGTGGTTATTGTGAAATATGTATGTTATGCATCTTTTATGTCTTTTGTCAAAAGATCCATTTATTTTAGATATAGATCGATCTTTAAAGCTGTTTAGCTCCATTTGGTAGACCGGCTAGAAAAGTCTCACAAGCAAAGGAGTTTCTAATAGAGATGCTCATTCAGATTCCAGGGAATTGACATTTCCGCATTTTTGATCAGAAATCGTATTTTTGCGGAAACACGATTTACGGCAGCTAAGTAATTTTAGTTCAATCACAGAACTCAGAAGCATTGGACAAATCGGAGAATGCAGAATTTTTCTGTGAATATCGATTAGCACAGTCATTTTAGACCAATCACAAGACTCGGATACTAGCGAGTGTTCCTGAGTCTTGTGATTGGCCTAAAATGTCCATGGTATTCCGATTACCGAGGTAAAACTGTGCATTCTCTGATTGGTCCAATACTTCCGAGTCAACTGGGAGGTATTTGGCTAATCAGAGGATGCAAATACAAATCATATACTGATAACTTGCAGGCTCGGTAAGCGGCATTGGCGGATAATCGGAATTCCTGCGGAATCAGAAATCAGCATTTCCGACCATCCCTAGTTCCTAGTTTCGTAAATGCAAAGTTTCCAACGTTTGCGACTGAAATCTATGCTCTGTTAGCCAAGGAACTGCCTTATCTTTACAATACAGCAGTAAAACAAGACCTTACTCCACGGTTGTCCAACTCTATTCCTCAAGGGTCAGCTTGAATAAATTGATAGGACTGAATCAGGAAAAGTGTGGTTCATCAAGCAGAGCACATTTTTCCATTCCTCAATCTATCCTAAAAACACTGGTGTGGATGTGGCCCTCAAGGACTGGAGTTGGACATCCTTGTCTTACTTGAACTTACAAAGCTTGCAACTCAACTCATCAAGCAGAGTTCCAAACAAATGTCACATTTCCTTTGTGATAATTCATAATTCCAGTCCAGACTAAGGCTCTTGTTGTGTTGGGGTTATTAGAACCAAGATTAAACGGGCCAAATGATATTCCCACCATTGATAGTCTGGTATTGATTTTCATTAACGTTCAACGGATTACCATAGATAGGGAAGTTGACCATCTACTATTATACCCCGAAATGCATTTTACTTTTTGCTAGTGCACATTTGACCAGTTGTTTTGATGGTGTTTGTGCTGGGGACTGACAGTGCCACCCAGCATATAAGATAAGATTGTTTCCTTAAAAACTCAACAGCACTCCGAATCACAGCCATTTCAAGCCATTTGGTGCTCAAGACAGGACAACCCATTACCACCTCCACACCCCAAATAAAATATATTTACAATTAAAAAAACAAAAACTGTCTCAAAACTCAGTAAAAATATTTATGAGGCAAGCAGCCTTTGAAAAGGGTCACCCACTTTATAAGGTTTTATCACTAATTCCTCACCTCTGTCAATTTTTCAAAAGTTTTCTTCAAAGCTACTTCCTAAGACTCCAAGTATTGTTATTATGAAGTAGTAAAGGTGCAAGGTCTGTTGTCTGTTCCCTTCTCCATCGCTTTTGGGTTTCTGAATGACAGAAAGCCCAGTACTCATTCAGACATCACGGACTCCACAATGAAAGGGTACAAACAGAGCCTTCATCACTAGATGACACAATTAGTACTTGCCTAATTGGCCTATGCCTTGAAGCACTACCACACTCCGAGTTTCAGCAAACATAGTTCTTTCAAAATATTTCAGCAGAGATGCAGTATATGATGGTATTCATTAATGAGGTGTTTTTTTTATTAAAAAAAATATCTATCCTTATTGATATATATTACAAGTAACACCACACATAATTCAGAAAATGTTAAATGCATTTATTATGTAAAACAGTACTTCATAGTTCAGAGTAGTTTCTTTAACCCAGTTACAAAACCCACATATTAGCCCATAACATGTAACCAAAATATGTGATATGGACGCTATCAATTTACTGCTTTTGCTATTTAAACATTTCAGAAAATGAATTGAAATGATAAATTTTCAGCAACATCGTCTAGCAACTGTTCTTTAGAAATAAACATAACTGTATTTAACAATGTATGTTTACAATGGTTGTAAATTACATTGTACTTAGTATATTACTTTTAAAAAACATATTTTTGTCAATAAAGCATATTTTCCAGAGAAATAATACATTTCATTAAAAAAGTTATTTTTAACATGGCATGTTCCAACAATATTAAAACATGTATGTGATGTGATGTTATAATTTATTTTGTCGTATAAGCATAATACAGTGTGGAAGCAGCAATCCTAGTGTGTGTTGTTAACATTACTTTTAGAGGGAAACTATAGTATAGTTTCAGTGAGCATTTCTTTTCATTATTAATGTTTAAGTTACAGTTATTTGACGTGCTTATTTTAGAAACATGTTATCAATGTACTTTCTTACTATATAAAAACTATTTTGACAAAGCCTTAGGCACAGAGAACAAATATCAGACTATCGTACCTGCCTCGTATACATCCCTTGAAAGAGAGTCAGAGGGGTTGATTCACTGAACCCCAGTAACATTGTGGTGCCCAGACAGCACACAGTAAATTGCATGTTGCTAGTATAACAGCAACAAAACATTTGTAAAGCACTTTACTCCCATAAGGCCTGGAGGCTGGGACCCACTACGGGCGCTTTATGGCTATCGCAAAGCAATCAAGATTTGCCAAATCGTGGAAATGCTGCAATTTCACAACGAGTCATAGCGATCGCAATTTTGCTACGGTGCGATTGCTCCAGGATCACTCCTAATATGCTGCAAGTAGCATACCCTGCTAGTGGGACCAGCCCCAAAATGATCCACTGGTGTAGCGCTGGCAATTGCTAAGTGTTGCAAACCTTTTCCTAGTGTGTCCCAGGCCCAATGCTCATTATGCGAATGGGGTAACACATATTGTAATAATAAAGAACATGCTGTGTACATCACACAAGTTGTACTATTTAACTTGCTTAAATACATGTAAAATTGCCTTGCAATATCTGCACATGGCCATTTTACTGGAGTTTATCGAATCATACCCAAAGTTTATACAAATGCTGCAATGCTTATAATCAGGAAACAAATGTATGTAAGGTGTTGAAATGGCTGCTCATGTATGTCTTATTACAAATCATGTCGAATTTTGATTTTTGTTTTACTTTAAAATGCATTGATAAAGTTACTGTCATGCGATAACTATGAAGGTTGCCATAGCTAACTTCCTTTTAAAAATGGTGTAATGCTGATCCTTTGGCTTTACAAGCGAGTCTGAAGTGTAATTAAAATTTAAAAATCAGATACCGTGCTTACCTAAGGGGAGGGAAGGCACTGGGTGCTATGGAGCCTTCCTGTTCCTCCCACGATCCCCGCGTTCCAGCACTGGAACCCCTTTAGCCGAAACTATAGGATCTTCTCTCTCCTTAGGTAAGCATCTGTATTTTTAATTTTAATTACACTTCAGACTCCCTTTAAGCTACTTTTGCACTGGCACATTGTGTTGGGTCGGACTATATAATCGCATAGCAAACTCAATGTAATTATATCTTAATGGGGTATTCACATCGGTACATTAGTAGTGAATCTCTTGGAAAACTGCAAGGCATGCTGTGCGTTACCAGACGATGTCATTGTTTACAGATGCAGTAAAGCATACTTTTAGCTTCACTGCTTGTGTCACATTGCATGATGCAACTTTTCCTGTTTTTTTACAG
The DNA here is from genome assembly GCF_040937935.1 of Hyperolius riggenbachi. NCBI lineage: Eukaryota > Metazoa > Chordata > Amphibia > Anura > Hyperoliidae > Hyperolius > Hyperolius riggenbachi. Next base: position 562,475,166 of record NC_090646.1, read on the forward strand.
GATGGTCAATGCAATGCCCTAATGTGAAACTAGCTACCTATAAGTCATTGTTTTTTAAAATAACAATGCAGATCAGGTAATTTAAATTTCTTCTGACTTTTCTAATCTTTCAGGTGAGTGAATCAGAGAATATAGTCAGAATTTCTACTTGTATATTTTAACTTGATCATGTTCACATATTCCTAAACAATAAAAAAATCAAAATACTATAGTTTCCCTTTAAGAAAAAGAAAACAAAACAAAACACAGGGACCAATTTAGAAGGCAAACATAGTCAATTTAACAACAACAAAAAGTAGTATGTACAACAGAAAGTGGCAACTGCATTTGTAAAACCCTTTAGGGCTTGATTCACTAAACTGTGATAACTCATATCACGGACGTTTTCGCGCGCATTTTCGCGTTTGCGTGCGATCACGAATTTGCATGCACAATTGCAAATTTTCCCATGCAAACGCGAGTTTTCGCACAAAAATTCGAGTTTGCACGTGATTGCGTGCGCAAATGCGCAATCGCGCGCATACGCAAAAATGCACGCCAAAACATCCATGATATGAGTTATCACGGTTTAGTGAATCAAGCCCTTAGTCTAAAAGTAAAGTTACGTGTGCGCCATGCATCAGATTAAACTGCATTTTTAAAGGAAACCTGAATGGAAAGGAATATGGAGGTTGCCATCTTTATTCCCCATTAACAATCCCAGTTACCTGGCTGTCATGCTGAGCTTTGTTCTGTAGTTGTTTTTTTTAGTCACACGCAACAAGTCGCTAGTGGAGTCAGACCAGAATTAAAGCCCCTCATCTGCATGCTCATTCTGGGCCAGTGACTTGTAGTATTTGAGGCAGAGCATCAGTACAGCAGTCAGGTAACTGGTACTATTTATTAGAGAGTGAAGATGGCAGCCTCCATACTCACTCTTATAGTCATGCTCTCATACACAGAGTGGAGCGCAGCCATCAAGAGGAAGAGGGTCCTAGCCAGCAGCAGAGCAGTCAAAGAGGACATGGGAAACCTCTGAAGCATCCAGAGGCTTCCTTCTACTTTGGTGAGTATTTTACTTTTTCTCCCTTGTAAAATACAGGTTTGCTTTAACCACCCTGGCGTTCTGATTAAATCGCCAGGGTGGCTGCGGGAGGGTTTTTTTTAAATAAAAAAAAAACTATTTCATGCAGCCAACTGAAAGTTGGCTGCATGAAAGCCCACTAGAGGGCGCTCCGGAGGCGATCTTCCGATCGCCTCCGGCGCCCAGAATAAACAAGGAAGGCCGCAATGAGCGGCCTTCCTTGTTTTGCTTATATCGTCGCCATAGCAACGAGCGGAGTGACGTCATCGACGTCAGCCGACGTCCTGACGTCAGCCACCTCCGATCCAGCCCTTAGCGCTGGCCGGAACTTTTTGTTCCGGCTACGCTGGGCTCAGGCGGCTGGGGGGACCCTCTTTCGCCGCTGCTCGCGGCGGATCGCCGCAGAGCGGCGGCGATCAGGCAGCACACGCGGCTGGCAAAGTGCCGGCTGCGTGTGCTGCTTTTTATTTGATGTAAATCGGCCCAGCAGGGCCTGAGCGGCAGCCTCCGGCGGTGTTGGACGAGCTGAGCTCGTCCAGACCGCTCAGGTGGTTAAACTTCTCAGTCATCTGTGTGAGAGAAACACATCTAGACCACACTCAGGATCAAGTTAAGAAAGTTTATTGCTCGTATGAGGAGACAAGATATAACCGTCCCCAGGGCCGGATTTGTACTCTTTACTGCCCAAGGCCACTGTCTCCAGTCGCCCCCCTTCGGTATAGGTAGCGAGATGACCCCTCCCCTCTTCTCTCCGGTATAGGTAGCCAGATGACCCCTCCCCCCCTTCCCTCTAGTATAGGTAGCCTGATGAGCCCCACAGTATAGGTAGCCAGATGACCCCTCCCCCTTTCCCTCCAGTATAGGTAGCCAGATGAATCCCTTAATCCCTCCTTTTCCCACCCCCCTTCAGTATAGGTAGCCAGCTCATTTTCACACCGCAGCAGCCATCTGTGTCACTCATTTCTCCACTGTTCTCCAGTGCAGAAGCTTCCTCTTCCTTTCTGTCTCCAATGCTGCCTAAGTCCATAGCCACCGGCCACAATGCAAATGTGCACAGAGAGCAAGATGGCTTCTTCACAGGCGGCTAGCATCAGAGTACTGCGGTCAGGCGCTCACCTGTGATCTCCCTGCATTGCAGCATTTGCAAGCCTGCAAATGCTGCACCAGTTTAGCATACTGCTTTGCTGCCCTTGCTCCTGTGATGCCCTAGGCCATGGCCTAGGTGGCCTTGTCCTAAATCCAGCCCTGACCATCCCTCGATATTAGTCTGCTGGTTCTAGCTGCTATGACCTGTGCAATAGGGCTGCATACACAGTTGCTGTAGATTTCAGTTTAGATTTTATGAGTGAACCTGGCCCCTTAGATAATGGCCCCTCAGACAATGACTTGTTGACTGGCTTTGACCACAAGCTTAGGTGCACTTTCAAAAACTATTTTTAACAAAGGAGAATAACATGACTCGAAGTTTCATCTATCTTACAGGAAATGTGAGGATGCAAGTTAGCTGCAATAGAGACAAACAGTTGACATACATAAAATACTGTTGACATACATAAATAATTGTAATCTAAGACTAAAATTCCCTTAACAGTCTGTTGTTATTAGCAGTGTTCTCTCACCTCACAAAACTTGCTTCTGTTTACTTTTCAGGATAGCCATAGTTACATTTGACTTGCTGTGCAACTGCTTCATTTACATACAGAACACCTTCCTTGAACTCCTTCAATAAAAAATATGGCACAGGCACATAGTTTTTAAGTAGGCTTAATACTATACAGTATGTACCCATATCTCAATGTGGGATTGATTCACTTAAATGGCAGTAAAATTGCCATGCTCAGACAGCACAGAGCAATTTTACTGTTGTTCAGCCCAGCAAGGTATAGTGCAATGCACACACCATATACATAATATGATTTGCACTGTGTGTGCACAATGCACATTACATTGTTGGCGTTTAGTGAATCAGGGCCCATGTCAAATGTTGAGGTATGCTTGCAAGTCCTGCCAGCCTTGAGGAGGTCCTTCACGGGCAAAACTTGCTTTTTCTTTATGTGTCACAGTCTGATTTAAAGGACAGCTGTAATGAGAGGAATATGGAGCCTGCCATATTTACTCACTTTTAAGCAATCCCAGTTGCCTGGCAGCCCTGCTGATCTATTTGACTGCAGTAGTGTCTGAATAACACCACCGAAACAAGCCCTCAGTTTATCTTGCTCCAATCTGACAATAATGTCAGTAACATCTGATCTGATTACTTTATTTTCTGGTTGAACTCTATGGACATATGTCTTTTTCAATCCAAGTAACTATGTAACTATGATCTGCTGCATGATGGTTCAGGACCTATGGCTAAAACTAATAGAGGCAGAGGATCAGCAGGATAGCCAGGCAACTGGTATTGTTTAAAAGGAAATAAATATGGCATCCTCCATATCCCTCTCGTAAACAGTTGTCCTTTAAGTCAGGACTTTTCATTTTTATTTCCTCGTATGTAGAAAACAAATCTTTCTGTGATATAATTTTAAGTGTTCATTTTTTTAAACAATTTCATTTCTATGAAATGCAAAAGTAGAAAGTAATCCTGAACCAGGGCTTCTAAAGGAATGAAATACATTTCCCATCTATTTACCCCACCTCTTCCTTGATCTTCGTCATCTTACTCCCATCATCTTACTCCCAAACTGAGTGTCATGTCACCCTTCTGGCCACAGCTGCATCATCTACTGTTGTTGTTTCATGGTGGCTGCCAACGTAGTTTTAGCAAATTCTGGAAGTTACCTTACTTGAAAAGCTGATGATGTTTGACAGCTTCTCCAGACTACAAAAGGTCATCTAGCTTCTTCAGGACTACTGGGAAACATTTGTTTACGTTAGAGGGTCACTGCAGGGACAAGCTCTCAGGCAATGCTCTGTCAACTTCACTGAGTCTCAAACAGGCCTAGTGCACACCAAAAACCGCTAGCAGATCTGCAAAATGCTAGCAGATTTTGAAACGCTTTTTCTTATTTTTCTGCAGCGTTTCAGCTAGCGTTTTGCGGTTTTGTGTAGCGGTTTTGGTATAGTAGATTTCATGTATTGTTACAGTAAAGCTGTTACTGAACAGCTACTGTAACAAAAAACGCCTGGCAAACCGCTCTGAAGTGCCGTTTTTCAGAGCGGTTTGCGGTTTTCCTATACTTAACATTGAGGCAGAAACGCATCCGCAATCCAAAATCTGCAGCAGCCCGGGAGTATGCGTTTCTGCAAAACGCCTCCCGCTCTGGTGTGCACCAGCCCATTGAAATACATTACCCTAGCGGATCCGCACCCGCAAGCAGATCGCAAACCGCAGCGGAAACGCTCCGGTGTGCACTAGGCCACAGAGACTGTACCATGAAAGTGATAACTATCTAGGAACTGTAATAAATGTGCAACCAAAATGTGTGTGGAAGAAGCGTTATGTGGCACAAGTTGGCACTGCAACGGAGGTAGCAGGGTACGTCAGGGAGAAAAAACATTTAAAAATGATGTAAGTTAAAAAAGCGTGTGGCCATTTCTTCAATAAATTTTAACCACTACAACATAGTATTTGTTAAAGAGAGTCTGAAGCGAGAATAAATCTCGCTTCAGACCTCATAAATAGCAGGGGCACGTGTGCCCCTGCTAAAACGCCGCTATAGCGCGGCTTAACGGGGGTCCCTTCACCCCTAAATCCCCCTCGGTGCAGCGGGGGAGCGCTTCCTGGTTGGGGCAGGGCTAACCGCCGCAGCCCTGCCCCACGCGCGTCTGTCAGCGCGTATCTCCGCCTCTCCCCCGCCCCTCTCAGTCTTCCTTCACTGAGAGGGGCGGGGGAGAGGCGGCGATGCGCCGCTGACAGACGCGACTGGAGGCAGGGCTGCAGCCGTTAGCCCTGCCTCCAGGAAGCAATAAATCTGCGACCTTTCTACGACACTCTTTTGCGGGGGGTGGGTTGGGGGTGAAGGGACCCCCGTTTAGCCGCGGGATAGCGGCGTTTTAGCAGGGGCACACGTGCCCCTGCTATTTATGAGCTCTGAAGCGAGATTTATTCTCGCTTCAGAGTCTCTTTAAATTGGGTTAAAAAGGTTTGTTTAAAAACAAAGTCCTCAGGAGACAGTAAAATGTGGATTTTAATCTGACGTTATTGATCTTCGTAGATATTCAATAATCAATAAGGTACAGTTCTTTGGTACATCAAAAATCACGTACAAAGGATATAAAAACAGAATGATTTAAATTGCTGTGTAATCTGTATATCAAATCTATTGTCTGTAGTAATCTTCTTTGAGCGTATTTATATGTGTCTGTCATGTAAAGAGAATGAATGTGTGAGTGTGTGTGAGTGAGTGTGTGCGCGCGTGTGTGTGTGTGTGTGTGTGTGTGTGTGTGTGTGTGTGTGTGTGTGTGTGTGTGTGTGTGTGTGTGTGTGTGTGTGTGTGTGTGTGTGTGTGTGTGTGTGTGTGTGTGTGTGTGTGTGTGTGTGTGTGTGTGTGTGTGTGTGTGTGTGTGTGTGTGTGTGTGTGTGTGTGTGTGTGTGTGTGTGTGTGTGTGAGTGTGTGTGTGTCCAGACCTTCCTGCTGGTTCTTATATATATGTTAGTTCTCAGTATTCCTACTGTTCTGCCTTCTGATTGGCCAGCAATAATGCTGTGATGTAATTTTTGAGTCTTCAACTATATATGGAACGAAGCCTTTTTTCTAATTCAGAATAACCTAAGGTTGAATTACGTCACATAATAACCAACTGTTGATTGTGTAACCAGGATACAATTTCTGCAACCAGAAGCCTGGCTTGACAGAGATCTATTTTCTAAACTTTTAATGACGAATGGTCTTGACATCTGTGACCTTAAATTCCACAAGGAAAGGAACACATGCTCAACGGACTCCTGAATGTTCATTTTAAACCAAGTTAGCATTACATACTGTATATCCATTAACCAATATTGTATAAGTATCACTATATTAAACAATAGCTTTGATATCTCAATCTCATGACATCCTACAGGATATAATTTCTCATCCGGCAGGGCCCTTAGCCAAATGTAGAAATCAAAACCTGTCAATGATATATCATTTGATTAAAATCTCAAAACATTCAACATATAACAGTATTATTACATATATTGCAATATCTGCAAATTTTGAAATGGGATTTGGTTAGGCATCAGTAGAGGGTTGGCTTATGTGAAGAGTTAGTAAAACAAATTGGAATTCGGCAGTTGCAATAGTAATATACAAGTCAAGAAATTTACTGATGTTCACAGACTTGGGGTTAGGTGTAGGTAGGTAGGGTTAAGCATAGGAAAGAGGAATTGGGTTAATGTGTAATTGGGGGGTTAGGCATAGGAAGGAGGAGTTAGGGTACGATGTAGGTGGGGGGGGGATTAGGCATAGGTAGGGGAGGCTTCATGTGACAGTTAGTAAAAGTAGATTTTGGAGGTTTTAAACCCCACAAGAAGCATAGCTACACAGACTGCATTAGGCATTACATTGGGCCCCCTTAAAGGGAATGTCCAAGCAAAATAAAAAAATGAGTTTCACTTACCTGGGGCTTCTACCAGCCCCATGCAGCCATCCTGTGCCCTCGTAGTCACTCACTGCTGCTCCAGTCCCCCGCTGGCAGCTTGCCGACCTCGGAGGTCGGCGGGACGCATTGCGTACATTTTTACGCATTCCCGCTAGTCCAGGAACATTAACACATACATTTTTACGCGTTACTGGTTCAATGCGTACATTTTTACGCATTGAACCAGTAATGCGTAAAATGTATGTGTTAATGTTCCTGCACTAGTGTTGGGCGAGCAGTGTTCGCCACTGTTCGGGTTCTGCAGAACATCACCCTGTTCGGGTGATGTTCGAGTTCGGCCGAACACCTGATGGTGCTCGGCCAAACTGTTCGGCCATATGGCCGAACTAAGAGCGCATGGCCGAACGTTACCCGAACGTTCGGCTAGCGCTGTGATTGGCCGAACGGGTCACGTGTAGTGTTGGGCGAACATCTAGATGTTCGGGCCGAACATGGCCGCGATGTTCGGGTGTTCGAGCCGAACTCCGAACATAATGGAAGTCAATGGGGACCCGAACTTTCGTGCTTTGTAAAGCCTCCTTATATGCTACATACCCCAAATTTACAGGGTATGTGCACCTTGGGAGTGCGTACAAGAGGAAAAAAAATTCAGCAAAAAGAGCTTATAGTTTTTGAGAAAATCGATTTTAAAATTTCAAAGGGAAAACTGTCTTTTAAATGCGGGAAATGTCTGTTTTCTTTGCACAGGTAACATGCTTTTTGTCGGCATGCAGTCATAAATGTAATACAGATGAGAGGTTCAATAAACAGGGACCGGAAACGCTAACCCATCACAGATGTTCATTGTTCATGTTACTTGGTTGGGGTCCGGGAGTGTTGCGTAGTCATTTCCAATCCAGGATTGATTCATTTTAATTTGAGTCAGACGGTCTGCATTTTCTGTGGAGAGGCGGATATGCCGATCTGTGACGATGCCTCCGGCAGCACTGAAACAGCGTTCCGACATAACGCTGGCTGCCGGGCAAGCCAGCACCTCTATTGCGTACATTGCCAGTTTGTGCCAGGTGTCTAGCTTCGATACCCAATAGTTGAAGGGTGCAGATGGATTGTTCAACACAGCTATGCCATCTGACATGTAGTCCTTGACCATCTTCTCCAGGCGATCGGTGTTGAGGTGGATCTGCACGCTTGCTGTTCTGTGTGCTGCTGCATGGGTGTCAGAAAATTTTCCCACTCCAAGGACACTGCCGATACCATTCCCTTTTGGGCACTAGCTGCGGCTTGTGTTGTTTGCTGCCCACCTGGTCGTCCTGGGTTTGCGGAAGTCAGTCTGTCGGCGAACAACTGGCTAGAGGAGGGGGAGGATGTCAATCTCCTCTTTAAAGTCTCCACAAGGGCCTGCTGGTATTCTTCCATTTTGACCTGTCGGACTCTTTCTTCAATTCAGACGTTGCTAACGGCCATGGCTGAGATTTATGTACGTCACCATCACTACCATTGAAATAGCCCAAATAAACAGGTTTTTGTGACCCTAGGCTATGACCTCTTTGGCCTAGGGACCCGAAACTCACCAGCCATGTTCCCCCTAAGGGTCCCTACAATGCTAGAAAATTTGGTACTGCTGAACCATTGCCCTTTGAAAAGATGTGAGATTTTGGAAAGTGAAATAGGGAGGCAATGAAAGTCTATGGGGGATTTTACCAATTTTGGACCCCTGTAACTCTGGTTTGCAGAGATGTAGGGACCCCATCTTTGGAATCCAAGTCTAACAATATGTCTTCTACCTGCATGAGACATTTTGTGAAATTCAGACGTTGCTAACGGCCATAGCTGAGATTTTTGTACGTCACCATCACTACCATTGAAATAGCCCAAATAAACAGGTTTTTGTGACCCTAGGCTATGACCTCTTTGGCCTAGGGGCCCGAAACTCACCAGTCATGTTCCCCCTAAGGGTCCCTACAATGCTAGAAAATTTGGTACTGCTGAGCCATTGCCCTTTGAAAAGATGTGAGATTTTGGAAAGTGAAATAGGGAGGCAATGAAAGTCTATGGGGGATTTTACCAATTTTGGACCCCTGTAACTCTGGTTTGCAGAGATGTAGGGACCCCATCTTTGGAATCCAAGTCTAACAATATGTCTTCTACCTGCATGAGACATTTCGTGAAATTCAGACGTTGCTAACGGCCATGGCTGAGATTTATGTACGTCACCATCACTACCATTGAAATAGCCCAAATAAACAGGTTTTTGTGACCCTAGGCTATGACCTCTTCGGCCTAGGACTGCATTGAACGCGACCCACGCATTGTGCGCATTCTGGACAACACCAATTACTGGGTTTATACCCTTCTGGATCCACGGTACAAACACAATGTTCCAAAACTGCTTGAAGAAAGAGTCCGACAGGTCAAAATGGAAGAATACCAGCAGGCCCTTGTGGAGACTTTAGAGAGGAGATTGACATCCTCCCCCTCCTCTAGCCAGTTGTACGCCGACAGACTGACTTCCGCAAACCCAGGACGACCAGGAGGGCAGCAAACAACACAAGCCGCAGCTAGTGCCCAAAAGGGAATGGTATCGGCAGTGTCCTTAGAGTGGGAAAATTTTCTGACACCCATGCAGCAGCACACAGAACAGCAAGCGTGCAGATCCACCTCCAACACCGATCGCCTGGAGAAGATGGTCAAGGACTACATGTCAGATGGCGTAGCTGTGTTGAACAATCCATCTGCACCCTTCAACTATTGGGTATCGAAGCTAGACACCTGGCACAAACTGGCAATGTACGCAATAGAGGTGCTGGCTTGCCCGGCAGCCAGCGTTATGTCGGAACGCTGTTTCAGTGCTGCCGGAGGCATCGTCACAGATCGGCGTATCCGCCTCTCCACAGAAAATGCAGACCGTCTGACTCAAATTAAAATGAATCAATCCTGGATTGGAAACGACTACGCAACACTCCCGGACCCCAACCAAGTAACATGAACAATGAACATCTGTGATGGGTTAGCGTTTCCGGTCCCTGTTTATTGAACCTCTCATCTGTATTACATTTATGACTGCATGGCGACAAAACGCAAATTGCTATCCGCACGCTTCTTGTCCTCATGCAAGGCCTGGGTTGTTGTGTCTCAAAGCGTGGCCTTCTCCTCCTGCGCCACCCTCCTCCTGTTCCATCACGTGTGCTGCTGCTGGGTTAGCGTTACCGGTCCCTTTTCCTGGAACCTCTTATATGTATTACATTTATGACTGCATGCCGACAAAAAGCATGTTACCTGTGCAAAGAAAACAGACATTTCCCGCATTTAAAAGACAGTTTTCCCTTTGAAACTTTAAAATCGATTTTCTCAAAAGCTATAAGCTCTTTTTGTTAAATTTTTTTTCCTCTTGTACCCACTCCCAAGGTGCACATACCCTGCAAATTTGGGGTATGTAGCATGTAAGGAAGCTTTACAAAGCACGAAAGTTCGGGTCCCCATTGACTTCCATTATGTTCGGAGTTCGGGTCGAACACCCGAACATCGCGGCGATGTTCGGCGAACGTTCGCGAACCCGAACATCTAGGTGTTCGCCCAACACTATCCTGCACTAGCGGGAATGCGTAAAAATGTACGCAATGCATCCCGCCGACCTCCAAGGTCGGCAAGCTGCCAGCGGGGGACTGGAGCAGCAGTGAGTGACTACGAGGGCACAGGATGGCTGCATGGGGCTGGTAGAAGCCCCAGGTAAGTGAAACTCTTTTTTATTTTGCTTGAACCTTCCCTTTAAACACTCTGAACATAAATAATTGATATGAAGCACCAAATCCTGCCAAGGACAGCCACAGTGTCAAAGAGGTGCAATGGATCAGTTTGTTTATGATTACCATTACTCAAAACACTTGAATAGGTTATCATTACCAACATAGCATCAATGAACAGCTCATCCAGTAGCTGAAGGAGAGCTTCTGGTGGGTTCCTGTGCTCCAGGGAGTTTGGTAACACAAATACATGTGTTACCTATGTAACCTAATTGTCAGAATTACCAGTAAAATTGGCGCCAGCTCTCTGTGCACGGCAGTTTCTCCACAAGTTACTGAATCAGAATCAGATTTATTTCGCTAAGTGTGACGGATGCCGCACTCAGAATTATTTTTGGTACACATTGGCATTGGACATAGCACATTACATGAAATAAGAAACAGACATAAAGCAAAAAGTAAAAAACACAGACAGTATAGAAACAAGCGTTCCGATGTAGGGGCCTATATATCATTTGGCAGTAGTGCGAGGTGACCGTGACGCTATGCTCCGAGGACATTCTGAGTGGGGATGCTCTAGTTAAGAAGGAGGCGGAGCACAGCTTGGGGGAAGGAGTTCCTGTGTCTGGAAGTTTTAGTTGGAATAGCTCTGTAGCGGCAGCCTGAGCGCATGTGGTTGAAGAAGCGACTGCCGGGGTGGCGGGGGTCTTGTGCAATCCTGTTTGCCCTGTTGCTTAGCCTAGATGCATGAAGGAGGTCCAGTGGTGGCAGCGGAGTCCCGATGATTCTTTCCGCTGCTTTGATCACTCTTTGTAATTTGTATTTGTCGCTTGCGGTGGCACCTGCATACCATACGATGATAGAGGAGCAAAGGATAGACTCAATAGTGGCTGTGTAGAAGCTGGCGTAGGTGTCAGGCCTGTCTAGATGTTCCAGGATGAAGGCCAGGCTGATGTTGATAGCATCCTCTATGGATCTGTTGGCCCTATACGCAAATTGGAGTGGGTCCTGGAGAGCGTCAGTGGCCCCTTTCAGATGGGCGAGGACCAGTTTTTCAAAGATCTTCATGACGGTTGAAGTTAGGGCAACAGGTCTATAGTTGTTGAGGTCAGTGATGCCCGTTTTTTGGGGGACTGGTATGATGATAGACTTTTTGAGGCAGGTGGGAACTATACCCTCCTTCAGTGATTTCTGGAATATGTGGGTGAGGACAGGGGCCAACTGGCTGGCACAGGTTCTCAAACAGGCGGAGGACACCCCGTCTGGGCCAGAGGCCTTCCTGGGGTTCAACTTTTGTAGGTGCCTTAGTACATCAGCCTCCTGGATTGCCACTGGCTCTGATAGGCCCTGGTTCATTCTTAGAGGAGTGGCTGCGGGAGGAGCACTAGGAGTGACCACCTTGCCCTGATGGTGATAAGGTTGGTGCTCGAACCTGCAATAGAACTCGTTGAGTTTTTCGGCCAGTTCGAGGCTTGGGGGCGCATGTTGAGGTGGCTGTTTAAGATTCGTGGCTGCTCTGAGGCCTTTCCAGACCTCCCGTGAATTGTTGGACCTGAGGCTGAGGCCCAGCTTGTTGGAGTAGTCCCTCTTGGCGGCGCTGAGCTCTCGCTTAAGGGTGTATCTGGCTGCCTTGAATTCCTCAGGAGTGCCAGACTTGTGTGCTGCTTCCTTGATTTTGCGGAGCCGGCGTAGCTTGCCGTTGAACCAGGGCTTGTTGTTAGGGTAGACCTTAAAGGTCTTTTTGGGGATGCACACCTCCTCACAGAAGCTAATATAGGAGGTGATGTTCTTAGTCCATTGCTCCAGGTAGGGTGCCTCCAGGGCCGCCCAGTCGGTACAATCGAAGCAGGCCTGCAGCTGCAGCTTAGCGTCGTCGGTCCATTTCCTCACAGTCCTGAGGACCGGTTTGGATGTCTCGAGGTGCCTTCTGTAGGATGGTATTAGGTGGATAGGCAATGGTCAGAGTTGCCTAGGGCAGCCAGTCGAGTGGGTTTGTATGCATCCTTGAGGACAGTGTAGCAATGGTCCAAGGTATTTTGGTTCCTGGTGGGGCAGGTGATGTGTTGCTTGAAGCGAGGCATCTCTTGGCGGAGGTTCGCGCTGTTGAAGTCCCCGCATATGATGAAGAGGGAATCCGGGAGGGACGTCTCCCATGCTGAGATGGTGTCACTGAGAGTCCGCAGAGCGCCTTTGGTGTTGGCGTCGGGAGGTATGTATACTCCAACAAGAACGTAGGAAGAGAATTCTCTTGGCGAGTACTGGGGCCTGCAGTTGGGCCTGCAGCTCTGCAGACACCCCTGTGTCTGCAGAAAAGCAACATGCAGTCAATTGTTTTAAATTTGATCACTGAAATGCACTAAATACAAACAAGTCCTCTGATTAACATAGACTGTCAGTGCTAATACTTTTTTGCATTGCAGAACAACAAACACAGTGTCAATGGAGACCAAGGCAAGGGAAACCCCACTTAAATAGCTGAAGCCAAATACCTCTCATGGGGAAAAAATCCTTTACTGACTTCACACGAAATTCAAATAAATTTCTTGGATGAAAGTTTCACACCCTGCTAGACAAATTATCACTGTGAATATCATTAGTTGCCATAGACTTGTCCAGTTTTCTTTTTAATTCCATGATGGAATTTGCTTGTTTTCTGAGGTAAAGGTCAGCTGTCAGATTTGCTTTAACTAAATCCCCTGTAAGTTTTCTATCTTTCCAGGATAAACAAACAAGGTTTTCTACCTTGTCATTATGAGTTAGATCTCCCACTCCATCAGTCCATTTAGTATCTCATCCTCTTCCCTCTGTCAATGTTTATTGTGATCAATACAGACAGATTGCCTCATATATAATTTGATACCGGAGAGGTAAAGGGCTTGGTGCACTGAAAGCCAATACTGTAATCTGAGCAGGCAATAGTTTAGAGCATCAAACCCAATGTCTCTAGGTTATTCACCTCACATTAAAGTAGTACACAAATGAGAAGAGTGGCATGAGATAGTTGACTGGACTATATAATGCCACAGCTAGAGGGCGCTCTTCTCATTGGTGTACTTTCTTGCAAGTGGAAGATTCATTCATTCACTTACCAGTTTATGTTTAGGTTCCATTCACACTTTCACAACGTGATGCAATGATATGTATATGATATGTTCACATTGGAACAACGGGTCCTGTTGGAGTAATGCAGAACATGCTGTAACAAGTGCGTTTACAGTGGCAGTGAGGATACTTTCACTGGTACAGTATGCTACACTGTATGATTACATTGCACATGCAGTGCTCCGACTCTCCGATCTGAAAATCAGGAGGTAGAGAGCGGCGGTGCTGCAGAAGACAGATGGGACTAGTGGCTGGAGCTTGGAGGAGGTACAGTATGTCTCTATTGTAAACCCTGGGGAGAACATCAGCGATACCTCCAGACCATCACCCGGAATAGTATAGGGTACCACTAGTCTACTAGGGAATACTGCGGGGGAACCACTAGACTAGTCTACCAGGGAACACTGCATAAGGGAACCACTAGACTACCAGGGAATACTGTGTAGGGAACCACTAGACTACCAGGGAATATTGTGTAAGGGAACCACTAGACTACCAGGGAATACTGTGGGAGGAACCACTAGACTACCAGGGAATACTGCATAATGGAACCACTGGACTACCAGGGAATACTGTGGGGGAACCACTAGACTACGAGGGAATACTGCGGGGGAACCACTAGACTACGAGGGAATACTACGTAAGGGAACCACTAGACTACAAGGGAATACTGCGTAAGGGAACCACTAGACTACCAGGGAATACTGCGGAGGAATCACTAGACTACCAGGGAATACTGCAGGTGAACCACTAGACCACCAGGGAATACTGTGTAAGGGAACCACTAGACTACCAGGGAATACTGCCCAAGGGAACCACTAGGCTACCAGGGAATACTGTGGGGGGAACCACTAGACTACCAGGGAATACTGCGGGGGAATCACTAGACTGCAAGGGAATGCTGCAGGGGAACCACTAGACTACCAGGGAATACTGCATGAGGGAACCACGAGACTACCATGGAATACTGTGGGGGTGAACCACTAGACTACCAGGGAATACTGCGGGGGAACCACTAGACTACCAGGGGGAATACTGCGTAAGGGAACCACTAGACTACCACCAGGGAATACTGCGGGGGAACCACTAGACTACCAGGGAATGCTGAGGGGGAACCACTAGACTACCAGGGAATACTGCGGGGGAACCACTAGACTACCAGGGAATGCTGAGGGGGAACCACTAGACTACCAGTGGTTGTGAGGAGATGGGGGGACCACTAGACTACAAAGGAATACTACGGGAGTGACAACTAGACTACCAGGGAATACTGTGGGGAGATGGGAGGACCACTAGACCACAAAGGAATACTGTAGGATCAGGTTCACTAGACTACCAGGGAATACTGTGAGGGATGATGATACTAGACTACCTGCAAGTATTTGATATACAGTAGGTGGTGAAGTGTCATCTGTGTCCTGTAAAATGCATTTTATGACAATGGGTGAAAATATCACCAAGGTGAAAAAGTGAATTGCATATGGGCCAATGTGTCAGCTGCTGGCACATATGTTTACAAGTACCGTTATCACATAGCAACCAAATGGGGCTCATTCTATGGCAAATCTGTGGCTCAGCAGAACAATGGACCATATTGACTACATGGCGGTAACATTACCAAGCACGTACAGCGTGTGGCAATTTCACTAGTATTTATGCACGTCAAGTAGTACGAGTTGCGCATATAGCGCAGCTCGGATTGTGTATGTAATGCGTGTGTTGCAAGCATAATGTGCTTTACAAAAGAAACCATTATGTCAGAAATGCCATATGCTGCTGTAATAATAATACTCCTAATACCATGCAGGATCATCACTGAAAAGGTGAAACAGAGTGTTAGCCATATGGGGAAAGTACTTCTAAAATGGAAGTGCAAATAAATCAAAGTGTAGATCAGATCTGAAGGGAATGAGTATGTTGCAGCTCACGGTTACTCTGGTTTCACCGTCAATCCTTATCTTGACCCATTGCTTAGGTGACATGCACATTGCCAGGGTACTGTGCGCTATGAAAGCACGTAGAACGCTGTACCCTGGCAACCTGGCAACATAGGTAACGTGGGACACGATAATTGCCCAACATGCGCTTCCTGATTGTCAGAAATACCAGTAAGATTGCATCCCAAACTCTAAAAAGCTGCCATGGATGTAAATCCAGGGTTTAGTTCACCAGATCAGCAATATATCTGAGTTTTGAAAACGTTTTCCCCAATTCAAAGTTCCCCAATAGCATTGCTGCTTAAATTCACAGATGGCTGAAATATGTAAATTCCTGTAGCTTTCCTAGTACATTTTTTTGTGTCAAAAGTTTGAAAAATTATCTGTCAGGAAATAAATGCCAGGAAAATGAAACCAAGCTGTGCGAGACTGACCTCTTGTGACGGCTATCATGTACTACAAGCAGATCCACAAGTAGCAGCAGCAGAGACAACAGCTCATTTGCTCTGAAAGCCCCATGCTTTAAAATAACAATAAGCTGGCAGAATGCATGTGTCCTTCTCACTGGTGATTTCCTAGGATAGAGGAGACTTGTGAAAGAGAAGCAAAATCCTTAAAGGGCAACTGTAATGAGAGAGATATAAATATTGCCATAATTATTTCCTCTTAAGCAATACCAGTTGCCTGGTGGTCCTGCTGATTCTCTGCCTGTAATACTTTTAGCCATAGACCCTGAGCAAGCATGCAGCATATCAGGTGTTTCTAACATTATAGTCAGATCCGACAAGATTAGCTGCATGCTTGTTTCTGGTGTTATTCAGATAATACTGCAGCCTAAAAGATCAGCAGGGCTGCCAGGAAACTGGTATTGTTTAAAAGGAAATAAATATGGCCGCCTCCGTTCTACTCTCTACAGTTGTCCTTTAAAGCCCATTTTGCATTGATGAAATAATGATATTGGGATTTGTTTTTAGCAGGATGCTTAGAAGAGATCCATGAATTTTAATTGGGTCACACACTGAATAATAGTATCCCTAGTATATACATTCTAAATGCTATGCTTTATTTTCCATCAAAAGCTAATTGTAAAAATGTTTAATGTTCCAAAGACATCTTCCTTGCAGCCCCGCCCCATAGTCCCCTCCCACTCATTACCCTGGCCTGGGAGGTAGTAGTGAAAGGTTAAAGGGAACCTGAAGTAAGTGGAATATGGAGGCTGACATATTTACTTCCTTTTAAGCGCACTAGTGTAAAAGTACCCTAATCAATGCAGATTGCCTGGCTGCCCTCCTGATCCCCGGTCTCTAATACTTTCAGCCAAAGACCCTGAACAAGCAAGCAGATCAGAAGTTGACTAATTTTCGGTCCGGTTCACATTGGCAGGTAAAACGGTCCGTTTAGCGTCCATACCGGAACGGATCCTAGCGGATAACGGTAACGGACGTGTCGCATTCACATTGCGCTAATGGAGCAGATCAAAAACTGATGCCCAATAAAAACTGATCCGTTTCACACATCAGTTTTTACACAGATCAGATTTTGATCCATCCATTGTTAACCATGCCTAAGTCAGTCTCTAGCCAAGACCACAATAACAAGATAGTAGATCCAAATTATACATTTATTTTACACTGCATTGAAGAAAATAGATTTCCTACATAATAGCAAGCCAAACATTGTGAAGAAATCAGCCTGTTACAGACAGTTTTAAGATTCATACACACATCGGACTGTAACCAGCTACCAGCCGTCAGACCCGCCCGCGGTGTGGTCGTTCTGACGACAGTTTGCCGGTGTGTACAGTCTGTCGTCAGGCTGATAAGGCTGGTGTTGACCAATCCTCCGAGCGTTTCAGTCAAAACCAGCCTTATCAGCCTGACAACAGATTGTACACACCTGCAAACTGTCGTCAGAATGACCGCCCCACGGGCGGGTCTGACGGCTGCTGGTTACAGTCCAACGTGTGTACGAAGCTTTAAAGGCACATGACATCACAATTGCATCCCAATTACGGGTGGAGAATGGGCGTTACAATCAAGTGTCCAATCAGAATATGACTTCTAAGCTAGTGAGGGTTAAATGGGTGGCAATGTCATGTGAAATCATAATCTTGGCTCAATGTCAATGTTTATATAATTTTATTGCAGGGGGATTCAGGGCAGTTAGTAGCAGCTTCAGCAGTTTCCATTTAGCAATATAGTTATAAACAGGGCTGGGCATACCATAATGCTGGGTACACACGATAACATTTTCTGTGCGATTTTGCAACCCGATCGTTTTTTCTGCACGATTTTGCGCTCGATTCTCTTATCTAAATTCGTTTTTCTTATCTTTTTCCATTCCTTGCTATGAGAAATCGAGCACAATAACGATCGGGAGCAATATCGGACATGACGGATTTTACCAATCGGATCCATCTAACGCACGGAAAATCGTCCCGTGTGTATTAGGCATAAGGCACTGTAGGCATGTGCAGGGCCGGTTCTAGACTTTTTGCTGCCTGAGGCAAACTTGTAAGGATTATGGAATAATCACACAGCGCCCGACAATTTACTCTGCTTCAATTAATGCTCTCACATGACATGCTGCAGCTCAACACAAAAGAACACTGGCTGGCTGGGAGTCTGTGACAAACAAACTGTTCACCCTCAGCCACTCCATTCCTCCTAAGTCAGGACAGCAGTGCCACCTCCTCACTTCTGCTGTGCAAGTCAAATGAAACAATGCTACTCTCCTGCCTCACCCCTCCTCACTTGCTGTCAGACTCCTCACACAGCACAACAAGCTGCTTTTCCCCAATGATGACCTCTTCACTTTGCTCTCCTCTCACTTCTCCTCCTACTCCGACTGCATGCTGTAAGTGTAAACACAGTACAAACATGCTGCCCCTGTAATCTCTGCAGCCTGAGGCAAATGTTTCACCTTGCTTCATGAGAGAACCAGCCCTGGGCACGTGCCTACAGGTGCCTGATGATGGCTAGACGCCTCACTCCCCTCCCCCCTAGGGAGATATATACGGTACTCATTACAGGTGTCTGCCTGCTCCACTCTTCCTACCCACAATTCTCTGCTTTCCTGCTTCTCACACAGAGAAATACTGACCAAATTCAGGATTACCACATAACTATCGCATAAGTACCGAACATTTACCAAACAAAATACCGACTGCTTTACACCTCCTATCGAACACTCCTCTCATTCAATACAAAAAAATATGATAAATTGCTCTTAAAATGTAAAAATACCGCATTCGGTAAAAAAAACCTGCTTTTTTTCTTCTACCACACTTCATTCTGTGAACTGAAGCTAGTATTATCACTAGGAACTTTGTCCCTGAGGGCCCTTTTCCACTAGCTGCGTTTTTGCCAAAAACACAAAACACATGCGTTTGCTGATTCTTACGTGCAGCCTAATTAAAATAACAATCTTGGATGGTCTTTTCCACTGCTGCGTTCTGATTTTTAAAAAAAACAGTAAACGCATGTCTGTGCAATTATGATGCGTTTTGCATTTCAATGTTCAGTATAGGAACTCATAAAAAACCTATGAAAAATGCATAGAAATGCGTTTGCGTTTTGTTTTGATTTAACCACCAGTATCTATTTTCAAGAACCTAGACAACACATGCCAATCAGAAAAACGGAAACGCAAATGCATTAAAAAAAACGCAAAAAAACGCACATCAAAATAGGTCAAAATCGCAAACACATGCATTTGCGTTTTTCATTTTGCAGTGGAATAGGGCCAATTAGTGCCAGGCAGCGCTGAGGGGTGGATCGGGATTCCCTATGACGTCCCGACATCCATGACGTCGGTGACGTCATCCCGCCCCGTCGCCATGGCGACCGGGGAAGCCCTGCAGGAAATCCCGTTCTGAACGGATGCGATCGGACCGGAGGCGATCAGAGTGGGTGGGGGGATGCCGCCACTCAACGGCTATCATGTACAGAGCCCTGGGCTCGCTACATGATTTGAAAAAAAAAAAAGTGCTGCGCTGCCTCCTTGCCGGTGGGAATTAGACCGGCAAGGAGGTTAAAATGCAAATTGCACATCAATTGTAATAAAGTTTTGCAGTGGTGCAACACAGAAGTTGCCAGGGAAGACAAGCTAGTCCCTCTGCTTGATACTGCAAACAGATAGAATTCCGGTGTTCCCCTACGGGTATATAGCCTGATGATCTTACCACTCCTGACGAAACCCTGGGTACTTTGATTGTTTTTTGTATGCAATAAACCAAGTGTTTCTAAGTGCAATTGTGTTTTGCGTGTCGCCAATATAGGAAGCTGTCTGCACTATCTTTCCCTCTTTCTCTTCCCCTGCGCTCAGTTATATAGCCGGCCTGCCTACTCTGTGAAGTAGGTGGAAGAAAGACAGAGGACAACGCTAAGAGTACAGACCCAGGAACCTTAAGGTGCGTACACACATGCGACTACAGTCGTTTGAAACGATCGTTCCCCGATCGTTTCAAACGACGATCGTTTAAAAAAAAGCAACCAACGATCATTAAGTCTAACGACGGACGAGCTAGATCGTTAAAAACGAACGATCTAGCTTGGCGGATTTTTTCCAACGACGATCGTTTGCAAAAGTAGTACATCGTTGGAAACGGTCGTTCGTACTAGGCTTGACATGCGCATTTCGCTATTTCTCCATGAAACTTCTCATTTTTATGCGCAAGCGCAATAGTTGCTTTACGTGATGTAACGTTCGTTCTAACGATCAGATCGTTACACACATTTAAAAACGAACTTTACTTAGGTCGTTCTTTCATCAATTAAAAGTTAGTTCGTCGTTCACAACGAACGATCGTTGTCGCACGTGTGTACGTAGCATTATAATCAACAATCATTGCAGCGTCAGCGGTCTGTGAGAGACTAACTTGCTGACACCTTTCGGGTTGGGTTCACATGTGACATAGCGTGAAAGGCTGCGTTTTATGTCATGTTTTAGGTTAATATTAATGGCATTTTTGCGTTTTTGCTGCGTTTTGGTGCGTTTTTTAATGCAGATGCAGTTTTCATGCATTTGCGTCTCGCATATGTAAAAGGCATATGCGTTTTATATGCGTTTTTAGATTTACATTGATACAATCACTAGGAAGCGAAAATAATTTTTTTTTTTTTTAAAAAGCATAAAAAATGCATACAAAATACAATCCATTGCGTTTCCATTGACTTTCATTATGTGCGTTTTGGTATCGATCCTGCATAATATGCAACAAAACCAGCGTTCTCGAAACGCATACTGTAAATCACAGGTCTCTCAGTTTTTTCTGCGTCCCATTGACTAACATTGCGGCATAAAACGCAGCGTTTGTGTGAGCCCAGCTCCACCCTGTTGGATGGAGGACTAAAGGACTTTCCACTTTCTAGCTCAATCAGAAGTGCTGAGATTATCGGGCTGTATGCCCAAGTGTCTGAAAATTTTGCATACATGCATTAAAATAAATAAATAAAAAAACAGACCTGCCTCGTCATTTTAAAAAGCAAAAAAAACGAAAAACACAGAAAAAGTAAGAAAAAAAGCAAATAAATCTTTCAGATGTGTGACAGATGTGAATTTGCAAAAATGCACAACACACGCAAATCCTAATAAGTGTGATTACCGCCTAACTGTCCTGCTAACAGATGATACTGAGACCAAAAGATTGGGGACGTTTCACCAGCATTTAATATTATGAATGCACTCTACAATGTGATATTTCTTGTCACATATTTTTTTCTTAAAACAGAGATACATACATGAGATGATAAACAATTCTATATTATTAAATCTAAACCTAGAATATTCAATTTTTCATGTTACTGATGATACATTTTCACCATAAAAATCAAATTTCAACAGCTACTGGTCTGAGTGTATTAAGTGATAAAGATGCTAATCCAGCATTTAAAAAACAAAATTTCTGCTGTTATGATTTGGAATTATCACATACTTAAGGAGCAGTTGCATGCAGGGGGTTCTTTTTATCTATAATATATTCCTCCTCTTCCGTGTATTTACCTGCCTAGCTGCCTATCTGCCTATCTGAAACATGATCCCATGCTCACTTGTGTTTACAAGCAAGGCTGAGGTGACTCAGCGATTGGAGGAGAAAAGAAAAAAAAGTAAAGGGCAGAAATTACATCAGGATTTAGCCTAAACTGTGGGCAAAAGACATGGTTCCCACCAGGAACAGAATTCTCTTCATTTACTATACAAAATTCACTGAAATCAAAATGTGGACAGTACAATACATGTGTTATGTAAGTAGGTCAAGAGGTCAAGTATTTATTTACTTATATACTGTATGTGTTTTTTTTCCCCTGGCATAGTATGGCTAATCCTACTGCTTTAAAATCCAGACTACAGATCCTTCCATCTATAGGAATAAAGGACCTCGCTCTCTCCTGGATATCTTCCTACCCAGGGGTCGAGTCCTGCGTGGACGCGGGTGAACGGCGTTCACCCACTTTTTCTTCAGGGTGAACGCCGTTCACCCTAGCTTGTGTGGAGGGGGGCAGAGCAGGGAAGGCGAGCTGTGGGGACAGCGGGGATGGGCGGACATCTCCCCCCCCCCCATCCCTCACCTTTGTGCTCAGCTTCCTGCCTCTCTCCCCTCCAGCGTTGTTAAGTGTCGGGCCGGCGGCGAAAGTGGGCGGAGACTTTCCGCCTTCTTCCAGCCGCAAGGGACACTCCGCTCTGTGTGCGGCTAGAAGACCAGACTAGCCACACACAGAGCGGAGCGTCCCTTGCGTCTGGAACGAGGTAAGTCTCCGCCCACTTTCGCCGCCGGCCCGACACTTAACAACGCTGGAGGGGAGAGAGGCAGGAAGGTGAGCACAAAGGTGAGGGATGGGGGGGGGGGGAGATGTCCGCCCATCCCCGCTGTCCCCATAGCTCGCCTTCTCTGCTCTGCCCCCTCCGGGTGGGGGCACACCTGGCTACCTGGGCACATATACCCCTGCCTACATATACTGGGAACATATACACCTGCCTACATATACTGGGGACATATACCCCTGCCTACATATACTGGGGACATATACCCCTGCCTACATATACTGGGGACATATACCCCTGCCTACATATACTGGGGACATATACCCCTGCCTACATATACTGGGGACATATACCCCTGCCTACATATACTGAGGACATATACACCTGCCTACATATACTGGGGACATATACCCCTGCCTAAATATACTGGGGACATATACCCCTGGCTACCTGGGCACATATACCCCTGGCTACATATACTGTGCACATTTACCCCTGCCTACATATACTGGGCATATATACCCCTGGCAACATATACTGGGCATATATACCCCTGTCGACATATACTGGGCACATATACCCCTGGTGACATATACTGGGCACATATACCCCTGGCTATATATACTGGGCACATATACCCCTGACTACATATACTGGGGACATATCCCACTGGCTACATATACTGGGCACATATACCCCTGGCTACATATACTAGGCAACTATACCTCTGGCTACATATACTGGGGACTACTATACTCATGGCTACTTATACTGGGGACACCTATAGACCTGGCTACCTGGGGGTACCTATTTTGGGGGAACTGGTGTCAGATTATCTGCATGTTTGTGGAACCGCTGTTATGTATTTTGGGGAACAGCTGCCAGATTATGTGTATGTTAGGGGAACGGCTGCTGTCAGATTACGTGTATTTTGGGGAACTGCTGCCAGATTGTGTATGTTTGGGGGACCACTACTGCCAGATTATATGTCCTTTGGGTGTTACGTGTATTTTGGGTGATCCGCTGCAAGGTTTCGCGTATTTTGGGGAACTGCTTCCAAATTATGTGTATGTTGGTGGAACTGCTGCTGCCACATTGTCTATTTTGGGGGAACCACTTCCATATTATCTGTATTTTGGAGGAACTTCTACCAGATTATGTGTCTTTTTGGTGAAATGCTGTCAGATTACATCTATTTTTGGGGGATACACTACGGCAGAGCTCAAACTTCCTCGGCAGACCTTTTACATCACTGCTAAGGTCATGTATATTTGGCCCCACCCATGACCACGCCCACGGGGTGCTTGACCACGCCCATTTTTGGCGTGGCGCAGGAATTCTCCGGGCGAGTCCACTCACTTCTTTTCCCAGGACTAGACCCCTGTTCCTACCTCTCTGGAAGGTCTTTCACTGTTTCTTATTCAGATCAGGCCTACTCTTCACATCCTCTGTCTGTAGGGGTACCTCAAGGCTCTGTCCTCGGTCCCCTCCTCTTCACCATCTACATGCACGGTCTTGGTAACTTAATCAGCTCATTTGGTTTCCAATACCACCTATATGCAGACGATACACAACTGTACCTCTCGGCCCCAGACCTTAACTCCCTCCTCACACGGGTTCCCGATTGCCTGTCCGCTATTTTTTCTTTCATGTCCTCTCGCTTCTTAAAACTTAATATGAATAAAACTGAACTAATAGTCTTTCCACCGTCCCTGTCCACCCCTTTGCCTGATATTACAATAAACGTTAACACGTCTATAACATCAGTTCCCAAAGCACGGTGCTTGGGGGTAATATTTGATTCTTCTCTCTCATTTACTCCTCACATTAACTCCCTAACCAGCTCCTGCCATTTCCAACTGAAAAACATAGCACGTATCCGACATTTTCTTTCCCATGACACAACCAAAATGTTAGTACATGCTCTTATTATATCTCGATTGGACTATTGCAATATATTGCTTGGTGGACTTCCAACTAACCGACTAACACCGCTCAATTCTGTACTGAACTCTGCTGCTCGACTCATTCATCTCTCCTCTCGCTCTTCCTCTGCTGACCCTCTCTGTCAAGCTCTTCACTGGCTACCAATTAATGAGAGGATTCAGTTCAAACTCTTAACCCTAACCTACAAAGCTCTCCACAATCTCTCTCCCCGTATATCTCCTCACTAGTCTCCAGATACCAACCCAACCGCAATCTCAGATCTGCGCACAAGCTTCTTCTATCCTCTTCTACAATTACCTCCTCACATTCATGTGTACAAGACTTCTCACGTGCCTCACCCCTCCTCTGGAATGCCCTTCCACAACACATCCGCCACTCTCCCACCTTTGAAATCTTTAAACGCTCCCTCAAAACCCACCTTTTCCGACAAGCATATTCTCTAGCTTAGGCCATGCACCAGGGGCGTCTCTAGGCATTTTGTCACTCCAGGCGAGAAATCCAGTGGCGGCCCCCCCCCCCCCCCCGTTATTGCCCCCAGCCCCATACCCCCCCACTCCTGTGGTGAACCCCACCCCCAAAAATCATAATGCAGCAGTATTTTCACCAGAAAATACACTTATTGCAGCATGGGTTCACCAGAAAATAGTTGTAACGCAGCAGAGCGTTTCACCATAAAATATACTTATTGCGGCATGCACTCACACACAACACACAGTATACACACACAACACACAGTATACACACACACACTATACACACACGCACTCAGTACACACACGCTATACACACGCACACAGTACACACACATACACCGCACACAACATACACACTACACTATACACACACACACTATACACACGCACACACAGAGCACACTATACACAGCAGACATACACTATACTATTATACTAATCCCGGTTTTCACTACCTTATAGTGTGTCTGATCCCTTATGCAGAGAAATAATGAGGAGAGAAAAGCTGAAAGAGAGGGAAGAAGATATTTGCCTCACCAGGATTGCACTTTTATTTAGCTTTCCTGTATGACAAGAAGACACAGACACCCAGCACTAGGGAAAGGGGGAAACAAAGGTGAATGAAGAAGGCTGGTGCACACCAAGAGTGCTTCAGAGCGCTTTTCAAATTTACAGCAATTTGAAAAGCGCTGGGCTAATGTTACCCTATGAGGGTGTTCCCACAGCAGTGTTGTGATCGCAAACATGCTGCAGGTAGCATTTATTGGAGCGATTCTTTCAAAAATCGATTCAAAGTCGCATTCGCGAATTGCTAGCGATTGCGATTTTGTCGTGCACTAGCCCAGAGATAGGAGGAGTGGAGTGAGACTGAGAATAGCCTGAGATGGAGCAGAGAGCTTATCTGTATTGCAGTCCCACATTACACAGAGGCTAGTTGCTGGTAATAGGACTGCTGTCCCTGCCAGTCTCCCACACAAGTCAGAAAGCAGCCCTCCTGGAGTCTAGGGACTGTCAAAACTTTTCAACCTGTTTAACACCTTATCTGCACATGCAGTCATTTTAACAATGGGGAGAGACCAGACAGATTTTTTCCCATGGACCCTCCTCTGCATTATGCTGTGTATATTTACCAGCTTGCCTGCCCTCTAATTGCACTTTTATCAGCTAGCTAGCCTGTTTTACAATGCCTTACAACAACAAACCTGAATACAGCAGACACAGGACCAACCCTAAATCACTGAATGTAAGGCGGCCTGGGGAGCAGTCAATGCCTGGCTGCTACAGTCTCTACTTCCATGCAGTTACCAGTAGCAGAGAGAGGGACTGAATGAATCTCAGGAGCTGATGCTGTACTCAGATCCCTGACTAGGATGAGTGCCTTCTCTCACTGACTCATTCATTACTGTGGTTCTTTGAATCATTGAGCTGAAGGAAATGAATGAATCAGTCAGTAAATCAGTCATGAGTCAGGCGCTGCTGGTGCTGCTGCTGCTGTGTAACCTGATACCTGAGTGAGTTGAGAGGCATTTCTCCTCTCACTACTCAGTTCAGCAGCGCCCTTCCCTCCTCCTGTCGCCCTAGGCAAGAATTTATAGCTGCCTAATGGCTGAGACGCCTCTGCCATGCACCCACTAAATAGCCTAATTACGCACTGCCTGTACATATACTGTATACTTCCCCACCTCTTGTTTCCACCCCATTCCTTTAGATTGTAAGCTCGCAAGGTCAGGGCTCTCACCCTTTTGTGTCATGGAATGTTATTAATTTAATTGCTTGCACACTGTTAGACATTTATATATTTTAGTCATCATGTTAAATCAAATTGTAATCAGCAGTGCTGTATCTTGTATCAGTGTTCATATTTGATGAATATCATTGTCTGTATCATTATGTATCCCTTGTTTGTTTTCTTACATTGTACAGTGCCACGGAATATGTTGGCGCTTTATAAATAAATAATAATAATATAGAGTATAGCTATTTGAACACAGTCATTGCTGCCTTTTGTCTGCAGGTGGCAGTATGTAGTCAGTGACCAGGTGGAGTTTTGTTGAAGAATTTGCATTGCAGTTTGCAGCAGAACGCCCTGGACTGACTGAATGAACTGATTTTTGTAGAACCCGTGAATTTGGGAAATCTTCTCATTCTACCTGTAAGTAGCCTTGATTTTAATTTGTTTCTCATAACTTAGTATTTTATTTTTTGCACATACTTTTATTAGATTTGCAAATAAGATGAAATAGAAGTTTTTTCAATTAAGCCCCTTTTACACTTGCCTTGCAAGCATGCATTGCGTCACCCTGTTTTGCCGAAGGGTAACGTAACGCCAATGCAAGGCAATGGGGCCTAGCACACTTACCGCATCGCATTGCCCCACACTTTCCCGATCGGCCACCGACCCACGGCAAAGTCAACAGTGCGTTACCGTTGGACTTCTGAGGCGACACAGAGGCATGCATGTAAGTCAAGGGGTAACACAGACAATTGAAATATGCTGGCGGCGGCAGTGCGGCCGCATGCGCGGAACGACATGGTTACGATGGGAGAAGCCAGTCTAGCAGGGAGTACGTCACGGCGAGCGCGTGCAGGTGGGCGCTATTTTATACTTTTAAGGCAATGGCTGAGTGTTAACTCAGCACGTGGTAAGGCTTTGCACGTGCAAACTAGGGTGCTAAGTAGCTTGCACAGGCAAAGCTGTTATTGATCACGTGCTATCCGGTGTGCTCGAAACGTTGCACCAGTGCACACGAAACGTCGCACCGTCTGCGTGCAAAATAGCTGGTCAGGCTATGTTGTAAGCGTACGGTGCGACGTTTCGGGCACACCGTGCAGCGCAAAACTTTGCTCGCACAAATCGAGGCCTTTAGTGAATCGAAGCCAATATCTGCACCCCGTAGTGTAAAGGTGTGCAAGTACAGGCTAATAAAGTCATCAACCATGAAGAAAAAAGCAACCTGTATATACTCACTGCACACGTGGCGTGGTCCACGTGACCACTGATGATGCTGTCACATGGACCACGCTACGCGTGGAGCGTTCCTGTGCACACCCACCTCCTGGATCTATCGCTGCCTCAATTCCCTACACAATGGAGATGCTTACCGGTGTAGTATACATTTGCTGTAGCCTTAATTTGTATGCCTGTCACACCATGGGCTTGATTCACAAAGCTGTGATAACTCACGGTCGCGCTAGCGTTTTTGTGCATGGTATAACGCGCGTAACATTTAATTTGCGCACAAAATCGCATCTGTTTTCATGCGCAAATTAAACATTATGCATGTTATACCGTGCGCAAAAATGTTTGCGTGCGAAAACCGTTACGTGCGTTATAGCGCTAGCGTGACCGTGATAAGAGTTATCATGGCTTTGTGAATCAAGCCCCATGTGTCTATGCACTATTATTATTACTGATCTCACTGTAATCATATGTTCTTTGCTATATTATCACAACGCTTTGGCTTTATGTATCCCCTTTATGTGCACTGCACTTTTATGACCATCAGGCACTTGACACTTTACTTCAGACCCGGGTCTCCATCTTATGCTTGGGGCTCATTATTTGAACCTCAGGCTAAGTGAATGGGCAGCGCAGGTTATTAACTTATTTTTGGTGGTGACGCGTTTTTGAACTCTGTTTAACATTATCGTGTGTATAAACAATTTCTGTTTTTTAAATGATTTTATGTGCATTTTGCTGCGATTCAATAAAACTACTAATTGTATATTCTATATGGTGGTGCAGTAAGTATATACAGGTTGCTTTTTCTTCATGGCGGGTGGACGCTATGCATATGACCCTGTCGACTCACTCTGCTTCAGGGTGAAATGAATGTAGTATTTGGCGTTTTGGCGCATTGGGGCGGAGCATCGCACCACAACGCTATGGTCAGGTGAAAAAAACGTCCTCAAAGATTAAATGGAAACCACAGAAAGGGAGTACGTTTCTTACCACCTCTTCCACTAACTCAGCAAAGTACCACTCTATAAGGCCTGTGTAAGCTTAGTGCAGCAGCACACAAACTATACAGTCTAGGTATATATTGGTGAAATCTTTCAGGCTTTAGCATCCCTGAAGTAATAAACTGAGAACACTCCATGTAACAGGGTGACTTTGTTTACATACTGGTGGTCCATCCATTTCTTTCTCCTCATTAGAATAGTGGCAAAATCTCTCTGTTAAATTAGGGCTGCACGTGTTGCCCTTCGGATTTCGGCAAATCGTGCAGGAGCCCGACATGCAGGACAACAGAAAGTGCATAGACTGCAGTGTCTGATGTTCACACTGCATGCGTTCTGGACCAGTGCTGTGTGGGAACGCATGCTGCACGCATTTTTTACCAAAACTTGGGGCTGACCCATTCACTTGCAGTGAATGGGATCAGCCACGCAATGCATACAAACCCAGATGGCGTGCGTTTCTTACGCGTTCCGAACGCACGGCCATCCACGTTTGCTGATGTGAACGGTGGCCGGGGCCATAAGGACCACGGGCTTAACCTCCCTGGCGGTTTATTTATTTTGCCAGGGAGGCTGCAATGTGGTTTTTTTTTTATTAAAAAAAAAAATATTTCATGCAGCCAACTGAAAGTTGGCTGCATTAAAGCCCACTAGAGGGCGCTCCGGAAGCGTACTTTCGATCGCCTCCGGCAATCGAAAGTAACAAGATAGGCCGCAATGAGCGGCCTATCTTGTTTCGCTTTCCTCGTCGCCATGGCGACGAGCGGAGTGACGTCATGGACGTCAGTCGACGTCCTGACGTCAGAGCCGCCCGATCCAGCCCCTAGCGCCGGCCGGAACTGTTTGTTCCGGCTGCGCTGGGCTCGGGCGGCTGGGGGGACCCTCTTTCGCCGCTGCACGCGGCGGATCGCCGTGGAGCGGCGGCGATCGGGCAGCACACGCGGCTGGCAAAGTGCCGGCTGCGTGTGCTGCTTTTTTCAGAACGGAAATCGGCCCAGCAGGGCCTGAGCGGCGACCTCCGGCGGCATACCCCGAGCTCAGCTCGGGATTACCGCCAAGGAGGTTAAACCCCCCCCTAAAGTCCAGGACATTTTTTTAATAAATTAGGCCACTGCAGCTTTAAGGGCTTGCTGCAGGGCCACACAACTCAGCACACAAGTGATTTCCCCCCCCCCCTTTTATCCCCCCACCCCAACAGAGTTCTCTGTTGGTGGGCTATGATCCCTGCCAACAGGTTTATTTTATTTTTTTTTTGCAAATATTTATTCCTTTATTATTGAAATAAATTTAGCTTTTTTTTTTTTTTTTTTTTTTTTTTGCAACGCTCTCTCTCTCCCTTCCCCCACCAGCCAATCAGTGCGATTCGCTGTCTTGCCTCCCCAGGAGAGAGCCGAGTGACACGGCTGGCCCCAGTACAGCGCTGCCGTAGATCGCATCGCTGTACACAGTAAATAGACGGCGGTTTCTCCGTCTAACAGTCTCGAGACTGATGGCAGAGTGGAGCTCTGAACATTCAAGCAGAGAAGCACGCGCATCAGCGCATGCGATCTCCTGCAAAACACGCCCCCAGGACTTTACGACAATCGGTGTTAGGCGGTCCTGGGGCTGGCGCCACGGTTATGCCCATTGGTGTGACGTGGTCTCCTAGACTCTAGGACCTATAGATGCAGCACCAGCCTTCACTCGTCTCCATCCACAGGGGTTGATTCACTGGTAAGATTGCTGTGCACACACTGCACAGCATTTTACTGCTACTTTTGCCAGTAGAGTAGCATGCACTGCACAATGACCCATGATACTTGACTAACACGAGCGTTGCTACGGCAAAGCATGTTACGCTACTTGCGCTAAGCATGCTACCCTACTGGCGTAAGTACCGGGAGAAATGACATGTGTCATTTGCACAATTTTACAAACTTTTAGTGAATCAACTGCACGGTGTGATTTTGATTTCAAAGTCTATGTAAATAAGGCAAGTTCTCCACCACCAAGGAAACTACCGCCTACTGTGGAGCATAATCACTACTGTCTAATGACTACAAACATAAATGGTCATCCTATACAGGTCAATTAACAATTACAAATTATGCATTATGCAAATGCAAATAAAGTGTTTATAAATATATAAAAGCAATAGGAAGACAGCACTCCCAAAATATATCACTGCTAGCCAGTGCATTCACTCCAAACAGACACTCTAATAATAGAAAAAGCGTACAAAAAGTATGCATGAATGGCACCAAGGATGACCAATATAGTCCTTTGTAGGAAATTAAAAAGTTAAATAATGTCCTAACCCCGGATTAAATGGAATCTGACGTTAAAATAAACCTATGATATAATGAATTGTATGTGTAGTACAGCTAAGAATAAGAGTAAGAGTCTCATATTGTATCCGGTACAGGAAAGTTAAAAAACTTAATATCTATGTAGAAGAGCTTCTCTGAGCTCTTCGGCCCAAGTTGGGTTAGCTGCACTGCTGTTTTCAGAAGCACTTATACATCCAACAGTGAGCGACTGCTTCAGAAAAGGTTTTACTGCAGGGGAGGTCAAAGGGTCATTAGCTTTGCTTTTGTTTCATAGTTTAAAATACAGAGTGCGGTTTGTATTTGCAAATATGACAGAATGATGCAGTTATAACAAAAAAGCTATATAAACTGAAAATAAGCGGTCTTTCACTGGGGCACCAGTTTTATACTGAGGCACCACCTATATAACACCTATGTAACACAGGGGGATAAAAGAGGCACAGGAAGAAAAGAGGGGGACAAAAGAGAACAAATTAAGAATAAGAAGGGACCCACAAGCCCCTATATCATTTGTTAACTGGGGACTACCTGTATTTTGCTAGTATTTGGCTCCACCCACAACATGCCATGGTCATGCCCACTTTTTTCTGCATCACGCACTTTGCGCACAGACACAGGGGTGGGGTGGCTAGTGTGCGGGCACAGCAACCAGTGGGTGTGCCCAGGGAGGGGGGGCCCAGGTCTGATGTGTGAGGGGCCCCAAAATGTCTGATGGCATCCCTGAGTACCGGACACTGTAAATTGTACTGTAAGGAGGTATGATGAATGTTTTGCACTGATACAAGTGCTGATATAAAAGTAGATTTGTAACTGGCCTGTATGTCTCGGGAAACGTCCCGCTTTCAGCAGCGGGACGTCCCGGCCTCGGGACTCTGGCCACTCTCTCCGCATGAACTGGCAGCGGCGTCTATAGACGCCGTGCCAGTTCATTGCCTGCAGCCCCGCTCCAGCCTCCTCTTCCGGTGTCTGCTCCGACACCGGCAGGCGAGCAGGGCTACGGCAAGATGGCTGCCGAAGCCCTGTACTGGAGACCTATTTGTGTCACTAGTACAGGGCTTCGGGCGCCATCTTGCCGTAGCCCTGTCAGCGCGGGAGAGAAGAGCAGGAGGAGGAAGACGGTCCCGGGACGGAGCAGCGCGCCAGAGGCCGGACACTTCTGCCAGGTGAGTAAATGCTTTCTTTTCCAGGTGAAATGTTTGCCCGCATTGTTTCTTTTCCAGGTGAAATGTTTGCCCGCATTGTTTCTTTTCCAGGTGAAATGTTTGCCCGCATTGTTTCTTTTCCAGGTGAAATGTTTGCCCGCATTGTTTCTTTTCCAGGTGAAATGTTTGCCCGCATTGTTTCTTTTCCAGGTGAAATGTTTGCCCGCATTGTTTCTTTTCCAGGTGAAATGTTTGCCCGCATTGTTTCTTTTCCAGGTGAAATGTTTGCCCGCATTGTTTCTTTTCTGGTGAAATGTTTGCCCGCATTGTTTCTTTTCCAGGTGAAATGTTTGCCCGCATTGTTTCTTTTCTGGTGAAATGTTTGCCCGCATTGTTTCTTTTCCAGGTGAAATGTTTGCCCGCATTGTTTCTTTTCTGGCGAAATGTTTGCCCGCAGTGCGTTTCTTTTCTGGCGAAATGTTTGCCCGCATTGCGTTTCTTTTCTGGTGAAATGTTTGGCCGCAGTGCGTTTCTTTTCTGGTGAAATGTTTGCCCACAGTGCGTTTCTTTTCTGGTGAAATGTTTGGCCGCAGTGCGTTTCTTTTCTGGTGAAATGTTTGCCCGCAGTGCGTTTATTTTGTACTGACATGTTGCCCGCATTGCGTTTATTTTGTACTGACATGTTTGCCCGCATTGCATTTATTTTATACTGACATGTTGCCTATTGCGTTTATTTTCTGGTGTCCGGGGTAACTGTTACTGCATTTATTATTTAATGGTCATAGATGGCTATGTTTGCTGCTTTGTGGTTACGGTATACTATTAGCATCACACAGTTTCTGCACACCCATGATACAAAGTCTCGTTTGTCCACATCATGGCGTAAACACTGCTTTCTTATGCCTCGCTGTTACATCATTACGTTAGCTCCGCCCATACAATGTCATGGCCACGCCCATTTTTTCGGCGCGGCGCGCTGCGCGCGCCGCAGCCCCCCTCCCCCAGTCTTCACCGCTGCGTGCTCCTCACTCCTTCCCACTTTTCGCCGCGGCGCGCTGAGCGCGCCGCCCCCCCCCTCCCCACGCCCCCCCCCCCTCCGTCCCAGGTTGGACCCACAAAAATATGGTCACTCTACTGTATGGAATAACTGTGGATAGAAATGTACACTATTAGCCAGCACAGCCAGAACACACCAGCCTCTTCCCTGCATAGTCACATATTTTTGTGTGGTAGCCAGCTGGCTATGAAGTTGCACTGACAGCAGCCCACACAGCATAATTTTAAACTGCCTTTAAATACACTGAGGAGTCTCCGTCTTCCCTGAGGACACACCCACTACAGACTTGTTTACAACAAGTTACATGGAAGCTCATACTTCCTCACAGCATGTCATCTTGTAGGGAAACCCACTCCCCATAGATAGATAACACTCCCACGTCCCACCTTGGAGTGCTGAATCCCTGGCATGAATCCCAACCAGGGCACTATCTGCATGGAGTGTGTATGTTCTGTGTGTGGATTTGCTCTGGGCACTTCGGTTTCCTCCCACATCCCAAAAACATTCATATAAATGAATTAGCTTCCCCCCAAACTGGCTCTAGACTACAATAGATATATGAATATGGTAGGTATTAAACTGTAAGACCCTCCGAAGGACAGTTAGTGACAAGACTATATACAGTGCTGCCCATAATTATTCATACCCCTGCCAAATTTTGACTTAGTTACTTTTATTCAACCAGCAAGTATTTTTTCGATGGGAAATGACATAGGGGTCTCCTAAAAGATAATAAGACGATGTACAAGAGGGATTATTGTGGAAAAAAAACATTTCTCAGCAGGGGCGTAACTAAGAGCCCCCGGGCCCCCCTGCAGAATTTTTCGATGGGAAATGACATAGGGGTCTCCTAAAAGATAATAAGACGATGTACAAGAGGGATTATTGTGGAAAAAAAACATTTCTCAGCAGGGGCGTAACTAAGAGCCCCCGGGCCCCCCTGCAGAAATTCTGAGCGGGCCCTTCTCCCCCCGGGGCCCGCTCGTGGCCGTTTTGGGAGGATGGAGGGGTTGCAGCATGAGGGGAAAGCTATGGCCACACTCGGCGGGGAGGGGGTAAGGTCCCCCCCTCCCTCACCTCGGGCTTTCCCCTCTGCGCTCCCCTCCAACTTCAATAGCTACATAAGTGCAGCGGAGCGGCGGGCAGCGGCAGGCAAACATACCTTCCGTGCGTCCGGATGCTTCTCGCTCTAGTGACTGGACGCGACTTCCTGTTTTATACAGGAAGTCGCGTCAGTCACTAGAGCGAGAAGTGTCTGCGCTGGAACGCACGGAAGGTATGTTTGCCTGTCGCTGCCCGCCGTTCCGCTGCACTTATGTAGCTATTGAAGCTGGGGGGGGAGCGCAGAGGGGAAAGCCCCGAGGTGTGGCCATAGCTTTCCCCTCATGCTGCGACCCCTCCAGCCCCCCAAAACGGCCACGAGCGGGCCCCCTCGCGGGCGCATGGGCTGCATCCCCTATTGTTACGCCCATGTTTCTCAGCTTTTATTTACATTTGTGCAAAAAGTGTCCAGTCCAAAATTATTCAAACCCTTCACAATAATCAATAGAAAAGCCTTTATTGGCTATTACACCAATCAATTGCTTCCTATAATTGCAGACCAACTTTTTGCAGGTCTCCACAGGTATTTTTGCCATTTATCTTTACTATTATAGTCACCTGAATGGGAAACACATCTACCTGATTTTGGTTGCCCACAGGACTTATGTGTGAAAGATATAGGATATGAATCCATGGAAACCAATGAAGGACCAGCAAGTCAGAGACTGAGTTCAGGAACTAGGCCAGAGGTCAGATGACTGTCAATCCAGGGATTAGGCAAACTTAAAGGATACCCGAAGTGACATGTGACATGATGAGATAGACATGGGTATGTACAGTGCCTAGTGCACAAACTATGCTGTGTTCCTTTTTTTTCTTTCTCTGTCTGAAAGAGTTAAATATCAGGTATGTAAGTGGCTGACTCAGTCCTGACTCAGACAGGAAGTGACTACAGTGTGACCCTGACTGATAAGAAATTCCAACTATAAAACACTTTCCTAGCAGAAAATGGCTTCTGAGAGCAATAAAGAGATAAAAAGGGGAATTTCTTATCAGTGAGGGTCACACTGTAGTCACTTCCTGTCTGAGTCAGGACTGAGTCAGCCACTTACATACCTGATATTTATCTCTTTCAGGCAGAAAAAGAAAAAAGGAACACAGCATAGTTATTTGTGTGCTAGGCACTGTACATACACATGTCTATCTCATCATGTCACATGTCAGTTGGGGTATCCTTTAAGGTCAGGAACAAGCCAGGGGTCCATACACTGATGAATGAACAGCCATACACATAACCAGGGATCAGACAGGGACGTAGTTGCTATAGCAAAAGTCAAGACAAGCGGCAAATCAAAACGTAAGTAAAGGGTCATAAAAAGAAGCAGTACAGCACTAGAAAACTATCCGCTATCACGGACAGTGAAGCAATGATTTGGGCAGACTTTTATTAGAGAAGAAATATTGAAAGGATAATCCTGCACTCATACCAGTGTAGCCACTATCATGCGTCAATAGAGGAGCGGGAGGAGCTAACACCAGCAGACTTCATCTTCCTGTTTCTAAGTTTGACTTTCAAGGAAACTCAAACTTTTTTCCAGGCTATTACAGAGTAGAGATGGCCCAAACGGTTCACATGCGAGGTGAACGTTCGTGATCTAATGGAAACTTTAAGCGAGTATGACCCGCCGCCTATACTACATCATTGGGCTGAACTTTCACCCTCTACATCACAGTCAGCAGACACATGGCAGCCAATTAGGCTGCACTCCCTCCTGGATCCCCCGCCCCCTTATATAAGGCAGCAGCGTCGGCCATCTTCTTACTCTGTGTGCTGCAGTATTAGTTAGAGAAGGGAACGACATTGGAGAGATAGGGAAAGCGATAGTTAGGAGGTCTGTTAGCTTGCTCCTTGCTAATATTTGTTGATGAAAAGCACCCGAAACAGCTCTTTTGAGAGATAATGTTCTTGGTTTTTTTTGTGTGGCCCACTGACACTGAATATACAGCCCTGTCTGTCACAGCTGGCTCTTGCTAATTGCTATACTGCATACCTTTTCAGTGCACCTGTGCGACCGCACACTGTTTTATATACTAAGCCGTGCATACCTTTCACTGCATCTGTGTGACCGCACACTGTTTTATATACCAGTCCTTGCCTACTTTTTCACTGCACCTGTGCGACAGCACGCTGTTTTATATACCAGTCCGTGCATACCTTTCACTGCATCTGTGTGATCACACGCTGTTTTATATACCAGCAGTCAGTGCATCCATTTTCACTGCACCTGTGTAACTGCACATTGTTATACCAACAGTCAGTGCATACCTTTTACTTGAATGGATGGCAGACTTGCCCTCTATAACAGATTCTTATTAAAGGATTTCAAGTGTATTCGTCTCACCATTATAGAGCAGGGCCTCCAAAGAGTCCTCCTGTAATGTTATTTTTCGTCACTACCTCCCTGAGTCGGGACTTGCGTGCCGTGCCTGCTGCCTTCCTTGGATGTGTGGTGGTAGTCGTTCCTGCTCCTCTGCCCACAGCAGCAGCCAGGTGTCCGTGAAGGAAATCTTTGAGCGGAAGAAGCCAATTTCTGCCAGTCACCCCCTTGCCCGGCGTCTGACAGCTGGCTTGGCAGAACTGTTAGCTCGCCAGCTGTTACCATACCAGCTGTTGGACTCTGAGGCCTTCCGAAAATTTGTGGCGATTTCGACACCGCAGTGGAAGATACCAGGCCGCAATTATTTTTCTAAAAAGGCGTTACCCAAACTGTACCGTGATGTTGAAAAGCAAGTGGTATCATCTCTGGCACAAAGTGTTGGGTCAAGGGTCACTGGTGCAACATTTCAGGGGCACCATATGCAACATTTTTGTTGCACCGCATGCGACGTTTCTCGCACACCAGTGCGACATTTTTGGCGCACCGAGTTAACGCGCGAAGTGCAACATTTTATGCGCGCTAAGTCCTTAAAGAGAACCTGTACTGAGTAAAAATATTTAAAATAAACACATGAGGTAACTTCAAATGAACATTACAGAGTTACCTTGCCATCAGTTCCTCTCAGAAGCTCACCATTTTCTTCTGACAATAATCCCATCTAGTTCTGACAATATTTTGTCAGATCTGAAATATATCAGTTGCTGTCAGTAAAATATCAGTTGCTGTCAGTTATAGCTGAGAGGAAAACGGATGTACCAGGTAATGTCCATGTTTCCCTATGGCTCAAGTGGGCGATGTTACAGTTTAACTGTGTGCTGACCAGAAAGCTGTTATGGGTAATGGCTATTTTTAAAATGGAGGACGGAAAATTCCCTTGATCATAGTGAACAAATAGGACGTGGGACAGGAGAAAGACACTGAGGAATAGACTACATGGAAGGTAAGTATGACTTGTGTATACTTATTTTGACTTTTATTTTCAGTACAGGTTTTCTTTAACGCTGTAGTTTGGACGTCTTAACCTTTAAGACGTCCAAACTCACTTACTGATGGTTAGTCACTCAAGCCCAAGATGTTTTAAAGCACTTTATGCCTCCAATTTAGGAATGCAATGTGATTTCGGCCTTTCAGGGATTATAATCCTGCTGTGCGTCAAATCCATCATTTTCCCCGGGACTTTGTCGTGTATCCCACTCCGCCATGCCCGCCCTCCAGGTGTTAGACCCCTTTTCCATCACTTTTGTGGCCAGAATTAGTGTTTGTAGTTTTGAAAGTTCGTCTGCCCATTGAAATCTATTGTGGTTCGCAAACTTTTGCGGGAGTTCGTGTTCAAGGTTTGCGAACCTAAAATCGGAGGTTCAAGCCATCTCTATTACAGAAGGAGCGGAATGGAGGTTACTAAGCTCACAGAGGTATGTGCCTTTCTTATACACATACCTCTGTGCTTAATTTGTAAAGTTTGATACATGTAAGGTTTTCTTTAACCCCTTAGCAGCTTCAATAGAGTTCTCTTGTTTGAGATAAATGAACTGCTTTTGAGCTCAGTCGCCAAAACTCATTGTGCTGTAAATTCTTGGAATGCTTTGATCTCTCTATACTAGTGTCCTCTCTGAAAGGGGTCGATTCACAAAGGAATCAATTCCTACTAGACACAGAACTTTGATTTTCAATAGATTTCAGAAGGAAATCTATTGCAAATCTATTAAACCATAGCGTTGTATTGTCTGAGGCAGTTCAACCCTGTGGGTCAGCGATCTACCACCGCTCCTGCTCTGACACGGATCGGCCTACATTTTCCATCTTGTCCAAACTATCATTTTATTCAATTCTTGGTTAAAATGTGATCTGATATTTTAAGGAATAGTTACCTCCAAAAATTTTAGTAAAAAAAAAAAATACAATTAAAAAATAAATAAATAGTTACCTTAGGGACTGAACTTTTTTAATATGTATGTCAAGAGGGTATATTACTGTTACTTTATAAATTATGGGCTTAAAATTAGGGATGGATGCAAAATTGAAAAAAAAATGCACCTTTATTTCCAAATAAAATATTGGCGCCATACATTGTACTAGGGAAAAGTGTTAAATGTTGCAATGACCGGGACAAATGGGCAAATAAAATGTGTGGGTTTTAATTACGGGAGCATGTATTATTTTAAAGGGAATCTTAACAGAGAGAGATGGATGTTTCTTTTTAAACAATACCAGTTGCTTGGCAGCCCTGCTGATGTCTTTGGCTGTAGTAGTGTCTGAATCACACACCTGAAACAAGAATGCAGCTAATCCAGTCTGACTTCAGTCAGAACACCTGATCTGCATGCTTTTTGAGGGGTTGTGGCTAAAAGTTTTAGAGACACAGAATCAGCAGGAGAGTCAGGAAACTGGTAATATTTTAAAAGGAAAAATCCATATCCTTCTCAGTTTAGGTTCCCTTTAAAACTATAATGGCCGAAAACTGAGAAATAATGATCCTTTTTTCCATTTTTTTCTTTTTCCTGTTAAAATGCAGTTGTGATAAAATAATTTTAAGCAAAAAGTACCCCCAAAAGAAAGCCTAATTGGTGGCGAAAAAAACCCTATAGATTGTTTAGTTGTGATAAGTAGTAATAAAGTTATAGGCGAATGAATGGAAGCAGCGCTGACAGGTG
Source organism: Hyperolius riggenbachi (assembly GCF_040937935.1). Taxonomy (NCBI): domain Eukaryota; kingdom Metazoa; phylum Chordata; class Amphibia; order Anura; family Hyperoliidae; genus Hyperolius; species Hyperolius riggenbachi. Next base: position 562,514,317 of record NC_090646.1, read on the forward strand.
AAAGTTGCTCTGTTTTTTTAAGGGGAAAAACCCTTTATTTGTACCCCCTTAGTGCCTCCCCTCTGTCTCCAAGCAGCAGCGCTAGACTCAACTTCCAGCCTAAGTCCAGCGCTGTCTGTCTAGCCATTCCGCCTCCGGCTCCCTCTAGTACACAGCATAAGAGCCGGAAGGTGGCAGAGAGAGGAGGACGGACAGCGTTGGGCTCGGTTCGAGGCGAGTCCAGCACTGCAGCTGCTATGGGAAACACGCATTAGCACTCGAGGGAATGTGGAAATTACGTTATCACGACGGGATTGGGCCGTTTTTATGTCGGGTGTTCGTAAGTCGGGGACTACCTGCATGTTGGAATATAGCAATACTTAAAAGAACGCTATCAAACCAAGTGCTTTAAAATTACAATGTACAAATAATGTCTAAGTAGCAGTGTAAACATTTTCCTACTGTTCATGTTAAATAGAGGCAAAAGCTTTAATTTATTGAGTGTAGGATTTAGCTTTACTTGGAACAAATCAATTGAAGAAGGGGTGTCTGCTTCAATGCACAGCCAGTGTTGCATATCAGACTACAGAGTATTTTTCTCTGAAAGCAAAAAAAAGTATGAAAAGCTGTGGTGTCACAAACAATTACAAATGTTTATAGCAAGTTACATTTCCTCTGCTCTCTTCACACACTTCAGTCAGAAAGACAAAGCAGCTGCAGCTGCTGAGAGCTTTCTCTCACACACAGGGTTAACAGATGAAGTGTGAGGGGAATTCCCCCTCCCCTCATGGTTCATTCTACAATCAGTTTTGGCATCAGTAAAGTGTAAAAGTATTTTGATAACAGTAAACAAAGAGGTTGCAAGTGAAATGTATACATCAGTACTTAGCAGCACTTCCCAAACATTTACCATCTCAATTTATAAAAATATGTTAATCGATAGTGTTCCTTTAAATAATATCTTAAAATACGTATAAAACACATTCACCAACTATATTTCTGCTTTATTGATTGCGGGATCCTGAATCATTTTACAATCTCCAGGGCAGTCTAATGTATTCCGGAGTATATGGCAATTGAAGTAGAGCTCCAGGTTAATGTAAAACCCACCCTGTAAAGACAACAGTAGACATACGTAGTAGATATTAATAATGTTAATGTCCACATATCATTCTGAGCCCAGAAGCTGGCACTGCTGAATGCATTAGGTGTTATTACTATGAAATGATGCATGACGTGCTGGTGTAGGTAATTCATGCACTGATACATTTCATAATGTAACAGAACAGAATGCACAAGAAAGGCAATTGCTTTTCAAGTACATCGTCCATCTTAAATTACAATCCATGATTTTACCCAAATGGAATTTATTCCATTCTCAATGCCTTCTATAGAGAGCAGTCACAATCAGTTAATAGTCAAAACAAGAAATGTATTTAACCAGCTGACAACCTGTCCCATGGTGAACTGGATCTGTATATTATTTTGGATAAAAAATGATGCAGCACATAGTCATTCTGGTAATATGTATGGATAGACTGGTGTAAAGCAATAATTAATAGCATTTTTCCAAAGATGGAACTCACAAGTGATTAGCTATATTGTTATTTAAAGTGTAACTGTCAGGCATAAAATCAAAAATCAGTTCTTTATTTTTATGTGGTAAATAAGTAATAAGGATGCTAACCAGGCAATCCAAAATTTAAAATCACTATTACTTTTCTTGTTGATAAATGGTCATTCCCCAGTTTAACTGACTCTTATTTGGTACACACACAATTTGGTACACAAAAAGGAAGTTGCAGGGCATGCTGGGTTATCCTTTTTTGCTTCTCCACTTCCCCTCAGACTTAAAGGGACTCCCAGCAGTGCAGAAACTATGGAAAGATGCATATCATTTTGAAGCTCTCTTTCTCCTCTTTCCAATGATATGTAAACCGCCGCCCTACGCATTTTAATTTTCGCTATTTTTTCACGATCGAAATCGCGACCACTGCAATTTCGATTGCGAAAATAGCAAAAACTAAAAGGCGTAGGGCAGCGGTTTATATATCGTTGAAAAGAGGAGAACGAGAGCTTCAAAATGATATGCATCTTTCCATAGTTTCTGCCCTTTTTGGAGTCCAGCATTGTGTTACACAGGATGACACTTTCCCCAGTGTAGGCAGCTCCATTCAGCACAATGCAATGAAATACAAGGAACCCAGGGGGATATAATTACAAACATCATGCTGGTAGGTGTGACAATATAATTAATTAGTTGTGGGTATGCTTAAAGGCATACCCACAAGCAATGCTCGGAGTCCTTTTAAAGGGCAACTGAAATGAGAGGGGCATGGAGGCTGCCATATTTATTTCCTTTTAAAGTGGATCCGAAATGAACTTTTACACATTGCATAATTGTGTTCCTTACATATAGTTTATAGGGCATTCCTCAAGCCAAATACTTTTTTCTTTTTGTTTTAATACTCTAATTCCCTATAAACTAAACAAGCCTCACCCACAGCTTCTCTAAAACTCCAAGGCACTCATGTAGCAAGGGCTTATGGGAGCTCTGTCTGGGCAGGAGGAGGCGGCTACTAGCCAGTGATTTCAGAAGCAGAGGGGAGGAGGGAGGAGGAGGAGGAGGAGGAGGGAGTGAGCTGAGGGCTGGAGATGCAGTTGCAGATTACCTGTGTAATGATGACAAACAGAACATGGCAGCTCTCGTATTACAGGAATAATTACTCATATTCTATTGAAGCTGTTTGCAGCTAGATATGCTGTGTAGACAATCTCAACTTTAGATAAGATATATAGACAAGTTACTTGTTATAGTTAGTTTTTCATCTCGGATCCGCTTTAAGCAATACCAGTTGCCTGGCTATCCTTCCGATCCTCTGTCTCTAATACTTTTAGCCATAGCCCCTAAACAAGCATGCAGCAGTTTCTGACATTATTGTCAGATCTAATAGATTACCTGCATGCTTGTTTCAGGTGTGTTATTCAGACACTTCTGCAGTCAAATAGATCAGCAGGGCTGCCTGGTAACTGGTATTGTTTAAAAGAAAATAAATATGGCAGCCTCCATATACCTCACACTTCAGTTGTCCTTTAAATAATGCAGCCTAATTGGCTGAAGCCTCTTTCCCTCCTGTCTGTCCCTCCCACACCTCTGTTCCTCTCTGATTGGCCAATATTTATCATGCTGAGACAATGCACTTTCTATAGTGAGGAGGGGGAGGGGGGGGGGGCAAATCAGGCAGAGGAGAGTAAGGGAGGAAATGATATCAGGATTGGCTTGAAAATAGCCACAGTTAAAATGGGAAATGCTATGAAGCATTTTCTCTTTTTTTTACTGTAGAAAAATCACTAAAATCAAAATGTGGACAGTGCAATACATATGTTATGTAAGTAGAGCAAGTATTTATCTACTTATATATGTGAGGTTTTTTTTCTGAGATAGTATGGCTGACAGCTCCTCTTTGAGGCAGTTTAAAATAATTCAACAAAAGTGGTTCTTTATCTTTCTGAAAAACATGATAGCCCTATGTCCCATGTCCAATATAGCAACAGGAGTGTGACGTTATGAAGCAGGCGAGCGGCGAGAACAAAGCTGTTGGACATCGCTCGTCGGTGGCTGCTCTGCACACACCACATCATTGTCAGAGATGGTGGTTGTTATCGGCTGTATTAGACGTGTGTGCGGACATTTACTGACTGTGATGCTGATTGGGGAGAAGTGATGTTGCCCCACACAGCACTCATAAGGTACACAGAATAATCCACACAGCCATACTCACCGCAACGATCCAGGAAGATGGATCCAGCGATGGCTCCCTCACGACGAGCGGCCAGCGATTCATCTTCCTGTCGGCGGGTCACGTTACGTTACATGACGGCGCAAACGAGATTTCCAGCGATCGCTGTGCTTTGCTCTGTGTCATTGGGGTTCTTAAAGATCCGATCCGCCATGACTTTTATTGCCGCGCGGCACTAAGCGATAATCGCGTATTCATGCGCTTGTACCTGCTTCGCGATTTCGTGTAAACGATCGCTCGCCGCTCAAAAAAACAGTCGACGTGAAAATCGTCTGGAGAATCGCCACGTGGGTACACAGCTTAAGGGTGTTTTCATTGTGTCTGGCCCTCATTAATGCAGGGTATGAATCTGAATATGGAAATTCCTGCAAAAGCCTACTGAAGACTGATTCTCTCTGAAGACGTATTTCCTCTTAAAATCTCAATATAAATTTTTGGACTGTAGGAAAGCTGATGATGTGTGATGATGTGTAAAACTCCCCCTTGTGTACGAGTTTGGGTGGATGACTGAGTTTACTGAAGATAGTTTAAGAAACATGAAGCTCTGTAGTCCCAGAGGAAAATACCACAAAGCCGAAGCCAAGGCTGGGGAGGGCTGCACAGTCAGAAGTGGTCAGGAATGAAGCCAGAAATAAACAATATGAGATAAAGGAAAAACTGGATCAACTCTGAGCCGATGAGCCATGTTCCTGTGTGCAGGAAAAAGGAGTTTCCCGGTAAGTGCTGTGAAGGTAAACATAATGAGAGAGTAGGAACAGGATGCGCCGTCTATTATTTTCAGAGATATGCCTATTAGAACAAAAGGGCTATCCTTTAAATAACACACACACTCTACAACAATCATGTAGCCAGTGGAGTCAGAACACCTCATCTGTAACCAAGCAAGCATTACCTAGGTAACGCGGGTTGCACTAATTGAACAACACAGGTTACATAAGTGGTGTAAATACCAGTAAAATTACTGTGTGCTGACTGCTCGTGTCAATTTTAACGGGGCTTTCATGAATATGCCCCTATATAGAATGTCCTACATCCTACGTCAATATACAGCTCCTAGGCTCCACCCTACACACCATTGATTGTGACTTATTAAATGCTCTTTTTTCCCCTTCCAAGTATAACTGTAATAGCTTAGGCTCAGTTCACACCAGAGCCTAAAAAGGTCAGATTCACAGAGCACAATAGTTGATGGATGAGTTGACGGATCCTATTTTAAACAAGGAGTTTGTGCTGTGGACAGTGATGCTGCATCTGCTGGCACTGTGCGTGGCACAAATCCATTGTAGTGTGTACAAAGATTTAAGTTGGGTTCACACTTTACCGGATGCACGAGGGTGCGTTCATAGCGTATCTGTGTGCCTTGCTCACATACACACTGTTGTGCATTGGGTCCACTGCAGGGGACAAGCGCTGGTAATTCAGAGCCCCAACAGAAGCATGAACCATTGGATTGCAACAGACCAATGGAAGTCATCCTTCCTTTGAGAGAAGTTTCCCACTGGCCTGTTGCTATACTATGGGAAGCCCCATGTTTCTGCTGGGGCTCTGATCTGTATGCCAGCGCTTTCCTCCTGCAGTGGACCTGAGAGGCAATGGCATCAGCAGCAGTAGACCAGAGGTGACAGAAGACAGATGAGGAAAAACGTGCAGAAACGTAAACGATGACCAGCCAAGTGACCAGCCAGAATACACTACAGAGTGCTTGTTTGGTGGTCAGAGAAGTGGAGAGTGTGTTTAAAGAGACTCTGTTACAACATTTTTCAGCCTCATTTCTTCTATCCTATAAGTTCCTATACCTGTTCTAATGTGGTCTGTCTTACTGCAGCCTTTCCTAGTTGCACAGTGGCTGTATTATCTCTGTTATGTAATCTAATCTTCTTTCCTTTGCCGGCTTTGTCGGCTCAGGCAGGAATGTTAGTAGCCATGGCTTTTGTTTGTAAACACTGCCTAAAACTGGCAATTACAATCCAGGATTGAAGCAGGGAGTGGCAGAAACAGCACAGAGGGGCCCAGGAGAACATAGTGAATAGAATGGTATGCTTTTTATTGTAAGAATTTTAGGAGTACAGATTCTCTTTAACAAGAGGTATGGCGGCAGCTTTAGTGCACATTATATGAAGGTTTCCTTCGATGTTACCCAGGACTTATACATTATGGTATATTCATATTTCATCCAATTTAATAAAAATACAGGCTTATACCATGGAATTTGTGATTGGCTTCTTCCAAGGTACAATGGAACATGCCTATAGCTCCATGAAGATTGACTGTAGAATCCACCTGCACCTGATCGTCTTATGCATATTTTTGAAGTCCTTTTTGAACTTCTTATAATGCGGGTGGTCAATAAATGGTGACACACGGGGCAAATTGCTTTTTGGTACCTGTATGCATATATAGTTGTATATATTTTTAATTCTGATGTTCAATGAAATGCTTAATGTATTTCTAGTGACTGTGAGAGATACTCAGAATAGGCCTACATCCTTAACCTCCTAAGCGTTACGCCGCTCAGGAGGTTTTGTTAGTTTGTGTCCCCAGGATTCATTAATTTGCTCACATGGCTGCAAAACCTTTAGCTAGCACTAGGCTAGCTAGTACAGCTGTCCAGCACCCCCCGATCCAGCCAGTTTATACATTACCCAGCCTGGCTCCAGCAATCGGCGCAGCCTCCCCGGACAGCTCCGGTCTTCACTATGGGGGAGGATCGCACATGACGTCATGATGTCGCCGATGTCATGATGTCATGCGCAAATCCGACCCTCTCCATAGAGAGATTGGAGCAGTGCGGGGAGGCTGCGCGATCGCTGGATCCAGGCTGGGCAATGTATAAACGGGGGGATCGCAGGCGATGGGGGGGTGCAGGTTACTTGTACTAGCTAGCCTAGTGCTAGCTAAAGGTTTTGCAGCCATGTGAGGAAATTAATTAATCCTGGGGGACTCCTGAGGACAGAGAGCAGTATGCCCAACACAGGGTGTGGCATACCGCTAAGGAGGTTAAAACGGAACTGAAATAAAAACAAAGTGTTTCACTTACCTGGGGGCATCTGCCAGCCCCTTGCAGTCTTCCTGTCCCACGCTGGTCCGCCACGATCCTCCATTCTCCCGCCACCAGCTACTTTCATTATCACCGCACCGTCTATTTGTATGTCGACGGCAACTGCGCCTACACTCCACGGGCAACGCATAGCTTACTTCGCATTCCCGCCCACAATAGCGTCCTGCGCTATTCGCGCAGAACACTATTGCAGCCATAAACACGAAGAAAGCTACATGGGACGCGAAGGCGCAGTTGTGGCGTCGGCGATACCGAAAGTAGCTGGCGGCTGGAGAACGGAGGATCGTGGAGGACCAGTGTGACAGGAAGGCTGCAAGGGGCTGTTAGAAGCCCTAGGTAAGTGAAACACTGTTTTTATTTAAGTTCTGCTTTAGAGGTATACTGAAGTAAGGAAACTCACTCCAGGTAAAATACATACTTAAGTAGAGGGAAGGCTCTGGATACCATACAGCTTTCTCAGTCCTTGCTCCGTCCCGTCGTTCCTGCGCCATCCCTGTATTCAACCTGCTGGGTCGAATAGCTCTTTAGCATTCTTCGTGCAGCCTTTGGAAGTACTCGCATCCCCAAGTAGTTCCAAGACAAATGCATCCGCAGGGCCGGATTTACCATAAGGCACACTAGGCACGTGCCTACAGGCGCCTGATTAAGTAAAAGGCAGGTATTTAATTGTCCTTTTAAAGTTTAAAAAGCTTTGAAGTGCGATCCTCCATGACCGCGCTACTCGTCCCGCCCACTTTTATCAGGATCCGGCAGCCGCCTCGCTCTCCACACATACAGTGATGTGTGGCTTGTGTGCAGGACAGCAGCTCTTGCACGCTCAATCCGCTCCCTCAGTCTCCGCCCACCGCTGCCTGTATTCATGCGTGCACACAGCGCTGCAACAAGCCTAGAGCAGCAGCTGCGTGCATAGACAATCTCTGCTGCCGAAATCACGTGGGCGGGGAAGGCATTGCTTACCTGCCAGTGAAATAAGCCTGCCTGTGCCCAGAACCCTGAAGGAGAGGGAGAGAGACGAATCCGGTGAAGGTAGGCAAAAAGCTCCGCCCCTCTCCCTCGTCCTGTTCAAATCAGCAGCCACCAGCCAGCATCTGTCCTCTCCGTCCTCTCCCTCTTCATCCATCCATCACCTGCGACTGTGAGGGAGAAGGGCAGGGGCGTAGCAATAGGGGGTGCAGAGGTAGCGACCGCATCGGGGCCCTTGGGCCAGAGGGGCCCCGAAGGGCTCTCCCTCATCTACATTATTACCTCTCTATTGGTCCTGTGCTCATAATAATCATTTCTATAGATGCTGTGAATAGTAGTAATCATTAAGAAACTGTTTCCCAGCCTCTTCTTGCACCTCTGACACTGTAGTTGCCATTGGCAGGTTTTGTCATGCCGTATCAATTGTTATGTATGGGTGCTTGGGGGGCCCCATGTAAAACTTGCATCGGGGCCCACAGCTCCTTAGCTACGCCACTGGAGAAGGGGTCAAGCCGGGGGCACACACAGTTTCGGGGTCCGGGAGGTTGCTGACAGCGCTGGGAGTGCAGACAAAAAGTGTTACTCTGCTGTGGACGGTACATTCACTTCTTGCACTTCACATTCACTTCTTGCAATGAAAGTTAGCTAGCTGTTTGGGGGAGGGGGAGTGAGGGTTTTGTTTTATGTGTGTGCATGTGGGGATAAGGAGAGTGTGTCTGATCTGTGTGATCAGTGTCGGTGTGTGTGTGTGAGATCGGTGTCTGTGTGTGTGAGATCGGTGTCTGTGATCTGTGTGTCTGTGATCGGTATGTGTGTGTGATCTGTGCATGTGATTGGTCTGTGTGTGTGTTTGTGATGCGTGTGATCGGTGTGTGCGTGTGATCGGTGTGTGTGATCGATCTGTGAGTGTCTGTGTGCGTGTGCGATCTGTGCATGTGATCAGTGTGCGTGTGTGTGTTTATGATGCGTGTGATGGTGTGTGTTCGATCTGTGAGTGTGTGTGTCTGTGATGTGTGTGTGATCGGTATGTGTGCGTGTGATTGGTGTGCGTGTGATATCTGTATGTGTCTGTGATGCGTGTTATTAGTGTGTGTGTGTGATCAGTGTGAGATCTGTGCGTGTGATATCTTTGAACTGTGCGTGTCTGTGATCTGTGTATCTGTGTTGCGTGTGATCTGTGCGTGTGTGTGTGTGATCTGTGTGTGAGATCTGTGCGTGTGATATCTTTGAACTGTGCGTGTCTGTGATCTGTGTGTGTCTGTGTTGCGTGTGATCTGTGCGTGTGTGTGAGATCTGTGCGTGTGATATCTTTGAACTGTGTGTGTCTGTGATCTGTGTGTGTCTGTGTGTCTGCGTGTGATCTGTGTGTCCGTGTGAGAGATCTGTGGGTGCGACCTTTGTGTATGTTTTTGTTATCTCTGTGTGTGCGTGGTGTAAGTAATAAAAGGGTGCCTGAAAATGTAGGCGCCCAGGAAGGCCAATAGAATATTGGTAAATTTACCAATATATACTTCTAAAATGTAAAGGACTGTAAATAATATTGGTTAAATACCGTTCTTTTACTATAGCTCAACCTAACCCTACTCAGAACACAACCCTCCCCCAGAGGCTAAACCCACCACTCTCCCTCCCCCCCCCCCCCATAAACAATCTACATTGGTGTTCCCCAACACTGTCCTCAGGGCCCACCAACAGTGCATGTTTTGCAGGAAACCGCAAACATGCACAGGTGAGGTAATTAGTGTCTCTGCAGAGCTGATTAACTACCTCTGTGGATTTCCACAAAACATGCACTGTTGGTGGGCCTTGAGGATAGGGTTGGGGAACATTCTACACGATGCTAACCATAACAGTCTTCCCTCACACAAACAACCTACCAAATGCTTAACCATGACAGCCACCAAACAACCCCCCCCCCCCTCCCGTGCTATTCATTTGGCTCCACGGGTGCCTAAATTTCCTGATCATACCGCCATTTCAATGGGCACCTATGCATTACCTTGCATAGTTTTCTTTCATAGCAAAAAGGGGGTGTCTTGGGGGTGTGGCCTGTGTTGAGAGGCGGAGCTTAGGGCGCAAGAACTTCTGTGCCTATAGGCTCCTATGCTCTAAATCCGGCCCTGTGCATCCGTAATGTGCATTCACATTACAAATGTGCTGCTCTTTGGCAATCTTTGGGCAGCCTTTGGAAGTACTCGTATCCCCAAGAAGTTCAAAGACAAATGCATCCGTAATGTGCATTCACATTACAAATGCGCTGCTCTTTGGACCTACTATGAGACAGAAGTAGTTCCGAAGGCTGCCCGAGGAGTGCCGAAAACCGAGCAGGACAAGTCACGTCAACAGGGGACAGTGCAGGAATGACGGGACAGTGCAGGAATGACAGGACGGAGCTAGGACCTGGAAGGCTCTATTGTATCCAGAGCTTTCCCTGTACCTAGGTATGTATTAACCACTTAAGCCCACAGGGTTGAATTTTTTTTGCATCTGAGCAACTTTCACCTCCCATTCATTTGCCAATAACTTTATCACTACTCATCACAATGAATGGATCTATATCTTGTTTTTTCCGCCACCAATTAGGCTTTCTGTGGGTGATACATTTTGCTGAAAATGAATTTATTCTAAATCCATTTTATCAGGAATATTATGAAAGAAATGGAAAAAAATCATTATTTCTCAGCTTTTAGCCATTATAGTTTAAAATTCATACATGCTACCATAATTAATACCCATGTACTTTTTTTGCCAATTTGTCCTGCCTATTACACCATTTAAATTATGTCTCTATCACAATGTATGGCGCCGATATTTTATTTGGAAGTAAAGGTGCAATTTTTCAATTTGCGTCCATCACTATTTACAAGCCCATAATTTTTTTTAAAAATAGAATATACTCCTTTGACATGCATATTTATAAAGTTCAGACCCTTAGGTAACTATTTATCGCCGAGGGCACGTCCTGCCTGCCACGGGCTGAAGGAAACCCCAGGTAAGTGGATTAGTATTTTTTTATGCATGAACCCTCCCTAAGAGCTATCTATCTAATCTAAAATTGGCACAATTTAGAATGCAGTCCTGTATGGACAGTATTTATAGGCATGTTATTAATAGTAACAATAAAATGAAGGCTTAGTGGTTTTACTTCTGTAAATATAAATAAATGCTGTACGTAATGCAGAAGAAGAGCTCTTTTTGCGGGAATAAAAGGAAATTGTAATTCTCCTGTGTATCTGATGCTCTGTGAGCTCAAACGTCATAGACGCATATGATTCACCATCCACTTCCCAGCCGTGACAGTGACATGAAGAGACGACGCAGTTCCTTCTTCAGCAGTCAGCTGTGACCCTGTGCACTGGCTGATTCATAGATGTTATAACAGTCTCAGACAATAGCAATCAGGCAAGAGTGATATCGTCCTGTAGGGCTGATGCTGCTGCCTCTTTAATTATCTTATTACAACTAGAATAAAGGTGGGTACACACGTCAGATAAAAGTCTTTGGAAAATGAAAGATCACAGACCAATTTTACCCCCTTTCATGTAGTATGAGAGCCATACTCTACACAGTCTATTCTATGGAGCTGAACTCCCCATCAGATAAAAATCTTTGCAAGATGCTGCACACACAGATGCTGTAAACATGCAACAGATCAATATCTGCAAAAGATCAATCCATGCAAAAGATCCATTCCTGCAAAATGCATTCATAGTCTATGACATCTGCAGATCCAATACACACCTTGTTTAATGGACATTCATCTGCAGATCAGACAATTATCTGCCGATCTGAAGATCCAACCTGGTGGATCTGATCTACAGATAATTGTCCGTTAAACAAGGTGTGTATGAGATCTGCAGATATCATAGACTATGAATGCGTTTTGCAGGAACTGATCTTTTGCAGGAACTGATCTTTTGCAGATACTGATCTGTTGCATGTGTACAGCATCTTTGTGTTCAGCATCTTGCAAAGATTTCTGTCTGATGGGGAGTTCAGCTCCATAGAAAAGACTGTGTAGGTATGGCTCTCATACTACATGAAAGGGGGTAAAATTGGTCTGTGATCTTTCATTTTCCAAAGACTTTTATCTGACGTGTGTACCCACCCTAAGGGTGTTTTGTCACATTCTCGACAGCTACAAATAAAAACCAAAAAACAACATATTGAGCATTTGTGAAAAAAACGAGAGCTCTAAAGTTGACCATAAAGTAAAATATGCATATGTCTATGTCTGAAAACGCATCATTTTTGCTGCTAATGCAAGTCAAAGGGACGCATAAAAAAACGCACATAAAAAAATGCACCTGCGTTTTGTATATGTTTTGAAACATACGTTTTTAAAAACGCTGGTTTTGTTGCATAGTTTTCAAAAACACATCAAAAACTCACATAATGCAAGTCAATGGTAACGCAATGTACTGGGTTTTGTATGCGTTTTTCATGTGTTTTTATATGCGATTTTTTTTTTTAAGATGCGTTTTTTTTAAGAAATCATTTTTTGTGATGTATTTCCGCTTCCTGTTGTCTTCCTAGTGATTTGCATTAAACACAATTCAAAAACGCATGGAAAACGCATATACGTTTTGTATATGTGTGCAGCACACAAAACCAAGTCTTCTGACTGATGACTCATCAGTACCACCCACTATTAACAATCCTGTTTTATGGAGTTTATTCTCTTTGGACTGCAGCCTGATATGTGATCATTATAAAAGGTTTTAAAGCATTAAGTGGATAATTGTGCAAATATTTATAACTGTGAATATGACATTTCAGGAAGACTATAGAGGCGTGATTACTTGAGTCCTATGACTGAGGCTCTGCAATACTGTCTACCGTCTGGATATATGGACCACACCTTCATCTGATGTGAGGTGAGTGCATCAATCAGAGGATTAAAGGTGCCCATACACTCGTCAGATTGGCAGAAGATAGATAAGAAATGCATCTGATGATCTATCTGATGCGTTTTTAGAACATTTTTTACCAGGATAGAATTCCAATAGATTTCAGTTTGAAATCTGTTGAAATTCGATCTGATGGCATTTTTTTGCCATCAGATTTCCATTAAGGCCAATGCAAACTGATAAGCAATCTCATCAGATCGACCTAAATTTTCCACCCTGCTAGTTCGATGGAAATCCATCGAAATCGATCGAAATCGGCCGTCGATCGGTCGATTGGCCAACCGATTTGCGATCGATCGATCGATCGATCGACCGCGATCGATCGGTCGGCCAGAAAATCGGCTGAGTGTATGGGCTGCTTATGACAGATCATTTAGAGACAGACAAGTGTACAGTTTATCTGAAGCTCTTTTCAAGCAATTGTTCTCTTAAAGGAACATATTCTTCATTGCTGTTTATAAATAGGCGGTTTTGTGGGATCGCACAATTTTTTGTGCAATTCGACTCCATTCATTGATTCGATACAATCCCACATGTTCGATTGGGATTCGATTTGATTCATTTTGACATTGCAGAACAATGGCAATATGAATCGAATTGAATCCCAATCGGACATGTCGGATTGAATCGAATCGAATCGAATCAATGAATCGAATCAAACTGAATCAAATCACACAAAACATGTTATGGTGCAGATAGGGCTTAAGAGTACTAGGAAGCCAGATGTATACCCCAGTATTAGGTAGCAGATGTGCTCCCTAGTATTAGGTAGCCAAAGGTACCTCCCAATATTAGGTAATCTATGGTGCCTCCCAGTATTAGATAGCCAGATTTTCCCCCAGTATTAGGTAACCATATGTATCCTCCAGTATTAGGTAGCAAGAAGCACCCCCCAGTAATAAGTGTGACCCGCAATGATAAGTGTCCAGCGGACCTGAACTCAGAACTTCCTCTCTGCTCTAAAATATATGCAACAGCATAATAACCTTTAAAGAAAAACACTTCTTTGTTACAGCTGATACAAATCCTGCAACAAATCTGCAGTGTTTCTACTTCCTGCTTTTACGGAATATGGAAGGCATAAGGTTAACATCCTGTGTTTACAAATTAGGAGCTCTGCCATGGCAGAGGGGTTTCCTGAGCTGGGACAGGCGAAGTGAAGAGATCAAATTACAGTGGTGATTAGTCACATATGAGAATTAGGCTAAACTTTCTAAATACATATAGGATGCGTGTATCTATGTTTTCCTTCTGTCCTTTCCAAGAGTTCAGGTCCACTTTAAACAGCAGCAACAAAAAGGCAGTTTGCAGTGGTGATGAAGGAAAAGAGTTGCGGTTCTCCCAGACAAGTGACAACAACAGTTGCCCAGTCTGGCTCTCTATGGACGGGTCAAGCAATGGCCTCAATCCTGGAGACAGGCTTTGAGCAGTTTGTTTAAGGAAGTATTGTTTGGACATGTTCAAAAACATTATCTAGATGTTGTTTCCCTGAGATAAACCAGTGCCAGAGATGTCTAGGTGTGCCTCGCTCACCTGCCTCCATAGATTAGCCATGTCTACATGTTTGTAAAGCAGTCTGTGAACTAATCTGCCTGATGTCATCCAACCAGGTCTGCTTGACCAATTACTGTTCTCTCTAAAGCCCAGTCTATATGATACGATACTTTGTACGATTCTATTTACGATCCGATTATATCCGACATGTCAGTCGGATTTAATCGGATCGTAAATAGAATCGTAATCGAATCGTACAAAGAATCGTATCGTGTAGATGGGGCTTAAAGGTGGCCATACACTGGTCGATTTGCCATCAGATCGACCAACAGAAAGATCCCTCTCTGATCGAATCTGATCAGAGAGGGATTGTATGGCTGCCTTTACTGCAAACAGATTGTGAAACGATTTCACTATGAAATTGATTCACAATCTGTGAAGCTGCTGCTGCCGCCCCGCATACATTACCTGCTCCGGCCGCCGCGACTCCCCCGGTCTCCGTTGTCCTTTCTCCGCTCTGGGCTCCAGCTTTATTTTACTTCCTGCCGAGGTAAGTTTAAACAGTACAGGGCGCTCTACTGTTTAAACTTCCTGTCGGCACAGGAAGTAAGTGAAGCCAGCCAGAGACCAGCGTGGAGAAGCGGAGAGAGCGGGGACACGCGCCGGCGGAACAGGTAATGTATTGCCGCTAGCGTCGGTTGTTGGACATTCGAACGCCCCTATCGATGCATTCCCGACCCGCTGGTGATTGAGCGAAATCTTCTGCATGGACGGATCAACGGGAACGATCGATTTTGGACAGAAATCGATTGTTTGGTCAGCGTTTGCGCAACGATTTCACAGCAGATTCGATCACAGTGATCGAATCTGCTGTATATCGGTGGGAAAATTGTTAAGTGTATGGGCCCCTTAACCAGCCTGGCGGTATGGACGAGCTCAGCTCGTCCATCACTGCCGGAGGCTGCCGCTCAGGCCCTGCTGGGCCGATTTTCATCAAATAAAGTGCAGCACACGCAGCTGGCACTTTGCCAGCCGCGTGTGCTGCCTGATCGCCGCCGCTCTGCGGCGATCCGCCGCGAGCAGCGGCGAAAGAGGGTCCCCCCAGCCGCCTGAGCCCAGCGTAGCCGGAACAAAAAGTTCCGGCCAGCGCTAAGGGCTGGATCGGAGGCGGCTGACGTCAGGACGTCGGCTGACGTCCATGACGTCACTCCGCTCGTCGCTATGGCGACGATCTAAGCAAAACAAGGAAGGCCGCTCATTGCGGCCTTCCTTGTTTATTCTGGGCGCCGGAGGCGATCGGAAGAACGCCTCCGGAGCGCCCTCTAGTGGGCTTTCATGCAGCCAACTTTCAGTTGGCTGCATGAAATAGTTTTTTTTATTTAAAAAAAACCCTCCCGCAGCTGCCCTGGCGATCTTAATAGAACGCCAGGGTGGTTAAAGGATACCACAACTGACATGTGGCATAATGAGATAGACATGGGTATGTACAGTGCCTAGCACACAAATAACTATGCTGTGTTCCTTTTTTTCTTTCTCTGCCTGAAAGAGGTAAATATCAGGTATGTAAGTGGCTGACTCAGTCCTGACTTAGACAGGAAGTGACTACAGTGTGACCTTCACTGATAAGAAATTCCAACTATAAAACACTTTCCTAGAAGAAAATGGCTTCTAAGAGCAAGAAAGAGATAAAAAAAGGGGGAAATTCTTATCAGTGAGGGTCACACTGTAGTCACTTCCTGTCTGAGTCAGGACTGAGTCAGCCACTTACATAGCTGATATTTACCTCTTTCAGGCAGAGAAAGAAAAAAAGGAACACAGCATAGTTATTTGTGTGCTAGGCACTGTACATACCCATGTCTATCTCATTATGCCACATGTCAGTTGTGGTATCCTTTAAGATGTCTCCACTCCGCAGCACAATAACACACATGTGACACTAATGTGACCCCTACACACACTCAACAGCGGTCTTTTAGGCTCTCACAACTTTTCTTGTGAAACACCTAAAAAAATCTCTTGCTATTGTTCAAGCAGCTATTGTTCAATCCAAATGTTGAATTGACTTCTTATCAGTCTTATCAGCTGCTTAACCTCCCTGGCGGTTAATTTTTTTTGCCAAATTGGCAAAAATCCTTTTTTTTTTAATTATTTTTTTTGTGTTTCATGTAAAGCTACCAGAGTGGTAGCTACATGAAACACCACTAGAGGGCGCATGTGTCCCTCTAGTGCGATCGTCGCCGGCATCAATAGCAAACAGGGGAACGCGTATATAACGCGCTCCCCTGTTTGGCTTCTCCTGTCGGCATGGCGACGATCGGAATGACGTTCCAGCCCACCTCCGATCCAGCCCATAGCGCTGCCCAGAACTCATTGGTCCGGGCAGCGCAGGGTTCTGGCGGGGGCCCTCTTGCGCCGCTGCGTACGGGCGATCGCCGCAGAGCGGCGGTGATCAAGCTGTACGCGCAGCTAGCAAAGTGCTAGCTGCGTGTACAGCATTTTGAATGGAAGAAATCGCCCCACCAGGGGCTGAGATATCTTCCTGCGCGGCATAGCCCGAGCTCAGCTCGGGCTTACCGCCAGGAAGGTTAAATAATAGCAAGAGATTTTTTTAGGTGTTTCACAAGAAAAGTTGTGAGAGCCTTAAAGAGACACTGAAGCGAAAAAAAATATATGATATAATGAATTGGTTGCGTACTATGAATAATTACTAGAAGATTAGCAGCAAAGAAAATATTCTCATATTTTTATTTTCAGGTATATAGTGTTTTTTATAACATTGCATCACTCTATAATATGTGCAGATTACACAACACTCAGCATTCAAAATGAGTCTTTCAGAGCAGTCTGTGAAGTAATGAACTCTCCTCTAGCAGAGGAAAAGTAAACAGTTCAATTACAGTTGAGATAAATAAGTCAGATAACAGCCCTCTCCACGACTAAAGGGGCCCATACACTCAGCCGATTTTCGGGCCGACCGATCGATCCCGATCGATCGATCCATCGATTGCAAATCGGTTGGCCAATCGACCGATCGATGGCCGATTTCGATCGATTTCGATGGATTTCCATCGAACTGGCAGGGTGGCTGGCAGGGTGGAAAATTTAGGTCGATCTGATGAGATTGCTTATCAGTTTGCATTGGCCTTAATGGAAATCTGATGGCAAAAAAATGCCATCAGATCGAATTTCAATAGATTTCAAACTGAAATCTATTGGAATTCTATCCTTGTAAAAAATGTTCTAAAAACGCATCAGATAGATCATCAGATGCATTTCTTATCTATCTGCTGCCAATCTGACGAGTGTATGGGCACCTTAAGTTAGTCGGAGAGCTTAATAGCTTTTTTTGCATAGAGATAACAACTGGAGTTTCTCAACTCTTCCTGTACTGGAAACAATTAGACAGATGTATCTGATCTTAATGTTTTTTTTCTTAGCTGTGCTACACATACAAATCATAATATCATAATTTTTTTTTCGCTTCAGTGTCTCTTTAAGGTAACCATACACTGGTCGATTTGCCATCAGATTCGACCAACAGATAGATTTCTCTCTGATCAAATCTGATTAGAGAGGGATCGTATGGCTGCCTTTACTGCAAACAGATTGTGAATCGATTTCAGCCTGAAACCGATTCACCATCTGCTGAGCTGCCGCTGTCGACCCCCCCGCATACATTACCTGAAGCCTGGTCCCGGACATCTTCTCCGCATCACGGCATCCGCGTATAACTTTCTGTCACTCCAGTGACAGCGGAAGTTCAAATAGAGCGCCCTCTATTTGTACTTCCGCTGTCACTGCAGTGACACAGGAAGTTATACACGGATGCCGGATGCCGTGATGCGGAAGGTGATGCGGAAGGTGATGCGGAGAAGATGCCAGCCGGGAGGTGATGCGGAGAAGATGCCGGGAGCCAGCTTCCGGTATTGTACACCTGCGTCGATCGTACGCCGCTAGTGATGCGCGCCCTACCTGCGGGCGATCGACGGTAATTTCCCGCACGGAGCGATCGACGGGACCGATCTATTTCGAGACGAAATCGATCGAAATTTAGCGTTTAGCGTGAATGATTTGACAGCAGATTCGATCCCAGTGATCGAATCTGCTGTCGATCGGCGGGTAATCGGCCTAGTGTATGGCCAGCTTAAAAGACCGCTGTTGAGTGTGTGTATGGGGCTTAAGGCAAATTGAGTGGACTTGTTTACACATGAACCCCAGCATAAAATCTCATCCAATAGAGCTTATCTGCAGGTCTGGCCATCATCTGAGGTCCTCAACCACTTATATACACACCTGATATACTACTGGAATAGTCAAACTTGCACATATTGAACAATGGGTGACATGTCCATGGTCAACTTTTAAAAAAGATTGTAAAGCTGGGTACGCACAGTGCAATTTATCGCCCGATCAACAGGTGATCGGATGGGAAGTTGCATCGTGTGCACATGTCCAAAGTGCACCCGATCGATAAAGCTAACGATTTTCCAATTATAAGTGCTCAAAATCGATCACTTTATCGATCAGGAGTCAATTGGACATATCGGAAGTAATCACTCGATTCCCGCCTGCTCAGAGAGCTATGAAGGTTAGAAAACTCAGGAAGCGCTCATAGAGGGTCTACAGCCTCAAGCTAGGAACCCACTAGGGCGTTTTTGGCAGCATTCTGGGATCACAGACAATCGCTGGCGATTCCCAAAAACGCTTTGCCAATGTAAGTTAGTGTTGTGATTAGGGTTAATCGCAATCGCAGGACATGCAGAATTTTGAGCGTATTTGCGCTTAATACAAAGTATATAAGCGCTGCATAAATTGCTTATCAAAGCCATTATGCAGCGCTTTGGGGGCTGAGCGATTGCGCTTTAAATAAAAAAACTTTACCACGTGGAGGACACGCCCATAAATAAGTGGGGAGTCGGAAAGGGATTTTAAGCACTTAATGTTAAGATGGGTAGGTGGAATGTTTAGTTATAAAAATATTTACGGTATATTATAGGGATGATGGGAAGAGGGGAGGAGAAGAGAAACTCAAACTATGACGCAATCCTGAGACCCACGTATGATGGCTTCACAGCTGTCACATGGTCATATCTGGGTCGCATTTCGGCTGAGTTTGAAGGAGAAGAAAGAAAAAAAAACAACTTTAAATACTCACCCGGTGTCTTGATTTTCTTCTTCCGTCCGTAGGTCCACCCCCTAAAGGAAGAGGTCATAGGCGCTCCTCTGACTGGTCCTAGAGAAGCATCTATGACCTCTTCCTTTAGGGGGCGGAGCTAAGGACGGAAGAAGAACGCCTGGTAAGTATAATAAAGTTTTATTTAAAAAAAAAACAACGAATCGCAAGTCAGAAGTAATGTTCAGTTTACTATACAGCACTTACAATCGTCAGGGAATCGAGATCGCAAACGCCCTAGGAATCGCTGCACAGCATTGCAGCAAATTAAAAGTGCTGCAGTGATTCCTAGTGGGTTCCAGGCCTTAAGGCTGCTTTCACAGTAAGACGTTACATGCGCACGTTAGAGCAATCTGTAACACAGCCCAACTCACAGTAATGAAAAATTAATGGGCTGTTCACAGTGCCCACATTGCGTTACATTGTAACGCTGCACGTTATTTAAAAGTGCAGCATGCTGTGCGTTCTATGTTAGACTGTTTGCACATGCTCAGTATTGTGGTGGTTTTTTTTGGGGGTTTTTTTGAGGAGGAGAGGAGGAGGGGAGAGACCGTTATTGTTAAACACATGGCTAATTAATATTCACTGCACTGTAGTGATGGGAAGTTCGGCTCGATTCATTGAACCGATTCATTCAAAAGAGGCGGACTTCCTATCTCTACTGTTCAGAATCGATTCATTGAAAAGAGCCAGACTTCCCATCACTTCTGCTGTGTTTTCTTCCTGGAGCGGCCTCTGATTGGTTGGCGGGACCACGTGATGCGGATTGTTCCGATCACGTGGTCCCCCGCAAGGTATGATGAGACAAAAAAAGGCGCACCAACAGCCGCACAACGCGGCTCACTCTGCCGTTCACCTCCAACACCACCAGGCGTTGCGTTAGGGGCACGTTATGTGACCATAACGTCCCCTAAAACGCAACGTCCTGGTGGGAAAGAGGCCAAATGTTACAAGGAAACCCATATCCCATCTATATCTTTGTTTCTCAGCCTAATCAAATCTTAGTCATCAGTCTGACGCAGTGTCACCTACAAATGAGTGATAATCGGTGACAGCAGTGAATGACACCGGCAGCAGGACACCGGCAGCATGTCTGACCTCGCCTGTTGACTCCACAAGCCACAAACGTATTTGAGACTATTTAGTTAAAGCATTTATTCCCTGAAGGCTTCATGCTAAACAGGCTCTTGATGAGTGTAATTATCCTGGTGCCAACCATCTATTTAACCAATCCAGACATCACTGGTGCTGAATGTATTTTAGTATATTTAAACTGTTATTCTTAATTATGGCTCAGAGAGAATACATTTGTCTCATTAAAGGTGCTTTCTACGTGTCAAGCTTTGGATTTTTAAATTGTCAAACTTCAGTTTAATGAGAATAATTGTTGTTGTATGACATGCATTGTCATGATCTGTTATGTACGTTATAAAGTAGACTCTAATTAAAATATTGGAAAATATGTTCTAAGCGACAAGGCATACGTATGGATCTGGTGCGGATTCAGTTTATATGAATAATAAAACTCAGGACAAACTTTTCTCATTTGCACAAAGTCTTCAGAATCCAGAAAAAAATACAACTTGTTGTTTCACTAAACCTTGATAACTCATATCACGGCCGTTTTCGCATGCATTTTCGCGCAATTGCAAATTTCTGCGTGCAATTGCGCATTTTCGCATGAAAATTCAAATTTTCGTGCGAAAACACGCAATTGCATGCACAAATTCATGATCGCGCGCAAATGTGAAAATGCGTACGAAAACGGCCGTGATATGAGTTATAAATGGTTACGTGAATCAAGCCCCTAGCCTGATATTACTTGGTTTAAAGTGTACCAGAGACCTTAACCACTCCGCATTCCGGGGGGGGGGGTTCCCCTTTAAGATTCCTAACAATTTTGTCATTTCAGCTGTCACTATTGATACATCAATAACTTTTTTATTACTTAAAGAGACTCTTAAGCTACTTAAAAAACAGGTTTTTACCATTTATTTAGGTTAAGCATGTTTGCCCCTGCTAAAACGCTGCTACCCCGCGGCAGAACGAGGGTTTTTCACCCCCCAAATCCTAGGGCAAAAATCCACAACTTTCCTGGTCGTGGATTTTGCTGCCGGGAGAGGCAGAGCTTTGGGCTGTAGCTCTGCCTCCATTCACGTCAATCTGCCCAAGTATCTCTGCCTTTCCCCGCTGCTCTCAGTGAAAGAAGACTGAGAGGGGCAGGGGAGAGGCGGTGATCAGCACCAATTGATGCGCATGGAGGCAGAGCTACAGCCCAAAGCTCTGCCTCTATGAGGAAGGAGCGCCGCAATGTGCCCCTGGGGTTTGGGAGGTAAAAACCCTCGTTCTGCCATGGGATAGCGGCGTTTTAGCAGGGGCAAACATGCTAAAAGGTAAAAACAAGTTATTTAATTGGCTTCAGAGTCTCTTCAACCACTTCAGCCTTCAGTCGTCTTTCACCTTATGCATCCGAGCAATTTTCACCTCCCATTCATTCGCCAATAACTTTATCACTGCTTATCACAATAAATTGATCTATATCTTGTTTTTTTCTGCCACTAAGTAGGCTTTCTTTGCGTGGTACATTTTGCTAAGAATTATTTTTTTCTCAATGCATTTTAATGGGCATATTAAGAAAAAAATGGAAAAAAAATCACGCTACCATAATTAAAGCCCACATATTTTATTTGCCCATTTGTCCCGGTTATTACACAATTTAAATTATGTCCCTATCACAATGTATGGCACCGATAGTTTATTTGGAAATAAAGGTGCATTTTTACAGTTTTCCATCCATCATTATTTACAAGCTTATAATTTATTTATAATAATAGTAATATTCCCTCTTCAAATGCATATTTAAAAAGTTCACACCCTTAGGTAACTATTTATGTTTTTGTTTTTTTTTGTTTTTTTATTGTAATTTTTTTTTTTTATTAAAAAATGTATTTGGGTATTTTTTAGAGTGTGGGGGATTAAAGAGTTAATTCTAAATGTAATAAATTGTATTTATAGAAAAAAAAATGTATGTAGATGTAGTTTTACTATTTGACCACAGTCAAAAAATTTTTTTTAGTCCTGTAAGCGAGCTCTCTCGCTTACAGGAAGTTAAGGGAGGACGGGGAACTTTTCTTTTCTTTGGAAAGATCGGGGCTTCTAAAAGAAGCACGTCGGTCTTTCTAACGGGAACTGTGTTCCCATTCATTGATCACCGGGCTAACGAACGGCGGCACAGGAGCGTGCAGCAGTGCAGATGCAGCCTTTTGGACGTAATAGCAATGTCCAAAAGGCAAAAGTAGTTAAGCCATCAAAGTGATACACATTTCGTTTTTTTCAGGACAATCTAGGATTTCTTTGGGTAATATTTGTTTACAAGAATTATTTAATTTTACAGGCACTTGATATGAAAAAATTAGGTGTAAGTGCAGAAAATACACATTTTTTAATATTTCGTCCTTCACAAATTTTACATGACAAGTGCACAGTTATGAAACATCTCAAAATAGGTTACTTGTCTTTTCCCGGTTAAATTGATATCCTACATGCCATATTTCATCTCTATTTGGGAATTTTTCGTACCATTATCGCCAGCTTGTGCATTTGTATCGATTGGATCTGATCGCTATGGCACACAGTTTGGGGACCCCAGTGCTGTACAGATACAATGCTAGGCAACAGCACAGCAATACATATGTACAGTGTTGGGTCCTGGAGCTTTTGCCCCATCAATTGCATGCAATCGCTATGGGCGGCAGCCATTATAGGTGTCCACTAATCTTAGGGCTAAGTATAGGTGACACAAGGGGTTAATTAGTTAGGTAGCAGTTAATATTTTACTTGGGGAGGGGAGAGAAACACTTTATTATTTAATAGGGACACTGTCACTTTAACACTTTTTTTTTCTTGGTTTCATGAATGAGTGCTGCTATTAGCAGCATACGCGGGACCGACGGGGCAGGCATGTGCACCCGCGGGAGCGTTCATCTGCCTTTTAACTGCAGGATGTGAATTTCACGTCTTGGAATGTACAGGAGGACCACTTAGGATGTGAAATTCACGTCCTCAAATCTTAAGTGGTTAAAAAAGAAAGATTTGATACTTACCCGGGGCTTCCTCCAGCTCCATAAGCACTGCTGAGTCCCTCGCCATCCTCCAGGGTAGCTCCATTCAGCTGCAAACAGCCCCGGTTACTGGCTAAGTCACATCAAGTCGGCCTCCAGTGTGATTTTTCCCTTAAAGAGAACCCAAGGTGGGTTCTGAGAACGCTAATAGCACACAGAGGCTGAGTCTGCATATTCTGCCCAGCCTCTGTTGCTATACCGATCCCCCCCACAGGCCCCCCTGCGCTCAGCTTGACTCCCATTAAACATCAGCCGCGCTGTCGACACGCAGTGTGTCGCAGCCGGCTGTTTACCTTTTCATCCGTTACTCCCGGCACTCCCCCGCTTCCTCCATAGCGCCGGTCCCCGCCCGCGTCCCTTCCCTCCAATCAGCAGGGAGGGAAGGGACTTGGGCGGGGACCGGCTCTATGGAGGAGGCGGGGGAGCACCGGGAGTGACAGATGAAAAGGTAAACAGACGGCTGGTGACACGCTGCGTGTCGACAGCGCAGCTGAAGATTAATGGGAGTCAAGCTGAACGCAGGGGGGCCTGTGGGCGGATCTGTATAGCAACAGAGGCTGGATCCTTCCGTGTGAAGCAAGCACCCAGGAGAGGTCAGATAGATGTGCTATGGCTCCTAGTGTCTCTGCACTAGACACTCTCAAACTCAGTCGCAGTTGAGTCAGCACCATCAAGTAGTAAATATGCTCTTTATTGAAGTAAAAACAGCATGATATCTTGCTGTAACAGCGACAGCTCCGCTGTTTCGGTCTGCAGACCTTCCTCAAGCTGTTAATTCACATATCACACTGCCATTAAAACCAATCCAAATATATAGGCAACTTCACAGTCAGTAACCAATCAAATTTAAATCTCTACAGCCAATCAGAGGCCAGTGGTCATCCAGTGGACCTGATGGGGAACTCAGGTCTGTAAAATGCAAATATTTCTATCCCATAATAGTGCACAGAAGCTCATGAATATGTAAATCCTTCTCCACATGTCTAAGCAGACCACAAAGGAAACACCACATTATGTAGGCAAATAATATGCACATATTAAACAGAGTACCTGTCTGAAGTGTATTTCTGCGGCTGGAGCGGCCGAAAATCCCCACTGACAGCCGCACTTCCACCTCCTGAGTCACCATGACGCTGCTAGCCACGTGACGAAGTCACATCACTGCCAACAGCGAATGGGAATCACCTATCTCTAGGTGATACATCCCCATGGCAACGCATAACAGCGAGATGCCGGTATAACATGCCGGGCCAATCGCGCTGTATATAAACAAAAGCGCTGCTCTAAACTGACATCTAGCTAAATATAAGGAGCGCTGCTGATAAAGGGACTCACCACCTCCTCCCCACAGATCACCAGACGCACAATAGATGGGCATTAATATCGGATGACCACTGATCTCCTCCAGCTGCCGATTTCTGAAATAAGTAAATACAATATTAATATCAACCCACTCTCATACCTAGTCAGATAAGCACTTCATCTAATGCAGAACATCACATTATATGACAGAAAGTCACATCAAAATTCCTCATTATTCATATACAGGGCATCAGACCATATTCTTTGTTAAGTCCTCCTCTACCCATTGTCCCCAGTTTGCATATCCATGCAGCTTTTTTAGTTAGCAACAATTTGTGTCTATCTCCTTAAAGTCAAAGGAGCATGGTCAATAACTTGCACTCTTAACTGAGTAACCGTATGACCAAACTCCTTAAAATGCGAGGAAACTGCTTGTTTACTATTACCCCCCCCCCCCCCCCCCCAATAGCTGTTTTATGTGACAAAATCCTATCCTTCAATTGCTGCGTCGTTTTTACAACGTACCCTAGTCCACAAGGACATTTGATTAAATAAACCACAAACGTGGATTCGCAATTGAAGCAGCCATTAATAAAAAACTTTTTCCATTGCAGGGGTGTGTAAAGCAGTTTCCTTTAGTAATATAACTGCACATGTGGCAGTGTAGACACGGGTAAGTACCCCTTCTATTTCCAAAATTCTCACTTTGATTAAAGGTCTGTACTATCTTATCCCTAATGGAGGGGGGGGGGGGGGGCGCCGAAAGGACATTAATGGTGGGTAACGAAATTCCTCAATACTAGGAAAATCATCCTGCAGTATTCTCCAATTTTTATTTATTATCGAGCCTATCTGTTCAATACAGCGGTTATAGGTGGTCACAAATGGGATTCTAGGGCCTTTAGATCTCATACTACCCCTCCCCTGTTTTATTGAAGTTATCTTTTCTGGGTAGCTTCTTTTCACAAAACTTTCCTACATCTGTCTGATCCTAGTCTCACGTTTCTCAGGGTCTGCAACCAGGCGCTCCACCCTACCTAATTAGGGATATTGTCCTTCACATGTCTGGGGTAGAAAACTCCCATACTCCAAAATGGAATTTCTATCGGTTGGTTTGGTGTATAGGTCTGTAAGTAAGCAATCACCAGACCTATACACCAGAGTATCTAAGAAGGAAACTTGGTCCTCTGCCACATGTGCTGTCAAACGTATCTGTGGACACTTGTTGCCCAACTCATGCAGGAAGTCATCAAGGGTTGAACGCGGCCCCGCTCACACGCAAAAAATGTCATCAATAAATCTAAGCCAACATTTTGCTTGCTGGCAAAAACGGCACTACTATATACGAAAACCTCCTCATATTGGCCCATAAACAAATTTGCGTAGGACGGAGCCACGTTCGACCCCATTGCTGTTCCCCTACGCTGCACAAAGAATTGTCCCTCAAACAAAAAGTAGTTATCCTGCAGGATTATCCTCAACAATGCAATTATAAATCCCCTCTGTGGGGCAGATAGATCCGAATACACCATCAAGTACCAATCGACAGCCTCTACAACCCATCATAAGGGATGGAGGTGTAGAGACTCAACATCAAGGGTCACCAACAACATGACTGCAGTTAATGCCGGCAATAGTTTTAATTTATCAAGGAACATGTTAGTCTCACGCAAGTATGAAGCAATAGATTGGACCAACGGTTGTAATAATCTATCTACAAATTGGGCTAACGGCACAAAGACTGAGTCTACTCCAGACACTATTGGTCTCCCAGGGGGCCACTAGACTCTTGAGTATTTTAGGGAGTGTGTATAGTACTGGAGTTTTTGGATGAGTCTTAATCAGAAATTTAGCACATTTTTGGTCAATAATAGACTTCTCCAGTGCACCATCCACCAGTTTCCAGATCTTACTCTGAATCATGAACAGAGGGTCCACCTCTACCCTAGTATACACATCCTCCTGTGCAAGTTGTTTCCTGATCTCATCCCGATAATAATCCAATATAGTCCAATATAACCACAGCTCCCCCGTTGTCCGCTGGGCAAATTGTGATAGATTTATTTTCTTGGAGTGTCTTAAGTGCCTCTCTCTCTTTCCACGGCTCAAATTTGGAGTCACATGGAAGTTCCTCTTCCAATGCGCTAGTTCAAGTGCCTGAAGCTCACTATTGACTTTTGTTATAAATGCATCAATGGAAGGATGGCTAGGTGGATTAACCACTTTGTCCTCCTTGACGTATAAAAACGTCAAGGAGGACAGGCGCGCTCCCGCAGCCGATCGCGCGCGTGCACGCGCACTCCCGGCCGCGGAGTCGGTAGCCACGGAATCAATGTATCGGACTATGCAGCCCGATCATCGATTCCTCTCCCCCGCTGAAAAAGCGACAGCTTCTCTCGGAAGCTTCGCTCTTTCTGAAGCGGTGTCCCTCTAAGCGTACATTGTACGCTTAGAGTGACGTCATGTAAAAAAAAATCGAGATTGCCATCTTGTGGCCAAAAAGTAAAACTACAAGTAAATGCCCAAAAACATTACAATACACCAATATTTCCCCAAATAAAACACTTTTATATCCCACCCTCCCAAAAATGCCCACATAAAATGTTTAATAAAAAAAACAAAACAAAACATTACTATAAAAAAAAAAAAACACAAATATTTACCTAAGGGTCTAAACTTTTTAAATATCTATGTAAAGATGAAATATTTCTCTCTATTTTTTTTTATAAGCTTGTAAATAGTGATGTATGCAAAACGGAAAAAATGCTCTTTTATTTCCAAATAAAATATTGTCGCGATACATTGTGATAGGGACATAATTTAAATGGTGAAATAACCGTGACAAATGGGCAATAACAATACGTGTGTTTTAATTATGGAGGCATGTATTATTTTAAAACTATAATTGCCGAAAACTGACAAATAATGAATTTTTTCATTTTTTTCTTATTCTTCCTGTTAAAATGCATTTACAGTAAAGTGGCTCTTAGCAAAATGTACCCCCCAAAGAAAGCCTAATTGGTGGCGGAAAAAACAAGATATAGATCAGTTCATTGTGATAAGTAGTGATAAAGTTATAGGCTAATGAATGGGAGGTGAACATTGCTCGGATGCATAAGCTGAAAACGACTGAGATGTTAAGTGGTTAAATACACTTTTATTCCTCAACCCTAATGGTTTAAGATTGAGTTTTTCTTGCTCCCGCAATTTTGTGGAAGACGGCCATCTAGGCATGTTTAAGTTTGATGTTCCTAAAAAAAACGACACAAATCAATGTCCAATTTGAAAAAAATCAGGTCCATATGTGGTGCAAAATCCCAAACCGTGGTTCAATACTCGATGTTTATCATCTGTCAGCGTGTACTTCACCACTAGTTGTTCTTCGATTTGGTTATCTGGTGCAAGTTCATCCTGTTGGTTATAGTCAGGGACCGATCTAGGGGGGGGGGGGGGGGGCAAGCGGGTATCTTGCCCCAGGCGCAGTTTGTTGAATTCTTAAAAAGGCGGCAAAATGAATGGCAGTTTAGGTGCCAAAACCTGACCTTGCCCCAGGCGCAACTTGGTCTTGATCCGTCCCTGGGTTATAGCATTGTCGGTGTTGCCTTTCCTTTTATTGCTGGTATCTTCTACTTCCTCTCCTTCTATGTCTCTTGTGGACGCTGGGGAGGTATCCCTGGAGGATGGTAAAAAAATCAGATGATGAGGAATTGCCACCTGTCGGTTCATCTTTTTGGAAAATTTGTCCTCTCCCTTGGGTTAAAACCCTCTTTCTGCCAGATATACACGTATCCACTCGTGTAATCTGAGCGATCTTGATTGTATTTCGATCTCTTGGTATCCTCCACACTCTTGCGGTAAGACTCCATTTTGGTTTTAAGGTTATCAGAGGCCTCCTGGGCTGCTGATGGTCCCAGCAGCCCTCTCAGCTGCTTATCCAATGCTTCAATCTTTTCCTCAATCTTAGCAATTTCCCGCTGGATACGGTTAATCAAATTAAGCAAAGCATCCAATGATGCACCTCAGAGGTGCCAAGTCTTATCTGGACCTGTAGCTGTGTGATACTCCTGTTGTTTAATGCCTGAAGAAGCGGAGTTTTTGCCCGTGAAACGCGTCGCAGTTTGTCTTGGAGTATGTGAATAAATTATCGTTGACTTCAATCGACAGCATCGTGTCTGTTTTAGGTTGGCTGGTCCACCACCACCACCACATGAATATTTTAAACCTTTTAGTGTCTTTTATCCTACTGGCGCCTCTGTATATCGATTTATGCTCTGATAGAATCTTTTTTTGCTGGTGATACTCCACTAGAGGAGCAGCTCTCTTTCTCCTCTTTCCAATGATATATAAACCACCACCCTACGCCTTTTAGTTTTCGCTATTTTCGCGATCAAAATTGCAGCGGCCACGACTTCGAAAATAGAGAAAACTAAAAGGCGTAGGGTGTCGCCAGAAAGAGGAGAAAGAGCTTTAAAATGATATCCATCTTTCCATAGTTATATTGTATTACACAGGGCGACTTTTTCTCAGTCAGCAGCTCCATTCAGCAGAAAAAGTCGCCCTGTGTAATACAATGTAACTATGGAAGGATGGATATCATTTTAAAGCTCTCTTTCTCCTCTTTCTGGCGACACCTAAATCGTCGCCCTACGCCTTTTAGTTTTCTCTATTTTCGAAGTCGTGGTCGCTGCGATTTTGATAAAAAAATAGCGAAAATAGCAAAAACTAAAAGGCGTAGGGTGGTGGTTTATATATCATTGGAAAGAGGAGAAAGAGAGCTTTAAAATGATATGCATCTTTCCATAGTTTCTGCACTGCTCGGAGTCCCTTTAAGGTTTTACTCCAGGTCTCCAGATTCCTCTTGATAATTTTCACATCTAGTATTTGTAGAAAGGAACCTTTCTGTGATGCTGCTGTAAGAATTCGAGCAGTATCTTCCAAAGTAAACGAGTAGGTTTCACTTGTATTCTCATATTCCATCTCCATGTTGCTATATGCTTCCAGTGCAGTCCACTAGATCCTTAGCAACAGAGGCTGGGCAGGATATGCAGACCCAGCCTCTGTGTGCTATTAGCATTCTCAGAACCCACTTCGGGTTCTCTTTAAAGGAATCATCAGGCAAAAAAAAATGAGTTTCACTTACCTGGGGCTTCTACCAGCCCCATGCAGCCATCCTGTGCCCTTGTAGTCACTCACTGCTGCTCCAGTCCCCCACCGCCAGCTACTTTAGTTTTTGCCGACCTCTGGGTCGGCGGGCCGCATTGCATAGATTTTTATGCATTCCCGCTAGTACAGGAACATTAACGCATACATTTTTTCACGTTAACAGTGCAATGCTAATAAATTTTAGCGTTAACGCTGCAACGCAAAAATTCATTAGCGTTGCACCGCTAATGTGAAAAAATGTATGCGTTAATGTTCCTGCACTAGTCTAGCGGGAGTGCGTAAAAATGTACGCAATGCGGCCCGCCGACCCCGAATGAAACTGGCTGGCGGTGGGGGACTGGAGCAGCAGTAAGTGACTACAAGGGCACAGGATGGCTGCATGGAGTTGGTAGAAGCCCCAGGTAAGTGAAACTCATCTTTTTTTTTGCCTGATAATTCCTTTAAAGTGCATACACACATCCAATTTTGATTGGCCAATGACTGGCTAATTTTACCACTTCCATGTAGTATTAGAGCTTACCTACACAATGTCTTCATAGCACTTAAAATTTGTTGGCCCTCATGCTATGTGGAGGTGGTAAAATTAGTCAGCGATTGGCCACTTAACCCATTCGCGTTCCGTCGTTTTCACTTGAGCAATGTTCACCTCCCATTGATTAGCCTATAACTTTATCACTACTTATCACAATGAACTGATCTATATCTTGTTTTTCCCGCCACCAATTAGGCTTTCTTTGGGGGTACATTTTGCTAAGAGCCACTTTACTGTAAATGCATTTTAACAAGAAGAATAAGAAAAAAACGGAAAAAAATTGTTATTTCTCAGTTTTCAGCCATTATAGTTTTAAAATAATACATGCCTCCATAATTAAAACTCACGTATTGTATTTGCCCATATGTCCCAGGTTATTACACCGTTAAAATTATGTCCCTATCACAATGTATATTTGGAAATAAAGGTGCATTTTTTCCGTTTTGCATTTATCACTATTTACAAGTTTAAAATGAAAAAAAAAATATAGAAATATTTCATCTTTACATTGATATTTAAAAAGTTTAGAACCTTAGGTAAATATTTATATGTTTTTTTTTTATCGTAATGTTTTTTGTTTTTTTTTATATTAACCACTTCAGCACCACAGGGTTTTTTGCTTAAAAACCAGAGCAATTTTCACATATCAGCGCTCCTCCCATTCATTCACCAATAACTTTATTGCTACTCATCAGATGTAAATAATCTATATCTTGTTTTTTTTGCCACAAATTATGCTTTGTGAGGGTGATATTTGCTTTTAGTAATTATGTTATTATCTGTGCATTTTAAAGGGAAAAATGAGAAAAAAAAGAAAAAATACACTATTTCTCCATTTCCATCCACTATAGTTTTCAAATAAACAATGTTACCATAGGTAAAACCCACACATTGTATTTGCTAATTTGTCCTGGTTATCTCAACATTTAAATAATGTTCCTAGTACAATGTATGGCGATAATATATTAGTTTCTGGTTTGTATTTTTAGTTTTCTCATTGTACTCTATCAGTAATTAAAAGCCCTTATCTTCATGATTAACAGTAATACACTCTCATGGCATACATATTTTAAAAGCTAAGTCCCTAGGGTAACTATGTATTCTCTTTTCAATGCTGTCACTTTTGTTTTGTTTTTTTACAAGTATTTATTTAGGGGTATAGAGTACATGAAAATAATAGTTTTATTGCTTTTCATTCAGTTTTCCGGTAAAAAAAAAAATCACATGACTTAGCCCTCAGTTGTCAAACAACACAAAATCTATTCTCTCACTTGTCACGGTTTAAATGATACCCTATATACATAATCAGATAGCTTATTGGGCATACAGCACACTGTTTACCACAAGTACGCCTATCTACTCCCCTGAGCTTCAGATGAAGTTTTGTGGGGAGTAGATAAGCGTAGCAAGGGATTCAAAGTGGTTAAACATTTTATTTGGGTATTTTTGGAAGGGTGGGATGTAAACAATAGTTTTACAATGTAAATGTGTCTTGAGTTTTATTTTTTTTTACTTTTAGTTGTAGTTTTACTTTTTGGCCACAAGATGGCGGCCATGAGTTTGTTTACATGATGTCACTCTAAGCGTAACATACGCTTAGAGAGACGCCTGGGGGAGGCAACAGCCAGAAAAAGCGCAGCTTCCGAGAGAAGCTGTAGTTTTTTCAGCGGGGGAGAGGAATCAGTAATCGGGCACCATAGCCCGATTCACTGATTGCCTGGCTAACGACCCGGGGGCGCGCGATCGGCCGCGGGAGCGTACATGGTTCCTGGACGTAGTTTCTATGTCCAGGAACTGAAATAGGTTAACATTGGATGTGAGAACCAGGCTTTAGCCTTTAGTAAAATCAGCCATGTTACTAGGGGCGTGCCAGGCATGCAACCACCCTGAGTGCTGTGAAGGAGGGGGGGCGCTGTGATAGAGGGTGGAGCCACGGCCACACTGAGGTTCAGCCGCGGGATGGGCGGCCCGGCTTCTCCCTCCTTTCCTCTCCCCAGGGCGCCCTCCGTGCTTCCCACTCTGCTGCAGGGTAAGCACAGGGAAGCTTCGTATTGAGCAACTCACCTCCTTCCAGCTCCAATTGCCGCTGGTCTCCTCTGCATAGCCGCGTATACACTCTCTACTTCCTGCTAATCAGGAAGTAGAGAGTGTATACGTGGCTATGCAGAGGAGACTGGTGGCAAGTGAGCAGCGATTGGAGCGGAAAGGAGGTGAGTTGCTTAATACAAAGCTTCCCTGTGCTTACTCTGCAGCGGAGGGGGGAGCATGGAGTTCGGCCTCGGGGACAGAAAGGGAGGGAGAAGTCAGTTTGCCCTCCCTGCGGCTGAACCTCAGTGTGGCCGTGGCTCCCCCCTCCATCACCTATGGGGGGGCACCTATACCTAGCTAACCTATACTGAAGGCCCCTATACCTAGCTACCTGTACTGAAGTCACCTGTACCTAACTACCTATACTGAAGGCACCAATGCCTATACTGAAGGCACCAATACCTATACTGAAGGCACCTATACCTTATATATACAGTATATATATATATATATATATATATATATATATATATATATATATATATATATATATATATATATAGTCTTGTCACTAACTGTCCCTCAAAGGAGCTCACAATCTAATCCCTACCATTGCCATATGTCTATATTATGTAGTGTAAGTCTAGGGCCATTTTTTTTTTTTAGGGGGAGCCAATTAACTTATCTGTATGTTTTTGGAATGTGGGAGGAAACTGGAGTGCCCACACAGTCACGGAGAGAACATACAAACTCTTTGCAGATACTGCCCTGGCTGGGATTCGAACCAGGGACCCAGCGCTGCAAGGCGAGAGAGCTAACCACTACGCCACCGTGCTGCCCTGCTACCTAGCTACTTATACTGAAAGCACCTATACCTAGCTACCTATACTGAAGGCACCAATACCTATACTGAAGGCACCTATACCTAGCTATGTATACTGAAAGCACCTATACCTAGCTACCTATACTGAAGGCACCAATACCTAGGTACCTATACTGAAGGCACCAATACCTTGCTACCTATAATGAAGGCACCTTTACTTAGCTACCTAAGGTAGGCATCTGTACCTAGCTACCTATACTGAAGGTTCATTTTTTATTCATTGACTATGGACATTTGGTATTACTGGCTGACAAAAGAACATGGACAAAATATAATGCCATTTTGACTTCATGCTACTGGATAAGCCCTGGTGTGCTTTAAAGAGAACCTGTACTGAGTAAAATTATTTAAAATAAACACATGAGGTAACTTCAAGTGAACATTACATAGTTACATTGCCATCAGTTCCTCTCAGAAACTCACCATTTTCTTCTGACAATGATCCCTGCCAGTTCTGACAACATTTTGTCAGAACTGAAATATATCAGTTGCTGTCAGTTATCTATCAGTTGCTGTCAGTTACATCTGAGAGGAGAACTGATGTGTCCATGTCTCCCTATGGCTCAAGTGGGCGATGTTACAGTTTAACGGTGTGCTGACCAGAAAGCTGTTATGGTGTATTGGCCATTTTCAAAATGGAGGACGGAGAATTCCATTGATCACAGTGGACAAACAGGACGCAGGACAGGAGAAAGAGATTGAGGAGTAATCTACAAGGGAGGTAAGTATGACGTGTGTATGCTTATTTTGACTTTTAATTTTCAGTTCAGGTTTTCTTTAAAGAAAACCTGAACTGAACATTAAAAGTCAAAATAACCATACACAAGTCATACTTACCTTCCATGTAGTCTACTCCTCAGTGTCTTTCTCCTGTCCCGCGTCCTGTTTGTTCACTGTGATCAAGGGAATTTATCGTCCTCCATTTTGAAAATGGCCATTACCCATAACAGCATCCTGGTCAGCACACAGTTAAACTGTAACATCACCCACTTGAGCCATAGGGAAACATGGACATTACCTGGTACAGCAGTTTACCACTCAGCTATAACTGACAGCAACTGATATTTTACTGACAGCAACTGATATATTTCAGATCTGACAAAATATTGTCAGAACTGAAAGGGATTATTGTCAGAAGAAAATGGTGAGCTTCTGAGAGGAACTGATGGCAAGGTAACTATGTAATGTTCATTTGAAGTTACCTCATGTGTTTATTTTAAATATTTTTACTCAGTACAGTTTCTCTTTAAGTATTTTTCCGCAGGTGACATTCTAAGACAAATGCTGCAAAAATAGCTGCAGAAAAATATTGCCTGCAATCATAAGAAGGAAGTGGCCAATGTGAGGCAGAAGTGCAGTGTAATTATTACCATAACATATTGCTAGAAAGTGATGACAACCAGGCTTTATAATGTTGCCATAAAACAAGAATCAATACACTCATTACTGAGCGCTTTTTGTATTGGCCAAATATAGATGGTCTGTTCTAAAGAGGACATACGAGAAAAATAGTCAATAGCGGTCCCTGACATCAGAATATTTTGGGGAAAATAAAGTTACCATGCAAGAAACTCAGGGTCTGCCAAGAATGGCCAGATAAGCCCATAAAGAGGTCCTGTCATTTCTGCATTTGCTTAGATTGGCAAATAAACATCTGATGGCTGTATACGTACATAGCTAAAAGGGGAACTCCAATGTCGTAAATTGAAAATTGCTATAAAAAATAGATCAGTGCAGCACAAGTCTTTTTTTCGGGCAGAACTTGTTATTAATTTCCAAACCTGACAGGAAGCTCAAATTACATTTCACTGAAACCATGGCAACAGTACTCTAGTTAACAGTCTGCCTAGAAATTTGCATGTGCCTGCATGATTAATAATTTGCACAAAGCAGAAACCATTTTTAATAATCTTTGCACACCTAGACTAATCGAGATATTAGCAAAAGGCAAACAGACCTATCTGAAAATTTCTGCTAAAAACACTTTTAAATTGGCAGGTTTTATAGGCACAAAAGCACCCTACTTACTCTCAATACTGAATTCCACTGGGTCACCTGAGAGACAGCTAGTGACAAGACTGTGTAAAGCAAGGCAGAAAATGTCAGTGCTACATAAATACCTAATAATAATAATAATAATAATAATAATAATAATAATAATAGTTCTGGTTAACAGATGACATCTGAAGGAGTAGAATCACAATAGTTATTCCTGTTATCCCAACACAGGAAGTGTAAGATACCTTCCAACTGTCCCTCTTTTTGAGGGACAGTCCCTCTTTGGGTACCCAATCCCCCTGTCCCTCTTTATTCTTCACTTGTCCCTCTTTAAGGACTTGTAAATGTCTAAGTGTGTTTACTGGACTCTAAACTTTATTCCCATCCTTTAAATTGATATACCGTAATTGTAATTTTCAAATGATAATAACGAGGTAAATGAAATGGGATAGAAAGGACCAGTGTGGTTTACAATTATAAAATCTAGTTTTCTTATGAAATCTTTATGGTGTGCATCATTAAGGGTGTGCTAGGGGCGTGATTAGGGGTGTAGCTAAAAGGACAACTATCAAAGTTAACTAAAATTCTAAATGCCACATACAGCATATTTCCAGTAATTACTACCAAATAGCAATACAAAGGCTTTTTTCATGTTT
Organism: Hyperolius riggenbachi; assembly: GCF_040937935.1. Lineage (NCBI taxonomy): Eukaryota > Metazoa > Chordata > Amphibia > Anura > Hyperoliidae > Hyperolius > Hyperolius riggenbachi. Next base: position 562,550,377 of record NC_090646.1, read on the forward strand.
CCATTTTTATGTGAAGAAAATATGACAAATAGCTTTCACTGTGGGAATTACTATGGAGGACTGTGTCCAGCACATCCAGCATAAGAGACAGTCCTTACTAGCAGTGACTGAAATCTCTTCAGAATGATAGAAAGCAGAAATATAGCTTCAAATAGTGTGTACACAATTCATAATCAGCTGCAGCTCTGTGTGTTTCTGGGTCCCTCTCTCTCTCTCTTTCTCTGCCTGGCAGTGTAAAGTAAACAGTGCCAGGAAGAGATCATTTTGAATGAGGGGGAGAGCATCTGAGAACAGGAATAAAGTAAGCTTCCTTCTCTTCAGATCCTTTTCTATATCTAAAAAAATCCTCAGCTGTTCTCATATGATCTGTGAGAAAGCAGTGTGTGTGTGTAAGCAGGGCAGAAACAAACAGTTAATTATTCCTCTGTGAATAGTGACAGAGAAGTAAAACCTATCTACATAGTACAGCTCTGCCCCTGGTACCCCCGTCGCCAACACAAGTTGTTACAACAGTTTATAAACAAAGCATTTTTTCACACAAGCTGTGATCAGAGACTTCCGAAAAGCTGTCTAGCGTTGCTGGTTACAGTTTCTTTGATAGTTGTTCTTTAAGTGTCCTTTTTTCTTATCTCAAAAAGTTGGGAGGTAATCATATTGAATACTAGTCTACAGGAAATTAGAAGACATTCCAGACAAGCAAAGGTACAACAATAACGTTGTTAAACTTTATACATGTATGAGTACATTTCTTTAACACTTAACTTAGATCTTCTCTTTAAAGCATTGCACATACACTAGATGATTCTTTGCTGAGGCCTCTGGCTAGATTAGAATCTAACATATGTACAGCGGTCACCAATCCCCGATGCAGCTTGAGAAACGGAAGTGCCATATCATCTCAGCCAAGGCCAATGTTCTCCTTTTAACACTTCTCACTCCATCATGCGCCGCACTGTTGACCCTTACTCCCTCTGCATAGCAGCAGGCTAGGGACTCAACTGTTCATAACTCAGTCGGTTCCTTTGAGTAAAAACTAAAGCCTTCTTAAATAAAGATAGGCAATGGCATTCATTGTAGTCAGTTTTTTTGCATCCAGAATCTGCATGTAGTGGAAACAGGCCCTTAGATACTCATCAATGGAAAAGCTCTGGATCCCATAGAGACTTCCTGGTCCTCTCTCCATGCTCTTGCTCCATCACTGTCCTCCCAGTAAAGCCATTTGACCAACTTGCTGAATGCCTTCGGGAGTCCTCATGTAGCTTAGGAAGCATTCATATCCCCAAGTACTTCCAAAGATGAGAGGGTCTGTAATGTGCACGAGCGAGTGCACACTCGCACCTACGCAGTACGGATGCTTCCAGGACCATTTTTGGAAGCACTCAGGGAATATGTGACCCCCCAGTGTTCACACCCCTTCTCTTGCCTCCCCTTGATGCCCATTTGGCCTTGAGGCCCATTTCACAGGGGCCAAACAACAAGTGTGGCCATCAGGATCTTCTCACCCATAACAAGTGTAGCCACAGAAAAACCTGTTCTGTATAGTCCCCTGTGTAGGAGGAAGGGGAGGTTAGTAGTTGGAGCCCCAAAACAGCTCTGGGCTCCCCTGCGATCATCACTGGCTGTCAGGGGGCAACCAAGCCGCTATAAACATGCTATATGCTCGACAGAGGCGGTTGTTATCAGCTGCATTTCATCTAGCATATGGACACTGTTGAGTCCCGATCCCTGTGGGCGACCGTAATTGTAGATCTGCATGCAATTAAACCTTGTCATCTTATCTCTACCACACGGCAGTAATACAGACAGGACCCTCCATGCACTGGAAAAATCTGCAGTAAGATTTCTCTTTTTTCTTTTTTCTTTTTTAATAATACACACACTTTCCCCCCTTTTCTTTACTACATGAATCAGTGCTGTTTAAACCAATCTAAATTTCAGTGAGTTAGGCATATGTTACATTTACATGTGATCTCTTGCCACATCAGCATCACTGGCTTGACCCTCTGCCAATCGTTTAACGGCACTTTTTTGTACAACATCCAAAAATAACATTGATTTTCTTTATTTGCCTGCTTTGAGCAGCAACAATGAGAAGGTACGAGAGGAGGTTGTGAAGCGGTGGTGCGCAGTTCGCTGTGAGCAGACATTGTTATTTTAGCCAATGGAAGGGAATACATTTGCAAACTTGCAGCACAGAGACGGCATTCACGTCTGGAGCATGCCACTGAATGCCAAAATGCCAATCATATGATGTAACCAAAAACGCTAAACAAAACCGCCTTTCATGTGCTCCACGATCACTCTGTGCATAAAAACAATCATGCTGCAGTGGAGATAGGAAAATAAACATTGTTGTTGTAATATTAATGGAAGCCAATTGAAAGTGACACATTGGTGAATAAGTAGAGACACAGTATACCCTCTAAGCTCCCCTTCATATTCAGATTTTTATTACGCGATAACGCAGGCTGGTGTATACGAGCCAGATATTCTGATCTCAGCTAATTGTTCCATCTCATAATTTCCTGTTAGATATCACAACAAATGACCACAGTGTTTCTCAGCTCTCCAAACCACAGCATGTAATCTGAATCTGAAATGAATGACTGCGCAGCGAAACAAAGTTATGTAGAATAGTTTATGAGCCAGAAAAAAAAAAAACTAATAATAATAATAATAATAATAATAATAATAATAATAATAAAAGACATGTGCAAGTATGTTTCTCAATCAATTAAGAATATATTAGCAGACAGCAGGAAGAACTTTATTTCCTTATCGGAGATCCCTCCAGCTAAAACAGTTGAATACGGTGGTAAATGTCCTCATCATAGGATGAGTATTATTATGTAAGGAATATTACATAATTGTTAGAGGACAACTGTAGTGAGAGGTATATGGAGGCTGCCATATTTATTTCCATTTAAGAAATACCTGTTGCCTGTCTGTCCTACAGATTCTCTGCCTCTAATACTTTTAGCCATAGACCCTGAACAAGTATGGAGCAGATAATGTGTTTCTGACATTTTTGTCAGATCTGACAAGATTAGCTGCATGCTTGTTTCTGGTGTGATTCAGACACTATAGATCAGCAGGGCTGCCAGGCAACTGGTCAGGGCCGGTTTAAGCAACAATGGGGCCCCAGGGCAAAATAAACCTGGGGGGCCCCCCCAACATATACCCCGGAACAAAAATCGGCATTAAGAGACCTTTTTTGCAGCTGGTATAGTCAGGGTGTGAAGTCCCAATCGGTTGGAGCTCCACATTCTGGCTATTCCAGCCTGCATGGGGGACAAGGGGTTAAAAAGTTTCAGGAGGGGGGACCCCACAATTTTTTTTTTTAATTCCCACACTCTAAACATAAAAAAAAAAAAATTGGGAAAATAGGAAAACATGCCAGGGATCTTCATACAGCCATATTGCGGCTGTATAGCGATCCCTGGCCAAAGCGCTGAGGCTGCGTATGGACCCCCTGGAAACCCCGTCAGGAAATTTATTGCGCTTTCGTTTGATGCATGTAAAATTACACTACCGTTAGGTTTGCTACTAAAAGTGACATTTACCGCATTTAAAAGTATACTTTTTTTCCTTCGAAAATTTAAAATCGATTTCCTCAAAAACTATAAGGTCTTTTTGAAAAATAGTTTTTTCCTCTTATTCCTAATGATCTCCTTAACATACCCTGCAAATTTAGGGTTTCTAGCATTTAAGGTGGATTTGCTATTAACCATTAAAGTCGGCAGGTTTTTAAATGTGTTTTTTTTCCTTTGAAACTTTAAAATCGATTTTCTCAAAAACTATAAGGCCGATTTTGAAAATTTTTTTTTCCTCTTGTAGCCACTGGGGGCCCCTACAAGCTCTGGGGCCCTAGGGCAGCTGCCTCCTTTGCCTTAATGGTAGCGCCGGCCCTGCAACTGGTATTGCTTAAAAGGAAATAAATATGTCAGCCTCCATATACCTTTCACTACAGTGTCCTTTAAAGCAAACCTGAACTGAAAATTAAAAGTAAAAATAAAACATACACAGGCCATACTTACCTCCTGTGTAGTCTACTCATCAATCTATTTCTCCTCTCCTACATCCTGTTTGTCCATTGTGAGCAATGGAATTCTCCATCCTCCATTTTGAAAATGGCCACTACCCCATAACAGAGATCCTGGTTAGCACACTGTTAAACTGTAATATCGCCAACTTGAGCAATAGGGAAACATGGACATTACCTTGCTCATCAGTTGTCCTTTCAGTTACAACTGACAGCAACTGATATATTTCAGTTCTGACAAAATCTTGTCAGAAGTGTAAGAAATCCTTGTAAGGGCTTGTTCAAACTACAAAAGCTTTTCTGAGCGCTTTGTGATTTTAAAAGCTCCTGCTAATGTAATGCTATGGTGTATTTTTACAAAATCACAGGATTAGGATAACATTAGCAAGAGCTTCTAAAATCTCTAGCATGTAAAAAGCTCTAGCAGTGTGAATCAGCCTGAGGGCTGGTGCACAACTGGGGCTTGATAAACTAAACCGTGATAAGACAAATATCACACCTTTTTAAAGATATCACACTTTATAAAAAGTTATCACACATTGTGTGATTGGGCTTGATTCACTAAAGCCTGGTAACGCTTATCACGGCTGTAATAAGCGCTTTTGCACATAATTGTGCGCGATAACTAATGACTTTGCGCGCAAAGGCGGGATATCACGTGATAAACATCAGTATCACGTGATATCACTGCAAATCACGCAAACGGAATGCAGATTACCAGGCTTGATTCACTAAAGCCTGGTAACGCTTATCACGGCTGTAATAAGCACTTTTGCACATAATTGTGCGCGATAACTAATGACTTTGCGCGCAAAGGCGGGATATCACGTGATAAACATCAGTATCACGTGATATCACTGCAAATCACGCAAACGGAATGCAGATTACGCGTTATAACTGCACACAGCACATTACGCGATCCGCTTGCAACTTTACGCACGATCAACATAGAACAACCCACCCCCCCTTCAAAAAACCCTTTTATACACATACTAAATAGTCCAATTGAAAACAGCAGGAAACTAAATTACACACTGTGCGTAAAAAGAATATCGCGCACAATGAATTAGGCCATAATTGAATTAACTCCCACGTTTCACAGCACCATTGCTGCTTTTAGTACCAAACTGTATCTGCTTAACCGTAATTATCACGTGAAAAGCATGCTTATCGCGCGAAGTGCAACGCTGTACATGATCGCTAAACTTTTCACGCGCAATGGTTTGCATGCGCGTTTGCACATGAAAAGCTTTAACACGTGATAACTGTGTTATCACGCTTTAATGAATCAAGCCCGTTATCAAAGTTATCACACGTTATCAAAAGTTATCACACATTATCAAAGTCATCACACGTTATCAAAAGTCATCACACGATATTAAAGTTAACACGCCTTATGAGAGTAGCATAGCGAGCGCTATAAACCCGCAGGGGCTCAGGGCAGGACAAGTGCCATTGCCAATTAGCAGGCAAAAGTTCATAGCGATCGCTATGCTACTCTGATAAGGCGTGTTAACTTTGATAACGTGTGATAACTTTGATAACTTGCGATATTTGTCTTATCACGGTTTAGTGAATCAAGCCTCAAGAATGCTTCTGATCGCTTATAAAAACGCCAGCGCTTTGAAAAGTGCTTGGCTATTGTAATTGAATGGAATTGATTACACCAGAGCGATGTGATTTTCTCTGTAATGCAAATGCAGCTCCTGCAACATTTCTGCCAATTTCTGAGGCAATTCAGCCTCAATGTAAAGTATAGGAAAGTGGAAAATCGCTCTGAAAAGCGCTAAAACAGAGCGATTTTTCAAACGTTCCAAAAATCACTAGGGCATAATTACAAAATCGCTAGGCACATTCCTACAATCGCCTAGAAAAATCACTGGTGAGCTTCTGAGAGGAACTGACAATGAGGTAAGTATGTAATATTGATTTGCAAGTACATCATGTGTTAACAGTGGCGTTTCTACCATTGGGCGCAGGGGGACGTGGTGCACCGAGTGATTGACAGCCAGGGTGGTGTCGCCACGACCCCCGTGGTAGGCAGAGCAGAAGATAAAGTAGCGCTATAAGGAGGGACAGTGGCGGGGAAATATCCCCCCTCACCTGGGTGCCCTCCTTCAGCGCTCTATACCTCCAAAATGTGGCTAACAGGTAGGCCGGGCTAGGAGGGGATTAACTCACCTCACTTCCGCATTCCAGCCGTTGGAACGCTGTGTCGCCGTCACGTGCGTGACGCCGATGCAGCGTTCCAACGGCTGGAACACTAGTACACTGGGGGCAGCTATACTACTTACACTGGGGGCCACTATATTAGCTATACTGGGGGCAGCTATACTAGCTATACTGGGGGCCACTATACTACCTACACTGGGGGTAGCAGCTATACAACCTACACTGGGGGCAGCAGCTATACTACCTATACTGGGGGCAGCAGCTATACTACCTATACTGGGGGCAGCAGCTATACTACCTATACTGGGGGCAGCAGCTATACTACCTATACTGGGGGCAACTTTATTTTGTCTACTGGGGAAACTATATTACCTATACAGGGGGCACCTATACCTGGCATTACCTGCCGTGGCGCCAGGGGGTGCTGAAGCACCCCCTAAAATTCTCCAAGCACCCCTAAAGCACCCCCCAGCATGAACTGACTTTTGGCATCTAATAGACGCTGTGTCAGTTCATGGGCAGCCCGCAGCTCCGGCAGCAGAGCAAGGCTACGGTAAAATAGCGTCCGAAGCCCTGCTCTGGAGACTGAGTCTGCAGTACAGGGCTTCAGGCGCCATTTTCCTGTAGCCCTGCTCTCAGCGCGGGAGTTTCAGTTGCGGGCTGCAGAGGATCGTGGAAGCTGTCGCCGGACGGAGGACGGACAGGAGGTCTGCTGCAGGTGAGTAAATGTTTTTTTTTTTAAATCTGCTACATGATTGCCCGTATTTTCTGGTCAAATCTGCCACATGATTGCACGTATTTTCTGGTCAAATCTGCCACATGATTGCATGTATTTTCTGGTCAAATCTGCCACATGATTGCACGTATCTCATTTTAAGCAATACCAGTTACCTGGTTGCTGGTCCTCTGCCTCTAATTCTTTCAACCATAGACCCTGAACAAGCATACAGCAGGTCAGGGGTTTCTGACAATATTGTCAGAACTGACAAGATTAGCTGCATGCTTGTTTCTGATTTAATTCAGTTCACCACTGCAGCCAAAAAGATCAGCAGGGCTGCCAGGCAACTAGTATTGTTTAAAAGGAAATAAATATGGCAGGCTCCATATCACTCTCACCTCGGGTTCACTTTAAATTACTTTAAATTACAGTCAGCTCCGCCCTCATCTGGTCATGGCCACGCCCATTTCTTTGCTGTGGCGTGCTTCGCGCGCCGCAGGTTATGGCCACACCCATTTTTTTTGTGTGTGTGTGTGTGGGGGGGGGGGGGGTTGTCATATAATACCCAGCAACGGGTGTTAGATGCCCTAGGTACGCCACTGTGTTAATTTTAAATAATTTTTTTCTACAAAACTTTGTATGATTCCTTATAAGAGGGGTGGCACTGCTGTCCTGACTGAGCAAGAATGGAGTGGCTGAAGGTGAGCAGTTTGTTTGTCACAGACTCACAGCCAGCCAGTGTGCTGTTGTGTTGAGCTGCAGCATGTCATGTGAGAACATTGAATGAAGCAGAGTAAATTGTCGGGCGCTGTGCAATCCTTGAAAATCGGAGGAGGGGGGGGGGGTATTGGGGCAGGGACGCATCGTCACAAGTTTGCCTCAGGCAGCAAAAAGTCTAAAACCGTCCTTGGTTTCCCAGAACAGGCCACTCCCTGCCTTTCACAAGATTCCCCCCCCCCCCCCCCCCCCCTCACCACTCCACGGTACACAGGTCCTCTTATGAGTATAACTTCACAAATATTAAAAAGTCACATCCACCATAGAGTAAAAATATAAAGCCAATTACCTTTTATTAAAAATGCCCCCGACGAGTTCCTTTTAAAGACAAAACCAGTAGGACGGGACTACAGACATGGAACTAGGATGGCATGCCATGCTGGGCGTCGGGTGTCCAGATTGTGCAGCGCTGCCAGGAGCCAGTAACACCAAAGCGTAAGACCGTAAAAACAATTAACTTTATTAAAAATGTACTCTCACAAGCTTAGAATGTTGAACAAGACTCAGAGTTTTAATAGGCTCAACCCATTGGTTGGCTGACTGTCTGGCTCCCGGCAGGGGTGCACGATCTGGACACCTAACGCCTAGCTCGGCACGCCATCCTAGTTCAGTCTCTGTAGTCCCACCCTACCGGTTTCATCACCAGGAGAGATTCATCAAGGTGGATGAGACTCTTGTATTTTTTGAGGTGATATTCATAAGAGGGCCTGTATACAGAGAAGCTAAGGGGGAGAGCTTGTGAAAGGAAGGTGTTGGCCTTAACACTTCAGAAGTGCTGTGAACGCATCATGCAGAGGTTGATGGCGAGTGCCCCCATCTTAAAGGTGAGGTGATGGCTGTCAGTTACTTAGGGAATCCTAGCAGTTTAGGATTAGGGAACTAGAAAAGAAAGTACAGACTACTAATTCGATGCCAGTATAGCCATCCCCTAACTATGTACAAGTATAAGGTTAGGGCTAGCAGAGGAATTGCAGGATGAGAAGTTAAGCTTTAGGAAGGGGTTGAGTTAAATAAGCTTTTGTTGTTTTTAAATGTGTGTGGTTTTGATGTTTACTTTGCCTAGACTTTGGGCTTTTATGGAGGTTATTTGGGTGGGCTAGAAATACATTCAATCCTAAGTTGGGTCAGCACCATCCAATGGTATAAAAGCTTTTTTAGAAGGCAATTTTTTTTTATATATATTTCAGTGTTCCTTTATGCATTTTAAGGTCTACTGATTTGGATTTCTCATTTGGATTGCCCAGTTTGTACAACGGGAATTAAGTTTCAGCACATCCTATGTTTTAAATACTCTCATGGTGACCCACAACCACTAGGAGTTTATAAGGGACCAAAATAAACATAAAAAACGCTCTAACTAAGAAAAAAAAAAGATATCCTAAATATAAATTGACCATCTTAAAACAGAAGGTACTTGCAATGATTTAGCTTTACATGAGCAAAAAAGATCTCTCATGGTGAATTATTGCTAAAAATGCAAATCATGGCAAAGGCAGACACACATACATGATGGATTAGTATGACTCGGTAAAATTAAGGGTCCATAGGCCCTGGGGGATCTCTATTAACTCGGGGGGGGGGGGGGGGGGGAGTGTCAGCCAGCTCTGGGGCCTTGGCCAAATGTCCAGTGTTTCCCCAATGGAAGACTGTCATCTACTGCTGTGACCTCTCCCTTCAGGGCAAGATTTTCCTTCTGGTGCAATCACTAAATTTAAAAATGATTGAAAGCTATGTTAGGGCATCGATCTCCAACAGATTTGATCACCTTTAGACTTATGCATGTCTGCATGGGGGATGCACTGCCTTTACAAATTAATAAATTGTGCTTGTCAATGCACAATCTGACTACCAGCAAATCTGGCAACCTGATCTGGCTGCTACCTATACTGTGGGGGAGGGTGGAGGCAATCTGATCTGGCTACCTATACTGTGGGGGAGGGTGGAGGCAATCTGATCTGGCTACCTATACTGTGGGGGGGGGGGGGGGGGAGTGTGTGTGTGTGTGTGTGTGTGTGTGTGTGTACACTCTGATCTGGCTATCTATACCGTCCTGGAGGAAGCTCTGGCTCCCTATACTGTGCTGGGATCAAGGGGTGGAGTGTGTGTGTGTGGGGGGGGGGGGCACCTGGCCTACCTATACTGTACTGGGGGGGTCGGGATGCTGTTGGCGGGGGCGGCTGAGGATAGTGGGCCTTGGGCGTTAAATTGTACAAATCCGGCCCTGCACACGGACATCCTTGATTAGACGTTTTGCACTAATCTGCCTGATGTCTTCTGCTTCCAATGAAAGAGGAAGAGGAAAATGGCCAAGTGGCTATGGAGAAAAAGCAATACATATGAGGACTTCCTCCCTTACTAGCAAGTTCAAAATGAGTTCAAGAATGCACCCTCATGAGGAAATCAATCATATTTCTCTTCTCTCATATCTACACAGCTCCACAATCCAAAGCAAATGTTTGGAATCTTTATCCCATTATTTAATCCCCCACTAACATCTTTTATCTATCCCTTTTCACATGCATTTCTCATCCTCACTCAAAAAACTGCTGTATCAATACTTAAGGTGGCCATACATCTATCAACTTGCCAGCCTATCGGCCATCGGATTCAATAATTATTATTGAATCAGATGAAAAATCGGTGCGGTCAAGAGCATGCCCTATCGATGACACAATCTGAAAACTGGTCGCATGTATCGATTGGACATGCTGCAAGATGTTGGACAGTCATGATCGTTCGGATGCAAGGCAGTAACCACGAGCGATATCTGTTAGCGCTGCCCATCTCCCCACAAAGTAAAATCTGTCCCCTGGTTCAGCATACGTTATCTGTCCATGTCCACCACTGGCTCTGGGCTCTGTCCGCAATCTACATACATGGGCCCCAATGTCGTGCCGGTGACGCGGCAGATGCAGTGTTAAAAGGCCGATTCACGGTCTTTTTCAGTATGAAATTGTTCGGGATTGGCCAGCGGTGTATGAGGAGCTGACAGATCTCTCTCTAATGAGATTCGATCAGAGAGAGATCTGTCTCTTGGTCGAATCTGTCCATCGCTAGATGTATGGCTGCCTTAAGACTTAGCTACTGCCATTCAGGAAATGCTTTTGAAAACAAACTAAAAACCCGGAGAATCCCCCATGAGGAGACGTTAGTCCAAAATCTATCGGTTCTGTCAGATTTTAACTGCTTTTTTTTTTGCTATAGAGGTCCTTTAAAAAGGATCTGAGCACCTCCTCTTGAAAATATACTGCTACAGTGTTGCCTTTATTTTTTTAAGCAGTATATATAAAACAAATCTGCAACGGTTTGTTCATTTATTTCTATATATAAAGACAAAATGCAATGGAGCAGCCCCCCATAGGTAAGTAAATAAATGCTGCCCCCCAACCACCCACTCACCCACATACACACAAAAGCCTATATAATTTACAAAGTTCCCTTAGGGAGAGGTTCATTTTAAATATTTTTAAATAATTTTCAAAATAAGGTGCTCTGATGCTGTTAATGCAAACCTTAGTCTACGTGGTGCCAGTGATTGCAACTCACCTGCATGCCTATATATTTCTAGATATCTAAAGCTCGGCACTCCGATGTCTGCCCAAAGTTTTTCCAACCTCTGTGACAAACCTCCCCTTCTGTGCCATGGCCTACCCTTAGATCGTCAAACACCTATCAAGCTGTGGTTGCCAAGCCAGAGGTGGCCTGCAGCTACGCCGGCGGGGGTGCCCACAGAACTTTGGAACACTTTCGAAAAAAAGAGGGGGTGAGTTAGTAACCCTAGCACCCGCTGATCCTTTCAGCAATAGTACATTCCAGTTTTTGTCATTTTTAATCTGGGTACTCTTTGATGAATTTGGCAACAGATGTGGAGCTCTTTTACCTAGGTCCTTCAATAGACAAAAAGCCAAGCAATGTGTCAAAAAGATCCAGATGATGATAATAATAATAAGCCGAACATTTATATAGCACTTTTCTCCTTTCGGACTCAAAGCGCTCAAGAGCTGCAGCCACTGGGACACGCTCAGGAGGCCACCCTACAGTGTTAGGGAGTCTTGCCTTGAACTCATTACTGAATAGGTACTGACCCTAGCCAGGATTCGAACCCTGGTCTCCCATGTCAAAGGCAGAGCCCTTAACCAGTACTCTATTCAGCCACTGCTATTCAGGGTTGATAAGCATCAACACTCACACTATGGAGAGCATTGGGGAGCAGAATCATTTTGTCCTTACTTTCAATTTAGTATAAGCACACTGCTAACTAATCCTAAACCTGAACGTTTGGAAAAGAAGCAGCGGTTTACTTCCGGCAAACAGAAGGAGCGATCAGTGTGGCAGGGTGGAAGAGGGGAAGGATAAAAGGTGCTGCTCTTGGTATCCACCTCGGTGTCAAAAGTATCTGTGTTTGAGACAAGAAGAGACAGAGCGCACTAAGGGGAACAGTACAGCAGTAGATTAGGTGAAGTCAGAATAATCCCACCTCCAGAAGTTTCTGCCGAACCTGTACAGGAGCAGCCAGCATGCAGGCTTCTATCCCTCTAGCCAGGGATCAGGCACAAAGGCAGCTGGATTCCTCTTTCACTCGGATGGTTGTTGGCAGGCAGCGAGCGGCTCTGAGGTTGTACACCCTGTCTGTGTGCGAGTCCGCTATATGAGGTTGCACAAACAGATTATGGTGGATTTCAAAGCATCAGCTCCAGGAGTGAGGGATCTAAAAGCAAAGCTCCACGCTGCTCCATGAGTCTTGCACAGGCAGTTCACGGGCAGTTGGAGTGGTGGTCTAATTGTAATGCAGCAATGCGTGTAGGAAGGAAGAAACGACGGCTGCCGTATAGTGTTGAATAAGATTTATTAAAATATATTGCAACGCGTTTCAGGAGACCAAGTCCTCCTTTCATCAGACAAAGATGAAAAGAGGACTTGGTCTCCTGAAACGCGTTGCAATATATTTTAATAAATCTTAATCAACACTATACGGCAGCCGCCGTTTCTTTCTTCCTACACGCATTGCTGCATTACAATTAGACCACCACTCCAACTGCCGGTGAACTGCCTGTGCAAGACTCATGGAGCAGCGTGGAGCTTTGCTTTTAGATCCCTCACTCCTGGAGCTGATGCTTTGAAATCCACCACAATCTGTTTGTGCAACCTCATATAGCGGACTCGCACACAGACAGGGTGTACAACCTCAGAGCCGCTCGCTGCCTGTCAACAACCATCCGAGTGAAAGAGGAATCCAGCTGCCTTTGTGCCTGATCCCTGGCTAGAGGGATAGAAGCCTGCACGCTGGCTGCTCCTGTACAGGTTCGCCAGCAACACATAAACCTGAACGTTGATAAACTCTTATTTCAGACTTTCTAGTCAAACACCGGACCTCTTAAAGGGGCACTATGATGAAAATGATGCTGTTCCATTATCCCCACCATCAGTTATTTAATATGGACAGCATACATTTTTCCAGAGAGTTTGTGTTAACCACTTTACCTTCAAAGGGTTTTTACCTTAAAGGGACACTTAAGTCAAACAAAAAAAACGAGTTTTACTCACCTAGGGCTTCCAATAGCCCCCTGCAGCTGTCCGGTGCCCTCGCCGTCTCCCTCTGATCCTCCTGGCCCCGCCGGCAGCCACTTCCTGTTTCGGTGACAGGAGCTGACAGGCTGGGGACGCAAGTGATTCTTCGCATTCCCAGACACATTAGCACCCTCTATGCTGCTATATGGTATATGATATAGTAGCATAGATGGCGCTATTGTGGCCAGGAACGCGAAGAATCACTTGCGTCCCCAGCCTGTCAGCTCCTGTCACCGAAACAGGAAGTGGCTGCCGGCGGGGACGGGAGGATCGGAGAGACACGGCGAGGGCAACGATCAGCTGCAGGGGGCTATTGGAAGCCCCAGGTGAGTAAAACTCAATTTTTTTGTTTGACTTAAGTGTCCCTTTAAAGGACCAGAGCAATTTTACCTTTCATTCGGAAGGAAGGCCACTGCACTCAAAACCCATGTGTGTGCTAGAGCAAGGAAAACTCTAGGACTAGGGAAAGGATCAGCTCATGAAAACAGCACCACACATATATATAGAAAGGTCAAAAAATCTCACATTTTATTTAGTATATAGCTTCCAAAATGTATATAAAAAACACTAAAAACACAAGCCACCACAATCAATCCTTATATAACAATTAACTAATCATAGTCATCACAGTATAAAGCCATCAATTTTGTATCTATAAAAATGTATAGTATTAATGGTATGGCTTGCTCAGGTCTGAGCACGCCAACCCCATATGAACCCGGGTTCAGTTCCTCAAAAAGAACAAATAAAGTGCATATATAGTGCAAAACATGTGCATTAAATCACAAAAAGGTAATACCAACAAAGCAGCATACAAGTGTTGGCAAAATAAGACCAGTGGCCTGGATAGAATGGTGTTGTGGAGGCGTTTGAGAACTCTTTTGAAGAAGCGGCGTGGCGGCCGCGGAACCGGTGGAGTAGTCCGCCGAGGGCCTCTTTCTCGCCACCACCATCTCCTTTCCAGTCATCAGACACCGGCTAAGTATTCCTCTGTAAACAATTGTTCACTGTTTCTTTGCCCATTCTCTGTCCTTCTCAAACGCCTCCACAACACCATTCTATCCAGGCCACTGGTCTTATTTTGCTAACACTTGTATGCTGCTTTGTTGGTATTACCTTTTTGTGATTTAATGCACATGTTTTGCACTATATATGCACTTTATTTGTTCTTTTTGAGGAACTGAACCCGGGTTCATATGGGGTTGGCATGCTCAGACCTGAGCAAGCCATACCATTAATACTATACATTTTTATAGATACAAAATTGATGGCTTTATACTGTGATGACTATGATTAGTTAATTGTTATATAAGGATTGATTGTGGTGGCTTGTGTTTTTAGTGTTTTTTTATATACATTTTGGAAGCTATATACTAAATAAAATGTGAGATTTTTTGACCTTTCTATATATAAATGTGTGGTGCTGTTTTCATGAGCTGATCTTACCTTTCATTCGTCAATAACTTTATCACTACAACAAATTGATCTATATCATGTTTTTTGGCCTTCTTTGGGTGGTACATTATGCTAAGAATTATTTTATCCCAAATGCATTTTAATAGGAATAATAAGAAAAAAAAAATCTCATTTCTCAGTTTTCGGCCATCACAGTTTTAAAATAAAACATGCTACTGTGAATAAAACCCAGTTGCGCCCGTCACTAATTACAAGCCCATTGTAACGATCGGTGTCAACACACAGAGAGAATCTGATTATTGGTGATCTGCAGTATCACCAAGAATACAGATATATACCTGATTATTGATGATCTGCAGAATCACCAATAATACAAGTATGACTAACCTCTGGACACCTAAAACAGTGATAACAATAATGACAATGTAAAAACACAAGATCGTGGAAATGTCCACCGCATAGCGATTCCTCAGAGGTGTGGTTACCTCTGAATGGGAACCCCATATGTGAGATCCTCTAAAAGGCTTGAAGAGGAGTCTCACCCTCTAGCAGTAACAATCTGCTAGGGCAAGCATCTCAAAGAGGCAAGCCTCAGAGATAGCCCACCAGTGGGAGACGTTCCACTGGAGGGAGAAAGGTCAGACAAGCAGAGGTTGGCAACAGAGAGACGGCAGCAGCACAGGAACGGAAGGCTGATTCAGTCGGTAAACAGGCAGGGTCGGCAACTTGAATCAGATAGGCAGAGGTACAAGATCGATAAGAGAAGAGAGTAGTCAGGGATAGCCAGAGTCAAGACACAGGTAAATATACAATACAATCCTAAACTGAGGTGTGACGTCCTTGGTATCAACACCTAGGAACTGAGCTAAGGTCTGAGCGTTTATACCTAAGTATTCACGACAGCAGACGAGGAGCAACTGACACATAGCTCCTTATATGCTGGGAGCGCTTCTGCAGCGCCACCCAGCCAATCCGAGAGCTAGCTGGAGTCAGCTGACCGGCGAGTCAGCTGACTCCCCGTCTAGCTGCATAAAGGTCCTGCCTCTGGGCGCGCGCACGCGTAATGCTCGCCCTATGTGCGGCTGAAGGACCTGCGTGGGACAGTGAGGCGGGGACCGCCGCCGGCTGACACGCGGAGACGGCGTCCATGCCGCTCTCCGCCGCGGCGGTATCCCCGCCGGCTGTTACACCCATATATGCAAATGTAACAGTAATATACATTAATCCCATAGTAAAAAAGTAGAGTCCATAATTAACTGTTTATGTATTTTTTTTTAAATGCTGTCTTTTTTGTTTTGTTTTTTAACAAGTGTTTTATTTTGGTATTTTTTGGGGGGTGAGGGGGGGCAGGGGAGGGGGAATGAGGTATTAATTTATTTTTATTTAATTTATAAAGTGTAAACAATTTTTTACTTTTGTATGTAATTTTTTTTTTTACCACTAGATATCCTCATAATAACTGTCTCTATATGCTTAGAAGGAGCACAGAGACAACATTTGTTGCAGCAAAAATCATTGTCTTCTTGTTGAGGCCATGATCTTTGATTGGTTCAGGGAAGACTTCTTCCCTTTCACCAATCTCGACTCTACAAGACCCCACAGGTACCTGCGGCGCAGGAGCGAACGCTCAATCACGGTGACGGCAGGGGGGAGGACGTTTTAAATGTCCTGTGATCTGTTAAGAGGGACCAACTGGATGTTTTAAAATGTTGGGTGGGTAGTGGTAGTGTTTCTGTCTCTCTCTGCCACAGCTGATTTATAATGTGGCTCACACACTCCAGAGCTGTGTTGCTGCTTCTCACATGTAGCTATAATATACTGTAAGTAAACTAGCTAAGTAAGCCTGTTTAGTTACTTTATAGCTACATGTGAGGAGCAACAACACGGCTCTGGAGTGTGTGAGCCACGTTTTAAATATATGCTAGGGTAACACATGCTAGAACAACACAGCAATATTATTGTAAGTTGGTGAATGAAGGTCAGTGAGCTTGGGGACAGAACCGTCACCCGAGATCAATACCTGATCCCACCGGGCATAAGTAACCGTGTGTGTGTGTGTGTATGCATCTGAAGATCTAACAACCAGTTTTACAGCCAGAAAGCTACTATTTTTTTAGAAGATGGATAACAATGGATGTTGGTATGTTATTTTTAAACATAGTAAGTACTAAATAAGAGATGCAGCAAACATACCCTGGTGTATACTGTAATTTATTGCAGTTATCGTTTTACTGTCTTACTGTCCATATTTCTTTGCACTGTTTAAGATATGACCAACTGATAACAGGTATTTACATTCTGAACAATATACTCATCTGCAGCCAGTTAATAGAAGATACTGTGAACTGCTTGAGTAATACAGAGCAAAGGAACACAAAATTGAAAGCAGTCATTGTATAATGGTTCCAAGCTCAGTGGAACATATTCTCAACACCAAACACATCATATCAAACACAGCTACACAAAGCATCTGTGTGTCAGATAGCACATTGCACTCACCACCGGGTGACTGGCGAGAAAACAAATCCAGATCCTGCAGCAATTTATTTCTTGGAAGAGTCACCTCTCGAGAATTTACATATGTGTGTATATACTGCATGTAAGAAAATGTGTGTGTGCATTTTACTGATATCAGAAAAGAACAACACACTGCACAGACTACTGTATGCAAGGCAAGGAAAAATGTTTGCTCCATACATGTGAAATACTATTTTTATTTATATATACTTTACTCTTATGGCTGTAGAGAATGCTTAAAGCAAACCTGAAGCAGAAAAAAATGTATGCTATAATGAATTGTATGTGTAGACAGATAATGGATAGAACATTAGTAGCAAAGAAAAGGGTTTCATATTTTTATTTTCAGTTATACAGATTTTTTTTATTTTTTTTTTAATAACACAGCATCAATCTGTCACATTTGCAGTTTTAAAACCACACCATAGAGTGTTCACACGTTAGAGTTGACTTGGCCGAGGTGGACGATAATGGCTGCCTCTGCCCAGAATCTGGCGTGAGTAGAGCAGCCTCTGCGGCTTGGCCAGCGATCAGACAGGTGGATAATTTCGCCAAGCACTTTCTCTCATTAGCTAAGGTTCTGTGTAGCGCCAACAAAATTCCATTGTAATGCTAATAACACTTCTGCATCTGTGGCCTTCTGAAAATGCAGGACTACACCTTGCGTCACATAGCGGTAACACTGGAGACCAGGCACCCATCTTACCAATATGTACCAATCTACCTGCCTTGAGGAACAAAAGACTGGATGGAAGAGCCATTGTAAACCTGCATGCTATAAACCTTTGACATTTCCATTTGATCTTCGATCAATTAGGAAACTGAGAACAACTGATTATTTTAAAGTTGACCACAGGTGTGCCGGGTCTAAACTCTATGCTCATTTATGTAGTGTGAGCTTGATATTGCCATCCTGCAAAAAGATACAGATGAGAGTTCTTGGGCATAGAGAGACTATGAGCATCTCCGGTAAGCTGGTGACGTACAATTTATATCTATGTGCTTTAAACACAGCCAAGATCCCATGAGAAGAAGCCAGAAAGGACAGCAAACACTGGAAGTCTGCACATCTACGTGACTCAGCCTCAATAAATATTACTGAACTACCAGATGGCAAACAGAACAACCCAGCAAATATTCCTTGGTGTGTGAATCTTACGTACAACATGACGGTGCAACATGAAGAGTGAAACCTTGATATTTCACATAACATTTAAAATGAGAGGAAAAGTGTTCACCATAATAGAAACAAAGTTGAAAAGTGCTTGGAGAGGACATTTAACGTAAACAACAAGTTGTTTTACTTAAAGAGACACTGAAGCGAGAATAAATCTCGCTTCAGAGCTTATATTCAAACTGCGCAAAAGGTGGATCAGCGCATCACCAGGCCGCCTCCGAATAGCTTCGAATCAGAGGTGCGCTGAGCCCCCCCAGAAACTGCAAACGCACCTTGAACCCAAAAGGAAGCTCTGCATATACACCAAAAGCAAAGCTGTTAAGTGGGAGCAGCTGACCAAAAATGAATTCAATTAGTACATGGCAAGGAAATGAACAGCGCTACTTAAAAACAGACAAGTGCCTACCTGCAAAAGAGTGCAAGCCCCACTTGTGGGATAAAATACACACCTAGCATACACATGACCTGTCTACCACTGGAGGATGTTGGTTTCCGTAACAGCTTGCATGCAACCTATTAAGTACTTGTCCCTCCCACTGCGAAGAAGTCAATCCTCCATGGGAGCGGACCTAACACTAACTAAATCCTAACCTATGTATATGCATAGCCTGGGTGCGGCTAATCAAGTAAATTTGAAAATTGAAAACTGCGCAAAAGGTGGATCAGCGCATCACCAGGCCGCCTCCGAATGGCCTCGAATCAGAGGTGCGCTGAGCCCCCACAGAAACACACACCTAGCATACACATGACCTGTCTGGAGGATGTTGGTTTCCATAACAGCTTGCATGCAACCTATTAAGTACTCGTCCCTCCCACTGCGAAGAAGTCAATCCTCCATGGGAGGGGACCTAACACTAACTACGGTAAATCCTAACCTATGTATATGCATAGCCTGGGTGCGGCTAATCAAGTAAATTTGAAAATTGAAAACTGCGCAAAAGGTGGATCAGCGCATCACCAGGCCGCTAGGTGTGTATTTTATCCCACAAGTGGGGCTTGCACTCTTTTGCAGGTAGGCACTTGTCTGTTTTTTAAGTAGCGCTGTTCATTTCCTTGCCATGTACTAATTTAATTCATTTTTGGTCAGCTGCTCCTACTTAACAGCTTTGCTTTTGGTGTATATGCAGAGCTTCCGTTTGGGTTCAAGGTGCGTTTGCAGTTTCTGGGGGGGCTCAGCGCACCTCTGATTCGAGGCCATTCGGAGGCGGCCTGGTGAAGCGCCGATCCATCTTTTGCGCAGTTTTCAATTTTCGAATTTACTTGATTAGCCGCACCCAGGCTATGCATATACATAGGTTAGGATTTAGTTAGTGTTAGGTCTCCTCCCATGGAGGATTGACTTCTTCGCAGTGGGAGGGACGAGTACTTAATAGGTTGCATGCAAGCTGTTACGGAAACCAACATCCTCCAGTGGTACACAGGTCATGTGTATGCTAGGTGTGTATTTTATCCCACAAGTGGGGCTTGCACTCTTTTGCAGGTAGGCACTTGTCTGTTTTTAAGTAGCGCTGTTCATTTCCTTGCCAGAGCTTATATTCAGCAGGGGCATGTGTGCCCCTGCTAAAACGCCGCTATCCCGCGGCTAAACGGGGGTCCCTTACCTCCCAAATCCCCCCCTGCAAAATCCACGACCAACTTGGTCGTAGATTTTGCTGCTGTTGAGGCAGGGCTAATGGTTGCAGCCCTGTCTCTCAGCGCCGTCTATCAGTGGCGCATCGCCGCCTCTCCCCGCCCCTCTCAGCGAAGGAAGACTGAGAGGGGCGGGGGAGAGGCGGAGATACGCGCTGATAGACGCGCATGGAGGCAGGGCTGCGGCCATTAGCCCTGCCTCACCAGGAAGAGATCCCCGGGACTCCACGAGGGGATTTGGGAGGCAAGGGACCCCTGGTGGTTGCTACTCCAGAAACATAAACTGCACTACCAATTTATACATACTGTATATCATAACAAACCTATCTATTTTGCACAAGTTTAGAAACTTTTAGTTGCGCCGTGTCCTTTAAAATGTACCTATCTACTACCAAACTGAACTGAACATGATATCCTCATACACATACCCCTCGATTCCTGTGTTATCTGCACCAGCAGGAGACATGTTTTTCTAAACTTTTGCCTGGGTGGAGACGCTTAGTCATGTTACACTGCAAGTTTTGCTGAGTCCCACGTCCCACTGAACAGCTGTTTTATGGAAGAGAAATCTTTGTCACCTTAATCCCTAAGATGTTGCCTCATGTCTAATCAGTTATGCTAACAAATTGTGTTTAATTGTTTTTAAGTGTCAGTATCTATACAGTACAAACTGTTGTAGGCTGGACACCAACTATTGTGTTAAAGACGAACTAGTGAACATAACATAATAAATAAAATTGCTTATTTTTAGCAGTATTCATTTATAAATTATTTGGTCAGTGTTTTCCCATTGAAAAATCTTTACAATTTACATCTTAGCGTATCGGGATAAGACAATGCAACACGGTAAACGGCAGACAATAATACACACCACACCCCAAGCCATGCTGACTGGATAGGATGTAAACTGTTCTTGTTCACATGAATGCAGCTTTCTGTATTAAAATGCATTATGTTTCCGTAAAATTCCTGAAATGTATCTGCACATTTATGGACATGTGTGAATAACGTACACCACCAAGTTATCAACTGTCACACCCCAGCAGACCCTTTTCCAATAGTAACACCTTTAGGCAAGTGTGTCTGTCAACTCATAATGCCACACGTTCATTACCCTTTGTGAATCCAAATGCAGATTAGTGAATGTTCAGGTAGCCAGCCTCCCCCAGGCTAGTGTTGGGCGAACAGTGTTCGCCACTGTTCGGGTTCTGCAGAACATCACCCTGTTCGGGTGATGTTCGAGTTCGGCCGAACACCTGACGGTGCTCGGCCAAACCGTTCGGCCATATGGCCGAACTAAGAGCGCATGGCCGAACGTTCCCCGAACGTTCGGCTAGCGCTGTGATTGGCCGAACGGGTCACGTGGTTCGGACCCGAACGCGCTCTGATTGGCCGAACGGTCACGTGGTTCGGGTAAATAAATACCCGAACCACGTCATATCTCCGCCATTTGTCTGTGGGTTTAGCTTTGGGTAGGCAGGCAGGGTAGTTCGCGCTCCAGCCACGCTAGCCAGGGTCCCCCCTGTCATTGTGTCACTGCTGGGAACAGTAGTACACCGCTTGCTCAGCCACACTATATAGCATTCTGTTTACTGCCACTCTGTGTACCTCGCTCAGCCACACTATATAGCATTCTGTTTACTGCCACTCTGTGTCTGCTGGGAATAGTAGTACACCGCTTGCTCAGCCACACTATATAGCATTCTGTTTACTGCCACTCTGTGTACCTCGCTCAGCCACACTATATAGCATTCTGTTTACTGCCACTCTGTGTCTGCTGGGAATAGTGGTACACCGCTCGCTCAGCCACACTATATAGCATTCTGTTCACTGTTCTGTGTCTGCTTGGAATAGTGGTACACCGCTCGCTCAGCCACACTATATAGCATTCTGTTTACTGTTCTGTGTCTGCTGGGAATAGTGGTACACCGCTCGCTCAGCCACACTATATAGCATTCTGTTTACTGTTCTGTGTCTGCTGGGAATAGTGGTACACCGCTCGCTCAGCCACACTATATAGCATTCTGTGCACTGTTCTGTGTCTGCTGGGAATAGTGGTACACCGCTCGCTCAGCCACACTATATAGCATTCTGTTCACTGTTCTGTGTCTGCTGGGAATAGTGGTACACCGCTCGCTCAGCCACACTATATAGCATTCTGTTTACTGTTCTGTGTCTGCTGGGAATAGTGGTACACCGCTCGCTCATCCACACTATATAGCATTCTGTTCACTGTTCTGTGTCTGCTGGGAATAGTGGTACACCGCCCGCTCAGCCACACTATATAGCATTCTGTTCACTGTTCTGTGTCTGCTGGGAATAGTGGTACACCGCTCGCTCAGCCACACTATATAGCATTCTGTTCACTGTTCTGTGTCTGCTGGGAACAGTAGTACACCGCTCGCTCAGCCAGAGTATATAGCATTGTGTTTACTGCCACTCTGTGTACACCGCTCAGCCAGACTATATACCATTGTTTACTGACACTCTGTGTACACCGCTCAGCCAGACTATATACCATTGTTTACTGACACTCTGTGTACACCGCTCAGCCAGACTATATACCATTGTTTACTGCCACTCTGATTCTGCTGGGAACAGTAGTACACCGCTCGCTCAGCCAGACTATATACCATTGTTTACTGACACTATATAGCAGACTATATAGCATTGTGTGTACACCGCTCAGCCAGACTATATACCATTGTTTACTGACACTCTGTGTACACCGCTCAGCCAGACTATATACCATTGTTTACTGCCACTCTGATTCTGCTGGGAACAGTAGTACACCGCTCGCTCAGCCAGACTATATACCATTGTTTACTGACACTCTGTGTACACCGCTCAGCCAGACTATATACCATTGTTTACTGCCACTCTGATTCTGCTGGGAACAGTAGTACACCGCTCGCTCAGCCAGACTATATACCATTGTTTACTGACACTATATAGCAGACTATATAGCATTGTGTGTACACCGCTCAGCCAGACTATATACCATTGTTTACTGACACTCTGTGTACACCGCTCAGCCAGACTATATACCATTGTTTACTGCCACTCTGATTCTGCTGGGAACAGTAGTACACCGCTCGCTCAGCCAGACTATATACCATTGTTTACTGACACTCTGTGTACACCGCTCAGCCAGACTATATACCATTGTTTACTGCCACTCTGATTCTGCTGGGAACAGTAGTACACCGCTCGCTCAGCCAGACTATATAGCATTGTGTTTACTGCCACTCTGTGTACACCGCTCAGCCACACTATATAGCATTGCGTACTCTGCCAGTCAGTGTGTATATTGCTGGGATCAGTAATACTCCACTCACCGTCAACCACTATATGAGCTCAACATGAGTTCCCCAGAGACCTCCGCTGTGAGCAGCACTCCCAACAACAGCAACAGCCAACGCCCCACGCAAGCTATAACATCCACCCCAGCAGCCAGTGGTCAGCAGCAGCCCTCCCCGGAGGAGAACGTTGTGTCCATCAGTCCGTCGCCAGAGCGATTAATGAGGGCTGCCATTGAGGAGATGATGGGGCCTGATGTGGAGGAGGAGGTCTGGCTCAGGCCAGCATCCCAAGTTAATGTTGAGGACGATGAGGGGTCTGTGTCTGGGGATGTTGGGGTGGCAGAGGTGGTGGGTGGGTCAGACTCAGGAGAAGAGTTGTATGATGAGGATGATGATCGGGACCATCTGTATGTGCCTCAGAGTCCGACCCCGGAAAACATGTTGTATCGTGTGTTTAGGTACTAAAATCTGCGTTCCCTCCCAGTAGTGTTGGGCGAACAGTGTTTGCCACTGTTCGGGTTCTGCAGAACATCACCCTGTTCGGGGTGACTATATAGCAGACTATATAGCATTGTGTTTAATGCCACTCTGTGTACACGGCTCAGCCACACTATATAGCATTGTGTTTACTTCCACTCTGTGTCTGCTGGGAACAGTAGTACACCGCTCACCCGCCACTGTATAGCATTGTGCTCTGTGTCACTGCTGACAATAGTGGTACACCGCTCACCCACCACTGTATAGCATTTCTGTACTGCCACTGTACTGCTGCCAGTCAGCGTGTACTTTAAGGATAAGTGAAATGAGGAAGAAATCCGGTGAAAGAGGGAGGGGCAAGGGAAGAGGTGTTTCCCCTGACGGTTCACGTACAGGCCACAGGGGAGCACCCAAGAAAACCCACTCAATACTGCCCATGTTGTCCAGGACAACAACCCTCACAGATCCAAAAGAACAGGACCAGATAATTACTTGGATGACCTCTCAAGCGTCCAGCAGTGGGTTAAGCAGCACCAGCACATCACGCACGAGGTCCGAGTCCTCAGCCAGTTAAAGTCTGGGCTTTCTTTGAAGACTGCACTGAGGATGTTACCATGGCGATTTGCAAGGTGTGCAAGACCCGCCTGAGCAGGGGGAAAAGTATTAACAACCTCTCCACCACCAGCATGAGCCGCCACATTCTATCCAAACATCCCACTCTGTGGGCAAACGCGGCAGGACAGGGTACCACCAGCAACACTGCCTCCCTTGGGTTCACCAGACTCACCACCAGACCCGCCTCAGCAGCAGCAGTAGCCCAGCCATTGCGTGGTTCACAACATTCACAAACATCAGACGATGCTGACACTGTCACTTTCCGGACTAGTGCTCTTGAGGTCTCCCAGTGTTCATCAAACACAACAACCAACAGCCCTTCGGTGTGCAGCGCTACGGTTGAGTTGTCTGTCTCTGAGATGTTTGAGCACAAGAGGAAATTGCCAGCAAATGACCCCCGGGCCGTGGCAGTAACAGCCAGCCAGCATAGCCAAGCTTCTGGCCTGCGAAATGCTGCCATATCGAGTGGTGGAGACAAACAGCTTCAAGGGCATGATGTCAGTGGCCATCCCACGTTACGTTGTTCCCAGCCGCTACCACTTTGCGCGCTCTGCAGTGCCTGAGTTGCATGAGCACGTGGTCAGCTAAATAACCCGAAGCTTGAAGAATGCCGTTGCCTGCAAGGTTCACCTCACCACTGACACCTGGACGAGTGCGTTCGGCCAGGGTCGATACATCTCCCTTACCGCGCACTGGGTGAACCTTGTGGAGCCTGGCAGCGATTCCTCACCTGCTACGGCGCGGGTGTTGCCCACGCCGCAAACAGCTGGATAACAACAGCAGCACCTACCTCTCTGACTCCTTCTCCTCCAACGCATCTCAAAGCTGTACCTCATCCGGAAATGCTAACCCAGCACCAGCAGCAGTAGGATCGTGGAAGCAGTGCAGCACAGCTGTTGGCATGCGTCAGCAAGCGTTGCTGAAGCTGATCTGCCTTGGGGATAAGCAGCACACAGGGGAGGAAATTTGGAGGGGAATAAAGGAACAGACGGATTTGTGGCTGGCACCGCTGGACCTGAAACCGGGCATGAAGCTAGACACCTGGCACGAACTGGCAATGTACGCAATAGAGGTGCTGGCTTGCCCGGCAGCCAGCGTTATGTCGGAACGCTGTTTCAGTGCTGCCGGAGGCATCATCACAGATCGGCGTATCCGCCTCTCCACAGAAAATGCAGACCGTCTGACTCAAATTAAAATGAATCAATCCTGGATTGGAAACGACTACGCAACACTCCTGGACCCCAACCAAGTAACATGACCGATGAACATCTGGGATGGTTTAGCGTTTCCGGTCCCTGTTTATTGAACCTCTCATCTGTATTACATTTATGACTGCATGGCGGCAAAAAGCATTGCTGCTATATCCGCACGCTTTTTGTCCTCATGCAAGGCCTGGGTTGTTGTGTCTCACAAAGCGTGGCCTTCTCCTCCTGCGCCTCCTCCTGTTCCATCACGTGTGCTGCTGCTGCTGCTGCTGCTGCTGGGTTACCGTTGCCGCGTGGTCCCTGTTTATGGAACCTCTTATCTTTATTACATTTATGACTACATGGCGGTACAAAGCATGCTATCCGCACGCTTTTTGTCCTCATGCAAGGCCTGGGTTGTTGTGTCTCACAAAGCGTGGCCTTCTCCTCCTGCGCCTCCTCCTGTTCCATCACGTGTGCTGCTGCTGCTGCTGCTGCTGGGTTAGCGTTGCCGGTCCCTGTTTATGGAACCTCTTATCTTTATTACATTTATGACTACATGGCGGTACAAAGCATGCTATCCGCACGCTTTTTGTCCTCATGCAAGGCCTGGGTTGTTGTGTCTCACAAAGCGTGGCCTTCTCCTCCTGCGCCTCCTCCTGTTCCATCACGTGTGCTGCTGCTGCTGCTGCTGCTGGGTTAGCGTTGCCGCGTGGTCCCTGTTTATTGAACCTCTTATCTTTATTACATTTATGACTACATGGCGGTACAAAGCATGCTCTCCGCACGCTTTTTGTCCTCATGCAAGGCCTGGGTTGTTGTGTCTCACAAAGCGTGGCCTTCTCCTCCTGCGCCTCCTCCTGTTCCATCACGTGTGCTGCTGCTGGGTTAGCGTTGCCGCGTGGTCCCTGTTTATTGAACCACTTATCTTTATTACATTTATGACTGCATGGTGGTACAAAGCATGCTATCCGCACGCTTCTTGTCCTCATGCAAGGCCTGGGTTGTTGTGTCTCAAAGCGTGGCCTTCTCCTCCTGCGCCACCCTCCTCCTGTTCCATCACGTGTGCTGCTGCTGGGTTAGCATTACCGGTCCCTTTTCCTGGAACCTCTTATATGTATTACATTTATGACTGCATGCCGACAAAAAGCATGTTACCTGTGCAAAGAAAACAGACATTTCCCGCATTTAAAAGACAGTTTTCCCTTTGAAACTTTAAAATCGATTTTCTCAAAAACTATAAGCTCTTTTTGCTAAATTTTTTTTTTCCTCTTGTACCCACTCCCAAGGTGCACATACCCTGTAAATTTGGGGTATGTAGCATGTAAGGAGGCTTTACAAAGCACAAAAGTTCGGGTCCCCATTGACTTCCATTATGTTCGGAGTTCGGGTCGAACACCCGAACATCGCGGACATGTTC
The DNA here is from genome assembly GCF_040937935.1 of Hyperolius riggenbachi. Classification (NCBI taxonomy): domain Eukaryota; kingdom Metazoa; phylum Chordata; class Amphibia; order Anura; family Hyperoliidae; genus Hyperolius; species Hyperolius riggenbachi. The sequence goes on from NC_090646.1 coordinate 562,577,391, forward strand.
GGCCTGTTCGGCCCGAACCCGAACATCTAGATGTTCGCCCAACACTACCCCAGGCACCCAAAAGGGAAGCAGTTAACCCCAATGGTGTAAAAACTATTACGCTGGGCAAAACTCTCTTTATATTTGAAGTCTCTGGCACAACCACCTGCAATCTCTCTCTAACATCCACCTGAAATCTAAGTCAGGATTTCTCTGATAACTTAGTGTATGGTCACGTACCTCAGTTAAAATGAATGCTCACCATAGTGTTACACTGGAAAACCAAACATTTTATTAACCACTTCAGCTTTTATTAACCACTTTGGATTGTGTTCAGCTTACAGACTAGAGCTATTTTCACATTTCAACAGTCCTATTTATTCTCCAGTAACTTTATTACTACTTATCACACCTAAATGATCTAGATCTTATTTTGTTTAAGGACAAATTAGGCCTTTTGGGGGTGATTTTTTTTTAGTATTTTTATTTTATTCTCTATTTCACAATAGTGGTCCTAAAGTCAATATACTAATTTGGAGCTAGATACTGTTACACAATTTCTAGAGCAGCCTGGTTTAGAATATATGGTAGCACAGGTCATAAAGTACTTTACTATCACATGGTGACAAATGGAATAGAATCAGGACTATGAAAATCCAGGTTTATAGAACACTGTTAAAAGTCAGCAAAGATTTCACAAGAAGAAACAAGAAAAAGCAACAAACACTATCTGCACGTATAAATGACTCAGTCACTGTGAACTTTAAAAGCCTTCACAGACTAAATTTACCAGATGGCAAACAGCACAGCGCAGAAACTATCTCATTCTTCTGCGTTTCCATGTCAGGATATAATATACAACAGATGAAAAGGGGATAGAGAGGAAGGAGAAAGTGTCCATTCTTTTACCATCCAGTGTTATTGCATGCCAGTTACCCATTCATTTAAGGATAAATATGCCACCGCTGATTGTCATGGAAAATAACATTGGAAAAGTTGTTCCTGTGCCTCTCAAGTAGCTATAGAAAAGTTGAATAAACTTTCTGAAAGCTATAGTCTGCAATGCATTATCCATATAAAGATATGTATAGACACTGTGACCACATCTAAGCAAATGTATTTGGTGACATCATGCTTTCCCTAAGCATCAGTATTTTTGTTATGGGGATCTACACGGGGAAGTATAATGACTAGTTACTGGGCTTGATTAGCTATGATTCAACTGGGCTTGTATGGCTTAACTCATTAGCAGCTTCAATAGAGTTATCTCGTTTGAGATAAGTGCAGTGCTTTTGACCTCAGTGGGCAGAACTGGTTGTGCTGCAAATTCTAAGAATGCTTTGATCTCTCTCCCTAGCAGAAAATATAGAGACTGAAAGCACAAGTCCTCTGTTATTGTCTCACACTGCCCCCTAGTGACAGGTGGCCATAAATACACATTACAGAAGTTCTCATTAGCAGCAAGAAAATGTAACAAATAAAGAAATAAAAACCGTGTTTCAATAAATTGGCCTAGAGCAAGCCTCTAGGCCAATAAATTGACTGCTAAGGGTTAAAAAAAAAAAGAAAGAAAAATCTCACAGCTAGTGTGTGCCTGCAACTACACAATTTCTCAGGGCACTTTTCCACTGAAAACTGCAATCACAAACGCACAACGATACAATTGCAATTTTTTTTAATCTATACCAAGTGGTTTCCTGTGCGTTTTGGTGCTATTTTGTGTGAATGGTCTATTGTGTACTGCAATTGCTTTCGTGTAATTCTGACAATTCCTTTTGATAAACAAACAGGCTATTCACAAGAAAGATGCATAGCTTCACATTTGACATGCCATTTTCTTGTGCTTTTGTTGACTTTAACTCAAATTAAAATGCAGTTAAAGTGCAGAATGCAGTACTTTGCTTCTAATGAAATATTGCATCAGCTGAAAAGGGGCCTGCAATCTGATTGCGGGCCGTATTACATGCACTGCAAGCATTGCGCACATAGCGCAACTGGTGTTTCCTAGGTAATGTGCACATACATAAGCTTAAATCCTCCTGGCATGGGTGGCATCTCGCTTCCCCAGCATGGTGTGCTTGTCTGGTGCTATTTTGCTGCAGAGTAATCTGGTTCTTCTAGTGAGGTGGCAAACAGTTTCTCTGTGGATTGCTGGGCATGTTTGTCTCTCGTGGCATCTTATTTAATGTTTTTCTAAGGAAACTAGGAGAAACATGGTAAGTGTTAATGCCTTGTTATAAACTGAGTGCAGAGAAACTGGATAGGAACATGACGAGCCTTCACTGAGCTGTAGCTGCAGAGCTAGACACAGAGAGTTTAAGGCTTGACAAGTTATGTCCTCACTCAGTCCCTATGCCTCAATCTATTGCCGCGGCTCTGAGCCCAGCCCACGTCTTCACCAAGCCCCCGCGTGAACAGGACACGTTATTCGTCTCCTGACTATGGTTACCCCCTGTCTTAAAGTGCAAGGCATACAAACTGATGTAAAGAGGAATAGCCTGTTAGAGCCCTAATGAGGCTATTAACACAGTTCAACAGTTCAGCAGTATCACACAGGGTTATTACCTGGATTCAGAGGAATGCAGCAATCAGCGTTGTATGTCAGTAGTAGAAGAGATACCGATTGCAGATTATCCAGTAACAAGAGAGGGATCAAGCAATCCACTGGCAGAGTTCAGGTAATGAGTAAACCAGGTATGATGCAGTTCAGACAAGTCTTCATGAAAAGTTATTTAACAGGTAATGATTGATCTGGGTTATTAAATGGTTCAAGCAGGTTTGTATGCAGTATTATGCAACAGGCAATAGATGGTGCAAGTTATGACACAGTTCCTTTTAGTCTGCATGCAAAGTTATTCAACAGGTAACAGATGCTCCAGGTGATATGTGACAAAGTTTATGTAAGACTGCATGCACACTGTTTAGTTGGCTGATAAGGAAGGTAGGCTTATATTTATCGACCAGTTCAAGTAGCATGCAAGGGATATCCAGTAACATAAAAATCAATAACATGCACTAGTTTAAGAGCAAAAAAAGTTTCACTATTTATTCAAAGTTAAAAATAAGCCTTAAAATCTTAAAGCATCGTGCACCAGAGTACCTTTTATGCAAACAAACCACCCTCTCATACACACACATACAATAGAAGGGCCCTTCTATCTAATCAGCTTCCCCCAATAGTAGCCACTTCCTACAAAATGTTCGTTCCAAAAAGGGTTAATACTCCATATGATTCCTTCGTTGCAACATATAATCAAAAATTCCTTTTGCAGTGGGTGTCTCAGTTCAACCTTAAAGAGACTCCGTAACAAAAATTGCATCCTGTTTTTTATCATCCTACAAGTTCCAAAAGCTATTCTAATGTGTTCTGGCTTACTGCAGCACTTTCTACTATCACAGTCTCTGTAATAAATCAATGCATCTTTCCATTGTCAGACTTGTCAGCCTGTATCTGGAAGGCTGCCAAGTTCTTCAGTGTTGTGGTTCTGCTATGAATTCCTCCTTCCAAGCCCCTCTATGCACACTGCCTGTGTATTATTTAGATTAGAGCAGCTTCTCTCTTCTCTCTTATCTTTTACAAGCTGGATAAATCATCCTCTGAGCTGGCTGGGCTTTCACATACTGAAGAATTACAGACAAGGGCAAAGCTGTTTGCAAGAAGAAAAGAGCAGCCTGAAACTTCAGTGCATGGGGGAAAGAAACACACAAATGATCTCTTGAGATTCAAAAGGAAGGGTGTATACAGCCTGCTTGTGTATGGATGTATTTTCTATGTGTGGACATACTGTACATCAACCTACTTCCTGTTTTGGTGGCCATTTTGTTTGTTTATAAACAAACTTTTTAAAACTGTTTTTAACCACTTTTAATGCGGCGGGGAGCGGCGAAATTGTGACAGAGGGCAATAGGAGATGTCCCCTAACGCACTGGTATGTTTACTTTTGTGCGATTTTACCAATACAGATTCTCTTTAAGCTTCAAACATAAGATTCCAACTTATTCAGTTTATATTGGGCAATATCCGCATACACTCTCGTGTCCCATAATATAGACAGTCTATGGCAACTTCTCACAGGGTAGATCACTCCACTTAGAGCTTCTTTGCTCTTACAAGATACTTCTGCTCGCTGCCTGTCTCAGCTTCTCTCGGCGTCTTTCTTGCGGCATACGTGGGTTCCGTCTGTCAGGCTCAGAGCCCCGCTCGCCGCACTTCCGCTCAGCTGATCTGGCTTGCGTGTCAGGATGGGTGACGTCACCTCGTAAGCCTCTGGACCTTTGTTCACGAGCGGCTGCTGCGTTCTTACACAGCCTGCTCAATCCCAGGCTCCTAAGCAGATACTTTTTTGCATTAAAGAGACTCCGTAACAAAAATTGCATCCTGTTTTTTATCATCCTACAAGTTCCAAAAGCTATTTTAATGTGTTCTGGCTCACTGCAGCACTTTGTACTATCACAGTCTCTGTAATAAATCAATGTATCTTTCCCTTGTCAGACTTGTCAGCCTGTGTCTGGAAGGCTGCCAAGTTCTTCAGTGTTGTGCAGTGGCGTAGCTAAGGAGCTGTGGGCCCCGATGCAAGTTTTACAATGGGGCCCCCCATGCACTCTATACATAACAATTGATACGGCGCACCAAAACCTGACACTGTCAACTACAGTGTCAGAGGTGCAAGAAGGGGATGGGGAACAGTTTGTCAATGTTTACCACTATTCAAAGTATCTGTAGAAGTGATTACTATGAGCACAGGACCAATTGAGAGCTAATACTGTAGTTGAGATTGAGCCCTTCGGGGCCCCTCTGGCCCAAGGGCCCCGATGCGGTCGCTACCTCTGCACCCCCTATTGCTACGCCCCTGGTGTTGTGGTTCTGCTATGCACTCCCCCCTCAGGGGGGAAAGAAACACACAAATGATCTCTTGAGATTCAAAAGGAATGCTGTATACAGCCTGCTTGTGTATGGATGTATTTTCTATGTGTGGACATACTGTACATCAACCTACTTCCTGTTTTGGTGGCCATTTTGTTTGTTTATAAACAAACTTTTTAAAACTGTTTTTAACCACTTTTAATGCGGCGGGGAGCGGCGAAATTGTGACAGAGGGGAATAGGAGATGTCCCCTAACGCACTGGTATGTTTACTTTTGTGCGATTTTAACAATACAGATTCTCTTTAAAGCGACCTCTACGCGTTTCAGCCAATAACGTTGGCCCTCATCAGGAGGATTTGGTAGTGCACACTGGGACTTCTACCTATGCCTAGCTAACTTCTGAGGCACCTACCTATGCCTACCTACCTATACTGGAACTCCTACCTATGCCTACCTACCTATACTGGGTCTCCTACCTATGCCTAGCTACCTATACTGGGTCTCCTACCTATGCCTAGCTAACTACTGGGACACCTACCTATGCCTGCCTACCTATACTGCGTCTCCTACCTATGCCTAGCTAACTACTGAGGCACCTACCTATGCCTTCCTACCTATACTGGAACTCCTACCTATGCCTACCTACCTATACTGGGTCTCCTACCTATGCCTAGCTACCTATACTGGGTCTCCTACCTATGCCTAGCTAACTACTGGGACACCTACCTATGCCTGCCTACCTATACTGCGTCTCCTACCTATGCCTAGCTAACTACTGAGGCACCTACCTATGCCTACCTACCTATACTGGAACTCCTACCTATGCCTAGCTAACTACTGAGGCACCTACCTATGCCTACCTACCTATACTGGGAGTCCTACCAATGCCTACCTACCTATACTGGGTCTCCTACCTATGCCTAGCTAACTACTGGGACTCCTACCTATGCCTATCTACCTATACTGGGACTCCTACCTACCTATACTGGGACTCCTACCTATGCCTACCTACATACAAGAAGATAATAAGGTTGTTGCTTCATTGTGGACGGACCAAATTTGATCAGCTGGACAGTCACTGTTGTTCTATCATTGTGCTACCACAGCCCGGCGACCATATGGGCTGGAAAACTGCCACGGCCTGCACTCTGGCTATGGTGCGCACCAGTCCAGCATGGCCGTCACTACACAAACAGCTGGTAACTTGCGGTGCGTTACACAGCGAGTTTGGTGTGTCAGTGTGAAGCAGAACTCTAATTACACTCCCTGATTGATGTATACACATGCAAGATGTTTGAAAGCACTTTAGGCCTGCAATTTAGCATTCAATGTGATTTCTGCCCTTAAAACGCTGCTTTGCGTCAAATCCAGATTTTTCCCCGGGACTTTGGGCATGTATCCCACTCCGGCGTACGTACAAAAAGGGCGCCTGGACAAAAAGGGCGCGGGGTGTAAACTCTAAATAATAATTAATCATTAATAGGGTTTATAAAAATAGTGTGCTATATTTCGTTTACAAATAATGTTTAACAAAATTATAAATCATTAAATAATGTTTATGAAATCGGAAATTGTGAAAACGTTAATGTTCCCTGTTTCAAAAGTTTAACTTATAATTACGTTTATAAAAAAAACAATAATATATGTTTAATTGTTATAATTGTATATTATTGTGAATAACCTTCATTTATGGTTTGTTCTTATAATAAAATCTGAAAATATTGTTTATAAGATGATATAAATATAACTACGTTCGTAATAAGTGTTGTAATACATTAGTAATTATTACTAAAATTTTACTAAAACTATGCCTACTCTTACACAGAACCTTCCCTGTACCTATCCCTAACCCCTAGACTCCCCTGTTGGTGCCTAAACCTAAGACCCCCCTGTTGGTGCCTAAACCTAAGACCCCCCTGTTGGTGCCTAAACCTAAGACCCCCCTATTGGTGCCTAAACCTAAGACCCCCCTGTTGGTGCCTAAACCTAAGACCCCCCTGTTGGTGCCTAAACCTAAGACCCCCCTGTTGGTGCCTAAACCTAAGACCCCCCTGTTGGTGCCTAAACCTAAGACCCCCCTGTTGGTGCCTAAACCTAAGACCCCCCCCCTGTTGGTGCCTAAGTAACCCTCCCTGTACCTACCCCTAACCCCTAGACCCCCCTGTTGGTGCCTAAACCTAAGACCCCCCTGTTGGTGCCTAAACCTAAGACCCCCCTGTTGGTGCCTAAACCTAAGACCCCCCTATTGGTGCCTAAACCTAAGACCCCCCTGTTGGTGCCTAAACCTAAGACCCCCCCTGTTGTTGCCTAAGTACCCCTCCCTGTACCTACCCCTAACCCCTAGACCCCCCTATTGGTGCCTAAACCTAAGACCCCCCTGTTGGTGCCTAAACCTAAGACCCCCTTTATTATGTGGATAATAATGTTTTACTAATTGTGCATGCAAAAAATATTTGGCAATTTACGTTACGTACTGATCGCTTTATTTTGTGAATAATAATGTTTTACAAACAGTAAGGGATAAAACTTTAAATAATGTTTTAATTATTTAAATAAGATAAATATGTTTAGAATTTTCATAAACGTTATTCGGCACGGGTGCATTTTATAAACGTAAATCACCACAAGTTCAGTTATAAATCATTAAACATCTCCGGGCGCCGTTTGTAAACTTTATTTAGCTCCTGGCGCCGTTTGTAAACTTTATTTAGCTCCTGGCGCCGTTTGTAAACTTTATTTAGCTCCGGCGCCCTTTTTTCCTACTCGGCGCCCATTAAACGCTATTTATTATGGGAGTGAATGGCGGCGCCCTTTTTGTCAACTAGCGGCCTGCGCCCTTTTTTTCCCAGCTCCCCCACTCCGCCATGCCCCCCTCCAGGTGTTAGACCCATTGAAACATCTTTTCCATCACTTTTCTGGCCAGCATAATTTTTTGTATTTTTGAAAGTTCGCATCCCCATTGAAGTCTATTGCGGTTCGCGAACCGAACCTTCCGTGGAAGTTCGCGAACAGGGTTCGCAAACCGAAAATCGAAGGTTCGCGACATCTCTATTTGGGAGCCCTGTCCCTCTTTCCTCCTCATTTGTCCAGCTTTCAGGACTTTGTCCCTCTTTATTTCCATCCTTTAAATTGATATATTACTAATTTAAAAATGTTGTTATGAAGGAACATGAACCAAGATAGAAAAGAGCAGTGTGGTTTGAATTATAAAACATATTTTTCTTATTAAATCTTTATGGTATGTGCAACTATGGGTGTGACGGGGGCATGATAAGGGGTGTGGCAGAGGTGTGACTTAAGTGTCCCTCTTTCTCATCTCAAAAAGTTGGGAGGTATGATACAGTACATCATCCAATCAGTGGCTGGCCACACTCCACACACCCAATCACACAGCAAGGTCCTGCCTAGGTGTCAGCTGTAAGGTCAGCTGACACCGTTCTGTCAGCTGACCGGAGTCAGCTGACTATTGTTTACCTTTGCGGAGGGCGTACTGGGAACGCGCGCTCTGCCTATCAGAATGTGCGGCCTGCGAGCCACCGGCAGCGTCATCATCAGCGGGGAACAAGCGCCGACCCCCGGAAGCAGAGGATTCCGCCCGGGTCTCGACAGAATCAACACTAACAACAGGTATATTCCTTATAACCTTTTTTAGCAGAAAAGGGAGGGGGTGGAAATGGCCAGTGACTATTTGTAGACCCTCCCTGCTCCTCTCTGTCTACCAAATATGGTTGAAGATGGGTTGGGAGAGCAGTGTAGCCAGACTGCTGTTCTCTCACGCAAGCAGCACTTGCCTCTGGCACAGGAAGACCGTTTTGAAAAACTCAATGATGCAAAAGGTTCCTCTGTAATGTACAAAACCTCGGGAATTGCAAATTATGATATATCCACCACAATATGCATTAAAAAACACAAGACACCACTAGGGTTCAGACAGCATGACTGAAAACCCACCTGTTCAGTTTGGCATTTGCAGAAATATAACTTTTGTTGTGTGAATACTTCATCCTACTACCAATTACTGAATCTGAGAGAGCCTAAGCGCTTTGAGTCCTATGGGAGAAAAACGCTATAGAAATGTTATTGTATTGTAATGTGAAATCTGTTTTTGTCGTACTTTAAATTTGTGTAAATAAAGAACCTCCTGTAGGTCATTTGCAAGGCCAACCATGACAGACAGACAATGCTCTTATTTGCAATGTGATTTTAACTATGACCTGAAGTTCACATGGTATTAACCCATGTGACAAGCGTACACATAAGCTAATACTATTACTTCTATTCATTGGTAATAATATCCCAAATAGAAAGAAAATCCTACATATCACTGCTTCAGTGACAGCTGTCGCAGTACAACTACTTCTTAACCGGAAAATGTCTCTTCCTTTTCTCAGTGATGCCAAGCAGGATACGTTAACTTGTTCAGAGTATTCTTATTATTACATTATTCTCAGAAATAACATGCCACAGCTAGCAATTCGTTTCAAGATGTTTCCGCTTCCTCATAGGTTAAATAAGGACATGTTCAAAACATAATTTAAATATTTTCTGTCATCTTGGTATGTTATATTATTACTATTATTGATTTATAAAACGCCAACATATTCTGTGGCGCTGTACAAAGTAAGAAACAAACGTTGGGTATATAATACAGGTATACACAAAATATAGACACTGTTGCAAAATACAGAATTGGTAGACATAGCAATTACAGTGACAAATGTAACATGATGAATAAAATGAATAACAAATTCTAAGACACAAAATGAATACAACAGTTGAGAGAGCCCTGGGGGGGGGGTAGTATACAATATGCATACTGTACCCTAGAAGCAGTGTGTTTTTAGTCAGCAGACACATTGTCACCAAATCAATCAGACTACCCTCACTCTTAAAGCCCCCCCCCCCCCTTTATAAAAGGCAAGGTTCTCCTGTCGCTTTACTCACTCGTCTGCCTACAGCAATTAGTTAAGGGACAGCTGCTGACGGACTCTGCTAGGGAGAGTTTAGTTAGACTCTTGAAGGCTTGTTCCTAGCTGATTGTTATTCCTTATATTACCTCCCTCACTCCCTCTTCCCTCGGAGGAGGGTCTCATCTTCCAGGGAATTGTAGTATTTCAAAAGCCAGCTTACATACCGTGGCTGGGAATTGAACCTAGGCTGGGCTGGGTATTGAACCCAGGTCGCAGTGTGTGGTAGGTAACTCACTTAACCACTATACCACCAACAACACTACATGCTGAAGCCAGCCAGCAGTAGTGTTGGTGGTATAGTGGTTAAGTCAGTTAGCTACCACACACTGAGTCCTGGGTTCAATTCCCCGCCCAGCCTGGGTTCAATTCCCAGTCACTGTGAGTTGGCTTTTGACATGCTACTAATCGTTAAGCAAGCTCATTTTTCTATTGGGTTGATCATAATGGTACATGCTAAGCTGGCTCCAGCATGTAGTGTTGGTGGTATAGTGGTTAAGTCAGTTACCTACCACACACTGAGACCTGGGTTCAATTCCCAGCCCAGCCTGTGTTCAATTCCCAGCCAATGTGAGTTGGCTTTTGACATGCTACAAATCGTTAAGCAAGCTCATTTTTCTATTGGGTTGACCATAATGGTACATACTAGGCTGGCTTCAGCATGTAGTGTTAGTGGTATAGGGGTTAAGTGAGTTACCTACCACACACTGCGACCTGGGTTCAATTCCCAGTCATGATATGTAAGCTGGCTTTTGAAATACTACAATTCCCTGGAAGATGAGACCCTCCTCGAGGAGAGAGAGAGAGGAGAGAGAGATTCTTGATGTCATAATGATGCTTTGTAGTAAATACAGATTTTTTTCTGGGACTTTTGATGTGTATTTTACTCAACCATGTCTTCTTCCAGGTATTAGACCCTTTGAAACATCTTTTCTATCATTTTTTCCAGTCAGCAGAAATTTTTCTAAATTTTTAAGTTCGTCTCCCAATTGAAGCCTATTGCGATTCGCGAAAGTTCGCGCGAACTGAACCTTCTGCGAAAGTTCGCGAACCGAAAATCGGAGGTTCGCGACATCTCTAGTAAGGAGTATAACTTGGCCAGCGGTTGGAGGGGTGATGGCCTAAATTAGAGTGCTTGCTTGTCAGAAAAGGGGAGTTTTGAGGGAGCACTTAAATATTTCATAGGTTGAAGAGTGACAGGTGTGTTTTGGAAGGGGATTCCAGAGGAGGGGTGAGGAACGTGACAAATCTTGTATACATGAATGCGTGGAGGTGATTCTAGTGGGAGACAAGAGAAGGCTGTGTGCAGCAGATCTGAAATTGCGGTTGGGTTGGTATCTGGAAACTACTAAGGAGATGTACAGGGGAGAGAGATTGTGGGGAGCTTTGTAAGTTAGTTTGAAATAGATCCTCTGGTTAAATGGCAGCCAATGAAGAGCTTGACAGAGAGGAGCAGCAGAGGAAGAGCGAGAAGAAAGAGGAATGAGTCGAGCAGTCAAAATCAGTACAGATTGGAGTGGTGCCAGTCTATAAATGTCTATATTTCTAGTATAAAATGCATAATGGATAAAGTTACCTCTTTACAACAGTTGTATGTGCTGGATGAGGATATGTGTTATCTTTTTAACCACTTGCCGACCGCGCACTCATAACGCGCGGCGGCAAAGTGGCAGCTGCAGGACCAGCGACGCAGTTCTGCGTCGCCGGCTGCAGACTAATTAATCAGGAAGCAGCCGCTCGCGCTTCCTGTCAGTTCACGGCGGGGGGCTCCGTGAATAGCATGCAGGCCGCCGATCGCGGCTCGCAGGCTAAGTGTAAACACAAGCGGAAATAATCTGCTTTGTTTACATTTGTACAACGCTGCTAACAGTAGCAGCGTTGTACCAGATCAGCGATCCCCGGCCAATCAGCGGCCGGGGATCGCTGTCACATGACAGGCAGGAGCCTGTTAGAGGCTGCACAGGACAGATCCGTTCCTGTGCAGCCTCGGATCTCCGGGGAAGGGAGGGAGGAGAGGGAGAGGGGGAATTTCGCCGTGGAGGGGGCTGTGAGGTGCCCCCCCCCCCCCCCGCAACACCCAGGCAGGCAGGAGCGATCAGACCCCCCCCCCAGCACATCATCCCCCTAGTGGGGAAAAAAGGGGGGCGATCTGGTCGCTCTGCCTGGTGTTTGATCTGTGCTGGGGGCTGCACAGCCCACCCAGCACAGATCAGCTAAAACAGCGCTGGTCCTTAAGGGGGGGGGGGTAAAGGCTGGGTCATCAAGTGGTTAAGTCGCATCAACATTTATGAGAAATCTGTCAATCCATGTCCATTCTATAATACCGATATACAGGGAAATATTGTTCATTATATCATTCCTTTAGTGCAATCAGTTTTCCTCCTGTTTTAATATGTACTGATATACTGGTGAGTAATAGCCCCACCAGCAACAACAAGCTGGCATCTGTTCTGACCAACATCTGTTCTGTTTCTTCATGAGCAGACACATACCTTCATAAAGTGATTCAGTATTGTGTGTAAACACTCTACTTGGTGTCCTAGTGTGACAATGTATTAGCTAAAATGTCCACCTAATTAATTTGATTGCTTGTCAGTCATTATACTCTGCACACTTATGGTACCGTATATACTCGACTACAAGTCGAGAAATTTAGGTCTGATCTACTTTTGTAAAGTAGGGGGGTCGACTTATACTCGCATCAGACCTAAATCTCTGACTTGTAGCCGAGTATCAAGCCACCCCTCTGATCTGCATTTGCTGAATTCTGCCACTGTAGTGCTGCCAGCTAGCCAGATTGTGCCCCCCTGCTCTGCTGACTCCTAGGTGCCACAATGCTGCTCCCCCCTGCAAGCAGGAGAATGGACTAACCCCCGCTCATTACTTATGCCCTTGAGCGGCAGCTGAGAATGTTACCTAGGCTGCGGGGGTAGGAGCTGCTCACTGTGCCTCATCTAGCTGGCTAAGAGGACTAACGCAGCTCTCTCCCCGGCACTCGCTGTATAAACAGCGCTGACACTTCAGGGGGGGGGGAAGCAGCAATTAGACAGGCTGGGCATGGGAAAGTGATGTGGCTGGCGGGGGGCGGAGCTTAAATCGCCGGTGTCCTGTCAAGAAAAGCTGCTTGTATCAGGGACAGGCAGGCGAGGACAGTGATCGGTGGCTGGAACGGAGGGATTTAAAGCTGCTCCTACAACCGCTGCAGGGGTAGGAGCTGCTCTAAATCCCTCTGATCCACCCACCGATCACTGTCCTCGCCTGCCTGTCCCTGATACAAGCAGCTTTTCTTGACAGGACACCAGCGATTTAAGCTCCGCCCCCCGCCAGCCACATCACTTTCCCATGCCCAGCCTGTCTAATTGCTGCTTCCCCCCCTGAAGTGTCAGCGCTGTTTATACAGCGAGTGCCGGGGAGAGAGCTGCGCTAGTCCTCTTAGCCAGCTAGATGAGGCACAGTGAGCAGCTCCTACCCCCGCAGCCTAGGTAACATTCTCAGCAGGACACCGGCGATTTAAGCTCCGCCCACCGCATCACTGTCCCATGCCCAGCCCGTCTAATTGCTGCTCCCCCCTGAAGTGTCAGCGCTGCTGATACAGTGATTATAGCGTCACTGTGCAGCGCCAGGGAGAGAGCAGCGTTATTGACCCTACAGTCAGCAGGTATCCATCCCAGCCAGATCTGAGGCAAGATACCTGGAATAAGTAACCCTTATCATCTACAAGCATATAACACTGTGCTGCTGTTAATGTTATGTATTAACACATTAACAGCAGCACAGTGTGGGGAAGATGCATGGAGATCATGCAGGGTCATTTGCTCCAGGTATCTTGCTTCATATATGTAAAAACAACATATAAAAATGTACAGTAATTTCCTTACAGGAGTTGAACAGTGGGATGACTTATACTTGAGAAATCAACAAATTCCAGCTTAAGAAGGTCAAATATTGGGGTCGACTTATATACGGGGTCGACTTATATCCGAGTATATACCGGTAGTCATACATCAGGAGATTTGGCGGCTGATCGACCATTCGATTTGATTATTATAATCGGAATTGGATGAAAATTGGTGCCGCCAAGTGCTACAAACGTATGCCTGTTAATTGGCAGTGGCACCTGCGGATTCGTAGCGCTCACTATGCTACTCTGATAAGGCGTGTTAACTTTGATAACGTGTGATATCTTTTCATAATGGTGTGATATCTTTGATAAGGTGTGATATTTGAGTTATGACGGTTTAGTGAATCAAGCCCTATGTGCTTTAACTGCAGACTGTCAGCTTTAATTTGAGGGTATTTACAAATCAGGTGAACGGTGTAGGAATTACAACAGTTTGCATATGTGCCTCCCACTTGTAAAAGGACTACTGTAGAGGGGGATGTAGGGGGAGAAAGAGTTGAACTTACCTGGGGCTTCTAACAGTCCCCTGCAGGTGTCCTGTGCCCAACTCGTGCAGCCACTCACCGATGCTCCAGTCCCCACTGCCGGTTCACTTCCGGAATATGAGACTTTAAAGTTGTAAAACCACTGCGCCCGCACCGGTGCGTCATCACTCCCGCTGACGTTACCGGGTGTGTATTGCACAGGCCGGTAGACCGTTAGAAGCCCCATGTAAGTTGAACTCTTTTTTCCCCCACCACCCTATAGTGGTTAGCGCTCTTGCCTTGCAGCACTGGGTCCCTGGTTCGATGGTAGGTCAACACCTGTAAGGAGTTTGTATGTTCTACCCGGGCCTGTGTGGGTTTCTTCCGGGCACTCCGGTTTTCTCCCACATCCAAAAAACATACAGATAAGTTAATTGGCTTCTCCCTAAAAATGGCCCTAGCCTATGATACATGCACTGCACTATGCATACATAGACATGGGATGATGACAGGGACTAGATTGTGAGCCCCTCTGAGGGACAGTTAGTGACAAGACAATATACTCTGTACAGCGCTGCGTAATATGTCGGCGCTATATAAATACTTAAATAAAAAATAAATTATTTTTGGTCCCTTAACAATTGGTAATTCCTACACCGTTCACCTGATTTGGATGTAAATACAAATTATATATACAAATTAAATTAAATTATACAAATTAAAGCTAACAATCTGCAGTTTAAGCACATCCTGGTCCTTTCATTTCAAATCAATTGTGGTTGTGATTAGAGCCAAAAATATTAGCATTGTGTCGATGTCCCAATATTTATGGAACTGACTGTAAATGTGTACATGTGTCATTTATATATAACATGTCCTGTGTAGCGGTGCCCATCCGTCTTCTGAATCACCTGCTCTTTCGTTATTCGTCGTCGGCGTGTAACGTCCCACACCACGGCAGCGTGTATGTATGGAAGAGCAGCGGATTCAGAAGACGGATGGGCACTGCAACACAGGACAGGTAATGACCACACATTTATACATCAGGGGAACAGCAGCGAGGCGGTGGATGCGGCTGGCTCGGCTGATTACCGGGAGATTCCATGCTGAAATTGATCAGGAATCGGCCTGGGGTGTATGGGCAGCCGACAGATCTCTCTCTAATCAGATCCGATCAGATAGAGATTTGTCGAATCTGCCCATCATCGCTAGATGTAAGGCTACCTTCATAAAAAGTCAGATAGATGTCAGAATCATCCTGGAACTGTGATGACATATTGTAAAATGTAATAAATTATTTAGGATTCCAATTTTTAGCTTATACAAACCTGTGAGGTTTGAAAATCTAAGGAAAAAACCATATGACCTGAACCTAGATGTCTTTGTTTTTGCCACTTCCTACTGTTTTTGTTTTTTCATCTAAAATCAATTTATAAAACTGGATCTTATCTGGCAAGATGCCCGCGGCCCCAGAACTACTTCCGGGATTGTGGGCATTTTGCCAAATAAGGTCCAATGTTATAAATTGATTTTAGATTTAAAAAAAGCAGCAGGGAGCAGTGCTGGGCCGAAATTACGCATGAGCGTAATTACGCACCGTAATTCAATGTAAATTTACGCGTAAGCGTTACGCGTAACTTACGGTCTTACGCGTAATTATTTATGCGTAAGACCGTAAGTGGTATCATAATTACACTGTCTACCGTAATTGCTAGGCATGCGTAATTTTACGAACACTTACGCGTAATTTTACGCGTAATTACTAACGTAAAATCTCCCATTTTCTAAGAGTAGCCAATCAGTCAACATCCTAAGCAACCAATAGTATCTTCTCCCGCCCTTCAGTATAAGCGTACGTTTTGACGCATACGAATAATATGTACGCAATAACTGTCACATTGACGGCTATTGCGTACATATCGTCTGCATGCGTCAAAAAATACGCATTAATGGGTATTACGGCACTACGCGTAACATCGTAGTGTAAGCGCCTTCATTACGGTATCCTTACGCGTAATTGCGTAAGTTTACGCGTAATTACAGTGATGTACCGTAGATAATTTCCTACGCCGTAACCGTAATTGCGTAATGCGTAATAGCGTAAAATTACGCGTAATGATCCGTAAGCGTAGATTTTTCCATTACGAGCAGCACTGGCAGGGAGCGGGGAAAATGGGAAAGAGAGGGTCCCAAAGACATCTGGATTCATCTAGAGTGTTTTTTTCCTTTTTAATCTTTTCAGAGTGCAGCGCTGCTGCAAGAGGCGGGGAGGTTGCGCATCTTTAGCTGCACGAAGCGGGGAATGTGAATGTCTTTAGCTGCTGTACACTGACCATTGCAGCCAAAGCCTCCCCTTCCTGTTTGTATGCTGCTGACAATGGTCAACAACCCAGAAATAGCAGGGCACAGCAGACACTGGGGGCACCCATGGATGGTGAAACAAGGGCTGAGGGCATCGGCAGGCAAAGTACCAGCAACAAAGCATGGGATAAAAATCACTTCAGGTACCCTTTAATTATTCTGGTTTCAGCATCAGAAACATTTTTTATATCTATATATTGCTGTATATTGGTTATCCCACCCTCCCAGTGACATTTGGCCTAGGTATGATGTCATGCAGCCTTCTCCCCTAGAGCACTCTGGGAGATCAACTGACATTTCGGTTCACTATACAGTAGGGAAAAAACCACCCCACAGTGATTCACCTTGCCTGCAGTAAAGATGCCGAGATTTCTGATACATTTAAGAATGCAAATCAGGGTGAGGTAAGATTTTACAATGGGAAACATTGGCTAAATAATTATAGTAAACAATAAGCAATTTTATACATTAAGTTACATACAGTAAAGTTCCTCTTTAAATTGTCCGTGAATTGTTTGAAACAAATGTCAATAAATAAGGATTGTAAAGCTTTGTTCTGGTCACATAGCATTTTTTCTGACCACCACAATTCTGTACTAAGTTAATTTAATTTTAGTGGACTAAATATGTTATCCTGTCACCATTTTGGGTTTCTAATCATCCTACTCCACCCACCATTTTATATAACCCTAGCCATAGAGGTGAGTCTTCAGAGTTAAACAAATCCTCTGATTGGCTGGCTCATTTTCAACAAGTCAATGAATGGTCAGGGCAATGTGGCCAGCAAGTGACTTAAAGAGAAACTCCGACCAAGAATTTAACTTTATCCCAATCAGTAGCTGATACTCCCTCTTTTACATGAGAAATATATTCCTTTTCACAAACAGACCATCAGGGGGCGCTGTATGACTGATATTGTGGTGAAACCCCTCCCACAAGAAACTCTGAGTACGTACTCCTGGCAGTTTCCTGTCTGTGAACCTTGTTGCATTGTGGGAAATAGCTGTTTACAGTGGTCTCCAACTGCCAAAAAAAAACATGCAGCAGCTACATCACCTGCCAACAGTAAAAATGTCACCATGTAATAAATGTTGGATTTAAATCAGGGATTTAAAAGATTTTACAATGGGCAAACACTGACTAAATTATTTATACATAATTATTGTAAAAATGAAGCACTTTTTTATTACATTATTTTCACTGGAGTTCCTCTTTAAGGTGGCCATACATCAGGCGACTTAGTGAACGATCGACCATTCAATTTGATTATTATAATCGAATTGGATGAAAATCGGTGGCACCAAGGGCATGCTCGACCAACAATGCGCCCAATTTCGGGACAAAAATTGGTCTCATTGTCGATTGCGCATGTTGCAAGATGTAGGCCTGCGCTTGTCCCTCTGCTGCTCTGGCCGCATCCCGCTCTCCATACAGGCACGCCCCACGTGGTTTGCACGCCCTTACTAGGCCCGGGGCAGCGGAGGGACAAGCTCAGGCCGCAGACAGGTAATTTAAACTTGCACAGGGAATATTTTTCATTAGGGAAGCGGCGCACAAGGCTGATTCCGGATGGATTTCAGCATGAAATTGATCGGGAATTGGCCTGTGGTGTATGGGCAGCCCACAGATCCCTCTCTAATCAGATTCGATTAGAGAGAAATTTGTATCTTGGCTGAATCTGCCCATCATCGCTAGATGTATGGCTACCCTTACCAGACAACAAGACAGACTTAGAAAAGTGACTAAAGCACCATTATTGTGACTGATGGGCATGGGAACTGCTGCTGATGATGATGGACATGGGGGACTATCCAAAATAACACCCACTGAAAGCCCCCGGAACATAACTTTTATTAAGTCTGAGTCTTTTCACTCACTTGCCATTAATGTAGAAAATACCCCAATAACCTCAACTCCTAAAACTCATTGTCTAGGGCTCTGGACTCTGAGCTCTTATTTACATCACATATTAACACATTAACACCCTCCTGCTTCATCCATCTCAAAAACATTTCCAGAATTTGTCCCTATGTAACACAAGAGGCTGCTAAATTGCATGTACATCCTCTAATCATATCCCGCCTTGATTACTGTAACACTGTACTCCGTGGCCTACCAAATAACAGACTGGCATCTCTCCAGTCCCTACTAAACTCTGCTGCCCGTCTCATCCACCGGTCCTCCCTCTGCTCCTCTAACAATCCCTCCATTGGCTGCCAATCACCCAAAGGATCCAAAAATAAAAACAAGGAACACCAAGAGCCCCAATAGTGTAATATGTACTGGTAAATGGTTACTAGATAGAGTAAATATTAATACTCACAAACCAGGGTTACCATTAGGCAACCACTGTAAAGGCATGTGGGGAGATTTTCCTGACCCCACTCAGGAATAAGAAGTCGCTAACTGTAGATGAGAAAAAGGGGTTCAACCCTCCATCCAGGGTGGACTCAATATTATGCAGGAGAACAGAGGCGCCAAAAGAATAAAAGAAAGCTAAATGAGCTTAAAAACCAAATTCTTGGTAAATAGAGGAGGTAGTGGTGGACTTACCTCCTCCAAGTAGACACACAACGACTGTAGTAAACACAGTCAATATATTTTATTTATGAACTCCAAATATGCAACGCGTTTCGCAGGTTTGATCCCGCTTCATCAGGCAATAACAACGGAGCAATAGCATATGTGGTCAGTAGAAGAGCCAGGCGTCCACGCCCCACTCGACCCCTGCTTTAGAGAGACACCTATTCAGACAAGCTTATAATTTATTATATCTAAAATTTAAGGCTCACTGCCTCATCTTTTTGAGAAAAGAAAGAAGGACATTTTTAAAACACCTCCCGACACACACCCCTAATCACACCCACACCATACCCCTAGTCACTGATACCAGAAAGAAAGTAGAAGCAGAAGACCCAGTTTTATCATTCAGACTACACTGATCCTCTCTATCATCAATCGTTCACCGTCATATATTTTTTCTCAATAAACACCCTTGAATTGAAAATAAGATGTACAGGCAGGCCCGGATTTACCTCACAGGAGCCTATAGGCACAGATGTCCTGGCACCCTAGACTTCTCCCTCCATGAACCGACAAATCCCAAACAAACTGCACCGCAAGTGTGCTGGCTGACCCAGCTGTCCCTTCTCCCCTACCTCCCTTGCCTGTTATAGGTAGCTACAGGTGCCCCTTAGTATTAGGTCTTAAGTCAGAGTAATCTCAATATTAAGTAGCTAGAGGTGCCCCCAAGCATTAGGTAGCCAGAGCTTTCATCAGTATTAAGTAGCTAGAGGTGCCCCTGACTGAAGGGAGATCTGGTCAGTGGAATGCAGAGAGCTGAATGAGTAACCTCTCACTTACACTCTCATCAGGACTTTGCAAGGGAGTGAGACGCATTTCCACCATCAGGCGCCTGTAGGCATGTGCCTACGGTGCCTTATGGTAAATCCGCCCCTGTTTACAGTCTATTAAACTCAATTTTCAGCAGAGAAATACATATATTTACATAGATCTGAACATCAGTCCTCAATGAGGGACAAATGAAGAAGAGGGACCGAGGGATTTGGTTCTCAAAAACAGACTGTCACTCTGAAAAAGGAACAGTTGGGAGCTATGCCCAAGCATTTCGTATTGAAATGAACATGTACCAGTGTTGGTGATGTTTTAAAAACTATACATCAACTGTATGTATTTGTACTCGTGTCGCTGGATGTCCTGATTGCAGTGTGTTAAACTCCTCATGTGTCTGTGCTTCCCATTATTGTATGTTCTTGCATTATGTACAGCGCTGCGGAAGATGTTGGTGCTATATAAATAATATAATAATAATAAATATCACCCCTACAGCATGCTGTCACAAAGTATATTTACATATGTGCCCAGAGATGACCTTTCATTTATTCAGCATTATATTAGTGCAAAACAGGTGGTGAGTGTTGGAGGATTTAATTTTTATTTGCCTGGAACTGCCATTTAAGTTTATTTGCCACATTAGTCTACAATTAAACTAATCTTCCCGTGCTTAGTGCAGAGTGGTTTATGGAGAACAAACAGCAGACATTCTGGAGGGACATTACACCTTTTTAGTAAATTAGCCATGGCTTATGTTTCCAAATGTCACAGGTGTTGTGTTTATCAAATGATTCACAGGATCTCAGGCTGAACACGCCTGCACTTTGTGAAGTGGTCGGACTGGTGGAACCAGAAACAGGCTTAAGGAAACAGAATCCCATCTGCAAAGGAAGTTCCTGGATGATAAAAAATATAATAATGCATTTAAACCTCTTATTTGATAATAAAACAATCCATTGCCCAGACGTCATCAGAGCAAGAGGCACTATTTAGAGCAAATAACTGGGAATAGAGTCTGTATAGCTATTGCAGTCTCTAATATGAACAGTTACACCATCTGGTAAGTACAAAGTGATTTACCAATTTTCACAGTTTTATAAGACTTGCCTCAGCTGCAATAGACTCTTGCCCAAGGTCGTAAAAACGATTATATCATACATACACGTCACACACGTCGCACACACGTCACACACGTGTGTGACACACACACACACACACACACACACGTCCCACACACACAAATACACGTCACACCTGTGCCTTATATGCAGCAAGTGACCTGGGTTTGAATAGGTTTTGGACCCAGTATGGAGTTCCTGGGCATCACTAATTCTCTAACTGTAAGATCTGACGTAATATTCAGTAGGACAAGGCAGATGTTGACTGTTTACTACATCTACTACTAAGGAAGGCCAACCTTTACAGTGAAATATCGTGGATGACTTCGCTCAAGGAAAACATTCATCCAGCCTAAGTTTGACCCATGTAATTATTAATTATTTCCTGGATATTAGAACCAGCACAGACACAGGACTTCCCGTCTCTCTAGCCATCTCCATGGGAATAATTATGCACGATCAGCCAACCTAAGCATGCCCATTCATGGATAGATCTTTTTGGTGACTGTCGCTATAAGTTTGTAGTGGCTTGTTAGAAAAAACTAACCCATTTAGAACAGGTACAATTCTTATCAAATAGTCTTTATTAATAACGCTTAAAGCATAAAGGTATGAAGTAAACATTCAGACTGAAGGCACCCCCCAACATTTGGGGAGTCATAGCACACGGCAATATTACACTTAAAGGATACCAGAGCTGAACAACTAATCATTAAAAAACGTGGCGGTGGTGGGAGGGGTTCAGCAGTCATTACCGCCCCCTCTGTTCAAAGATGTTTTCCTCCATTCCCCGTTATTGCCCCTGTCCAGCCCATCCACTATTCAAATACTGACATCACTTAGAGGCACACGCATGCTCCAGTCCCGCTGGCGTCCCAGTGTGTGCTCTCCGCAGCCCTCTGCAGTTCACACTGAAGAGACGAGAGTGTGTGCGCACCTCTAAGTGACGTCAGAGGGCGCAGTATTTGAATAGTGGATGGGCTGGACGGCAGACGCAAACGCGGGCTATAACGAGGGACCAGAGGCAATCATCTTTGAACTGAGGGAGCGGTAAGTGACTGCTGAACCCCTCCCACCACCACCACATATTTTTTCATGATTAGATGTTCGGCTCTGGTATCCTTTAATTCTGCAGCAAGTACTGTGAGTTATGCTATTGGCGCGGCCCACGGTGCTCGAGCGTTACTATGGTAACAAGTTTTATTAATGTAGCAACAGCTGTCCTAATTGAGTACTGCGGGTCGGGCTAATAGCATAACTCGCAGTACTTGCTGCAGAAGCAAGTGTAATATTACTGTGCGCTCTCTGTGCACTGCAGTATCACCGAACGTTTTTGCATCAGGCCCAATGTAAATTAACGTTTAATAAGTACAAAGATATAAAGTATATAGGACTTAGAGTTCACAAGTGACACTGAACCCAAACATTAACCGAACTATAAAGCTGGAAGAAAATTAAGCATGAACATATAACTACAAATATTATCAGAGCCAATCTGTCTTCAGAGAAGTTCAGCTATCTCTGGATATCATTGTCATATAGATATAGAGCAATTTATACTTCCCGCTTACAAACTGCTACCTACAGTGCAAAATCTGAGATTACACTCCTTCCATATATTCTATTTCTTTCTATTTGTCAAGAAGGCTAGAGTCTATTTGGTGTATTAGGGCGTAAGAAAGCTTGTAAGGCTGAATACTCACCTGAAGACTCCTGTAGATGGATCACAGCACCCAGGGCCGGTTTAAGCAACAATGGGGCCCCAGGGCAAAATAAACCTGGGGGCGCACCCCCAACAGATACCCCGGAGCACAAATTGGCATTAAGGGACCTTTTTTGCAGCTGGTATAGTCAGGGTTTGAAGCCTCAATCGGTCGGAGCTCCACATTCTGGCTACCCCAGCCTGCATGGGGGACAAGGGGTTAAAAAGTTTCAGGAGGGAGGACCCCACATAATTCCCACACTCTAAACATAAAAAAAAAATTGGGAAAATAGGAAAAAAATGCCAGGGATCTTCATGCAGCCATATTGCGGCTGTATAGCGATCCCTGGCCAAAGCGCTGCGGCTGCGTATGGACCCCCTGGAAACCCCGTCAGGAAATTTATTGCGCTTTCGTTTGATGAATGTAAAATTACACTACCGTTAGGTTTGCTACTAAAAGTGACATTTACCGCATTTAAAAGTATACTTTTTTCCTTCTAAACTTTAAAATCGATTTTCTCAAAAACTATAAGGTCTTTTTGAAAAATAGTTTTTTCCTCTTATTCCCAATGATCTCCTTAACATATCCTGCAAATGTAGGGTTTCTAGAATTTAAGGTGGATTTGCTATTAACCATTAAAGTCGGCTAGTTTTTAAATGTGTATTTTTTTTCCTTTGAAATCTTAAAATCGATTTTCTCAAGAACTATAAGGTCGATTTGAAAAAATGTTTTTTCCTCTTGTAGCCACTGGGGGCCCCTACAAGCTCTGGGGCCCTGGGGCAGCTGCCTCCTTTGCCTTAATGGTAGCAACGGCCCTGACAGCACCACCTGATGAACCAGCCTTAAAGTGGACCCAAACCCAAATTTTTTTTAATTCAAAATATTTACTTGTACCACTCTGACACATACAAAGATAAACACTCCTTCACGCCTATGAGCATTTCAGTGCATGCTTTTCACCCTTCTTTTTTCATAACTAGGGTTATACAGGTGGCAGCCATTAGCAATTCCTCCTTTGCTAGACACCTTCTACTCCACCAGTCTGCCGGATTCTGTCCCGGCAATATGAAAGGAAGGGAGGGGTTCCTCCAATAAATGTAAAATATTTTATGTGTGTCATCATGCAGCTGAAAAAAAGGCTGTTATTTATTATTATAATTTAGAAAATAGATTTTATTTCAGAAATCTTGTATTTTTGATTTAGGTCCACTTTAAGAAAAGATCAAGTTTACTGCTTCTAAAACAGGTAAAATGACACTTAATTTGTCAGGAAAATATGTTAGCTTTTAAACGATCATGTACAAGTACGTGTTTACTTTGTGGATTTGAGTCACATTTGTACCTTTAGGCCTGCAGACACTCTCGACACTGCCTGGTATATTAAAGCCCATACAAAATGTTCAGACAATAACAAGAGCATAGTAAGCTGTGACAAGCCCCATTAAACATAATGCAGCGCTTTTACATTTTGATATTGTTTCTTAATCAGCAGACAGGTAATAAGTGCACTGACATGCCTTTTCCCTACCATAAATCGTCTGTGATGATTAAGTGTTCAATCAGTATGACAGATCACTTTAAGCACAAACTTGCTGATGTGCTGGTTTCACATGCAGCTTTCAGGAGTGAAAGTTTCTAAAAAGGCTGTTTAGTGTTAATAGTTTATGGGGTGGATCCTGACATCAATCTTGCAGCCAGGGTTAGGTTGGGCTTTTAAGTCTTACAATTTAAAATGACACTATTTTGCAGACATTTTGGGTGTATAGACTATGCAGCAGTAAAATTGCCGTGCACAGGGAGTGCATAGCAATTTTATTACGGCGACTTCCAACAGGTACATACTGCTGCAGTGCACAATTAGCACATGGGGCTAGATTCACTAAGACAAATAGCATGCCTTATCAGAGTTAACATGCCTTTTTAGATT
This sequence comes from Hyperolius riggenbachi, assembly GCF_040937935.1. Taxonomy (NCBI): domain Eukaryota; kingdom Metazoa; phylum Chordata; class Amphibia; order Anura; family Hyperoliidae; genus Hyperolius; species Hyperolius riggenbachi. The sequence continues at coordinate 562,602,030 of NC_090646.1, forward strand.
ACATTATCCCTGCACTTTGATTGGCACAAAAGGCTGTCTGTCAAGTTTCCTATTGGGCTAATCAAAGTGCAGGGATAATGTCCTTTAAAGTGATTGGACTCGCAGGGTTCACCAGCAGAACCACGCCACCTGCGCAATCATACAAAAATGCGCACAAAATATGATCTGGAGTACCCCTTTAGCCTGTTTGTAGAAAACAGTGTCGATTTCAGCTCAGACCTCTGCTACAGGGTGTCACAGGACCCCTAGTGGTCGGACCGCACAATGCCTTCCAATCAGTTTCACAGGGCTCAGACCTGCCAGAGCCATGGAGCCAGTTTAGAAATGCATGTGTTGTATGATTTTTAGCATGTTTAAGGAATACCGTTCATATGAGAGGTATGAGAGTTATCTCATTCTGCTGGTCCGGATCTGGTGAATATTTTTATATTAAATTGAGGCCCCTGACATATCCAGAACCCATGGTATTCCGCTACTCCGTAACCGGGCATGCCAAAGCACCCGAGTTTGATGCCATATGAACTGTCATATTCTGAGGAACATGAATCTGTGACCGTTAAGTATGTGCGGGTAGTGTAAGCCTAGATATGACAAATACAAGACAAGACAAATAACATTTATATTGCGCTTTTCTCCTTGCGGACTCAAAGCGCCAGAGCAGAGCAGCAGCCACTAGGGCGCGCTCTATTGGCAGTACCAGTGTAAGGGAGACTTGCCAAAGGTCTCCTACTGAATTAGTGCTGGCTTACTGAACAGGCAGAGCCGAGATTCGAACCCTGGTCTCCTGTGTCAGAGGCAGAGCCCTTAACCATTACACCATCAGCCAACTGCCAATATGGAAAATGTCATATTTGGTGCTCACCAGGCACCCACCCAGGGAGTTAACCGCACCCTGTCCAGCCCCTGGGTTGGACCTGAGACTCCACCCAAAGATGGGGATCAGTCAAAAGTGTTTGCGAGGGACTCCTCCCTCAGTCCTCCAAATTCCACCTTCACGAGAGCATGCTGCTAGCCAGAGGACCATGTGGTTAGCGGCCATCTTGTCTGAACTTGCTCTTCAAACTGGAACAAAGGAACTTTACAAGTTTTTCCAGAAAGGACATATTTCCACGAACTTTAAGTATCCGTTTTTCTTCCCTTTTATTTTTTATACTGTGCTATTTGTCTCTATAATTGTTGATTTTAACGATTTTCAGTATATATTAATTATTTATATTGCTATTCAGCTACCCTGCTATTCAGCCGCACAAACTGAACCCTGACTTCTGAAGAGTCTCTACTATTGTTGCTAGCTAGACAGAATAGAGTGTGTTTAACCATTTTTATTTGCAGGTCTATAATCAGCCAATCAGTGGGCTCCTCTGTCCCATGGTAACAGAGGTGGTGGCAGTTATTCCCTGAAATAGTGTGTAATTTGTAATTACCGTAACTCACAGGCTCCCTTCTAGTCGGTCTGCTGCCAAAATTCCAATCGGTTTCAGCACACAAACCATGCAAGCTGTGGTCGCAATCGGTGCGCAGAAACCGCTGGAATTTTGCCAGCAGACTGACTAGAAGGGAGCCTGTGAGTTACAGTAATTACAAATTACACACTATTTTAGGGTATAACTGCCACCACCTCTGTTACCATGGGACAGAGGAGCCCACTGACTGGCAATAGTAGCGACTCTTCAGAAGTCAGGGTTCAGTTTGTGCGGCTGAATAGCAGGATAGCTGAATAAACAAATGACGTTAGCGCCGTTTATTAAATGCAATATAAATAATCTATACAGAAAATCGTTAAAATCAACAACTATAGAGACAAATAGCACAGTATAAAAAATAAAAGGGAAGAAAAACGGATACTTGAAGTTCGTGAAAATATGTCCTTTCTGGGAAAACTTGTAAAGTTCCTTTGTTCCAGTTCAAGAGCAAGTTCAGACAAGATGGCCGCTAACCACATGGTCCTCTGGCTAGCAGCATGCTCTCGTGAAGGTGGAATTTGGAGGACTGAGGGAGGAGTACCTTGCAAACACTTTTGACTGATCCCCATCTTTGGGTGGAGTCTCAGGTCCAGCCCAGGGTGCGGTTAACTCCCTGGGTGGGTGCCTGGTGAGCACCAAATATGACATTTTCCATATCTCGGCTTACGCTACCCGCACACACTTAACGGCCACAGATTCATGTTCCTCAGAATATTACAGTTCATATGGCATCAAACTTGGGTGCTTTGGCATGCCCGGTTACAGAGTAGCGGAATACCACGGGTTCTGGGTATGTTAGGGGCCTCAATTTAATATCAAAATATTCACCAGATCCGGACCAGCAGAATGAGATAACTCTCATACCTCTTATATGAACGGTATTCCTTAAACATGCTAAAAATCATACAACACATGCATTTCTAAACTGGCTCCATGGCTCCGGCAGGTCTGAGCCCTGGCTGGGGAAGCTTCCTCTGGATGAATGGCCTTTTGGTGTTTTACACCTCTGGCTTATTAACAAGTCACTGCCAGGAAGGGAACTCTTTTGTTCATGTTAATTAGCCACATATGGACCTTTTCAGTGAGCATACTTGCTCTCATGAAAAGAACTGTGCTAACACCTATGAAGACAACAGGGACCCCAGGCTGGACTACAGATAGCCACAGACAGACAATCTATGTCGGGCAACGCAACGACAATCGGTGCAGTAAACCGATTGCGTTCTATTTTCTCACGGCTCGCCCGTCACACCTCCCCCCAAGAAAAAAGGCTTCAGCCAGGGATCTACAAGATGTGTGGCGTTGCTGCTGATCTGGCTGACGGGTCCTGAACTGCCGGTATTGCGGGATAACTTATTGGAGCCTGTGGCTCGGTTCACCTAGACAGGTCGCTGTCCGCTACCCTCAGGTTTCACCTGACATGGACCTTTCTGGACAGGGCGTTTGCGCCACTGCGTTCGGATGTGGCGTCTGCCAGGACTGCTTACAACGGGCAGTAGGTCGGGTAGGTCAACAGCCAGCCCACGCAAAGGCTTTTTGCTAAGTGGCTGTGGACCTAAGGGAGCCCCGCGGGAATCCCTGGACCTTCCCAGCTCCTGACAGACGGCACATGCTTTGCAGTATTTTGCTACATCCCTGTTCATCCTGGGCCAATAAAACGGTTTCCGAATACAGGCAAGTGTCTTGCGGACACCTGAGTGCCCTGTCAGAGGATTACCATGTGCGGATTTCAGCACATGTCCCCTGAACGCACTTGGGACCACAAGCCATTTGGTATTCGCATGTGATCTACCTGTAGTGGGCTGCACAGCCTTGCTGTACAGTCTCCCACCTTCCCAGTACACCTTGAAAGCGGCCCCGTCTGCGAGGGGCTCAGAGGCTTGGTGCCTGAGCGCCTTTCCAGGCTTGGGTCACTTTGTAGCGCTGCTCTGAATACAGCGCTGTCAGTTCCAGCCAGCTGGCTCATGTCACATGAAGTCAGCGGCTGACGGTTCTCACTTCTGGGGTCAGCACTGAATGAATGAGCCCAAAACCCTTTCAGCACCCTGGGTGACCGCTAGTACAGGCACTGCATTAGCATTACAATAATTGACATTCTTCACATCATTGACACATGCATTAATGACAGTGACAGGTACAGAAACATTTTCATTACAGACAGTTTGTACATCAAACACAGGAACCTTTGAAGCAGGCACTATTGAACCCGGTACCCTTGAACTGGGGGCATTCAACCCACCTCCCCCTGGTGCTCCCCCAAGTGTGTAAAGTACCTGGTGGTGGGCGGAGAGTCAGTCTCCTTCCGTGAGCGACAAGGCGGTTGTGGCAGGTTCGTAATAGGACACAAGCTTGCCCAAATCAGTCCCCAGCAACACAGGGACTGGGAGATCATTCACAACCCCAACAACCCTTTCTTGAACCCCCAGTCGAGCTTCACTCTCGCTTGGGCTATGTGTAAAAGGATGCCCTCTACTCCAGTAAGGGCAAGGGATCGGCTGGAGCTGATGCTCTCCTTTGGAACCAGGTGTGAGTGAACTAATGTGATGTCGGCTCCGGTGTCTCGGAATCCGGTGACAACGTTATCTTCCCGTTTAATTGGTATGCTTGCTGATTCCTTGCAAAAGTCTGCCTTACAATTTGGGACTGCAATCGTTATCTTCCCGTTTAATTGGTATGCTTGCTGCATACATTGCTACTAAGATTGTTTAATATAAATTTAAGTAGTTCAGCAGTGTTTGTAAATTCCCATATTACATCCTGTGAATCCTTGTGTTCCAGCCCAGTGACCACCAATTATTTATTACAGGCCTGTTTTTTGGTAGCCACTCCCATCCCCAGCTGAACCTTTTTCTCAATTTCTAATTGAGAATCACTTCCATTTCAGCCATGGCAGCCCATCATACCTATTTAAACGCTGCAAGAAGGTCACTTGTGGCCTAGGTCATTTGGTGCCATTTAATTCCTAAGTGCCATTTATTACAAAGTGCTTTGCAACAACTTACCAAGAATTTACCAAGAATTCACCCAGGAATTCAAACAGGATTCAACAGCCAAAGGACTCTGCTGGAAACTACTACTCTGCATCCACAACTGCCTCCAATGCTGTTGCTCAAAATGCCACTGCTGGACATATGTTGCACTACCAAGTAGACTCTTTATGTACACAGGTTTGCTTGCACTAACTGCATACTCATATAAACTGTTTAGGAGTTGGAAATTTCCTGCTGATAATCATTGACACTTACCATGTTTACTGCACTTTTTCTTATGTTCTGCCTGTCTGCAAACATCTACAAGTTGCATTGCAATATGCATCATCCCAGTGTACCTCACTCCATATTCATTTCATCTGCTCTGCTTTGCTCACCTTACTCAGCTTCACATGAACTGTTAGCTCTCCTGAAATCTCTCTCTCCCTCCAGCAGCTCAAAAACCTTACAAACATTTAAATCCCATTCACATTTGCTTACTCTCTCCCTCCTACTTTTACTTGCTGCTGGTGATATATCGCCTAACCCTGGGCCACAGCCTGCTGCCAGACAAGCATCCCCTGCTGACCCGCTTCACAGCTCTCTGTCCACAAACAACTTCAACACCCATCCTCGCCCCAACCTCATTTCCATCCATCCCACTCACAAGCACATGCTCCCCCTACCCTGCGGTCTCTGGAATGCCAGATCCGTCCGCAATAAACTTACAGAGGTCCACAACCTCTTCCTCTCCAAATCCCTCACCATCCTCGCACTCACTGAGACATGGCTCACCCCCTCTGACTCTGCCGCAGAGGCTGCCCTCTCATACGGGGGGCTTCACCTCAGTCACACCCCCAGACCAGACAACAGGACCGGGGGAGGGGTGGGTCTGCTCCTCTCCCCATCCTGCACATTCCGTGTCCTCACTCCACCTTCCTCCCTACAATTCACATCATTTGAGGCCCACACTATCCGCCTCTACAATCCCCTCCCAGCCATTGTTGCAGTCCTATACCGCCCTCCGGGCTCCACACGACAATTTCTCGACAACCTTGCCTCCTGGCTCCCACACATCCTCTCCTCTGACCTCCCCACCATCATCCTCGGGGATTTCAATATACCCATCAATGAACCCAAGAACTCTGTTGCGACCCGGCTACTCACCATAGCCAACTCACATGGCCTAGTACAACACACCAACGCCCCCACTCACACTGCACGTCACACTCTCGACCTTATATTCACTAAATCCACCACCATTGCAGACCTCGACATCGCACCATTTCCACCCTCAGACCATTACCTTCTCGCCTTCAACCTCCTCACGGAAGGCACCTCCAAACTACCCGCCCACCCACCTGGTCGATGGCAGCGAGACCTACGCAAGCTCAACCCTGGCGTCCTTGCTGACTCCCTCCATGGCCTATCCTCCACTCTCCCCACCCTAACCTGTCCTAATCTTGCTGCAGCTCAGTATCACCAAATTCTCTCATCAGCCCTAGAGAAAGCTGCTCCACCAATATTCCGCCGCAACCGACCCCCTAACCCCCAGCCCTGGCGCACTACCCATACTCGCAACCTCCAGAGGGAAACACGCGCCACTGAACGAAAATGGCGGAAAACTCGACTAAACCAGGATTTCCTACAGTACAAGACTAACCTGCAGCAGTTCCACACTGCCCTTGCTCATGCGAAGCAGGAATACTTTACCAAGCTCATCGGAGCACAAGCTTCCAATCCCCGGCGTCTTTTTAGCACCTTCAACTCCCTGCTTAAACCCACCCCCCCACCTTCTGTTTCCTCCCTCTCTGCCACAGATTTAGCCACCCACTTCACCAACAAAATAGTCTCCATCCGTCAGGAAATATCCAATCTTCAATCTTCACCTCCCACCTGCTCACAACCTACTCCTTCTCCACCCTATCCTCCCCTCACCTCCTTCACTCCTACTACCACTGAGGCGGTCAACCACCTACTGCAGACTTCCCATACCACTACCTGCCCCCTTGACCCTATCCCTTCTGATCTACTTCAGCCTCACTTCACGGATCTGGCCCCAGTCCTCACTACCATGTTTAACCTCTCCCTATCCACAGGCACCTTCCCCTCAGACTTCAAGCAGGCCACTGTACTGCCTCTGCTCAAGAAACCCTCCCTCGACCCCTCGCTACCCTCCAACTACCGCCCGATCTCCCTCCTCCCCTTCGCCTCAAAACTCCTTGAGCGTCTGGTTCACAAACGCCTGACCCAGTACCTCAATGCCAACTCACTACTAGACCCACTGCAATCTGGATTTCGGCCTGCCCACTCAACCGAAACGGCTCTCACCAAAGTGGTCAATGACCTTGCCTTAGCTAAAGCTGAAGGTAAATACACCATTCTCCTCCTCCTTGACCTTTCAGCAGCTTTTGATACAGTAGATCATCCCCTACTCCTCCAGTCCCTCCAATCCATGGGCATTCACGATCTCGCCCTGACCTGGCTTTCATCCTACCTCTCCAACCGCTCCTTCACGACCTCCTTCAATGAGTCCTCGTCCACCCCCAACCACCAGTGGGAGTCCCCCAAGGCTCAGTCCTTGGCCCCCTACTGTTCTCCCTATACACATCCTCCATTGGCAAGGTTATCTCCTCCATGGGTTTTAACTATCATCTGTATGCAGATGACACCCAAATCTATCTCCACACCCCTGACATATCCACCACTACCATGGACAAGGTCTCCTCCTGCCTATCTGCCATCTCCTCCTGGATGTCCGCTAGGTTCCTAAAACTAAATCTAGACAAAACGGAATTTATGATCTTCCCACCCCGGTCATCCCTGGACCTCCCAGATGTGCAGGTCACTGTTAACCACACTACTATTCACCCTACCTCTCAAGCCCGCTGTCTGGGTGTCACCCTGGACTCCGCACTCTCCTTCACTCCCCACATCCAAAACCTCACAAAGTCCTGCAACTTCCACCTTCGTAACATCTGTAAGATTCGCCCTTTCCTGACCCCTGCCACCACCAAACTCCTCATCCATGCCCTCATAATTTCCCGCCTCGACTACTGCAATGCCCTTCTGTCTGGACTCCCTAAGACCCGAATAGCCCCACTGCAGTCCATCATGAATGCGGCTGCCAGAATTATCCACTCCTCCCATCGCTCCACCAGGGCGGCTCCCCTCCGTGAATCCCTCCACTGGCTTCCTATCCAGTCCAGAATCAGATTCAAGATATTGTGTCTGACCTACAAATCCATCCACAAAACCTGTCCAACCTACATTTCTGATCTTACTCAGAGATACACACCAAGCCGCTCACTCCGCTCCTCCAATGAACTTCGCCTGACCGTCCCCCGCATCACCCAGTCCCATGCACGCCTCCAAGACTTCTCAAGAGCCGCTCCGACACTATGGAACTCCCTACCTCCACCCATTAGGGCAGCCCCCTCCTTCAACACCTTCAAGAAGGCCCTCAAAACTCACCTTTTCACTCTTTCCTACCACTCCTCACAATTGCTCTAAACCCACAGCCGAACTCTGGTCCCCTACCTCTCGTGTCCCTACCTCTCCCTCTAGATTGTAAGCCTTTGGGCAGGGTCCTCACTCCTTTTGTGTCCTACCTGATCATGCACCTCTATTACTGTGCACCCATGCTATGCATTTGAGTGAACCTAACTTGCCTAATCTCTATGCTCCCATCCAGTGACTAAGCATTACCTTGTACTCATACTGTGCTGTGTGATCTGGTTTTCTTGTATTCCTGTATTGTCATATTGCTGTTTGTCACCCCTAAATATTGTCTGTAACCTAAATTAATGTCCAGCGCTGCGTAATATGTTGGCGCTTTATAAATACAACAAATAAATAAATAAAATAAACCTTGTCGTTCACTCTAACAGGCTGCTGCTGGTCGGTTCGGTCGCAGATTTCCTTTCCGCGGGCAAACAGAACAAAATCTGATGATCCAGGCTGTGGTTCGCTGGCTGGTTGCATCTGCCGTGGGTGAGGTACAGGTGATACAGGTGATGGTGGTGTCTGCCTCCGCTCCGGACAGTCACATTTCATGTGTCCGGGCTGGCGGCAGTAGTGACAGGTGACCCCCTCAGGTGCTGCAGGCCGGGGCGCAGCAGCTGCGCTGGGTGGCCTCTGTGGCGGACGGCTCACAGGGGCAGGAGAGTCTGCCAGGGTATTGGGCTGACCTCCTCTCCAGCTGGATGGTGCATTCCTGCGTGTCAGGCAGCCTGGTAGTCGCAAAGGTTTCAGCGAGGTCTGCAGCGACAGTTGCTGACGCTGGCTTGCGCTCCAGCACAAACTGTCGTACATCAGCAGGGCAAATGTTCAGAAACTGTTCAAGGACTATCAAGTCCTCCAGGACATCATAAGACCCTTTGGTGAGGCCTAGAGTCCACTGGCGGAGTGTGGTAAGTAGACTGCTGACCACATCTTAATAAGAGTCAGAAGATTTTTTCTGCCAGGACCTGAACTTTTTGCGATAGGCTTCTGGCGTCAGCTGGTATTTAGTAATGATAGCATCTTTTATAGCTGCATAATCATTATCTTTTTCCGCAGGTAACTGTGTGAAAGCATCAAGCACTTTGTAGCACAGCAAAGGTGTCAGATGTCTGGCCCACTGGTCTTGAGACAAAAGATACTGACGGCATGCTTTTTCAAAAGACCGCAAAAACAAGTCAATGTCAGTGTCTTTTTCAATAGTAGCAAATTTAAATTTTGCACTTACAGGTGATGCGGCTCCTTCAGCAGGGAGGCTGGGCGATGAACTCCGGCTGGCCTGTTGAACCTTGGCCATGTCCAGTTCATGGTGTCGTTGGCGCTCCTGTTCTGTAGCAGCAGCGGCAGCAGCCTGGCGTTCTTCCCGCTTTTGCTCTGCCATGTACTGCGGGAACCTCAGTGTCCATCAGCTTTTGTAATGCCTGCTGCATTAGCGGATCAGCACAAATGGACAGTCCAGTAATGGCCAGTTCCAGGCGAGTACTCAGAGAAACTCTGAGATCGGGGTCCACACTGACAGTCTCTTGCGTAATTGTTGCAGCAGGGCCCGCAGGATGCTCAACCTCTGTACGCATAGGATCTTCAGTCTCTGGTTCCCCTTGACTTGAGTCAGATGGGCTGGCGTCCACCTCAGCGGACACATCCCGCTCCCGCAGTTGCTGGGTATCCCATTGATACAAGTCTTTTATCAGGTCCTGTTGTTTCTTGCGGCGGATGTCAATGCCTCTCGCTTCACAAATATTTTGCAGGTCTGCTAAGCACATGAGCTTGTAGTTCTTGGACATTTTCATGCCAAAAAAAATAAATGTTTTGGGGAGGGGTACTGGCTACACAGTTCCCTGTATATATAAAAAATATATTGCATTCAGCTACTAGTACCAACGAATTAGTTCGTTTCTCGATAGGGCTAATTTGATAGCGCTATCTTAGATACTTTCAGCACAACATAGATCCCAAACGCTGCCAAACACTGTCACAGGACCCCTAGTGGCCGGACCGCACAATGCCTTCCAATCGGTTTCAGCACACAGACCATGCAAGCTGTGGTCGCAATCGGTGCGCAGAAACCGCTGGAATTTTGGCAGCAGACCGACTACAAGGGAGCCTGTGAGTTAAGGTAATTACAAATTACACACTATTTCAGGGTATAACTGCCACCACCTCTGTTACCATGGGACAGAGGAGCCCACTGACTTGCTGATTCTAGACCTGCAAATAAAAACGGTTAAACACACTCTATTCTGTCTAGTTAGCAACAATAGTAGCGACTCTTCAGAAGTCAGGGTTCAGTTTGTGCGGCTGAATAGCAGGGTAGCTGAATAAACAAATGACGTTAGCGTCGTTTATTAAAGGTAATATAAATAATTAATATATACAGAAATTGTTAAAATCAACAATTATAGAGACAAATAGCACAGTATAAAAAATAAAAGGGAAGAAAAACGGACACTTAAAGTTCGTGAAAATATGTCCTTTCTGGGAAAACTTGTAAAGTTCCTTTGTTCCAGTTCAAGAGCAAGTTCAGACAAGATGGCCGCTAACCACATGGTCCTCTGGCTAGCAGCATGCTCTCGTGAAGGTGGAATTTGGAGGACTGAGGGAGGAGTACCTTGCAAACACTTTTGACTGATCCCCATCTTTGGGTGGAGTCTCAGGTCCAGCCCAGGGTGCGGTTAACTCCCTGGGTGGGTGCCTGGTGAGCACCAAATATGACATTTTCCATATCTCGGCTTACGCTACCCGCACACACTTAACGGCCACAGATTCATGTTCCTCAGAATATTACAGTTCATATGGCATCAAACTCGGGTGCTTTGGCATGCCCGGTTACAGAGTAGCAGAATACCACGGGTTCTGGGTATGTTAGGGGCCTCAATTTAATATCAAAATATTCACCAGATCCGGACCAGCAGAATGAGATAACTCTCATACCTCTTATATGAACGGTATTCCTTAAACATGCTAAAAATCATACAACACATGCATTTCTAAACTGGCTCCATGGCTCCGGCAGGTCTGAGCCCTGGCTGGGGAAGCTTCCTCTGGATGAATGGCCTTTTGGTGTTTTACACCTCTGCCTTATTAACAAGTCACTGCCAGGAAGGGAACTCTTTTGTTCATGTTAATTAGCCACATGGACCTTTTCAGTGAGCATACTTGCTCTCATGAAAAGAACTGTGCTAACACCTATGAAGACAACAGGGACCCCAGGCTGGACTGCAGATAGCCACAGACAGACAATCTATGCCGGGCAACGCAATGACAATCGGTGCAGTAAACCGATTGTGATTGCGTTCTATTTTCTGGTGCTAGTAAAAAAGGACGCACAGGGATAGTGGACAAAAAGGGCGCCGCCATAGACTGCAATGCAAAACATCGGCTATTCAGCGCCCGACAGGAAAAAAGGGCGCCCGAGAAATAGCGGTTACAGGGATCGTGTTAACAAAAGTTTTCGTTTACAGGATAAGGTTTATAACAAATATCGTTTACAAGTTCGTTTTGACTTTGTATTATACTTATTTTTTCGTTTGTAAATTTCGCTTTTATGAGTTTTACCTAGTTTTTTTCGTTTTAAAATTGCGCTTACAAAACTATAACAACTAAAATTTTGTTTACACTTTTATCATTTAAAATTCGTTTTCATATGTATAATGCTTAAATACCATTTCTCAACCTGATTGTATTAGAAATACATCGCTTTTGGTATTAACTTTGTTTTTACACTTATAATGCGTTGATTATAGTTACTAAAATATCGCTTTAAATATTACTGTTATTTTAAGATTTCTAATGCATACGTGGTTGTAAGGCTATCTATTGTATTGTATGTGTATATATATTATATATACCTTTTTCTACTTATAATATTATTAACCACTTGACGACCAGGGGATTTGTCTGATCTGTGCTGCGTGGGCAGCACAGATCAGGATTATGCCAGGGCGATCAGACTTACCCCCTTTTTTCCCCACTAGGGGGATGTCCTGCTGGGGGGGGGGGGGGTGTCTGATCGCCGCCGGCTTGCTGTGCTTTGCGGGGGGGGGGGCTCCTCAAAGCCCCCCTCCGCAGCATTTTCGGCGCTCCCTTCCTCTCCCTTCCCCTCTGAGCGGCACAGGACGGATATTCGTCCTGCGCATTGTAGGATAGGCTTCAGCCTATCATATGCCGGCGATCCCTGGCAATTCAGAGGCCGGGGATCGCCAATCTGCCTTACGGCGCTGCTGCGCAGCAGCGCCGTATGATGTAAACAGCGGGGATTTCTTCCCCGCGTGTTTACATTTTGCCGGCAAGCCGCGATCGGTGGCTCTCCGGCTGTTCACGGAGACACCCTCCGCGAACGGACATGGAAAGGCTGCTCGAACGAGCGGCTGTTTCCATGGAAACCCGCAGACGACCAGTTTATGCCAATCGGCGTTAGCTGGTCGTCAAGAGGTTAATGTATACGTGATTTTAAGGCTAGTTATACTATTGCAAATATATAAATTATTTTATTCATGTTATTTGGAGTGAAGTATTTTAAGGATTAAATATATTATTGTTTATATGTGTTTAGCGTGTTTGTGCAGTGGGGATGGTTAGGTTTAGGCATTACTAGGGGGTCTAGGGGTTAGGGATAGGTACAGGGAGGGTTAGGTATTGTTACAGTGCAATATACACCACCAGGGGGGTGGTTAGGTTTTAGTCACCACCAGGGGGGTGTTAGTTTTAGTCACCACCAGGGGGGTGTTAGTTTTAGGCACCACCAAGGGGGTCTTAGGTTTAGGCCCCACCAAGGGGGTCTTAGGTTTAGGCCCCACCAGGGGGGTCTTAGGTTTAGGCCCCACCAGGGGGGTCTTAGGTTTAGGCCCCACCAGGGGGGTCTTAGGTTTAGGCCCCACCAGGGGGGTCTTAGGTTTAGGCCCCACCAGGGGGGTCTTAGGTTTAGGCCCCACCAGGGGGGTCTTAGGCCCCACCAGGGGGGTCTTAGGCCCCACCAGGGGGGTCTTAGGCCCCACCAGGGGGGTCTTAGGCCCCACCAGGGGGGTCTTAGGCATCACCAGGGGGGTCTTAGGCATCACCAGGGGGGTCTTAGGCACCACCAGGGGGGTCTTAGGCACCACCAGGGGGGTCTTAGGCACCACCAGGGGGGTCTTAGGCACCACCAGGGGGGTCTTAGGCACCACCAGGGGGGGTCTTAGGCATCACCAGGGGAGTCTTAGGCATCACCAGGGGGGTCTTAGGCATCACCAGGGGGGTCTTAGGCACCACCAGGGGGGTCTTAGGCACCACCAGGGGGGTCTTAGGCACCACCAGGGGGGTCTTAGGCACCACCAGGGGGGTCTTAGGTTTAGGCACCACCAGGGGGGTCTAGAGGTTGGGGATAGGTACAGGGAGGGTTAGGTATAGTTACAGTGCAATATACACCACCAGGGGGGTGGTTAGGTTTAGGCACCACCAGGGGGGTGGTTAGTTTTAGGCACCACCAGGGGGGTTTTAGGTTTAGGCACCACCAGGGGAGTCTTAGGTTTAGGCACCACCAGGGGGGTCTAGGGGTTAGGGATAGGTACAGGGAGGGCTCTGTATGAGAGTAAGGTTAAGTATAGTTACAGTACAATATATGTAATATATACAATTTATTACATTATGTGTATTTACACAAAGGGGGGATCTAGGTGTGAGGGATAGGGATAAGGAGAGATATCTGTGACCCTAAAGTTAGGTATAATTGTAGTAAAATACCTGTAAAACCTACCATTCTAGTACTATGCTTAATACAAGTGTAAATATCGTTTTTGCTATAGACGCTATTTGACGTTTCATTTCAGAATTCATTTACTGTTATAGACGGTATTTTGCCATTTCATTTCCGTTTATTTAACCTATTTAGCACTAAATTATCGTTTATAACCTCTTAAACGAAAAATATGGTTTTGCATTCAAACTTACAATTTTGGCTATACCCCGCGCCCTTTTTTCCAGGCACCCTTTTTTGATACTCTCACGGCTCATCCGTCACACAGGGAAGAGTTGTATATCTCTCCCTGGCAAAGGAGCCATAAAGCAACAGATCCACTTTACAGTCATTGTTCCCTAGAGGGAGCCCCAATAAACCCTAAAACCAGAGCCATCCACATAGCACAGATCTACTAAAAAAGGCTTCTGATAAGAAGCAGGATACAGGGATACATCGTAAAGTCATCAAGGTCCACCTTCCTGCACGTAGCCTGACCAGAGTAGAGAAATTACTTTTAATTCACCTTGATATGAAGGAATAAGTCATTCAGAAATTTTACAAAATTAATCAGTTTTCTGTCGATGCTAGCCATTTCAAAATTAGCAGACATTTAGGGGTGCTCGGATACCCCTTTTCAAAATCTGAATTGATCTGGATACCCAGATATCCAGATCCGGATCAGATATCCGAATTTTCAGATATCCGCGTTCATGCGGATATCCGAACACATTATCCGGGCTATCCGGGTGGATTCGGATATCCGAATAGAAAAACTGGAATTGGGCTTTAAATTGTTTCTAAAATGTTTTTTTAGGGTAAACGAGGCATGTAGCATCATGTTTTTTTTTTTTTTTTTTTTAAAGGGAAACACTAATTGATTATGTGAGGACTTAAAATCCCCCCCCCCCCCCCCAAAAAAATGGTTGTCAATTAACATCAGGACTAGGTTCCAGACAGCGGTCATGCAGCCCACATTATGTCCGAAGTCCAACCACACAACTGACAGTTTTCAGCCAAGACACCTCCCAAAAAATTACACAGCAATTGTGTTTTGGGTTAAATATAGGTGGTATCAGGGGCCTGTGGCACCCTGGCCTGGCGGTGGGAGCTGCCCAGGCAGCAGGAGCAGGGCAATGCAGCAGCAGCAGGTGTAACATGTGCCAGGAGCATGCCGGACGTGGCACTTGGCACGTGTCACGTGGCAATTGGCACGTGTCACGTGTCATGTGGCACTTGTCACGTGGCAATTGGCACGTGCCAAGTGACACATGCCAAGTGCCGAGTGACAGTCAGACAGCAGAGGAAAAGACACTAGTGCACACTAACTGTCACACTGGCACTGCTCACAGCACAGCAGTTCTGTAGAAATCTAAAACAGTAGTACTACTACACTAACAACTACTAGCACTGACTGCAGTACTACAGTACTAACTACACAATAACTCAGTAATCCTATTCCCTAATCCCTAACCTAACCTATACTGTATCTAGCTAAGGCCAATAGCTGGGCAGCAGGCAGCAGCTGGCCTGGTCTGTGCACAGCACACACACAGACACATAGCAGCTGCAGCAGCCCTGCAGCACAGCACACACTCTGACTGTCACACAATGAAATCAAGCTAACAAACAATATAACAATAGTGTAGTGATAGTGAAGGGGTTAATCACTGAACAGCTTTAGGTGTATCACTGTGTACAGCACTGCAAGGCCAGCAGCACTGGAGCATGTCTCTCAGTGACTGAGCAGTCACACAGGACAAGATTTCTCATCATCGCACCCACAGGGGGGCTGGCCAGGGTTCCCTTCTGTGATTGGGTGCAGGGCGTAGGCTGGGAACCCTCTGATTGGCTCAATGAGGTCAGGTGCAGCTGGCCAAGGTTCCCTTCTGTGATTGGTTGCTAGGGCTTCTGCTGGGAGCCCTCTGATTGGCTCAATGATGTAATCTCCTTAGTTACAGTATTCGGATCCGGATATCAGCCGGATATCCGCAGATACCCAGGTATGCGACCAAATATCCACAGATAGCTATCCGGATTTGAAAAAAAAATCCGGAATCCGAATCCAAATCAGATAGCTGAAATAAATTCTAATATCCGGGTTACCCGGATATCCAGAACCAGGATGAGCACCCCTGAAGACAATTATTCAATATGGTTTGTGTGTGATTGGACCACTCAGCACGACACTAACACCTTCCGAAAGCTAGTAACAGTGTGCTCCGCAGTAGAATAAACAAATGCACACGTGTTTGGTACCTGTGTGACACAGAAAATGCCAGAAGCGTGCCCGTGTCAGTCGCTGCGGGCTATAGTCGGCTGTTGCCGAGTAATGAGCATTCCCAGTTATTGCATATTCTTTCTGCTTGTCATGACAAAGGGCGGGAGAAGGCACACACCCCCATCTCCTTTTCCAACTCCACCCTCTGGCAGAGGAAGAGTTAAAACGATACTGCTGGACACAGAGGGGAGTTTTTTTGTCCAGCCATCCATCTACTATCCGAAGGATTGGCATTTCATTCAAGGACTTCTATCCATTGTACAGAACTTTCCATAACTAGACTTCAAATCTTCAGTTGGACTTATTACCACAAAAGGACATACGGTAACTTGACAAACTGCTCAGACTGTCATCAGATATTTTTTTCATATTGAATCCTTATTTCTGAATCAATTTGTTTCCTTTGCTATATTTAGTTCTGCATATATTTATTTCTTTAAATAAATGATTAAAAATCATGTGGTTCTGAAAATCTCTGTAAAAGGGTCACGATTCCAGAAAGACGTTGCCATAACCGTTTTGATATTAATGTTGTTAGTTTGCCATCTCTAGAAAGGTTGTGTATTAACCCTTTTTCCTACAGGATTTAGCTAGCGTTAGATTTAGCTTATTCGCACGCTTTATTGCGGATTGGTGGCAGCGACCTGGTCTCTGTATGAGATCACAGATTGTATCGATTGTACATACAATCGAAATTGGATTGTGTGTGGACTCACCAACCAACCCAAAAGGTTACTTTGCCTGCAGTGCTGACCTCCTTTAGGATTCCCTCCGGGCCCAAGGCTTTATGGTAAACTGCAGCAAAGGGAACAGGAATTGTTGGGTGACTGCGCATATGTCACACTCTCGTCATTTGCCAATTAGCAGGCATATTTTCGTAGCGCTCACTATGCTACTCTGATAAGATGTGTTAACTCCAATAAGGTGTGTAAACCCAGATAAGGCATGCTAATTCTGTTAAGGCGTGTTAACTTTGATAAGGCGTGTTAATTCTGTTAAGGCGTGTTAACTCTGATAGGGCATGCTATTTGTCTTAGTAAATCAAGCCCAATGCGTGCTACCTAGATAGCATGTACATTGTAGGGTAATATACACTGTTCAAGTGGTTTAACATTGCATCATGCTAATTGCTCAGTATGCGCTAAATACCTGTCAGAAGTACAAGCAATTTTACTGCTGCATAGTGAATACACACTTATCTCCAGAAGTGTCCGTGGGTATGCCTACTAATATATCATGAAAAGGCCAACTTACATTCAGCACTTACTGATTGAATAGGTAACAGGTCTTAGCTTGTCCAGCTACAGTAGACTCTTGCTGACTGTTGCAGACATGCTCCTTATATAGATGATGAGAAAGAACAGGCAACACAATAAAAATTAAGTAATGGCGTGAACCATTCATTAATAGTGATGTCACAAACATCAAATTTGCTGCAAACATTCGCAAACCTGCGAACCGCCATAGACTTCAATGGGCAGGGAAATTTTAAAACCTATAGGGGCTGTTTCTGGCCACAAAAGTGATGGAAAAAATTGTTTCAAGGGGTCTAACACCTGGACCGCAGCATGCCGGAGGGGGATCCATGTCAAAAGTCCAATGAAAAATTACGTAGTTGACGCAGAGTAGTGGTTCAATATCGAAAGGGCAGAACTCACATTACATTCCTAAATTTGTGGAATGAAGTGCTTTAAAACGCCCGGCATGTGCACATAGGAATAAGGTAGTGTATTGGTTAGGCCCAGTTCACACTGACAGATGAAATGCCACATTTACCGCACCGCAAACAACCCCAAAGAGCATTAGTGATAACTTCAAGTAAGCCAATCATTGTTTTTCATAGTGGACAATGACTCCTATAAATGCCTATGGGAAATCTGCATCAGAAAAATCGCATTTAGTGGAAACAGGCCCATAGGCATTTATTGGAGTCAGTTTTTGTGCATCCAGAATCCACGTGTAGGGGGAAAAGGCCCTAAGTCCTCTCGTGGCAATCTTTGTGTAGTGGCCACTGTGCTTGTGCACACGTTTGCGGGAGTGCAGGCAATCGCAATTTTCCAGCCCCTATGGTTGGGCTTAGGTAGTTATACAGGGGGCAGTAGTGGATACTAGATGATGCCAGTGGTTCGGGACGCTCAGCTGGTGTTTTTTTTGTGTGAAACTGAATGGCACTTCACGCAGGTCAGGTGACAGAGGGGTTTGTACTACCTGCAATAATCAATTTACAATATAGGCCCTGCCTGTGAGGCCTTACACATGAGGCAGTAGTGGATACTAGATGATGCCAGTAGTGGTGGTGAAGGATTATTCGGTTAGCTAGTCGGTACACTTCTAGGGCCAACAGACCTGTCTCCCAACAGCTAATGTGTGCACTGGACAGAGAGAACAGCAATATAACAGTAGCAAGAAAAACAATAAACCAGCCCAGGGCTATTATGCAAGGAACTGTAGCTGCACTGTGCACACCTGGGTCCATCAGCTAAAGTGCACTGGACAGTGGACTGTGCAATATAGCAAGAAAAACAATAAACCAGCCCTTAAGGGCTACTGGTGGTTGATCAGGATGCTGTGGTAGCAGGCAGCAAATAAATGCACTGCAAAAACAGAACACAGGCCTCACTAATGCCAAGTGTGTTGCTAGGTTCCTGGGTGATCCGGGGCACCCCTGGGCACCAAGAGGGAATGATTGTGCGAGCTATGGTCATGTTACGGGAAAATGGGCGTGGTAATAGGTGGGGCAATATGTACATGAACACAGCAGTAGTGTGACAAATATATTAAATAGGCTGTATTTCACATAAATAAGCCCCTCACCTGGCTTCTGTCTTGTCTTCGGCTGGCTGGCCTATGTGCTGTACTCCACTGGCGGTTATGCTGGGCTTGCTGGTGGTGATGCTGGGCTGCCTGGCTGGTGGTGATGCTGTGCTGGCGTTGATGCTGTGGCCTGGGTGGTGGTGATGCTATGCCAGCCTGGCTGGCGATGATGCTGAGCTGGCCTGGCTTTGCTGGGTGCTGGGCGATTTGTTGGGGGCTTTGCTGGGCAATTTACTGGGGGCTTTGCTGGGGTGAAGGCTTTTCTGGGCTGGGGGCATTTTTGGGCACTTTGCTGGGCTGGGGGCTTCACTAGTCTTTGCTGAGCTGGGGGCTTTGTTTGGCTATATGCTTTGCTGGGCTGGGGCCCAGGAGCTTTGCTTGTGGCTTTGCTTTGCTGTGGGCTGTGCTTTGCTGGGCTGGGGCCCAGGGGCTTTGCTTTTCTAGGGCACAGGGGCTTTGCTGGACTGGGGCCCTGGGGCTTTGCTTTGCTGGGTGTTTTGCTTTTCTGGGCTGGGGCTTTGCTTTGCTGAGGCCCAGGGGCTTCGCTGGGGCCCAGCGGCTTAGCTTTTCTGGGGGCTTTGCTAGGCTGGGCTGGAGGCTTTGCTAGGCTGAACTGGGTGCTTTACTTTGCTGGGGGCTTTGCTTTGCTGGGCTCTGGGGCTTTGCTGATCTGGGGCCTGGAGGCTTTGCTAGGCTGGGGCCCGGGGTCTTTGCTTTGCTGGGGGCTTTGCTTTGCTGTGCGCTTTGCTGGTCTGGCGGCTATGCTGGGCGGGAGTGCTGGCAGCAGTGCTACAGACCTCAGATCGCGGCGACTAGGGAAGGTCAGATACAGGAAGTGACTAGTGACGTCACTACCGCATTTGAAGTTGTCCTTCTCTGCCTTCCCCAGTCGCTGCGATATGAGGACTTATCATGGCAGGAGTGGGAAGCCAGCACACAGCGGGGGGAGGGAGGCTCACGGGGCACCCAACGGTATTGTATTCGGGGCATGCATGGCAACAGGTTAGTGTGTGGTGCCCCGGATAAAAAACCTTAGTTACGCGCATGACTAACGCAATCCCTGCAGCACAGCACAGTTCTTTCCCTAATCTGCCTAGCACAGCAACCAAGGCAGACTGTGAAATGGCTGCCATGACGGTGTTTTAATGGGTGGGTGTGGTCCAGGAGGGAGGGATAGCTGATTAACTGCCATGTGCCTGCTTATTCTGGGGTGAGGGGTCAAATTTTGGCTCCATGATGACTACATACTCCTTTTGAATAAATTCAGGCTTAAGTCAGTGGATTGTGCATGTCTTTATTTTATTTTGATGCCTATTAATACCTCTCCTCTTTGTGGATCTGACCCAGTCTCTTTATGTACATTAATAACTTCAAAAGGTGTAGCTATGTTGATACTTACACATTATTATTTTTGTGTATTACTATTATTTTTATCTATATAGCACCAATATCTTTCATAGCAATGTACAAAAACATACAATAATGGAAAGCATACATACATGAGGAGTTTAACACATTGTACAATCTGGACAACCAGTGACACAAGTACAAATACATACAATTGATATGTAGTTTGAAAACATCACCAATACTGGTACATGTGATAAATTACAGCAGAATAAGAAACACTAGGAGAAGGTTCCTGCCCTTGTGAAATTTCAATCTAGAGGGTTGTGGGTAGAGACACTAGGGTAGTAGACAAAGGTGTTAAGAGATAAGGCTCTGAATATGTGGGTCTTGAGGGTACGTTTGAAAATTTCCAGGCCTGGAGGATGACAAACATGCCATGAGATAGAGTTCCAAAGCAGAGGTGATACACGTGAGAAGTCCTGGATGCGAAAGTGAGAGGAGATGATCAAGCTGGATGACCAGAGGGTCTCATGCGAGGAGTGAAGGTTCCAGGGGGGATGATATCTGGATATCAATAAAGCAATGTTTGGAGAGGACAGCTTATGTAGTGCTAGGAGTATATTGTGCATCACAGACCTGCTCCTCCATCAATGACAAGGCCAGTGACATGGTCTGGTGGAGGGTGCACCATCAGTGAGTTCTGGCCTTTCCAGAGAATTTATGGAGTCCAGTTACATTAATATTGCAATACAGATTAGTGTATCTACATGTTCCTGACAAAAACAAAGCACATCCTTTCAGGCAGGGGTGTAGCTAGAAATCATTGGGCCCCTTTGCAAAACTTTGGTTGCCCCCCCCCCCCCCTCTCTTTTTGCACAGGTAAGCTGAGAACCAATGTTATTCAATTGGCTAGTGCAAGGGTCTGAATCTGTGGCTCTAGAGCCGTGTGTGGCTCTTTAGCCATTTGAGTGTGGCTCTAATAGTGGCTGGGGCGAACCTGTCATTATACTCGGCCCCCCTTTGTGTAGTTGCAAGTTGGTGCAGCCCAGAACGTCTGTCAAGTGACAGACCGCCTATTGGGCCAATCAGAGTGCGGGGGATCAGGTCCTTTAATGTGACTGGACCAGCTGGGGCTTAGGGCAAGAGGAGCGGAGCCAAAGTTAAGTTACTAGCATTTGCTATGCTGCAATTCAGCAACATAGCGTGGGCTGAGTGCCCCCTGCCCCGATTATGCATGTTACGCTGCCAATAGCGCTCAGAGCATGCTGGGACACTGAATTAAGGCACGCTGATTCACTAGTGTGCATAACATTAGCTAATTCGTGCTGTTACACGGTGCTATGCTTAGTGAATCAAGCCCATTATAGGTACAGAAACAGAAGGTGCTGTCAGAAACACTTTGATAAGGAGCGTCACAGCTGTACAGTGCAACTGTTTTACAAACGTGTGGTAATGATCCTCAGGGTAAGATAGATTTTTTTTATTTAATACAGTTATCACCCACATCTGACAGGTAAATTACGTTATTGCAGGTTCGTCTGTTTACTGTGCAAGGAAACCTGAAGTTAACAAAAATACAATCCTCACCCAATCCTTTTTTTTTATAAAAATCCAGTATTTAAGAAAAAAATTCCACAATGTAATAACTAAAAGAATCCACCAAGCAAATATATACATCAGTAATAATAATTCCCCAAGCTATATCAGCCATGTCAGTTCATTGTAAGCACATTCTTTCCTGTGCTTGTAATTCACTTAGAAAGATCACTAAAAATAGCCTTTTGTGCCTAGGCAGAGTTTCTGTGTCTGATCATACAGCTATGTAAACACACTATAGATTTTCATTGGTGTTTACTGTATTCCTCGTCATGGGGAGCAGCCCATCTGTAGTCTGGAAGCCAAGCAATATGCCTGTACAGAGCTTATTCCAAAGCAGCTGCCCAAATAATCACTAAAAAGATATTCACAAACCTGATTCACTGTGAGCAATCTGGTTTTAGACCAGGAAATGGAATGGTGCCCAGCCCATATATGGTACAATTTTTACATTTTTTTTGATTAGATAAATTTGTTAGATTATCCCGTTAGAAAAAATGGCATAGTTGTTTTTGAGGTACCATACACGAACGTTCGATTAGGCTGAAAATCCGGGGAAAATGATTGAATATGCCGAAAATTCAAATTGAGAAAAAAGATCGAGATAAAAAATAAAGTATTCGATCCAATGGTTCATTCGATCGGAAGTGACTTTTTTTTTCAACCGGAATCTTTTTTTTTTCAGTTCGAGCTGTATTTTATCTCAGATAGTTAACACAGACGGCAGTTGTAGCTCAAAGCGTCTATTGAGCTGTATTTTTCCTGTGAGTGGTTCCATTTATTTATTGTGAAGTTATCATTACCTCAGAGCAACTATATAGGTGTGTTTTACCTGTGTGTGTGTGTGTGTGTGTGTGTGTGTGGGGGGGGGGGGGGGGGTTATGCTGAGGGGATTTTTCCCTCAGAGCGATTACAAATGGCTCTATTAACTAACAGGAAGAAAGCCAACATTGCATTTGCATTGTACCTTTGGACTGTCTTTGATGAGGACAAACTTACTTTACTAAAAAAATATAATTACAGTATAATAAAATGATAATAATCATACACATACTTCAATATTTAGTCTTTAATCTTGTTATGAAGACAATGCAAATAAAGATTACAGTCTTTGAAACAATTCTTACAATTAAGATCTAAAAGATCTTTTCATACAATTGAATATACATGATACAATTACAACACACAATCAACATTTTTGACAACATTGGTTGGACACCTTTAGATTTCCAGATGAATACCCATAGCTCCCAACTGTCCCTTTTTCGGAGGGACAGTCCCTCTTTGGGAGCCCTGTCCCTCTTTCCTCCTTATTTGTCACTCTTTCAGGACTTTGTCCCTCTTTCTATGTAAATATATATATTTCTCTACTAAAAAATGTGTTTGACTCTAAACTTTATTCACATCCTTTAAATTGATAAATTACCAATTTTAAAATGTTAATATGAAGGATTTTAAAATGAACCAGGATAGAAAGGACCAGTGTGGTTTGAATTATAAAACAACATATTTTTCTTATGAAATCTTTATGTTGTGCGTGACTAGGGTGTGTGACGGGCGAGATCAGTGGTGTGGCTTAAGTGTCCCTCTTTCTCATCTCAAAAAGTTGGGAGGTATGGAATACCTGTAGAGTTATTGCCTTTCTTGATATGGAAAAGGCATTTGATTCTGTGGAGTGTTAATAGCTGTGGGAGAGCCTAAAGGGATATGGGTCCGGCAGTAACTTCAATAAATGGTTACAGGCTTATATTCCATTCCTAAAGCTAGAGTTAGAACAGGAGATGTTATATACCTTCAGCTGTATAAAGGAACCTGTCAGGGCTGCCCCATCTCCATTTTCGTACTTGCAACAGGGCCGGAATTCTGGAAAGGCCACACAGACCCTGGCCTTGGGCGGCTTCAGACCGAGGGGCCACCTGGTCATGACAAAGAGGCTGATATATATGAAAGAGGAGGATGCAAATGGGGAGCAATACATGAAAAAGGGAAGTTAATGTCCAAGGTAGCGAGCTGTCCATGAAAATGTGACGCGTCAACACATGGATGATACACATGGAAAAGGGGTCTGGACATGGAGTGGGAGGGGGGTGATGCACAAGGAAGAGGAGTCCCAACACACTTGGGGCTTGATTCACAAAAGGGTGCTAAGTGTTAGCACGCCAGTGAAAAGCTTCTTTGCATGTGCTAACATGCTTTGCACATGCTAACTAGGGTGCTAAGTAGTTAGCACATGCAAACTACTTCGCACCGCACCGTAGTTAGCACATGCAAACTACTTAGCACCGTAGTTAGCACGGTGCCAAGTAGTAGTTAACTATGGTGTTAAGTAGTTTGCATGTGCTAACTACGGTTCTAAGTTTGTATGTGCTAACTATGGTGCTAAGTGTAATGATCTGCTCTGCTGTCTGCATAGGCAGACAGCTTTTTGACCATTTGTTAGGTCTGAGTGCTGCAGGTCCCTGGAAAAGAGACCTGTCTCCACTCTGCAAGCTGCAGAGTTGCTGTTCTCGGGAGGAATTTGCATCCACTTGTCATGCAAATTGCTTAGCTGCTTCCTCTGATGGCTTGCAGTATAAAAACCATTTCCTCCCAGAATTCCTTGCTGGTCATGATGGTTTGTTCCTGCTAACTTACCTGGAGTCTCAGCCTATTGCTTACTGTTTGCTAATATTGTTATCTTAGAGTATTTCCTTGGGAGTGCCCTAGCATTCCTGTTAGCATAGTCAGGTTGTTTGTTACCTGTATTGCTTTGTACTGTCTATCTGTTGCGATTGTCTTGTCGCCAGCGGCGGTCGACAGGAAATCGTTCTGTCTGTTGGGATTGCATTCGCCCTAGCGGTAGAGACGGTGGTTCCTTCTATACTCTGTCTGGGAGTGTAGCCAGAGCAGCGGTTGCTACTGGTTGCTCCATCTGTCTGTCTGGATCGCATTCGCCCTAGCGGTAGAGGTGGTGGTTCCTTCTGTATTCTGCCTTAGGAGTGTAGACAGAGCAGCGGTTGCTACTGGTTGCTCCATCTGTCTGTCTGTCTGGAACGAACGCTTGCTGTCGTCTCGGTGAGGTAACCGTTTAGCAAGCGTTCGCGTTCTCTTTTGTTTTCTAGATTGGTGGACACGCATACATTCTGTCCCTGTGGTCACGCTCTCTCTCTAAGGGCTATCTTGCCCTGTATTGCTTCACCTTGTACAATTCCCATCTGACATCTGTGGCAGTGCAGAGGGTTAATCCTCTGCACTCCACAGCTCCATCTGCCGGTGGGAATTTCCCTCTACAGGTGCATTGCACCCAAAGCTGGGTTCTGTTATTTTATACGCTTGTGGAGGATTTCCGCAGTGTCAGCGCACATCTTGTGCGCTGACCACGGAAATAATTCCCCAATCGTTACACTAAGTAGTTTGTATGTGCTAACTACTTAGCACCCTAGTTAGCATGTCCAAAGCTTTTAGGCGTGCTAACTATGTTAGCACCCTTTTGTGAATCAAGCCCATGGCCTATGGGCAGAAAAATTATAAATCTGGCCTTGACTTGACTTGCAATCGAACTGATGGAAATTCTGATTAGGGGAGCAGATAACATGGATGGGATTAAGGTTGGCAACAAAAAGGAGAGTATATCTCTATATGCTGACGATATACTTTTAAGGTGGCCATACACATAGATTTGCAGCAGATTCGACCATCAGATAGATTTCTGTCAGATGCTTGTCAAGTCAAATCTGACAGGAATCTATCTGATGTGTGTCACACACCAGGAACAGATTTCCAATAGATATTACAATAAAAGCTATTGGAAATCTATCTAAATGCATTATTGGACCATTAGATCCAATGCAACTCTATGGGCCATGGATCTGCTGCCAGCAGCAGATCCACCTAGACTTTCCATCCTGTCAGATAGATCAAATCCATCAAAATCGGTCGCAAATTGATCAATAGATTTGATTTCGGATTAATCGATTCGATAGAATCAAATCGATCTATGGCTGAAATCGACCAGTGTATGGGCCCCTTTATATCTAGCTGATCCTGGAAACTACCTCACTAGTGTACTAGCCATGATCAGTAGATTTGGTAATTCTTCCGGCTGGATTAATCAGGACAAATCCATTTTTATGGCATTGGATGAAATTCCACCTCAGATCACTGACTTTCCTCTCACGAAGGTTGCCCAATTCTGTTATCTCGGTATTCAGATCACACCTAACCTAGAAGACTTTATAACCCTGAATATTGATCCCTTAGTTACTGTATTTAAACACAAAATATAGTATATGGAGGAAGCTACTGCTCAACTTAATTGATCTTTTTGCCAAAGTTTCTTTATCTGTTCAGACAGACCCCAGTGATTTGTCCTAAGTCCCTGTTTAAAGGATAATTACCAAAGCTAAAATAACCTAGAGAAACGAGGGGGGCAGGCATATACTGTGACCTGTCCTGTTGCCTGCCACTCCGCCCGTTCTTTTTTTTTTTTTGCCCCCACATTCTACCTAAATTTACATTTACCTATTGATCAAGGTGGCCTGGCGTCACCATATTTTATGTTTTAGTATTAGTTACAGTGCGCTGGTGGCTCTCTGAGGATCACTACAGCTAAGTAGTTACTCTTGAGGCCAGCTAGGCTCTTATAAATGTTTGACAAGACAAAAACATTTATATCGCGCTTCTCTCCTGGCGGACTCAAAGCGCCAGAGCTGCAGCCACTAGGACGCGCTCTATAGGCAGTAGCAGTATTAGGGAGTCTTGCCCAAGGTCTCCTCACTGAATAGGTGCTGCCGGCTTACTGAACAGGAAGAGCCAAGATTTAAAACCAGGTCTATTGTGTCAGAGGCAGAGCCCTCAACTAGTACACTATCCAGCCACACCTCTATACCACTCCCATGTGTACTGTTGTCAAAGTCTGGTGGTCAATTTTGAAACTGAAACTGGGAGACACCTGGCTCTCTCCATACACCCCCTCCTCTGCTACTCTTTTTTTCCCCACTCTTTCTTCTGTCTCTCTTTCTCATCTCTAAACTATGGATCTTGTTTTTTTTATATACTCCATATGTCGAAGGTATGTCTGATAAATTAAGACGTGTCTCTATAGACAGGATTGAACAGAACTTAACCCTCGTTCTCACATGGTTTACTCACAAGATGCTTGTAACCTACATTAACTACTGAGAAAAAAAATATTTATCCTTGTAATGTCCAGGGGCGTAGCAATAGGGGTTGCAGAGGTAACGACCGCATCAGGGCCCTTGGGTCAGAGGGGCCCAGAAGGGCCCTCCCTTAACTACAGTATTAGCTCTCTAATGGCCCTGTGCTGGTAATAATCACTTTTATAGATGCTTTAAATTAGATTGTAAGCCTCTGGCAGGGTCCTTCATTCCCTAGTGTAATCTACAGGATCATGTGCTCCTGTTCTATGACAGCCTGTACTTGTATTACTGGGCCTACCTAACCAGCCCATATTGCATGATCATGTATTTTGTACAATTTGTGTAACGATCGGTGTCAGCACACAGAGAGAATCTGATTATTGGTGATCTGCAGTATCACCAAGAATACAGATTATACCTGATTATTGATGATCTGCAGAATCACCGATAATCCAAGTATAACTAACCTCTGGACACCTTATAGTATGAGTGTTTGATGCAACAGTAATAACTTTGAGTAAGACCACCCGGGGAGCGGGTGGTCTTTGGCAGTACGGGCGATACTGCCTTTAGAGAGGAACAGAGACCTTCCAGTAGCCTGAGAACTCCAAAGGGGTGGAGTTTCAAGGTAAGGTAGGCTGAACCTGTGAGTGACACCTGAAGGTGGTAGTCACTACCAGGTCAGGAGACTATCTCTTAACAAGAGAGATAGCTCTCGAGGTCGGGCAAGCCAGGTCGGCAACACACAGACAGATAAAGTACAAAGACAGAAGGCTGATTCGGTATCCAAGTCAGGCAGGGTTTGGCAACGTGATATCAGATATGCGTGGTACCGAATCAGAAAGCAGAGGGATAGTCAGGAAAGCAATAAGTCATAACAAATATCAAACAATGCCTAGTCTTGGGTGTGAGGTCCGTGGTCTCTACACCCTGGAACTAGTCTGAAGCATAACACAATAATAACACAATAGTAATCTGGCTCAGTGTGAATTCCCAGGTCCTCCTGGTTCAAACACACTGTTGGATCTGACTAAGGTCTGAGTGCTTCCACGTAGTGATCACAACGGCAGACAATCAGCAACTGACAAGCAAACTGTATATATAGTTGCAGGACTCAGCCGCCCCACCCGAACCACTCAGCCAATCAGGAGTCCAGCAGGAATCAGCTGATCATCCTGATCAGCTGACACATCTCCTGCTGGCATAAAGGTCCTGACTTCTGGCGCGCGTGTGCGTAGCCCTAAACCTGTGCGAACTAACAGGCTCAGCCACACCAGCTGCATGCTGCTGCGTGCAAACCGCCGCGCTGGACGTGGAACCAGCCGCCTTGCTGTCAGTACATGCGGCAGCTTTTCCGCGTTCTGCCATGTCACTAGATGCACGCTTCGGCGTGCAGACCGCCGCGTTTGGACGCGGAATCAGCCGCCTTGCTGTCAGTACACGCGGCGGCTTTTCCGCGTTTTCTCACAATTTGCATGTATAACTTTGCTAAATGTTATATAACCTTGTTATGTCTGTCATCCTTGTATCATTGTATATATTTATTGTCCAGCGCTGCGTAATATCAGAATCAGAATCAAGTTTATTCGCCAAGTACGGCAGTTGTCGTACCCGGAATTGGTTGTGGTACACATGGCATCTTTACATGACAGACAGAACAAGAACAACAGGAATTACAATGAGACAGGTATAGCGACATGCAGATACTGGTGAACATTCATGGGAGCTCTGGCAGATACTAGGGAACACTCATGGGAGCACTAGCAGCTAGAGTGTGGGCCAGTACTGCCCAGAGTGGAGAGAGTTCAGAGATCGGGGTGCTGGCTAGGTGATAGAGTTCAGGTGGAGAACAGCTTGAGGTAAGAATGTGTTCCTGCACCTGGTGGTTCTGGCGTAGATGGTCCTGTAACGTCGGCCTGTTGGCATGAGCTTGAAGTGGCGATTCCCCGGGTGGGAGGGGTCGCCAGAGATCTTGGAAGCCCTCGACCCGAGTCTCGCCATGTGGAGAAGGTCTAGTGGAGGCAAGGGTGATCCAATGATTTTCTCCGCAGTGTCAATTACCCTTTGAAGTTTGTGCTTGTCCTTGGCGGATGCTCCTGTGTACCATACTATGACAGAGGAACAGTATGGATTCCGTGGTAGCGGTATAGAAGCTGGTCACCAGTTCGCGCGGCATGCCGAATCTCTTTAGTTGACGCAAGAATATGTTGGTGCTTTATAAATACAATAAATAATAATAATAATAAAATAGTAGTAATCATTAACAAAACTGTTTCCCATTCCCTTCTTGCACCTCTTACACTGTGGAAATCCTTGGTAGGTTTTGGTGCGCCGTATCAATTGCTATGTATAGAGCTTGGGGGGCCCCATGTAAAACTTGCACCGGGGCCCAAAGTTCCTTAGCTATGCCACTGGTAATGTAATTGATATACACAATGCTTTATGACATGTTATTCTGCTACTCTGATATGGCTTACCAAAATCATTGTAGCGGTTATGTAGCAGTATATTCTGGGAGATCTGTATTTCTTGTACTTTTTCTTAGTACCTATTAAAAATCATAAAAATATTAAAAGTTAAAAAAATGGCTGTTCACACTTGTTTTGCTAGATTTTATGCATGCAAATTTCTACATGCATAATTTGCGATATTTCTATTCCTTTGTTTGAATATTCATGTGCAAATTTGTGAATTTTAAATGCATTTGTATGCAAAAAATTACAATGGGAAATTACATGAATAATACATTCAATTGACTTCCAAATGGCATGCAATTTTCCCGTGTTCCTATTGACTTGCATTAAAATATGTAGAGACAAAAAGGAAGATTCGGGAGCCACAAAAGTGTAAAATCGATGGCATACAGATTATTAATTGATAGAATGGTATACTCACAAAGGTTGCCGAGCTAGGCAACCACTGAATACACCAATGGGGGATTGTTCTCATCCCCACCTGGGCTAAGATGTCACTCTCTGTAGATAGAAAAGGGTAGTAACACCCATCCACTGGGTGGATAAAAGATCACTTTGAGGAACAGGCATCAACGAAGTATAAAATAAATTAAAAACGGTTTAAAATTGGGGGGTTAATGGTGGACTTACCTCCCCACAAAAGAAGACACATGAAAGTATAATATACAAATTACATTTTTTTCTTACGCCAAAACATCTGCAACACGTTTTGTAGGTCTCACGCCCACTTCCTCAGGCAAAAATACAAGAAGGAGCAACTCTTATGGTGGCCATACATGGTACAATTTTCTCATCCAATCTTACTATTTCTATGTAATATAAGGGAACTGCCTAAATTATCCTTTCAGTATATTCACTTAATTTACCCTTATACTACATAGAAATGGTAAGATTGGATGAAAAAATTGTACCATGTATGGCCACCATAAGAGTGTCTATATGTGGTAAAGCGCCTCTGTCCCTGATCATCGAATAGATCATAAGGGATGCCTGTATGGCTGATATTGTAAAGAAACCTTTCCCACAGTGTGATGTCATGACCATGGTTTACTGTGTAATCTGGCTGCATTGTGGGAAAGAGCGGCTGTTTCCAACAGCCAAGCAAGCCAAACCTGAGTCTGCGGAATGTTCATTTACTTGAAGTACTCAGGGCCGGATTTGTACTTTCCAGTGCCCTAGGCCTGCTGTCACCAAGCGCCCCCCCCCCCCCCCCAAAAAAAAAATTGTCCAACACTCTGACTAGCGATCATTGGTTTGAATGGGCTCATCTCAGTTGTGCTGCTCTGTCTCCCATTCAACAAATAATTCCTGTAATTTGCGCTCCTGCCCGAATGTGCACAGCACGCGATAGTGTTCTGGGCATGCATACTTGAGAAATGACGCTGATGTATGACCGGTACTTGTCAAGAATGCATAACACTGTACCGGCCTCAGTTGCTGAGCACATCTGGGCAGGAGCGAGATATTACAGGGAGCGCGAGTGGCCAGAGCATGCGCTGCTTCTTTGTCCTCTGTGCGACTGGCTGCAGTCAGAGCCACATACAGGTGACAGGGAGCGCGAGTGGCCAGAGCATGCACTGCTTCTTTGTCCTCTGTGCGACTGGCTGCAGTCAGAGCCACATACAGGTGACAGGGAGCGCGAGTGGCCAGAGCATGCGCTGCTTCTTTGTCCTCTGTGCGACTGGCTGCAGTCAGAGCCACATACAGGTGACAGGGAGCGCGAGTGGCCAGAGCATGCGCTGCTTCTTTGTCCTCTGTGCGACTGGCTGCAGTCAGAGCCACATACAGGTGACAGGGAGCGCGAGTGGCCAGAGCATGCGCTGCTTCTTTGTCCTCTGTGCGACTGGCTGCAGTCGGAGCCACCAACAGGTGGCAGGGCAGTGCAATGGAGAGAAGCCCATCCAAAACAGAGAACAGGTAAGTAGAAAACATCCTGTCAAGACCCACTTTGGATGTTCTGTTGTAATTACAGTGGACCTGAACTCAGAACTTCCTCTCTGCTCTAAAAGATACGCAACAACATAACCTTTCAATAAAAACATTTTTGTTACAGCTGATACAAATCCTGCAATAAATCTGCAGTGTGTCTACTTCCTGCTTTTATGGAAGCAGACATATGTTTAACATCCTGTGCTTTCAAATGAGCTTAGCTGTTGTGGCAGTCAGGTGACACAGTGTAGAGATTAAATTACAACTTGTGACACAGAGGAGGGGGAATTAGACAGGCTCTCTAAATGCATACAGGATACAGTTCTCTGTTTTCCTTCTGTCCTGTGCAAGAGTTCAGCTTCACTTTAAAGCATCTGAATGACATTTATTTATATGTGCTGAAAAATCTATGCATCTCTTTTGAATGCTGAATGTACATATGGTGGTGTGCTCTAACATATTGGCAGTATACGGGAACAAAGAAGGCTTATTTAAATTGCCTTTAAAACGTTTATTAGGGTAAATGAGGCATGTAACATCATGTTTTTTTAATGATGTGGGGACTTAAAATCTCTCTCTCAGATGGGAAATCCGAGTTTTCTCGGATAGTGCAGATTTTAAAAAAATATCCGAATTGCTATTCAAAGTTTGGATAGTGGAAAAAGTTCAGATTATCTGGGTAGTTCGGATACCCAAATATTGGATGAGCACCACTGCTCAGGTGTCATTTAAAATGACAATTTAGCAATGAAAGGGAAGAAAACAGCATTTTTTATCCTGCAGTCTCATAGATGGTAGGAGCTGGAAGACAGAAAATGAGTCAGGAAAGAGTTAACTAAGGAAGAGAAGCGACCACTGCTAAAACAGTCATAAATTAGGATTAGATAAATTAGCTGAGGTCAGTGTCAAAGTTGTAAAAGTGGTGAAGAAACTGCAGAGCTCTCTGATGTTTGGGAATGCTTGGCATTAAAACTCAGCGGAACTTAGTTCTATCTGCTTTGTAATGTAAATCCCTGGTATTTCTCACATCGATCTGTAAGTCTATCATACAAAGAAAGGAATGGATTATCAGATGACCGATATGATTGATCCTGATTGTTTTAACACATCAGGAAGTGAGAGATAGTGTTGGGCGAACACCTGGATGTTCGGGTTCGGGCCGAACAGGCCGAACATGGGCCAGATGTTCGGCATGTTCGGCCCGAACGCCGAACTCAATGGGAGTCAATGGGACCCCCGAACATGCCCATTTTGGGGGCCCCATGGGGTTGCAGGCATAAGGGGGGAGCATGCCCCGGTCGCGGGGGGGGGGTCGGAAATTCCCCCCACCCCCTCCGCTAGCGCTCCCCCCTCTGCCCGCTTCCCCATACAAAAAGTTTGAAACAAGTTCAATAGTACCTGGGCTGGTGGCACTGGCTGGCAGTGGAGTGAGGAGGAGGAGGAGGAGGAGTCCGAGTAGCAGAGTGACGTTGAGGCCGGGCAGCGAGCGGTTCAGCGCTAGTACCCTTGTGGTACTTCCGCCCTTTCTCTGACCTCACGTCCTCTGCGTGATGACGCATACGAGGGTACGCGTGATGCGTACCCTCGTATGCAGAGGACGTGAGGTCAGAGAAAGGGCGGAAGTACCACAAGGGTACTAGCGCTGAACCGCCCGCTGCCCGGCCTCAACGTCACTCTGCTACTCGGACTCCTCCTCCTCCTCACTCCACTGCCAGCCAGTGCCACCAGCCCAGGTACTATTGAACTTGTTTCAAACTTTTTGTATGGGGAAGCGGGCAGAGGGGGGAGCGCTAGCGGAGGGGGTGGGGGGAATTTCCGACCCCCCCGCGATCGGGGCATGCTCCCCCCTTATGCCTGCGACCCCATGGGGGGCAGTATTCGGCCGAACAGGGCCCTGTTCGGCCGAACAGGGGCCCTGTTCGGCCATGCATTCAGTAGTTCGGCGAACCCCGAACAGTTTGGCCGAACACCACCAGGTGTTCGGCCGAACTCGAACATCACCCGAACAGGGTGATGTTCTGCAGAACCCGAACAGTGGCGAACACTGTTCGCCCAACACTAGTGAGAGAGAGAGATGCAGGGATTGGGGAACTGTGGAATTCAGCTATTAGTGCAGAGCAGGGCGCTGGCTGGCTGTGCTGCGGGACCAGAAGAGATGATTTACTTTGACATATGACCTCTTCTCTCTCCAAGTCATGCCGCCCTTCTTATCTTATCTAATTTTATCGCCCTAGGCCGTGGCCTTTCTGGCCTTTCCAGAAATCCGGCCCTGGAAGTACTATGTACAGAGATCACCTGGTAGGACTAGATGTCACCACCAGTGATACATTTCAGAATTTATCAGTTGGTTTTTTTTTTACAGTAAAACAGAGAGAGGAAAGATTTTACATTGGGCAAACACTGCCTAATGTGCGGACACACGTGGCTACCTATAATGGGAGGGGCTTCCTAATACTGAAGACTCACCAGGCTACCTATACTGGGGGGCTGACTAATACCAGGGGCACATGTGGCTATCTATACTGGGTGCTGTCTGCCTAACTTTTGAACATACCTGGCTACTTATGTGGGTGGAGGCTGCCTAACCTTCGGATTTGTCTATATTTTGGGCACACCAGGCTATCTATACTAGGGGGTTCAGTGGCGTACCCAGGATGAAGTAGGGTGGGAGGGGAACCACTGGCACCAGGGAAGCATTTTGTTGTCTGAGGTAACGTGCTTCACTTCATATATGTGGAGCAATGTATGTGCATTTCACATGTGCTTTCAGAACTGCCTTAATTCTGGATTCCTCAAAGATTTTGGCCCATATTGGCATGATAGCATCACACGGTTCCTGCAGATCGTCTGCACATCCATGATGCAAATCTGCCCTTCCACCACATCTTGGTGGAAAATGCTATCCTCTTATGTGTTACAGTATATGGTTTGTTTTGTTTTTTTTTAAAGAGGGGGGGGGGGGGACGGGACACTGCCTTATTACGTGTGCATGTTTTTTTGTTTTTTTTTCTTTGGAAGCAGTGTGAGGGAAACACGGTCTACCTAACTTTAAGGTTACTTTGCCTAACTGTGTTTTGGAAGAAACTTGGGACCATTGTCTTTACGTTACACAGTTATATTACTGTAAGCTCCACCCACATTCTTTCATGGCCACGCCCATGTTTGCAACGCCGTGCTTTGGGCGCTGCACTCGACCTATTCTAATCCAGTCACTCAACCAAACTTGAGAACCCCATATGGCCCTCAAGTCAAAGAGTTTGCCCACCCTTAATCTAACCTCTCCCTACTTTCACACAGAACCCTCCTGGTGGTGCCTAACACTTGCACAGTGTCTGAAAATTCAATCACAGGAAAAAATACTTCTTGATACTTACCTAAGAAGAGGGAATGCTCTGGATCCTCCAGAGGCAACCTGTGCCCTCCTCGAGACCACCGCCACTGCTCGGGACCCTCTGAAAGTCTGTGGCCATGCTCCTCTTTGTGCATAAGCAGTCCTGTACTGCGCGTATTGTGTGAGTTCAGCCATGTTTGCAGAGTAGCAAGGAGCCACTCACAATGGAGCAGTTCGGCCGCACTCGTACACAGTGTCCCCACTAGTGATGGGCGAAAAGTGTTCGCCACTGTTCGGGTCGCCCGGATTTTGGCCTGTTCGGGTTCGGTTCGGCAACCCCCGAACACCTCATGGTGTTCGGGAGGGTGCTCGGGCACGCTGCCCGAACCCGAACAGGCCTTCTTTGTTCGGCCGAACACAGCCGTGTCCGGCCGAACATAGCCGCCTATAGGGTCCCAGCATAAAGGGAGAGCATGCCCCGAGCGCGGGGGGGGGGGGGGGGTCGGAAATGCCCCCCACCCCTCCCCGCTAAGCTCTCCCTTCTGCCGGTACCCTATAATTAAATTTAAGTGCCCAAAAGTACCTGAGGAGGAGGAGGGCAGGAAGAGGGAAGCCGGAGTTCTTGGGCGCTAGTACCATCTGGTACTTCCGCCCTCTCTTGACGCATTTCCTGTTTACATTTGAAGTCGCGTCAAGAGTGCGCAGAAGTACCGCGATGACGCGTACGAGGGTACGTGTCATCATGTAGATGACGCGTACCCTCGTTCGCATCATCGCGGTACTTCTGCACCCTCTTGACGCGACTTCAAATGTAAACAGGAAGTGCGTCAAGAGTAGAGATGTCGCGAACCTCCGATTTTCGGTTCGCGAACTTCCGCAGAAGGTTCGGTTCGCGGAAAAATTCGCGAACCGCAATAGACTTCAATGGGGAGGCGAACTTTGAAAAATAGAAAAAATTATGCTGGCCACAAAAGTGATGGAAAAGATGTGTCAAGGGGTCTAACACCTGGAGGGGGGCATGGCGGAGTGGGATACATGCCAAAAGTCCCGGTGAAAAATCTGGATGTGACACAAAGCAGCGTTTTAAGGGCATAAATCACATTGAATGCTAAATTGCAGGCCTAACGTGCTTTCAAACATCTTGCATGTGTATACATCAAACAGGGAGTGTAATTAGAGTACTGCTTCACACTGACACACCAAACTCACTGTGTAACGCACCGCAAACAGCTGTTTGTGTAGTGACGGCCATGCTGGACTACTGCGCAACATGGCGTGATTGCTCTTCCTCACTCAGTGATGTCAGGTAATGTGTGACTTCCTTCTCAACTTTCCATGGCATTGTTAAAAAGCTTACGTTTTGTTTTTAATTTACATTTTCTACTTGCTGTGTACTTGTTCAGTACCGCTACAATGAGAATCCTGTGGAGGCGGGCAAGTCTGCCATTGTGACCCCGGGTAATGGCCGGGGAATGAGAGGTTTGAATCCGGTGTGGAGCCTGAGCAACGGCTACCA
Source organism: Hyperolius riggenbachi (assembly GCF_040937935.1). Classification (NCBI taxonomy): domain Eukaryota; kingdom Metazoa; phylum Chordata; class Amphibia; order Anura; family Hyperoliidae; genus Hyperolius; species Hyperolius riggenbachi. The sequence goes on from NC_090646.1 coordinate 562,638,102, forward strand.
CTACACATCCAAGGAGGGCAGCGGGCAGGCATGCACGCCCGCCCGCCCCGAGGTAGTGACCAAAAATAACAATACAGGAGGAGGACTTTCGAGGCCCTGCTGTGTATTTGAAATGAATTAACTTTAAATCCTTTAACGAGAACCAGTTATGGCGGGCAAAGATGACACCACATTCCTTTCACGAGAATCATATGGAGGCGGGCAAGTCTGTCATTTGTGACCCCGGGTAATGGCCGGGGAATGAGGGATGGAATCCGGTGTGGAGCCTGAGAAACGGCTACCACTACACATCCAAGGAGGGCAGCAGGTAGGCATGCACGCCCGCCCCGCGGTAGTGACCAAAAATAACAATACATGAGGCGGACTTTCGAGGCCCTGCTGTGTATTTGAAATGAATTAACTTTAAATCCTTTAACGGGAATCAGTTATGGAGGGCAAGTCTGCCATTGTCACCGCGGGGAATGAAGGTTGGATTGCGGCCCGAAGTGGGAGCCTGCTGAGACCCATGCTGTAACTGCCCTGACCGTGCTTTGCAGACCAGGCATCTGTGGTCAGATGGACCCTTGAGCCAGCGGAAGACAAACCAAGTCGAAAGCATTTGCCAAGAATGTTTTACGGAGGGCAAGTTTTTTTGCCCTTTTTTTAAATTTTTTGAAAATGATAGATGGTTGTATTTTTAAATTGTTTGAAAGTTTAGATGGTTGTATTTTTAAATTGTTTGAAAGTTTAGATGGTTGTATTTTTAAATTGTTTGAAAGTTTAGATGGTTGTATTTTTAAATTGTTTGAAAGTTTAGATGGTTGTATTTTTAAATTGTTTGAAAGTTTAGATGGTTGTATTTTTAAATTGTTTAAAAGTGTATCCATTCTTCCTCCCCCCAGCCACGAACAATACCATGGGAACGTGGAGCAGCAGAAGCCCCCTGTGACGGCTGCCACGGTTGTTCTCCGCTGCTTGTCTTTTGAGGGGTGCTTCTTTTCCTCAGGTGTTCTTGCCATAGCTGTTTGTGCCTTCTCTCCAAGTGCCTTCGTAAAGCACTTGTCCCTACGTGACAGTTGGCCTTTCCACGGCTCAATTTTTGCTGGCAGAGACAACAGATGGCTTTGCTCCGATCTGAGACACACACGTGAAAAAATTTCCAAACCGCTGAGCCCCCCTGGGGTGATGGCGCTACGGTGGCATCAGCAGCAGCTGACGTTGAAGGGCATGTGTGCTCCCTGGCCATAGCTGGCGATACATGGCACCGGACACTGCCCCCAGCTGTTTCTGAGGACGAGCTCCCTCTGCTTCTATCATGGAGTCGTCTCCTCCTACTCCTCTCTGACTCCTCCTCTGAACTGTCCCCCTGGTCATCTCCTCTACCGGGAACATATGTGGTATCCGTATAATCGTCATCATAATCCTCCTGGCCAGCTGCGCTTTCCTCAGACACCTCCTCAAGTGCACCAACTTCAGGTGGTCCACCATCATCCCCATCCACACACGTTACGTCCATACTATCGCCACCTAACTCAGACGTATGTCTGTTGTTCTTCTTGTTGTTGTTGCAGTAGTGGCTGGGAATCAGTGATTTCACCACCACCACCAAATAACTCCTGCGAAGTGTCAAATGCAGTGGATGTGGTGCTTGTTGTAGCGCTGGTGGCTGCGGAAGATGAGGTGTTCTGTGTTAAATACTCAATCACCTCCTCACGATTTTGGGAAGTGATGGCACGTGCCTTCTTCTGAGCACTGTATTTTGGGGCAGGTCCGCATGAAAAACACAGCAACACCACCTCGCACAGCCACAGACCTGCCGGTGCCTGGTGGCCTTCCTCTGGGTCTGCCTCTACCTCTTCCTCTACCTGGTTTGTCCATTTTGTCCATCTCAGGGGGTATGCTAGCTATATGCAGTGAGGTGGGTTCTCACTCAACACAACAGGTAGTTAGATGCAGTGAGGTGGCCAGGTGGGTTCACACTCAACACAACAGGTAGTTAGATGCAGTGAGCTGGGTTCACTCAACAGTAAAGGTACTTAAGATGCAGTGAGGTGGGTTCTCACTCAACACAACAGGTAGTTAGATGCAGTGAGGTGGCCAGGTGGGTTCACACTCAACACAACAGGTAGTTAGATGCAGTGAGCTGGGTTCACTCAACAGTAAAGGTACTTAAGATGCAGTGAGGTGGGTTCTCACTCAACAAAACAGGTAGTTAGATGCAGTGAGGTGGCCAGGTGGGTTCACACTCAACACAACAGGTAGTTAGATGCAGTGAGCTGGGTTCACTCAACAGTAAAGGTACTTAAGATGCAGTGAGGTGGGTTCTCACTCAACACAACAGGTAGTTAGACGCAGTGAGGTGGCCAGGTGGGTTCACACTCAACACAACAGGTAGTTAGATGCAGTGAGCTGGGTTCACTCAACACAACGCTAGGTATATGCAGTGATGAGGTGGGTTAAGTAAACACAACAGGTACTGGGTAGTTAGATGCAGTGAGCTGGGTTCACTCAACAGTAAAGGTACTTAAGATGCAGTGAGGTGGGTTCTCACTCAACACAACAGGTAGTTAGATGCAGTGAGGTGGCCAGGTGGGTTCACACTCAACACAACAGGTAGTTAGATGCAGTGAGCTGGGTTCACTCAACACAACGCTAGGTATATGCAGTGATGATGTGGGTTAAGTAAACACAACAGGTACTGGGTAGTTAGATGCAGTGAGCTGGGTTCACTGAACAGTATACAGTAAAGGTACTTAAGATGCAGTGAGGTGGGTTCTCACTCAACACAACAGGTAGTTAGACTTAGATGCAGTGAGCTGGGTTCACTCAACACAACGCTAGGTATATGCAGTGATGAGGTGGGTTAAGTAAACACAACAGGTACTGGGTAGTTAGATGCAGTGAGCTGGGTTCACTCAACACAAAGCTAGGTATATGCAGTGATGAGGTGGGTTAAGTAAACACAACAGGTACTGGGGTATATGCAGTACTGGGTAGTACAATGTGCAGCTCCCTGTCACACACACAGGCAGTCAGTCACTGAATGTGCTGGGCTGCTGGCAGTGGCACACACACTATCAATTAGCAAGGCTGTGCATGCAACAAAAGTGTCAGAAAAAAAAATGTACAGGTTGAGGTCTGAAAAGAGCTGTTGCTGGGTGCTTTAAAAGCAATATTAATCAGTCAGGAACAAGCAAAGCAGCCTAGAACCTAACTAATCTGTCCCTAAGAGAAAAAGTCTGCAGCAGCTGTCCCTTTCCTCTCTCTAGCAGGCACACGAGTGACTGTAATGGCCGCCGGAGGCTGCCTTATATAAGGGGGGGGGGGGGGGGGGGGGGGGGGGGGCTCCAGGGCTTACTGTAGCCAGAATGGCTACAATGTGCCTGCTGACTGTGATGCAGAGGGTCAAAGTTGACCCTCATAGTGCATTATGGGGCGAATCGAACTTCCGGAAAAGTTCGCCTGGCGCAGGCGAACCCCCAATGTTCGCCTGGAACAGTTCGCCGGCGAACCGTTCGGTACACCTCTAGTCAAGAGAGGGCGGAAGTACCAGATGGTACTAGTGCCCAAGAACTCCGGCTTACCTCTTCCTGCCCTCCTCCTCCTCAGGTACTTTTGGGCACTTAAATTTAATTATAGGGTACCGGCAGAAGGGAGAGCTTAGCGGGGAGGGGTGGGGGGAATTTCCGACCCCCCCCCCCCCCTCCGCGCTCGGGGCATGCTCTCCCTTTATGCTGGGACCCTATAGGGGCCCCAAAGGGACATGTTCGGGTTGGGTTCGGGGTTAGGCTCGAACATGCCGAACATCAGGGGCATGTTCGGCCGAACCACACCGAACCCGAACATCCAGATGTTCGCCCAACACTAGTCCCCACTGCTGTACTGCCACAGTATAAGCACGGCAACGAGAACAGAAGACCTTGTGAGATAAGTTCAGAAGATCCGGTGCAGTAACAGCGAGGTCAAAAAGGACATAGGAAGCCTCTGGACTATCCAGTGCCTTTCCTCTACCGAGGCAAGTATTAAAGTTATACTTATAGGCTGCCCTGGGTTGACTTTAATCATCTGTACTACAAAGATGTACCTGCTGTGGTCTGGATACAGTATATGATGCACTGCAAGGCTTTTTGGGCAGGATGTGGTGAGTGTAAATGATTAGTGTGTTCACAAAACTAGGTCAGTTCCACACAGAAGTGCTCTTCTCTTCCCTGTGTAATAAAGAGGTTATTGCAGCAAGGCTCAGGTTACATTGGCCTGTGAGTTGTATTGTATGTCTGTTGCCAGGCAGATACTGAGCAATTTCAATGGAACAGCAACACATATGTTGTATGCTAAAAATACATACAGCAATGCACTGTGTGAGGCAAAGCACGTACGTCCCAAATGTTGCTTTTTTGGAAGGACAGTCCCTCTTTGGGAAGCCAATCCCTCTGTCCCATGTAAATATATGCCTTTTTCTACTGAAATGTATTTAACTGACAATTTCCGTATTTTAAAATGCTATATTTCTTATCAGGGACGGTTCTAGACTTTTTGCTGTGAAACTTGTTGTGAGGATGTGCCCCTCCGATTTGGAATGATCTCACAGCACCCAAAAATGTTCACCCTCAGTATAGGTACAGTAGGTAGCCAGGTATAGGTGCCCCCTGTATAGGGTAGCCAGGTATAGTTGCTCCCAGTATAGGTATCCAGTATACTGTAGTTGCCCCAGTATAGGCAGTATAGTTGCCCCCAGTATAGTTGCCCCCCGTATAGGTAGGTAGCTATTATAGTTGCCCCCAGTATAGGTAGCTAGTATAGTTGCCCCAGTATAGGGAGTATAGTTGCCCTCAGTATAAGTAGTATAGTTGCCCCAGTATAGGGAGTATAATTGCCTCAGTATAGATAGCTAGTATAGTTGTCCCCAGTATAGCTTAGCCAGATAGGTGGGCAGCCTGCCCCTCCCTCCCTTCCTGGCCGCCGCTGGATGGATTACCTGATTTAAAGGAGGTGGCCGCCCCTTGTTCACTGAAACCTGGTTGACCCCTTCTGACACAGTCTGACCTGCCGCCCTCTCCTATGGAGGTTTCCACTTTAGCCACACTCCTAGAAGTAGGAATAAACATGGTGGTGGTGTGGGCATTCTCCTCTCAGATAAATGCTCCTTCAAGCCTCTCACTCCTATTCCCTCTCTCTCCCTGCCATCCTTTGAAGTCCATGCAGTCCGACTATACTCTCCCTTGAACCTCCAAATTGCAGTTATTTACCGTCCTCCAGGCCCTGCTTCTGTTTTCTTAGATCATTTCTCTGCCTGGCTTCTCCAGTTCCTATCCTGACATCCCTACCATCATTATGGGCGATTTTAACATTGCTATTGACACCGATAACACCGTCTCCAAAAAACTTCTATCACTCACATCCTTCTATGGCTGGTCTCAGTGGTCTTCTACCTCAACCCACACTGATGGCCATACGCTTGACCTCGTATTCACTCGTCTATGTGCTGTCCCTGACTTTACTAATGATCCATACCACTCTCTGACCATAACCTACTTAGCTTCTCTCTCTCCTCCTCTTTTCCTACCACCCTGGCACAAGCACGCTCACATACTCGAAGAAACTATCGCAATCTAGACATTCAAACTGTCTCTGATGCCCTGGCACCTCTCCTCACACAATCCTTCACTGACCCAGACTCGGCTGCTATACACTACAGCAGCTCCATTACAAAAGTCATGGATGACTTCACCCCCCTCGTCAATGCCCGCCCTCACCGTGTCTGTCGCCAACCCTGGATGACAAAAACCACTAAACAGTTAAAAAGATGCGCTTTGCTTTTAAGAAAGCAAAGATGCTCTAGTCTAGAGCAGCTGAACGGCGCTGGAGGAAATGTAACACAAGTGAGGATTTCATCTCATATAAAATTGCCTTGAACAACTTCAGAAACGCACTCTCTGTACCAGGGGCGTAACTAGGCCCCACCGGGCCCCCTTGCAGATTTTCAGAGTGCCCCCCCCCTCCCTGGGGCCCGCACGGGGCAGTTTTGTGGGGGCTGGAGGGGTGGCAGCATGAGGGGAAAGCCGTGGCCACAGTCAGCGGGGAGATGGGAAGTTCCCTCCCTCTCCCTCACCCCGGGGCTCTCCCCTCTGCGCTCCCCTCCAGCTTAAATGTGTGTCCGTGGGCATGAAACAGATACATACCTTCCGTGCGCTCCAGCCAGTGCGTTCCTCTCGCTAGCCTCTGACGCGACTTCCTGTTATACCGGAAGTCGCGTCACAGGCTAGCGAGAGGAACGCAGGCTGGTGGAGCGCACGGAAGGTATGTATCTGTTTCCTGCCCGCCGCTGCCCACGGACAAACATTTAAGCTGGAGGGGAGCGCAGAGGGGAGAGCCCCGAGGTGAGGGAGGGGGGGGGGGGGGAACTTCCCCTCTCAGGGGCAAATCCAGGATTTTCAAGGGGGGGGGGGGGGGATTCTTGAAAGCCGCGTGTGGGCGTGGCCAAAACATGATGTGGGTGGAGCCAAATACTAGCAGTTTCTAGGCCAAATTGCACTCAGGGCGAGGGCGTAAAATGCGCCCCAACGTGGAGACAGGTATAGGTGCCCGCAGTATAGGTAGCCCATATAGTTGCCCCCAGTATAGATTAGATAGGTATATATCCCCAGTATAGATTAGATAGGTATATGCCCCAGTATAGATTAGATAGGTATATGTCCCCCAGTATAGATTAGATAGGTATATGTCCCCCAGTATAGATTAGATAGGTATATACCCCCAGTATAGATTAGATAGGTATATACCCCCAGTATAGATTAGATAGGTATATGCCCCCAGTATAGGTTAGATAGTTATATGCCCCCAGTATAGGTTAGATAGGTATATGCCCCAGTATAGGTTAGATAGGTAGGCGGGGGAGCGGGGAGAGAGGAGTTTCCACTTACCTGCCTTCATCCTGCACGCAGCTTCTATCTTCAGCCTCTCCCGGCGCGCGACGCATCGGTAAGAGCTCCCCCTGTGATGACATGCGGTTACATCATCACAGGGGGCGCTGTTACCATAGCGACAGACGCTGAGACAGGAAGTACATAGAAGCAGCGCAGGATCCAGGCACCGTAAGTGGAACGTCTTCTCTCCCCGCAGCTCTGCCTGTGCCCGTACGCCCTCCGCAAGCGAGGCCCCCGCAGCGCTGCACACAGATTCTTTTGGTGCAGGGGGGGTGTTCCAGACACCCGGAATACCCCCCTCCGTAGGCCAGTGCCTCTCCCTGCCGACTGTGGCCACGACTTTCCCCTCATGCTGCCACCCCTCCAGCCTCCACAAACCGGCCCCGTGTGCCCCCTGCGGGAGCAGGGGCTGCAGGCCCTATTGTTACGCCAGTGCTCTGTGGCAGAAAAGTCCTATTTTTCTTCCCTAATATCCGCCCATTTACACAATCCAAAATGCTTGTTCAGCACCTTCAACTCCGTTCTCCATCCCCCTCCTCCTCCTCCATCTTGCTTATCAGCTGAAGAATTTGCAACATACTTCACTGATAAAATTGACAAAATCAGAAGTGAATTCTCCACGCAGCCCTCAAATCCCACCTCCACACCTCTCATTGACTGTTCTCTAACTGCCTTCTCTCCACTCTCTGAACACTCTCTCTCCTCTGTAATTGCCAAAGCTAATCTAACCACCTGTTCTTTGTATCCTATTCCCTCCCATTTCCTTCCGCAGCTATCATCATCTCTCTTGCCTGCACTAACAATGTTATTTAACCTGTCCCTCTCCTGGCATCTTTCCGTCCCCACTCAAAAAAGCTGTTGTGACACCACTACTTAAAAAACCTTCTCTAGAGCCTACCACACTTGCCAACTACCGCCCAGTGTCACTTCTTCCATTTGCATCCAAACTACTTGAACGCCATATACATGCAGAATTAAAGGGAACCTTAACTGGCGAGGAAAAATTAATTCACTTACCTGGGGGCTTTCCCAAGCCTCCTGCAGCCGTCCGGTGCCCGCGCCGGTCCTTCGGTGCCCTCCGGTCTCCCTCCGCCGCTAAGTTTCGTTTTCGGACGACTGCCAGTCGTCCTCGGGCCTCTTCCGCATTCCTCGTCGTAAACTGCAGTAAAGCGCATCCGCATGATGCCAAACGTGTCAAGTGCATGACGCCAAACGCGTCATGCGGACGCGCTTTACTGCAGTTTACGACTAGGAATGCGGAAGTGGCCCGAGGACGACTGGCAGTCGTCCGAAAACGAAACTTAGCGGCGGAGGGAGACCAGAGGGCACCGAAGGACCGGCGCGGGCACCGGATGGCTGCAGGAGGCTTGGGAAAGCCCCCAGGTAAGTGAATTTATTTTTCCTCGCCAGTTAAGGTTCCCTTTAAGCCATTATTTATCTGTTAACTCCCTACTTGATCAGTTCCAGTCTGGCTTTTGCTCTAACCACTCCACGGAAACAGCCCTTACCAAAGTGGCCAATGACCTTCTTACAGCCAAATCCAAAGGTCAATTTTCCATACTCATCCTTCTTGACCTGTCATCAGCATTTGATACTGTTGACCACACCTTACCCCTACAAATACTTTCAAATGGCGGAATAAAGGGCCTTGCTCTCACATGGTTATCTTCCTACCTCTCTGGAAGGTCCATCACAGTCTCCTACTCAGATCAGATCTCTTCTCCTCATGCTTTGTCTGTCCGGGTTCCCCAAGACTCTGTCCTTGGTCCCTTCCTTTTTTCCATCTACATGCACGGTCTTGGTGATTTAATCAACTCATTTGGGTTTCAATACCACCTCTATGCAGATGATCCACAACTATACCTCTCTGCCCCAGACCTTAACTCCCGGCTTAAACGTGTACCTGACCGCTTGTCTGCTATATCCTCCTTCATGTCCTCTCGCTTCCTAAAACTTAATATGAGTAAAACAGAAGTAATAATTTTTCCACCGTCTCTGTCCACCTCCCTGCCTGAAGTAACAATAAATGTGTAACGATTGTGGAATTAATTCCATGGTCAGCGTACAGGATGCGCGCTGACACTGTGGAAATCCTCCACAAGCGTATAATCTGAGAGAGCCCAGCAATGGTGCTATGCACCTGTAGAGGGGAATTCCTGCCGGCAGATGGAGCTGTGGAGAACAGAGGAACAACCCCTCTGTACTGCCACAGATGCCAGATAGGAATTGTACGAGGGGAATCAATGCAGGGCAAGACAGCTCTTAAAGAGAGAGAGCACAGAGACAGGATGTATGTGTGTCCACCAATCTAGTCGCCACCCAGCGACGATGAACACACAACAGCGACGACCAAGTGGGAAAGCAATCGCAAGAGATGGCAATTGCCAACGGCGACACAAGACTGAATAAGCACAGAGAAGGAATGTATGTATGTCCACCAATTTAGTCGCCACCCAGCAACAGCGGACACACAACAGGGGAAACCAAGTGAGAACGCAATCGCAAGAGATGACGATTGCTAACAGTGAAACAAGACTGAGTAAGCACAGAGTTAGAATGTATGTATGTCCACCAATCTAGTCGCCACCCGACACAGCGACGTGAACACACAACAGCGGAAACCTAGTGAGAACGCAATTGCAAGAGATTACGATTGCCAAAAGGGAAACAAGACTGAACTAGACAGAGCACAAGTATAAAGAAAGGGCACAGGGACAGAATGAATGTGTGTCCACCAATCTAATCGCCACCCAGCGACGGTGAACACACATCAGAAACTAAGTATGAATGCAATCGCCAGACTGGCAATTGCCAACAGACACAAGACTGTGCAGGACAGAGCACGAGAGTAGCGAAAGGCACAGCAAACAACAATAAGAACATCAAGGAAAATAACAAACGCTAGCTAAACGTGAACACCGCACTCATTCGCAACAGCGAACGCGTTTAAACACGATCACCGCGCGTTAGGCACCCAGTGATAAGCGTGTCACCCTAACTAACCAATCAAACACAAACACGAAATAGAGAACACGAACGCTTGCTAAACGGTTACCTCACCGAGCCTACAGCAAGCGTTCGTACCAGACAAGACAGACAGATGGGGCTACCAGTAGCAACCGCTGCTCTGGCTAGCACCCCTAAGACAGGATACAGAAGGAACCACCGCTGCTACCGCTAGAGCGGATGCGATCCAAACTGACAAACAGATGGGGCTACCAGTAGCAACCGCTGCTCTGGTTAGCACCCCTAAGGCAGAATACAGAAGGAAGCACTACCACTAGGGTGAATGCAATCCAGACAGATGGAGCAGCCAGCAGCAACCGCAGCTCTGGCCTACACTCCCAGACAGACAGAACAATTTCCTGTCGACCGCCGCTGGTGACAAGACAATCAAGGCAGAGAAACAGAACAAGGCAATACAAATAATTCAACCTGACTGCACTAGAAGGGATGCCTAGTGCAGTCCCAAGGAATTACTCTAAGATAATCTTTAGCAAACAAGCTAGGTTGACACTCCAGGAGAGTTCAGCAGGAACAAACCATCATGACCAGCAAAGGACTCTGGGAGAACATGGTATTTATACTGCAAGCCTTCAAAGGCGCCAACTAGGCAATTTGCATAACAAGTATATGCAAATTCCTCAGCAGCAGAGCAGGTCTAAAACTTGCAAAGTGAAGACAGGTCTCTTTTCCAGAGACCTGCAGCCCTCAGACTTAAGGAATGGTCAAACAGCTGTCTGCCTGTGCAGACAGCTGAGCGAATCGTTACAAAATGTTAATAACACTCCCATAACTTCAGTTCCCAAAGCTCGGTGCTTGGGGGTGATATTCGACTCATCTCTCTCTTTTATTCCTCATCTTAACTCCATAACCAGCTCCTGCCATCTCCAACTCAAAAATATATCTCGCATCCGTCCTTTTCTCACTCAAGACACAACTAAAATGTTAATACATGCTCTTATAATTTCTCGTCTGGACTACTGCAACATACTACTCTGTGGACTACCTTCTAACAGATTGGCCCCGCTCCAGTCGGTGCTCTGAACTCAGCTGCTCATCTCATTCGTCTTTCTTCTCGATCTTCCTCTGCCAACCCTCTTTGTCAAGCTCTTCACTGGCTGCAAATTAACCAGAGGATTCAGTTGACACTCCTAACCCTAACCTACAAAGCTCTCCGCAATCTCTCTCCCAGGTACATATCCTCACTAATTTCCAGGTACAAACCCAATCGCAATCTCAGATCTGCACATGATCTTCTGTTGTCCTCCTCTAGAATCAAATCCTCACATTCACAAGACTTCGCACGCGCTTCACCCCTCCTCTGGAATGCCCTCCCACAACACATCCGTCACTCGCCAACCTTTGTTACCTTTAAATGCTCTCTAAAAACACACTTGTTCCGACATGTGCGTATGCGCTACCTTAAGCCGCATCTACACGAGTAGATGCGGCCGCGATGCTCCTTATCAATCGAGCCGCTGATGCGGCTCGATTGATAAGATCCGACAGGACGGATCTCCGCACCGCCGATTCCTTGCTCGATCCCCGCGAGGGGACAATGGCAGGGAATCGTGCGGGAGATAAGCGGCGCCGGCGGGGACGAGCGGGCATGAGCGGGGAATCGAATGCGGCGCACGCGCGGCGAGCGGGGACGCGCAACAGGCCGCCGATCGCCACAACATCTCCCCAACATCTCCCCGTGTAGACGGGGCTTAAGGCCACTTCCCTTTGTCCTAAGACCAAATTGCACTCCTACTAGGTATCCTAAAACACACAGTCTCTATATATTTGCTGCATACTACCCCTCCTCCTGTTCCCCCCCATTCCCTTTAGATTGTAAGCTCGCAAGGGCAGGGCTCTCACCCCCTTTTGTGTCTTGGTAACCATTATACATTTTATTCATTTTATCACTGTCATTACCAATTCTATAATTTGTATTTTGTATCATTCTTTGTATTTTGTCACTAATTATGTATCTTGTATTTTGGTGTACACCATTGTCTGTATTATTATGTACCCCATGTTTGGTTCTTACTTTGTACAGCGCCACGGAATATGTTGGCGCTTTATAAATCAATAATAATAATAATAAGGTAATCTAGCGGAGGTGTTCCTCTTTCTTAACCTGCTAAGCGTTCTGGACGAGCTGAGCTCGTCCAGAGACGCCGGAGGGTGCCGCTCAGGCCCTGCTGGGCCGATTTAAACGAAATAAAAAGGAGCACACGCAGCCGGCACTTTGCCAGCCGAGTGTGCTACCTGATCGCTGCGGCGGCGAAAGAGGGTCCCCCCAGCCGCCCGAGCCCAACGCAGCCGGACCAAACAGTTCCGGCCAGCGCTAAGGGCTGGATCGGAGGCGGCTGACGTCCACGACGTCACTCTGCTCGTCGCCATGGCGACGAGGAAAGCAAAACAAGAAGGCCCGCTCATCGCGGCCCTTATTGTTACTTCTGATCGCCGGAGGCGATCAGAAGTGCGGATTAGGAGCGCCCTCTAGTGGGCTTTCATGCAGCTAATTTTCAGTTGGCTGCATGAAATAGTTTTTTTTAATTAAAAAAAAAAACGTCCGGTCGCCAGCCTGGCGATCTTAATAGAACGCCAGGCAGGTTAACTCAAAAAGTTGGGAGGTATGAAAGCATGCGCTGTTTCATTCAATGCCACAAAATCTGGTTGACAATGGAGATGCCTACATAATGCATACACTGTATGCACTTTGGGTCCTACGGGAGAAAAGTGCTTTACAAATGCTTCGTTGTGGTTATTGTCAAGCAAGCCTAGGACCAATAAAACACTAATGTGCCAGAAATTTCTCCCAACACCTGAAAAATGTGGCCATACGATAAAAAAAATCAATACATTACACATTAGATTCAGTATATCTAGTGAAATTTAGTGAAATTCAGAATTTTTTGATGAATATTATAATTGACCTATGGACCACATATAGATCATAAATGCTGATTCCTGCTGATCCCAATAGGAACTGCTGGAAATCGCTGGGAAGGGAGATGGTGGAGGTGCTGCAGGAAGAAGCGTCACGCAATCAAGCTTTACATAGCTTTGTAATGCATCAAGCAGCTGCAGCATGGGTAACAATATTAGACAAGGTTGCTGCTGGAAATCTTATCTAGCGGTGAAGAGTGAGAGCAAAGGTAAAAGATATCAACCTTTTCCCGGATTTAGCACTAATCTATTATGCCTGGTACACGCAAGATTTTCTCGCAGATTTACTGTCAGATCGATTATTTCCAACATGTCCAATCTGATTTCCAATCGATTTTCCATAGAAGTGAACTGAAAATTGATCGGAAATCAGATCAGACATGTTGGAAATAATCAATCCGACTGTAAATCTGCCAGAAAATCTCATTGTGTGTACCAGGCATTAGTTTATGACCACCATAAGTCCTGAACCAATAAATCAAATAGGGAGATGACAATATTTGGGAAGTCCTGACTCCTGCATACTGTTGCCATGGTCTCAAGGCATACTTAGCTTGATTTTTTTTTTAAATTAAAACATTTGTATTAGTCCTGACATCGAACGTTAATCTCCACTGACATTAAATCATAAAATGGTCTGTGTAATAAATGATGCAATGGTCTGATAGCCAGTGCTGCTTGCAAATTTTTGGCCCAGTCGAAAATGCTATTTTCAGACTTCAAAAATATGTTCACGAAAATACATGTCATGTCATTTTTCGCAAAAAATTAAATAAATATATCACCAAAATTGCCTGAATTTTCACCTGAATTGCCATTTATGACTTTCGAGCAAATTAACTTTTAAAGCTAAAAATAGAAAAAAAAAAACTCGAAAAATCACACTTTTTAAAGCGAAAAATGCTATACAAAAAAAAATAAATTCATAAATATATTCCAAACATATATGTTTTTTTGCAATGTTGTTTTCCCCCAAAAAAATAACCAAAATTGCACAAATTTTTGTGTGAATTGATTTTTACATTATTTTCGCTAAAATGGATGTGAAAAGAATATTGGCTCATAGCTGCTGATAGCTGTGAGAACACCATCTGATCACTGATCAGTCTTTCCTAATAAGGTACGAGTCCATACGTGAGAATTCCCACTGCACAAACATGCTATATGGGCTATTTTCCACTAGCAGCGTTTTACAGTGCGATTCCGATCGCAATCGGATTGCAAAGCCCTTGGTACTTATGGACACTGTGTGGTGTTATTTCAATTACTGTGCTGCGTTTGATGCGATTTTCCCCAATCACAATCATTGTTGTGCCTGCTGCATTAACTATGCGCTTGAACTCCTATACAAAGTATAGGAGTGCAGGGAAATCGTATAGCAATCGCGCCTCTATGCGTTTTTTCCTCAATTCAGCAATTCAAAATATTTTCCCAGACATTTTTTTACCTCCCATCGGAAATTGCAAACGCAGTGCAGTTGCGGTGCACAATCGATGGATCGCAGTGTAATTGGGACACAATTTCTGCAGTGGAACACCAAAGAAAAGTGACTGAAACTGCGTTCCTTAGTGGAAAACAGCCCTATGGCACTCACATCGCCCGGCATCCATTTATGGACGACTGGGAATGAGTGACGTTCTGCCACAGTTTCCTGTAATCTTATGAGTATGTGACATTCGCATGTGACCCAGCTCTCATCAATTTACCATAGTTCTTGTTAAATGAAACAGAGCCCACATTATCACAGACAGCATGTATATTATGACGGTTAATGGCCAGTGCAGTCTGCGCTGAAGTGAATGAATGATAAATGATTAGGTCCTAATGGGTTTTGTGACATGTCAAGAGCAGGGCAGCCTGGGGTGACATCTCGAATGATTAGAATTCTCCGCTGGCAGAGCGATCTGACTGAATAAATGGCCCTATGATCAGCCACTGTACACAAATAAGAAAAATTACATTTCCAGCCCAGACTGAATTACTAATCACAAACACAGATACTCGGACGCATCATACCCAGTCACTTATAAATGGACAAATTTCCTATGAGGAGAAAAATATCTGTGGAAATGAAGGTTCATTATGCTATTGGGTTTTTTTCCCCCCTTTTTTTATGAAGAGGAAGCTAATTGCACTGCAAATTTGTCTACTTCTCTGGACAGGGAGAGGAGGCACATAGAGCATATGCGTAGATTCTATTTTGAGGTCTCAAAACCCACAATTGCAAGATGTAAAGTGGACCTGAACTCTTGCAAAGGACAGAACGTCCTTAGAGAGTATGTATTTAGAGAGTTGTGTCTGTCTAATCATCTGTGATTAATCACAAGTGTAATTTGAACTCTCAGCTGTGGCAGCTGTCTGCCTCAGCAGAGCAGCTAATTTGCAAACACAGGATGTTAAAGTGTACCTGAGACGGGGCTTCCTCCGGCCCCCTCCAGACTTACTGCTCCTATTGCCATCCTGGATCTTCTGTAATTGGTCTTGAAAAGTCCTCCAGTCGGGGCCAGTCAGCGCAGGCACAGTCCAATCATGCGCGCTCCCTTGTCACGCGCTTGTGGCTGGGAGCGTTCTGCACCGGCGCAACAAACTCTGCCTAAAGGCTCGTTCACAAAATGCTCATTAAAAACACTAGCGATTGCGATAGCGATTTGTAGTGGGTTCCAGGCCTCAATCAGCTTAAGCTCTAAGGGTAGGAACCCATTAGATCGTTTTTTCGAGTGTTTAGAAATCGCTTTAAATCGCTAGCGATTTCCCTAAATGCTTTACCAATGTAAGTGGATGGGACTGATTCCACTGGAGCGATGGTGATTAGGCAATTCGCAAACACAGGACATGCTTCATAGCTAGCGCTTTTAGGTGTGAACCAGCCCTGAGGCCTGCAACCCACTAGAGCATTTTTTTGAGCGTTTAGGGAGTGCTTTCAATTGCTAGCGATGTCCATAAACACTCTGCCAATGTAAATGGATGGGACAGATTCCACTAGAGGAAATCGCAATCGCACGACATGCAGCATTTTGGGAGTGTTTCCATTCTAATGAATTGTATAGGAGAAGGGAAATCTCTCCCAAAATCGCTTGCAAAGCGCCACCACAAATCGCTAGCAATTGCGCTTAGTAGTAGGTCCCAGGCCTCACGCTGTTTATCCTATTAGGAGAGGAATTCACACAAGAAAGTGCAGCATGGGCACAGTTGGATCATGGTGGCAGCTAATTGGCCCAGGCTCCTTTCTCTGCTTGCCCATTGTAACCTAAACTACTCTGGAGAAACTCTTGCTTGTTGTTTTTGGACTGCCTTGTTGTTGGCACTACTTGTTTTATCATGTGTGAACTCCGCTCTGACTTTTCAACTCGGTCTTTGCTTTTCATTGTGGTGTTGTTGATATTCATTCTAAAATACACAGTTCAGGAATTTTCTTTATAAACTACAAATGTAAGCAGTTTTTTGCAACTGTTTTAGGTGCCAAGTGCTGTACAGACCTGCTGCTTGGGTACCTGTCCTGTTGACAGAGAAAGGGGAGGAGAAGCAGGACTGAAACGTTATAATAGCCCAGGGACTGGTGGGACTCACTCCTGTGGAAATGTAGAGCAGTGGCAGCAGATTCCCGGCTTCTGGCAGTAAGCTCCTCCGCACTGTACAAGCTCCGTACAGCACCATGTGGTTCCCACTTCTCTATGTCATGTGACATGCTTGGAAGAATTGCATGGAGCTGCTCGCTGTTTGTACAGTGAAGTGAAATGGAGGAGCTGTTCTGCCACCTGAAGCAGGCAATGTATGGCTCTGCTGCTCTGCATTTACACCAGAAAGAGCCCCCCAGCCCTCAGGAACCCATGATGGAGGTCAATACTGTGTGTGTGTGTGTGTGTGTGTGTGTGTGTGTGTGTGTGTGTGTGTGTGTGTGTGTGTGTGTGTGTGTGTGTGTGTGTGTGTGTGTGTGTGTGTGTGTGTGCTTACACGATGTCGCAATGCGGGTACAGGTGCACAATCACACGAACGTCGCTTAGCGTCATGACGTGATAAACGATTGTCACGGTGGATCTTTAAGATCCCCGATGACATTGCTCAAATTACCACGAACGCTTTACTTCCCGTTCGCGTCCGTCATGTAAGATTGCATGACATCATGCATACTAGCTGGCAGGAAGATGAATGCCTGGTCACTCATCATGAGAGAGACGTTGCTGGATCCATCTTCCTGTGTCGTTGCGGTGAGTATGAGGCTTCAGGCTCGGATCACACTTGCCAATGTGCATTTATCTGCAGCGGGGGGTGAAGCCAACACAGTTGCTTTTTATCGCACAGCGTGTGCGATTCCCCTTTGCAGTCAGCTGTTCTTAGCTGGCTGCCAGCCAAGAATGCTGATTCAGCCGCAAGTGTGACCCTATCCTCAGGGAAAAGAACTCGCTTGAAGATAAAATCATCCAAGCAAGTTTTTTTCTGTCCTGCTAACTGAAAACTGCCTGATTTTAGAACTCACCAGCGCTTACTGTTGGCGAGTTCTGCTATTGCATAAGGCCCCCTGTATATAAAAGAACCTGGGTATTTCTACCTTTACCTTAGGCTGGATTTACACTGTACCGGTTGAAAAACTCAACCTGGAAAAAAAAAATGTGTTTTCCGTTTAAACTGATCAGTTTGTTACAATGGCATCAGTTTTTTATCCTTTTTTTTTCTGTTCTGGCTTTCGCGTCGCTACCCGCTCAGTACCCACTGCCGTCAGGTTTACGTTCCTCAGCTACTGCTGTCACCAACATTTGGGTCCACTGCAGGCTAAAAATACCGTTATACAGATCCCAGAGCTTCATCAGAAGCATCAGGCTCCCATTGGTTTGAAGAAGACCAATAGGAATCCTCTCTGAACACCAGGGAAGATTTTTAATTATTCTCCTACTCTGAGTAAACCAATGAGAACCCTCCCTGGAAAGGGATGATTCCTATTGGTCTATTGCCAACCAATTGTAGCCCAATGCTTCTGATAGTGCACTGGGATCTGTATGCCAGCATTTCTTCCGTGCATGGACCAATGGCGTTCTCATAGGCTAGCATTGATTCTCTTGGCCTATGTTGCCATCCGTTTTTTCCAGCTCATCCTCAGGAATCACATATCATCTATACTTGTGTTTGGCTCGTCAGAACGGACCCAACAGATGCGCTACGAATGGACTGATTTGAACGGATCCTATTGCTTTGTAAAGGATACGTTCACATCCATTCCGTTCAATTTTGATAAACGTTTTTACTGCCAGTGTGAGCCCAGCCTTATGTATACTGGAAAAGTTAATTGTACTAGTGACAAAGCAATCTAATGCCTTGGAAGTGTGCGTTGCGTCACCATGTTTTGCCGCCCGGTAATGCAATGACAATGCAAGGCAAATAGGCCTAGCACACGAATCACGTTGCGCATCGAATCACGTTGCGCAGGAAGATCCCAATTGGCCGCCAACCCACTGCAAAGTCGGCAGCGTGTTACCACAGTGACTAAGTTGGGAAATACATCGGTGGCGGCGGTGTGGGGGCGCATGCTTCAGAGCAACGCGATTACTCTGAGACAGGGTCATATGAGTGTCGTTTACAGCGTTGCAGTGCGATGCAATGGGGGTGGAGCATCGAAACGCTATGGCCAGGTGTAAAACCAGCCTCAAGGTGTCTTGGGAAAACTACCTTAATTTTTATTGAACAGTTAAGTAAAACCTACCTAAATACAGTTGCGACTCAGTTAGGTATACACATCACTGAATTTAGCTTTGCGGTCCGACTCCCAGTTGTTCACAATCCCATACACTTCTCCATCTCTATACATTGAAGTGTGTTCGAGTAACAGTGTTGGGGCCGTGTACCTCCATTGGGAATGCAAGCGGTTATGGTTTCCAAATGAGGCACTAAAATAAGCCTGCGTCTACTTAATGCGGATGCTGCCAAGCAACAGCTGAGATAACAAATGTGCTATAAGTTTTCCTAGAAAGAGATACAATCACAAACATACAGGGAATATACTACAGCATGTACCTGTAATCAGGATTATTGCCACTTTGTGTCGGTTTAACTAAAACCAAATGCCAGTAATCACAATGCGATGCTGAAAACATTAGGGAAGTTATATTATTCTAGTTCTAATTATAACCTCTACTTTCCCCTTTCACTTCTCTGTAAAATACCCCAAGAACAAATAAGGTAGTTAGTTTAGTTTCAACTGGATAGCCTTGTCTGTTCTACACGGCTAGTTTTACATATGGTGCAGTGCAGCAGGAGAGACTGGGGCAGGATGATCGCAGAGCACCATTCGCCCCGTGCAAAGTACCCTGCGGCAGAGAGCGCTGACAGGAAATACGCATAGCTCCGCCTCCCGAACAGTGGCTTACTCCCTGCTGGACAGGAGATACGTCATTGTTTTCCCCCCCATCAGCGCAGCACCGCACCACCACCGTAACAATCTAAATAGATTGTTGTAGGGCCATAGACTCCAATGCAAATGCCTGCGTCGCCCCTGCGTTGTCTTCGGGCTCTTTCACATTAGCCAACGCGTGCATGAACCTGATTTCGTGCACGCGTTATGAATGGAATGTGATGTGGGGAAATTGCGATTCGACGCATATCAGCAGCACTAGTTATAATTCACCTGACGGGAAAACGCTAGCACCCAACGATAAAAAACTCCCAGATGCGTTACAACGTAATGCTCTGGAACGCTTTGTCTAATGTGAAAGGTCACATGAAAGTCAATAGACTTTCATGTTACCCCGCTTACCGCATCCTAGAAGCAATGCGCCAAAACGGATGGATCAGCTCCTAGTGTGAAAGAGCCCTTGACCACTTTCATCGCATCGTGTAGCATCGTGTCACAGGTAGGTTGTCATGTCTCTGGTGGCCACTGCGACAGGGGAGCAGCAGGAAACCGTACCACAATGCAGGATGTGTGAAAGTAGCCTAAGGGCGATTTCACACTGAGCCTGCTTCAGGCCTCTTGCACACTGCATGCATTTCAGATTCCGATTCCGCTTTTTAATCTGTTTTTACATCCGATTCCGATTCAGATTTTTAATCTTAACTGCATGCTGCGTTTTTTGATCCGTTTTTCTGTTGAATGTATTCAAGGAAAATCGGAAACGGAATCGGAAACGGAATCGGAATCGGAATCGGAATCGGAAAACGGATTTGCAGTGTGCACGGAGCCTTAAACTGACTTCCAAATCAGATAAGCTTAGCTGATTGCAAGGGCATGGCGACTAACCTAGTAATCATGGTGCCCTCTTCCCATTAATGTGATCCGTTTTTTACCCAAAAATAAACAAAGGGTCCATTCACACTTGCTGATCGCAAAACGCTAACGATTTTGCTAGCCTTTTGCTGACGTTTTTGGCGATTAACGCCCCCCCCCCCAAAATAATCACCATTCACACCTGGCGATCTTTTAGCGATCGCGTTTTGCACTTTTATAGCACTAAAACGCGATCGACAGGAAATCGCCTGAAAATGGTGCAGGCTACGCGTTTGCGTTTATCGGTTTTGGGCGATTTGCGGCGATTATCGCAAATCGCCCAAATGAGAACGGGCCCATAGACTTTTATTAAACTCTAGCGCTTTGAAAAGCGCTAACGTTTGAGCATTTTACCGAAATCGTCGGCAAAACGCTCTAGTGTGAATGGGCCCTAAGGGCTTTTTCCACCCAAAAAGTGTTTTGCGATTAGCAATTTTGGAATCATTTCATAGCAATTTTTGCCATGCGATATTCACAGCACTTTTGCTTTTCTATACTTTCTACAGAATTGCAATCACTGCTAAATATGCTACATGCAGCTTTAAAACAAAAACCAAAACAAAAAAAAACAAAAAAATCACTCCAGTGTGAAATAGCCCATGTGATTACATTAACCAAGTCCACACACACATGACATCAACCAAGCTCTTTTAAAAATGCTAACAATCGTATGTGAAGCAGCCCTAGGTGTGTGCCACATTTTAGGTGTATGCCCAGTGGCGTAGCAATAGGGGGTGCAGAGGTAGCGACCGCATCGGGGCCCTTGGGCCAGAGGGGCCCTCCCTCAATCACAGTATTAGCTCTCTATTGGTACCGTGCTGGTAATAATCACTTCTATAGATGCTTTGAATAGCAGTAATCATTAACCTCCTTGGCGGTAATCCCGAGCTGAGCTCGGGGTATGCCGCCGGAGGTCGCCGCTCAGGCCCTGCTGGGCCGATTTGAGTTCTGAAAAAAGCAGCACACGCAGCCGGCACTTTGCCAGCCGCGTGTGCTGCCCGATCGCCGCCGCTCCGCGGCGATCCGCCGCGTGCAGCGGCGAAAGAGGGTCCCCCCAGCCGCCCGAGCCCAGCGCAGCCGGAACAAACAGTTCCGGCCGGCGCTAGGGGCTGGATCGGGCGGCTCTGACGTCAGGACGTCGACTGACGTCCATGACGTCACTCCGCTCGTCGCCATGGCGACGAGGAAAGCGAAACAAGATAGGCCGCTCATTGCGGCCTATCTTGTTACTTTCGATTGCCGGAGGCGATCGAAAGTACGCTTCCGGAGCGCCCTCTAGTGGGCTTTCATGCAGCCAACTTTCAGTTGGCTGCATGAAATATTTTTTTTTTAATTTAAAAAAAACCCTCCCGCAGCCTCCCTGGCAAAATAAATAAACCGCCAGGGAG
Organism: Hyperolius riggenbachi; assembly: GCF_040937935.1. NCBI lineage: Eukaryota > Metazoa > Chordata > Amphibia > Anura > Hyperoliidae > Hyperolius > Hyperolius riggenbachi. Next base: position 562,659,587 of record NC_090646.1, read on the forward strand.
GTTAACAAGCTGTTCCCCATCCCCTTCTTGCACCTCTGACACAGTGGAAATCCTTGGCAGGTTTTGATGAGCCGTATCAATTGTTATGTATATAGTGCTTGGGGGCCCCATGTAAAACTTGCACCGGGGCCCATAGCTACGCCACTGTGTATGCCACATTTTCCTGTGTTAGGGTCACATGTGATGCTAGCGAGGCTCTATTTTTCCCACCTTTTTTTCATGTTGTAAACTGCGGTCATGCAGTAAGACCTGTCCAGTCACATGATATTCACAATGAGCGCAGTGCGGATATAACAGAGTAACCAAGCAGCTCGGGGTGAACCAAAACCACTAAGAAAGTATAGGGGACTAGAAGAGACTGAAAAGCTACTACTAAAAAGCAATGCTTGTGTGATTTGCCTTCTTAAAACAGAAGGTATTTGCGATAATTCAGCTTTAGGTGAACATCTGTGGTTACCCACAATGCACTCCTACTGAATATGCAAATTATCTCTTTATGCCCCTGAAGCCAGGCTTACCTCCTGAACCACTGGTGTATAGCAAGCCTCAGGGCCGGGCCAAGGCATAGGCTGGAGAGGCTCCAGCCTCAGTGCGCAGTGTAGGAGGGGGCACAAAATTCATTCAGCTGTCATTCCTAATTGTGTTTGAAGCAGAAAGAAATAAGAAAAGGGGATACATGGCATTGACTGCAAGCCAGATAACTAGATATTAAGGTGTTGGGGAGGTTGTGGGCCCTGTGGCGCCTCTTAGTCTAATAGCAATCAGTGTGTGACGGCTGGGGTGGCAGGGATGGAGGGGCGCACTTTGGTGTCTCAGCCTTGGGTGCTGGAGGTCCTTGTCCCGGCTCTGGCAAGCCTATAGCTTTACATTTTACAGAGCCACATCAATGCAATGTAGATAGGATGTGATATGGATGCCAATTTCGCTTTTAGCGTAAAAAGGTTCTAAGAGATATGGCACATGTGATCAATTAAATTACAATTTTAAATATCAGTCATGTGTTATGGAAAAAGCCTTTCAGATCAACGTGTGCCCTTCTCTGACCACATAGTGATGTCACTTCCTGCCCACCTTTCCCATCCCAATCCCTTGCAGCCGTGCTAATGCTTGGATTTGCAAGGATCTTGACATTTGCAGTTACTGCAAAATACTGATGCAAATCTGAAAAACAAAATAGCACTGACTACAAACAAAGCTACACAGTGTTATACAGTATTTACTTTTTATTTTAGTGTCACTACAGGGTCCCTTTAATTATGAAAGACTGCCATTATTCACACACTTATTTAGCTGCACTTACGCTGAAGACAACTCTACAGCTATGGGTCAGCGCGGAATGCACCCTCAGCTCAAACAGCTGTTGCCCTGTCCATGGCCTGACCTTATTCTGAGTAAGAAGATTGCTCAATGTGCCCAAATCACGCTGTCCTTATTCACATAAACTACAAAAGATGCATGATTTTTTGTTTCTTCATTTATGTTTCCCTTTTGTGGTTTTAACAATGTAAGCACTGTGCAAACCGCACTAACTATGGTCTGGAAACATGATATGGCCGTGATAAAGGGGGATCGGTCAGGACACTTTCATACCTATATGCTGAATAAGTGTCATAATGCATACATATAAATCTTTCTTTACATGTACTAAGGAGCAATCATCACGATCTATAGTAAAACGTAATACATTATTTAGCATACCAATTTTTACCTTAAAGCGGACCCAAAATAAAAATTTTTTTAATTAAAAATATTTAGTTGCACCACTCTGACACATACAAAGATAAATAAACACTCCTTCAAACGTATGAGCATTTCAGTGCATGCTTTTCACCCTTCTCTTTTCATAACTAAGGTTATACAGGTGGCAGCCATTAGCAATTCTTCCATTGCTGGACACCACCTACTCCACCAGTTTGCCGGATTTTGTCCCGGCAATTTGAAAGGAAGGGAAGGGTTCCTCCAATAAATGTAAAATATTTTATATTTGCCATCATGCAGCTGAAAAAAGGCTGCTATTTATTATTATAATTTAGAAAATAGATTTTATTTCTGAAATCTTGTATTTTTAATTTGGGTCCACTTTAATTATGCTGGATTTAGAATCAGAAAAACACACTATATATACAATCTATATATATATATATATAATAGACTAAGTGCCTCAACCTTCAAACAAGAAGAAGAAGTACTTTGCATGAGAAAATGTATGCGTGCTCAAACACCAAGTTTAAGGCCTCTTTTCCACGGACTGTTGAGCTGTGTGCTCAGCAAGCAGTTACCAGGCAGCAGCAAGCAGTTACCAGGCAGCAGTGAGCAGTTGTGAGAGTTTGAGAGCCATTTCACTGCCTATTCACAGTCCATGTAAAAGAGGCCTTACCCTAGCAAGTCTGACATTGCAAATCTGGCCTAATTGGCTATTCATGAGGCAATGCTCATGCAAATGCATGCACAAACCAATACCACAAAGCAGTCACCCTGCTACATGCTACATTAGCACTATCCGGCTTAGTGCACACCAGAGCGGTTCGGCAGCGTTTTGCGATCCACTTGCGGCTGCGGATACGCACACCAGAGCGAGAGGCGTTTTGCTGAAACGCATACTCCCGAGGTGAGGCATTTTTTGGATTGCGGAGGCGTTTCTGCCTCCAATGTAAAGTATAGGAAAAACGCAAACCGCTCTGAAAAACGGCAGTTCAGAGCGGTTTTGCGGGCGTTTTTGTTACAGAAGCTGTTCAGTAACAGCTTTACTGTAACAATATATGAAATCTACTACACCAAAAACGCTTTACAAAACCGCAAAATGCTAGGTGAAATGCTACAGAAAAATAAGAAAAAGCGTTTCAAAATCTGCTAGCATTTTGCGGATCTGCTAGCAGTTTTCGGTGTGCTCCAGGCCTCCAGGAGCGCCACGGGGAGGATTCCCAATGCCCCCTTTTTATACAACTGGGGGGACTGCAGGGTCCCAGGCTCTCTCACTGCCTGGAAACCACAGCGGCACCCCGGAGGGGGAGGCTGGGTGACGTGGACGACCCCCCCCAAGTGTGGCCAGCGCCGGGGAGAGCCGTCTGCACCCACCTCCCAATATTAAAAACAGGCACTTACCTTAACGTCCATTGCGTTCTGCTACATGCGCATTAATTTGGGGGCACCACATGAGAAAGGAGAGAAGCATGGGTCACCCCAAGCTTTAGAGCTCAGGGCTGGCTCACATACAGCACTCCAGAGGGGGGGGGGGGGGGGGGGGGAAGGACAGGCGCACTCACTCCAGGGTTCACTTCACCGGAGCAAGCCATCCACCACCTGCCTCCAAAGGATACAAACTGCACAAAATGCTTTCCATGAGAAAATTAATGCGCATGTAGCAGAACCCAATGGACGTTAAAGTGAACCTCCGGACTAAAAATCGACTCAGCAGCACTGAAAAGGCCTGGTGTTTCTTTAACAGTTTCACAGCATCAGAACTTTGTTTCTCTTATACAAGTCTCATTTTTAGCTGCACAGAAGAAAACTGCCCGGGCTTTTTTCCCCTGATGCTGTGCAAAGCATGATGGGATTTCTGATTTTGTTGTTCTCGTTCTGCTGTTTTGGTGCAATTTTTTTTTTTTTACCTTTTGAATTTGACATTTGAAGCCTAGGGTGTGCAGCTGGGAGGGGTAATCAGGACACAGGATAGTTGGAACTGTGTCTCCTGCTCCTTGTCACCTCCTTTCAACCAAAAAGATGGCTGCCCCCATGACAAAGATGGCAGCCCCCATGAGTCACAAACATTTGCCTGTTCTTTTAAAACAGGGTGGGTAAAAGATTATATTACCTATCTATTCTAATTAACATAACTAATGTAACTTGATGACAGTATGTTTGTTTAGGCTGAAGTTCCCCTTTAAGGTAAGTGGCTATTTTTAATATTAGGAGGTGGGTGCGGACGGCTCTCCCCAGCGCTGGCCACGCTTGGGGGGGGGGGGGGGGGGCGGCTGCGCCACCCAGCCTCCCACTCCGGGGTGCCGCTGTGGTTCCCAGGCAGCGAGAGAGCACTTTGCAGTATTGGTTTTTTGACCCTGCATAGTTTGGCATGCGAAAGCAAATGCATATTTGCATGAGCATTGCCTCATGAATAGCCAATTAGGCCGGATTTGCAAAGCCAGACTTGCTAGGGTTAAACTTGGTGTTTGAGCACGCATACATTTTCTCATGGAAAGCCTACTTCTTCTTGCTTCAAGGTTGAGGCACGTACTCTATTAGATAGATAGATGCGGCGTATGCTACGACGCGGGTTGGCTAGTATCTATATAAATAATAGAGTAAGTGCCTCAACCTTCAAGCAAGAAGAAGTAGCACCCTGCCCCCAGGGCTGGTCCAAGCAAGAAGGGGCCGGTCCAAGCAAGAAGAAGTAGCGCCCTGCCCCCAGAGGCGGTCCTACACTTGCCGCCGAGCTGGAGGGAGTAGCGGGCAGGAAGGGGGTGTTGGGCACAGCGGCAGGGAGGGGGGGGGTCGGACCCCCCCTCACCTGGGTCCCCCATCTGCGCTCCCCCTCTAGCTTAAGTTCAGAAGCGGCTGTCGCTATTACTAAGAGGCAACGGGCGGGGATGACTCACCTCTTCCGCGTTCCACTGTCGTCACTTTACAATACAGTGGGGCGGCATTGCAGGAAGTGACGACAGTGGAACGCACGCTGGAACGCGGAAGAGATGAGTCATCCCCGCCCGCTGCCTCTTACTAATAGCGGCGGCTGCTGCTGCTGAACTTAAGCTAGAGGGGGAGAGCGGATGGGGGACCCAGGTGAGGGGGGGGTCCGACCCCCCTCCCCGCCGCTGTGCCCAATACCCCCTTCCTACCCGCTACCCCCTCCAGCTCGGTGTATGCTACGCCGCGGGTCGGCTAGTGTGTATATATATATGTCCCGAAATTGGTCGCTTTGTCAGTTGCACATGCGATTGGCGGCCGATTTCCATCCAATTCGATTATAATAAGTTGCCTGACGTATGGCCACCTTAAGACTCACTTTTTCTCCCCCAAAGTGGGGGGAAAAAATTCACTGCATCTTATAGTCCAAATGCAGGTAGTTCCTAACTTGTGAACGCCTGTCAATACGGAGTACGAGAGGAATCAGCGCGGGAGACTTGAGCGCAGGATACAGCCGGTATATGGCTGATCCTGCTCGTGCACAAGTCCTGGCCGTGTTAAATACTATTCCCCTTCCAGGCCACCATGGATGGTGGGGAATGAAATAATTTGGCTTCCAGCAATTGCTGGAGGCCGAATTATAGTGTTTTATAAGTAACTTCAGCTCAGTCTTCTGACAGCGCTGAAATTACTTCCTGTGCGCTGCTATAGCCGTAATTCCTATTACGGCCTATGGTGGCGTCGGTTGCACCCAAATCTCCTGCGCTGGATTCACTGTGTTCGGCCAATACGAACCTCCAACCTGCTCCAATGTCGGGGACTCCCTGTACAGTGCCCAAGCAGAGGAGGACCTGGGGACAAACGGAGGACACAAAGGGGAATGAGGAGCAGGGCCGGGCCGAGGCATAGGCTGGAGAGGCTCCAGCCTCAGGGCGCAGTGTAGGAGGGGGCGCAGAATTCATTCAGCTGTCATTCCTAATTGTGTTTGAAGCAGAAAGAAATAAGAAAAGGGGATACATGGCAGTGACTGCACGCCAGATAACTAGAGATTAAGGTGTTGGGGAGGTTGTGGGCCCTGTGCCGCCTCTTAGTCTAATGCAGGACGTATAGAGTTGCACCCTCCTGGGTATGTAACAGCTGATGTGCCACAGCAAGCTCGGTCACCAGCCAAGCAATAAGGTAGAAGAAGATTCAGCCGGCACTATCATATGCTCTTTCAAAGATTTATTGGGTCACTGTCAAATCGTACAGAAGTACATCATGCGACGTTTCGGAACGATGGTGTGTTCCTTTCTCAAGCCATGACAGTTACAACTTTACACAAAAATCACAATACTTTTATAGTACATCATATCATTCAAATTATCCAATCCTAGTCCTCAATACAACAAGGACCAATCATAGTCGGACCTGATGGGAAACAAGTTCACGTAAGTTTGAACCAATGGAGGTGTCTGACTCACCTCTACATGTCCTCCCAGTTCCGCATATCCGCTATGTCAGCCCCCCGCCCAGCATGATGCTGGATGTTACCTCCCATCGGTCACGCGGACCTGATGGGGAACAGCGTATGTAATGGGCGGTGCTAGTAACGTCAGAAGACGTTACCTAGGAAACGGAGTGGACGCAGGCAGAGAACCGCTTGCTTCCGGAAAGCAGAGCGCGTAGCGTCACCACTTCACGCCGGCCAGTCACGTGGAGGGTCCACGCACCAGTCGGCCCTGCGTCTCCCAGTTAGACAACAGCGTCACTAGGACGCGTTGTCATAGCAATGGGGCAACCACAGCGGGCGGACTAAAGGAGGACTCCGCACCCACAGAAAAGATATATAACACCTTATACGCATAGTCAAGTTCTATATTTACATCACTGGTGGGGTCAAGAGAGATATGTTAGTGAAATAATCATAATTATAGCTATAAATGTAAAACAGTTAGACAAATAAAATGGAAAGAAAACATATTTAACCAATTATTATAATAGTGGCAATAGGTTATATTCTCGATTCATACCCCTAGGTTCTAGGGTGTCTAATGTTTTTATCCAGAATGCCTCACGTAGCAGCAACTGCTTATGTCTGTCCCCTTTCTGCTAGACCTTCTTAAAATTGTGCTTACTTGTAATTATTTTGTATTTAACAACAAATTCTATTTGCAGGTTCGAGGTACGGCGATGGGGTCCAACGTGGCCCCGGCCTACGCTAACATATTCATGAATGAGTATGAGGAGACATTTGTCTATAATAACAATTTGTGTAAAAAGCATGCCAGATGTTGGCTAAGATACATTGATGATGTGTTTTGCGTGTGGTCGGGGCCACGTTGGACCCTTGATCAATTTGTTGGACAACTACATGGTCAGTGTGCGGCAATCAAACTCACTTCACATGTTAGTGAAATAGAAGTTAATTTTCTAGATACCATGGTCTCTTTGACCAATGGCTGCCTGCACACTGACCTTTATGTTAAGCCAACCGATAAGAATGCGATACTTTCTTACCATAGTTTTCATCCAATTCATACTTTAAATTCTATTCCTAAATCACAGTTTAGAAGGGTTGGCCGGATAGTGGGCGAGGGAGACCAACGAGAGATGAGATTTAATGAAATGTCACAGAAATTTTTACAGAGACACTACCCTGGTCGTCTGATTGCGGAGGCACAGGATGGGGCTATGGATACCACTCGTGGACCTGGGGGCAATACTGGCAACCGCATACCTTTTGTAACACAATATAATGTCTTGAGTAAAGAAGTTGCTAAAATTATCAAAAAACACTGGCCTGCGCTTGCACAGTCACTCCCTCAGGTCCATGAGTTCCATTACCCTCCACTCATCTCATATAAAAGAGCCCCCACTCTGAGGGATAAACTTACCCATGCGGAGATGAGAACTCTGGTTAGGCCCCCTGAGGGTTCCAGAAGTGGCATGTATTAGTGTTGGGCGAACACCTGGATGTTCGGGTAAGTTCGCCGAACATGGCCGCGATGTTCGGCATGTTCGGGCCGAACCCCGAACATCCCGCTTTTGGGGGCCCTATGGGGTTGCAGGCATAAGGGGGGAGCATGCCCCGATCGCGGGGGGGGGGGGGGGTCGGAAATTCCCCCTACCCCCTCCGCTAGCGCTCCCCCCTCTGCCGCTTCCCCATACAAAAGTTTCAGGAAGTAAAACAGTACCGGTGGTACTAGTGGGTGGCTGGCAGTGGGCGGCACTGTGAAGTGAGTGACTGAGGAGGAGGAGTCCGGAGAGTGACGCGTTGAGGGAGGGCGGGCAGCGGGCGGTTCAGCAGTAGTACGGTACTACTGCTGAACCGCACCCGCTGCCCGGCCTCCCTCAACGCGTCACTCTCCGGACTCCTCCTCCTCAGTCACTCACTAAACAGTGCCGCCCACTGCCAGCCACCCACTACCACCGCACCGGACCGGTACTGTTTTACTTCATTAAACTTTTGTATGGGGAAGCGGGCAGAGGGGGGAGCGCTAGCGGAGGGGGTGGGGGGAATTTCCGACCCCCCCCGCGATCGGGGCATGCTCCCCCCTTATGCCTGTGACCCCATAGGGGGGCAGTATTCGGCCGAACAGGGCCCTGTTCGGCCGAACAGGGGCCCTGTTCGGCTAGTCATTCCGCAGTTCGGGCGAACCCCGAACAGTTTGGCCGAACACCACCAGGTGTTCGGCCGAACTCGAACATCACCCGAACAGGGTGATGTTCTGCAGAACCCGAACAGTGGCGAACACTGTTCGCCCAACACTAGCATGTATCCATGCCTCAACTGTGTCCACTGCAACTCGATGATCAGGGGTAGTGTCTTTACTCACCCTAGATCAGGCAAAAGATTTTTTATTAAAAATATCTACAACTGCCATTCTCAATACGTGGTGTACATTTTGAAATGCCCATGTGGCCTACTATATGTAGGTGAAACCACCAAACATTTAAAAAGAGGATCTCTGCACATAAATACGCTATCCGTGAACGTCTCATAGAGCAGCCTGTTGCATGTCATTTTGTCCAAAACAATCATCATGTGAGTGGGGACAGACATAAGCAGTTGCTGCTACGTGAGGCATTCTGGATAAAAACATTAGACACCCTAGAACCTAGGGGTATGAATCGAGAATATAACCTATTGCCACTATTATAATAATTGGTTAAATATAATGTTTTCTTTCCATTTTATTTGTCTAACTGTTTTACATTTATAGCTATAATTATGATTATTTCACGAACATATCTCTCTTGACCCCACCAGTGATGTAAATACAGAACTTGACTATGCGTATAAGGTGTTATATATCTTTTCTGCGGGTGCGGAGTCCTCCTTTAGTCTGCCCGCTGTGGTTGCCCCATTGCTATGACAACGCGTCCTAGTGTCGCTGTTGTCTAACTGGGAGACGCAGGGCCGACTGGTGCGTGGACCCTCCACGTGACTGGCCGGCGTGAAGTGGTGACGCTACGCGCTCTGCTTTCCGGAAGCAGGCAGTTCTCTGCCTGCGTCCACTCCGTCTCCTAGGTAACGTCTTCTGACGTTACTAGCACCGCCCATTACATACGCTGTTCCCCATCAGGTCCGCGTGACCGATGGGAGGTAACATCCAGCGTCATGCTGGGCGGGGGGCTGACAGAGCGGATATGCGGAACTGGGAGGACATGTAGAGGTGAGTCAGACACCTCCATTGGTTCAAACTTACGTGAACTTGTTTCCCATCAGGTCCGACTATGACATAGCGGGCAGGGATTGGTCCTTGTTGTATTGAGGACTAGGATTGGATAATTTGAATGATATGATGTACCATAAAAGTATTGTGATTTTTGTGTAAAGTTGTAACTGTCATGGCTTGAGAAAGGAACACACCATCGTTCCGAAACATCGCATGATGTACTTCTGTACGATTTGACAGTGATCCAATAAATCTTTGAAAGAGCATATGATGGTGCCGGCTGAATCTGCCTCTTAGTCTAATAGCAATCAGTGTGTGACGGCTGGGGTGGCAGGGATGGAGGGGCGCACTTTGGTGTCTAAGCCTTGGGTGCTGGAGGACCTTGTCCCGGCTCTGATGAGGAGGACACAACGGGGACACAAAATGGACATAGAGGAGGACACAAGGAGGAGAGAGAAGGGCACATGGCGGACACAGGAGGACATAAGGGGGACAGTGGAGGTTACAGGGAGACACAAGCGGTGCAAGGGGGCATGAGGTACAAAGGGCGCACAATCTACAAGGTGCCTCTTCACTATGGATGCACCAGGTTTAGTATATTTTTTTCCCCCTGGTTTTGTCCTCTAAACCCAGGTGCATCTTATGGTCAGGAGCATCTTATGGTGTGAAAAATATAGTAGTTAGGCTAAACTATCTAAATGCAAGGTTTCTCTATGTTTTCCTTCTGTCCTGTGCAAGCGTTCAGGTCCGCTTTAAAACAAAATGCACATAGTTGCAGTATATCTATCAGAACAAGTCACAGAGAAAGTAATAGCTTTCCTTTGAGACATTTCCAGGTGTGACAGACTCTTAATGAAGTCATGATAATGGCTTGGATTTATAAATCTAGAGCATAACTGCATAAAAATCTGAAATTATTTTTTCCCCAAAAATGTTCCTTGCACTACAGACAAGGCTGACCTGGGAGAGAATTACTTTTTTTTTCTTAGCAAAACTTTATTTGTTCAGATCAATCAGATTTTTACATGTCCATAGAGAATTAGTTCAGCATTCTATAATTTCAAAGGGCCTCACAGCTTTCAGAGACACTGACAAATGCATACCAAGACAGTATTAAGTATAAGCCCCTCCCAGCACAGATGTGTTTGACATAACTGGGTGGGAAGATTATCAGTGGTGCGTTACCTGCTGGGCTGATACTTGGGAAACTGTAGGAATGAGATGTTTTTAAGGCTGTGAGATGAAACATAAATGGGGTGTGCCAGAGAGGCTCTCATGTGTGACTCAAAAGCATTGCATGGTTGCTGGAGAGATTTTATTTTACTTCTTAGTAGACACAATATATGTGTGACTCCAAGCTGGATTTGCCAGTTTCTGTATCGTTGCACAAAATCCTTTAAGCTTTTATATTCAATCCAGTAACATTGTCATTTAGGTAGATGACAGATGTCCCATCTTCGGCTGTCCATAAAACAAGATGGATCTCATACACGAATAGGGATGGAGGTGCTTTTGTGACAGGATTTAACAAAGAACCTTGCTTATCCAGAACAGATCTTCAGTCCCATGCTGTCTTGGTTTATCTTCAGATGAAAGCAATGGAAAAACACAGTGTAAAAAAAAATAAAAGTAAAAGAGAACCAATTAGGTTTTGCAGAAGCTGTATATTGACACAGGTGTTTAGCCAGGATGTACTATCAGAGCCAGGCAGAGGCAAGAGAGGCTCCAGCGCAGTGTAAGAGGGGGCACACAACTTGCTCAGCTATCACCCCCCTATTGTGTTTTAAGCAGAGAGAAATAAGAAAGGGGGATACATGGCAGTGACTGCAAGCCAGATAACTAGAGATTAATGTGTTGGGGTGGTTGGGGGCCCTGAGGAGCCTCTTAGTCTAATAGCAATCAGTGTGATGGCTCGGGTCGGAAGGATAGAGGGGCGCACTTTGGTGTCCCAGCCTTGGGTACAGGAGGACCTTTCCCGGCTCTGTTTACTATATAAATTATGTGCTGCTTGGGGCCACAAAAACCTTAGCAGCACCCCTAACTACAAAGAATACAGCCCACCACATCTCTGACATGAAGCCTTGTCCATTCGTGTTAGTTACAAACCATCTGCAGCACCGCAGTTGGCAATAATAGTACACTTATTCATTTGAAAAATGGGTCAAAGCCCTCATGTCTTGGACCTGAACACCCTTATTCAGTGTAGGAACAAGATTTGGGTAAGTCCGGAGACCAGAGGCGTCCCAGCCACCAGGCAAGGACGGTAGCCTGGAGCGCCGGTTGGGGGAGGAGCGCCGACGCGCGGCTGGGGGGAGTAGATGTGCCCACCTTCCCCCGCCAGACTGTGCGACCCCTGTGGTGAATTGGCAGCGGCGTCTAATAGCGCCAGTTCATCCCCGCAGCCCGCAGCTCAAGTCTGCATAGTATTCCAGCAGGCAGAGCAGGGCTATGGGAAGATGGCGTCCGAAGCCCTGTACTGACTAATCCAGTCTGACTTCAGTCAGAACACCTGATCTGCATGCTCGTTGAGGGACTGTGGCTAAAAGTATTAGGCCACATACACATATCAGACCATAGTCTTTTGAAAATGAAAGATCACAGACCAATTTTACCCCCTTCCATGTAGTATGAGAGCCATACCTTCACAGTCTATTCTATGGAGCTGTAACTCCCCATCAGAAAAAAAAATCTTTGCAAGATGCTGCACACACAGATGCTGTACAGACACAAAAGATCAGTATCTGCAAAAGATCTGTTCCTGCCAAAGATCCGTTCCTGCAAATTGCATTCATAGTCTATGAGATCTGCAGATCATCATACACACCTTGTTTAACAGACATTCATCTGCAGATCAGACAATCATCTGCAGATCTGAAAATCCATCCTGGTGGATCTGATCTGCAGATGAATGTCTGTTAAACAAAGTGTGTATGAGGATCTGCAGATATCATAGACTATGAATGCATTTTGCAGGAACGGATCTTTTGCAGGAACAGATCTTTTGCAGATACTGATCTTTTGAATGTCTACAGCATCTTTGTTTGCAGCATCTTGCAAAGATTTCTGTCTGATGGAGAGTTCAGCTCCATAGAATGGACTGTGAAGGTATGGCTCTCATACTACATGGAAGGGGGTAAAATTGGTCTGTGATCTTTCATTTACCAAAGACTATGGTCTGATGTGTGTATGAGCCTTTAGAGACACAGGATCAGCAGAGGAGTCCATCTGGCGCCAGCTGGGACGCTGCTAACTTTCCCACAACTGAAAGCTAAATACCATCTCCCAAATAACATGCTCTTTCGGTACCTTCAGGTCCGGCATGCATGGCAGACCCAGTTCCCAGGATCCTGGACGTGGGAATCCGACCCAATAGAAAGTATTCTCCTGCGGGAGCACCTGGACAGACCCCTTTCTGAGGTTTATGCCAGGCTGACCCCGCTATCCACCCCTAGACTTGACAAAGCTAGAATTATGTGGGAGACCGATGTGGGCCCTTTATCTGATCCAGAATGGGGGTACTTCCTAAGCTGCATGGACGGGGTCTCGATCTCTGCTGTGGATAAATTCTTGCATGTTAAACTAATTTATAGAACGTATCGCACCCCACTCCAGTTACGCGCCATCTATGAAGATAGATCGGAGCTCTGCCCTAAATGCAAAAGGGAACCTGGTTCCTTCTTCCATATGACCTGGACTTGTGACGTGATTCATAACTACTGGACACAGATAGCTGCCCTACTCATTGATGTTCTGGTAGAGAGGATTGTGGTAGACCCTAGGAGTCTACTTTTGGGTTTATACACTGATGCTACCCTTTCCATGCATCATATTACCTTAATCAATATCCTATGTATGTATGCTAGGAAGGAAGTCTTCCACAAATGGTTCTCTGACGATCCTCCCTCTAAGGTCTTATGGATTAAGAAAATCAACAAAGCAATGACGTGGTATAAACTAATATATTTAAATAGAAACTGCCCCCAGAAGTTTGATCTGATATGGCTACCCTGGTCGGAGTACCTTACCTCTCATGATGTTCTTTCTGACGCCTAATACTAAAAGAAAAAGCCATATCCTATGAACCCCTTCTGTTCTCTAACAAGCTGGTATTAAATTAGACTTCAGTGACATTCTAATAGTATCTTATTAGTACTATGATCCTCTAAATTTACTCAATGCTGATATTCGGTACTTGCATGCTATCCTCGCTAGCTGTCCAACCCGACCTATAGGTTCTACTTTAACAGTTAAGACACGATCCTTGCGATGCACACCTGGGGGGGGGGGGGGGGGGGGGGAGTTGGGCTAGGGTGGGATAGGATATGTATGTTTTGTCTGTACTTTGAAAAAATTCAATAAACTACGTCTGTTAAAAAAAAACAACATTTTCCTACTTTTCATGTTAAATATCAGAGGCAAAAACTGTAATTTATTGAGGGTAGGATTTAGCTATATTAGGACAAATCAATTGCAGAAGGGGTGTCTGCTTCAATGCACAGCCAGAGTTGCATATCAGACTACAGAAAGCAAATATCAAACATATCAAACTCTGAAAGCAAAAACAGTATGAAAAGCTGTGACAATGAGTTACATTTCCTCTGCTCTCTTCAGACACCTCAGTCAGAAACACAGGACACACCCCAAGTGAAGCTAATTGATATAACCTTTCCTGGCCTGCTTGTCGATCACTGGACGACGGGCACCCAGGATTGTAATAGAATGGCCCGCTACTTAAATGGGCCTTCTCCCATCCCCTCGATTCCCCTTTAGCAAGCCCCAGATAGCTGGACAACGTCCTCTGAGGGCTATTTGAAGCTTCCTGATGGTAGTGTTTAAATTTTAATGATATAAATGACTATCTAGCTGTACTACTGATTGTTACCCTCTTCCCCCCTGCTATGTGATGTTTATATGATGAGCATACCTGTTCAAGATATCCCTTTTGTTCCCTCTGTGCTGTTATGTCATGCACTGTTTGAATTGTTTAAAACTTTAAAACTTCAATAAAATTTTGAAAACAGAAACACAGGACACAGAAGCTGCAGCTGTTCTCTCTGTCACACACAGAGCTACACAGAGTTAACTGAGGGTAATTTTCCCTCTCCTCATGGCTCAGTCTGCCATCAGTTTTGGCGTCAGTAAAGTTTGAAAGTATTTTGATAACAGTAAACAATGAAGTTGCTACTAAAATGTATACACCAGTACTTATCAGCACTTCCCAAACAATTCCTGTGTCAATTGAAAAAAATATGTGAATCGATAGTATTCCTTTAAAGGGAAAAATCCATATCCTTCTCAGTTTAGGTTCCCTTTAAGCAGGGGCGTAGGAATAGGCCCTGCAGCCCCTGCGCCCGCGGGGGGGCCCGGCCCCCCCCTGGGGCCCGCTTGGGGCCGTTTTGTGGGTGCTGGAGGGGTGGCAGCATGAGGGGAAAGCCTTGCCCACAGTCGGCGGGGAGAGGGGTAGTTCCCCCCTCTCCCTCACCTCGGGGCTCTCCCCTCTGTGCTCCCCTCCAGCTCGTAAGTGTCTGTGGGGCTGTGGTGGGCAGCGAGCGGCGGGCAGATACATACCTGCTTCCGTGCGTTCCATCGGAGACTTCTCCCTCTAGCGGCTGACGTCACTTCCGGAAGTGACGTCAGCCGCTAGAGGGAGAAGTCTCCAATGGAACGCACGGAAGCAGGTATGTATCTGCCCGCCGCTCGCTGCCCACCACAGCCCCACATTACTGCTGCCCACATTACGATTTTCAGGTGTCTGCTGCCCTCATTACGATTTTCAGGTGTCTGCTGCCCACATTACGATTTTCAGGTGTCTGCTGCCCACATTACGATTTTCAGGTGTCTGCTGCCCTCATTACGATTTTCAGGTGTCTGCTGCCCTCATTACGATTTTCAGGTGTCTGCTGCCCACATTGTGATTTTCAGGTGTCTGCTGCCCACATTACGATTTTCTGGTGTCTGCTGCCCTCATTACGATTTTCTGGTGTCTGCTGCCCTCATTACGATTTTCTGGTGTCTGCTGCCCACATTACGATTTTCAGGTGTCTGCTGCCCACATTACGATTTTCAGGTGTCTGCTGCCCTCATTACGATTTTCAGGTGTCTGCTGCCCTCATTACGATTTTCAGGTGTCTGCTGCCCTCATTACGATTTTCAGGTGTCTGCTGCCCACATTGTGATTTTCAGGTGTCTGCTGCCCACATTACGATTTTCTGGTGTCTGCTGCCCTCATTACGATTTTCTGGTGTCTGCTGCCCTCATTACGATTTTCTGGTGTCTGCTGCCCACATTACGATTTTCAGGTGTCTGCTGCCCACATTACGATTTTCAGGTGTCTGCTGCCCACATTATGATTTTCAGGTGTCTGCTGCCCTCATTACGATTTTCAGGTGTCTGCTGCCCTCATTACGATTTTCAGGTGTCTGCTGCCCTCATTACGATTTTCAGGTGTCTGCTGCCCACATTGTGATTTTCAGGTGTCTGCTGCCCACATTACGATTTTCTGGTGTCTGCTGCCCTCATTACGATTTTCTGGTGTCTGCTGCCCTCATTATGATTTTCTGGTGTCTGCTGCCCACATTACGATTTTCAGGTGTCTGCTGCCCACATTACGATTTTCAGGTGTCTGCTGCCCACATTACGATTTTCAGGTGTCTGCTGCCCTCATTACGATTTTCAGGTGTCTGCTGCCCTCATTACGATTTTCAGGTGTCTGCTGCCCTCATTACGATTTTCAGGTGTCTGCTGCCCACATTACGATTTTCAGGTGTCTGCTGCCCACATTGCGATTTTCAGGTGTCTGCTGCCCACATTGCGATTTTCTGGTGTCTGCTGCCCACATTACGATTTTCTGGTGTATGCTGCCCACATTAGGATTTTCTGGTGACTGCTGCCCACATTGCGATTTTCTGGTGACTGCTGCCCACATTGCGATTTTCTGGTGACTGCTGCCCACATTGCGATTTTCTGGTGACTGCTGCCCACATTAGGATTTTCTGGTGTCTGCTGCCCACATTACGACATTCTGGTGACTGACTGCTGCCCACATTAGGATTTTCTGGTGACTGCTGCCCACATTACGATATTCTGGTGACTGCTGCCCACATTAGGATTTTCTGGTGACTGATGCCCACATTGCAATTTTCTGGTGACTGCTGCCCAGATGGCGATTTTCTGGTGACTGCTGCCCACATTGCGATTTTCTGGCCCACATTACGATTTTCTGGTGAACACTGCCCACGTTACGATTGTCTGGTGAATGCTGTCCACGTTACGATTTTCTGGTGAACGCTGCCCACATTACGATTTTCTGGCCCACATTACGATTTTCTGGTGAACACTGCCCAAGTTACGATTGTCTGGTGAATGCTGTCCATGTTACAATTTTCTGGTGAACTCTGCCCACATTACGATTTTCTGTCCCACATTACGATATTCTGGTGAACGCTGCCCACATTACGATTGTCTGGTAAATGCTGCCCACGTTACAATTTTCTGGTGACTGCTGCTCACGTTACTATTTTCTGGTGACTGGTGCCCACATTACGATTTTCTGGTGAACTCTGCCCACATTATGATTTTCTAAAGGCCCACATTACGATTTTCTGGTGAACTCTGCCCACATTACGATTTTCTGGCCCACATTACGATTGTCTGGTAAAATGCTGCCCACTTTACAATTAATTTACAGTGAAACGCTGCCCCATTACGATTATTTGGCACCTATGGGGGGGGCCCCATCCAAATATTCGCAGGGGGGCCCAGTGATTTCTAGTTACGCCCCTGCCTTTAAGCAATACCAGTTGCCTGGCTATCTTGCTGATACTCTGCCTCTAACACTTTTAGGGCTCTTTCACACTAAGATGTTGCGTTTGATGCGATGTTAAGGTCGCATAACGTCAGTTAAATCATGTGTGTATAATGATCTGCAGATCTCATAGACTATCATTGCAATTTGCAGGAATGGATTTTTGGTAGTAACAGATCTTTTGCAGATACTGATCTTTTGTGTCTGTACAGCATCTGTGTGTGAAGCATCTTGCAAAGATTTTTTTTCTGATGTGGAGTTCAGCTCCATAGAAAAGACTGTGTAGAGTATGGCTCTCGTACTACATGAAGGGTGGTAAGATTGGTCTGTGATCTTTCAGTTTCCAAAGACTATAGTCTGATGTGTGTATGCACCCTTAGCCATAGACCAGGGGCGCCTCTAGCCTTCTTGTCACTCCAGGCAAGAAATCCTGTGGCGCCCCCCCCCCCCCATAAAAAATAAAACAAAAATCATATACATTATAGAACACTTCACACATGATATAAGCCATCAGAGAAGGATAACTATGAAACGGGGCCCTAGGCAAGATAACTCTTTGCCCTCCACTGATGGTCACCTGGCTTATTTAGTTAGATTTGGTGGGGGCTAGCAACCACCAGGCCTTTAAAAACTCTCTCTAGACCCTAGGCAGCTGCCTAAGTTTGCCTTGTGGATGATCAGCATTGTATGCCATACAGCACATGCTGCCAGTATGCACCTCAAATACAGCATCCACACTACAAGTTCCAATGGCAGTCACATTGCAAGATTGGATTATCAAGCAAGACATTCTTACTTTCAAAATAATTTTTCACAAACATTATGAGATATGCAAATATGTTACCACCTGTTAGGGTAGGACTAGAGTGGGTATATCATGACATTGAAGGGCTGATATGGTAAGGTGGTTTAAAGGGAATGTCCAAGCAAAATAAAAAAATGAGTTTCACTTACCTGGAGCTTCTACCAGCCCCATGCAGCCATCCTGTGCCCTCGTAGTCACTCACTGCTGCTCTGGTCCCCCGCTGGCAGCTTGCCGACCTCGGAGGTCGGCGGGACGCATTGCGTACATTTTTACGCTTTTGCCGCTATGCAGGAACATTAACACATATATTTTTACGCGTTACTGGTTTAATGCGTACATTTTTACGCATTGAACCAGTAATGCGTAAAAATGTATGTGTTAATGTTCCTGCACTAGCGGGAATGCGTAAAAATGTACGCAATGCGTCCCGCCGACCTCCGAGGTCGGCAAGCTGCCAGGGAGGTACTGGAGCAGCAGTGAGTGACTACGAGGGCACAGGATGGCTGCATGGGGCTGGTAGAAGCTCCAGGTAAGTGAAACTCATTTTTTTATTTTGCTTGGATATTCCCTTTAAGGCCCAGTGCACACCGAGCAGTTTTAGCAGCGATCCGCCAACCGCATTTGTCTGTGAAAACGCTTGGCTAATGCATTTCCATGGGATGGTGCACACCAGCGGTTTGAGGTTTTTAGCAAACCGCAAACGTGCCTCCTGCTGCACATTTGCGGTTTGCAGAAGCGATTCTGCCTCAATGTAAAGTATAGGAAAAATGCAAACCGCTCTGAAAAACGCTAGATCAGAGCAGTTTTCCAGGCGTATTTGTTACAGAAGCTGTTCAGTAACAGCTTTTACTGTAACAGTATTTGTAATCTGCTTCACAAAAATGCTCGGCATGTTTAGAAAATGTCTCTAAACATGCCTAGAATCGCTCTGAAATCTGCTCCAAAAACCACTAGCGTTTTGAGGATCTGCTAGCGGTTTTGGTGTGCACTGGGCCTAATAGTTTGATTCATAATCCATTCTGGAGATAAGCACAGTGTGTTTGTAGTGTAAGTGATACAAGAGAAGAGAAGTAGAATGGAGGGAGGAAGGGTAGTAGAGGGTCAGAATTGATGACATGGATGAGCAGATATCTATGAGTAGAATAGAGGCTCAGTGGGTACCACTACTGCATTTTAGTGCTGAGTCCTAGGCTTGAACATTGGCCAGGGCAAAATCTGCATGGAGTTTCTGTCTTCAGACACTTCAGACATTTCCTGCATCCTAAAAAACATACTGATAAGTCAACTGGTTTACCCCAAAACAATCCTATATTGAAAATATTAGACTATAACTATGATAGGGATTAGACTGTGAGCTCCTCTGAGGACAGTCAGTGACATGACTATGTACTCTGTAAAGTGCTTCAGGAGATGTCAGTGCTATATAAATAAATAATAATAATATAGTAGGACATTAGACTAGGACTATGGTAGGATTAGATTGTGAGCTCCTCTGAGGACAGTCAGTGACATGACTATGTACTCTGTAAAGTGCTGCAGAAGATGTCAGTGCTATATAAATACATGATAATAATATGGTCGGACATTACAGTTTAACTATGGTAGGGATGAAATTGTAAGCTCCAGTGAGCAGTCAGTGACATGACTATGTACTCTGTAAAGTGCTGAAGATGTCAGTGCTACATAAATACACAATAATAGTTCCAAATGCTACTGGCTCCCCTGAAGAGTGCTCAGACTAGTGTACATAGTTGTGCACATTGTTCCCCAAGTAGCAGTTGTTTGGTCATTGAGACAGTGGGAGAGGAAGCATGAGCAGAGGGTGAGGGCAAGCAAAGTTAAGCTCTACACTCACCACAGTGACTGCAACAACACAGGAAGATGGATCCAGCGAGGTGTCCCTCATGACAAGCGTGCAGCGATTCATCTTCCTGCCAGCGGGTATGTGAGATGTCACGTGACATTACAGGACGGGCGCGAACGAGAAGTCAAGCGACCTCAGTACTTTACTTGATCCTCAGTGACGGTCACTTTTCACCACACAACGCTAAGCGATGTCATGACATCGTGTAAATGACTACTTGTCGCTCAAAAAAAAAATTGATGAACATCGGGAAAATCGTTGGAAAAATCGTGAGGTGGTACATAGCATTAGAGAGAGGGCAAACAGACAGCATTAATGGAAATACATTATTATGCCATCTTCAATTATAAGTAGTGATGGATGTAATTACACACATTGCTTACATGTCCATTATCATTGTTTGAGCTTTAGATGCTGCCCTCCTATTCACTCTCTCACAATGAAAGACAAAACCTGCAACCCCCACTGTGTCCATTACACACTTCAAACACTGTCCTGTTGAATTCATGGAGAAGTGCAGGCTGTGTAGGGGAGAGGATCAGATGATCCTACCGCTCCATAGCTAGTCATGGCGATCCTCCTGACATCTAGACATGCAGACATTCTAGCAGAGCACACAGCTGTCTGCAGAGGTTACTGTTTGTTTGTTTGTTTGTCTCACTCCCTCTGCAGACTCAGTAACATTTGGGGGTAGGGCGCTGTCGCTGTCTCCTCTGTGGCGGTGCAGAGAACAGCTATAAGCCAGACACCTTCTTCTTAGGGAGTATCTATAATTCTGAACTCTGAATGATTCTTTAGTGACTTAGCAGAAGGCTATTTGTGAAAAGAGCAGAGTAACCAAGCAGCTCAGGGTGACCCAAGCTACTAGGAATGTATAGGGGGATAAAAGGAACCAAATGCCCTCCTACTAAAAAAGCAAAGCTTGGTGTAATTTGCCTTCTTAAAACAGAAGGAAATCTTTTTCTCTCCAATCCCTTACAACGGTCTTTCAGGACAGGAATTTTTATTTCCCCTTGGACTGACAGTAATTTATTGCGCCTTCCCAGAGCCGGATCATCAACCAGGCACCTCAAGCACCAGCTTGGGGCCCCATCCTGGCAGCAGGTAACTTTTAACTTTACTGAAACTGTAAAGCTTCAGTATAGTTTCCCTAACATGCACACAGTTTCATTGCCAAGTAACAGCATACAGGTGAGGGGGGACTATTTTCCCACCTGTCTGCTGCTGGCGCAAGAACACTCCCTGGCCAGCCCGACAATTAATCTTTAGTTCCGGCAGGGAGGAAGAGCTGGAGGTGGCGCTGCTGAGCACAGAGACTCGAGTCTCATGATGTGAGGACCTTCGTCCTCACGAGAGAAGACAGGAATGCTGCTGCTGCTGCTGCTCAGAGGTAAGTAGAGGGGGGTTGAAGGGGATGAGGGATCTGCTGCTAATGCCATAGTAGAGGCATTAATGAAATAAAGCCCCCACCACGGCCGCGGGAAGCCCCGCCCACAACCAACGGGAAGCCCCGCCCACAACCAACGGGAAGCTCCGCCTCCCAGGACACCTTGCAACTTCCTCCACCAGCACCGTCAATGACCTCTCTTCCCCCCTGCAACTTACTGACCACTCTTCTCCCCCTGCAACCTACACTAACCTCTCCCTCCCCCACGCACCCACACTGACCTCTCTCTCACACACACCCCCCCCCCCACCTGCAACCTACTCTGACATCTCCCTCACCCCCCTGCAACCCACACTGACCTCTTCCTCCCCCCTGCAACCCACACTGACCTCTCCCTCACCCCCCTGCAACCCACACTGACCTCTCCCTCACCCCCCTGCAACCCACACTGACCTCTCATTCCCACCTGCAACCCTCACTGACCTCTCCCTCACCTTCCTGCATCCCACACTGACCTCTCCCTCACCCCCCTGCAACCCACACTGACCTCTCCCTCACCCCCCTGCACCCGTCCTCTCCCTCCCCCACGCACCTACACTGACCTCTCTTCTCCCCCCCTGAAACCCACACTGTCCTCTCCTTCCCCCAGCAGAGTCCACACTGGCCTCTCCCACAGAAGTGTTCACACTGACCTCCCTCTCCCACAGTAGCGTCCAAACTGACCTCCCTCTCCCATAGCAGCATCCACACTAACCTCTCTCCCCCCCCCCCCCCCCCCCAGCAGTGCCCACACTGACTTCTCCCTGAGCAGCATCCATACTGACCTCCCTCCCCAGCAGTGCCCACACTGACCTCACACTCTCCAAGCAATGTCCACACTGACCTCTCTATCCCCTGCAGCGCCCAAACACTGACCTCTCCCTCCCCAGCAGCATCCACACTGACCTCTCCCTCCCCAACAGCCTCCACACTGACCTCTCCCTCCCAACAGCCTCCACACTGACCTCTCCCCCAGCTGCTCCCCAGCAGTGCCCACACTGACCTCACACTCTCCAAGCAATGTCCACACTGACCTCTCCATCCCCTGCAGCGCCCACACTGACCTCTCACTCCCCAGCAGTGCCCACACTGACCTCTCCCTCTCCCAGCATTCACGCTGACCTTTCACTCCCCAGCAGTGCCCACACTGACCTCTCACACCCCAGCAGTGTCCACACTGACCTCTCCCTCCCCCAGCATTCACACTGACCTCTCCCTCCCCTGCAGCACCCACACTGACCTCTCACTACCCAGCAGTGCCCACACTGACCTCTCCCTCCCCCAGCATTCATACTGACCTCTTCCTCCCCTGCAGCGCCCACACTGACCTCTCACTCCCCAGCAGTGCCCACACTGACTTCTTCCTCCCCCAGCATTCACACTGACCTCTCCTTCCCCTGCAGCACCCACACTGACCTCTCACTCCCCAGCAGTGCCCACACTGACCTCTCCCTCCCCCAGCATTCACACTGACCGCTCCCTCCCTTGCAGCACCCACACTGACTTCTCACCACCCAGCAGTGCCCACACTGACCTCTCCCTCCCCCAGCATTCTTACTGACCTCTCCCTCCCCTGCAGCACCCACACTGACCTCTCCCTCCCCAGCAGTGCCCACACTGACCTCTCCCTCCCTCAGCATTCACACTGACCTCTCCCTCCCCTGCAGCACCCACGCTGACCTCTCCCTCCCCAGCAGTGCCCACACTGACCTCTCCCTCCCCCAGCATTCACACTGACCTCTCCCTCCCCTGTAGCACCCACACTGACCTCTCCCTCCCCAGCAGTGCCCACACTGACCTCTCCCTCCCCCAGCAGCATTCACACTGACCTCCCCCTCCCCTGCAGCACCCACACTGACCTATCACCACCCAGCAGTGCCCACACTGACCTCTCCCTCCCCCAGCATTCACACTGACCTCTCCCTCCCCTGTAGCACCCACACTGACTTCTCCCTTCCCCAGCATTCACACTGACCTCTCCCTCCCTTGCAGCACCCACACTGACCGCTCACCACCCAGCAGTGCCCACACTGACCTCTCCCTCCCCCAGCATTCACACTGACCTCTCCCTCCCCTGCAGCACCCACACTGACCTCTCCCTCCCCAGCAGTGCCCACACTGACCTCTCCCTCCCCAGCAGTGCCCACACTGACCTCTCCCTCCCTCAGCATTCACACTGACCTCTCCCTCCCCTGCAGCACCCACACTGACCTCTCCCTCCCCAGCAGTGCCCACACTGACCTCTCCCTCCCCTAGCATTCACACTGACCTCTCCCTCCCCTGCAGCACCCACACTGACCTCTCCCTCCCCTGCAGCGCCCACACTGACCTCTCCCTCCCCAGCAGTGCCCACACTGACCTCTCCCTCCCCAGCAGTGCCCACACTGACCTCTCCCTCCCTCAGCATTCACACTGACCTCTCCCTCCCCAGCAGTGCCCACACTGACCTCTCCCTCCCCTGCAGCACCCACACTGACCTCTCCCTCCCCTGCAGCACCCACACTGACCTCTCCCTCCCCTGCAGCACCCACACTGACCTCTCCCTCCCCAGCAGTGCCCACACTGATCTCTCCCTCCCCCAGCATTCACACGGACCTCTCCCTCCCCAGCAGTGCTAACACTAACCTCTCCCTCCCCCAGCAGCATCCACACTGACCTCTCCCTCCCCCTGCAGCACCCACACTGACCTCTCCCTCCCCAACAGCTTCCACGCTGACCTCTCCCCCAGCTGCCCCCACACTGATCTGTCTGAGCGTCTTTTGTTGCTATGACAAAGAGACGCTCAGCTCATCAGCCCGCAGAGCCATTAAGGGTGTGAGCACTGTACCTTGACTCAAGTCTGATGACGTCATCATTCGGACCTGCCCTCCCTTTTCCTATAGGCTATGCCTATGTGTGACAGCGCAGCCAGCCACTCTAGAGTGAGTACAGGCAGGCAGGTTTTTACAGGTTTGTCACAGTGTCTTTTTGAACTAACAAACATGATATATACACACACACACACGGAGTACTGTTCAAGCAATCATTCAGAAATGGAAGGAGTATGGCACAACTGTAAACCTACCAAAAATTGATTCATGTTTGTGGCAGTAATATGACAAAATGTGGAAAACTTCAAGGGGCTGAATACTTTTGCAAACCACTATATATATATATATATATATATATATATATATATATATATATATATATATATATATATATATATATATATATATATATATATATATATATATATATATATATATATATATATATATTATATTGTGTGTGTGTGTGTATATAGCACATCGGATCAGACAGCCACAAGAGTATGTTAAACCCTCCCTCCCCCGGTCACTGCTGTCCATTTTAAATTTCGATTCCAATAGATACAAGTACGTAGCTACTCGGTAAGAGCATAGAAATATCTGTGGGTGCCAGAAGCCAAAGGTACCCTCAGTTATTTTATGACATTATGCAGGGGGAGGCAGCAGAGGGGGTTAAGGAGGGAGGGGGGCCCAAATCTGCTACTTTGCTTGGGGCCCCATTTGGCCGCTCCAAGCCGCTGCCTGGGTGGTCAGTAGGTAAAGGCGCCCCTGCCATAGACCCTGAACAAGCATGCAGCAGATCAGATGTTTCTGACATTATTGTCAGATCTAACAAGATTAGCTGCATGCTAATGTTTCTGGTGTGATTCAGACACTACTGCAGCCAAATAGATCAGCAGGGCTGCCAGGCAACTGGTATTGTATAAAAAGGAAATAAATATGGCAGCCTCCATATCATTCACTTCAGTTTTCCATTAAATGTGATCATATGAATTCTGTTTCCATTTCACTGCCGTAAGCAATATAAGCATAAAAACACACCTGTATGTTAATCAACATGCAGCAGCATTAAATACTGACTAATGAGCAGAATTGGCAGTTAGCAGGATCTAGTCCTTTCCTGTGAAATGCAGAACAGACACAAGTCACATATCATGTGTTAGCTTATTGTCAATGCCAAAAAGATAAATATCCCAGAGCGGAATAGAGAGTATATTCATTTTCCACAGGCTATTTGAGTGTGAAACATTCCAGTGAGAATAGTTCACTGGCAAACAGACCCTGAGGAAATATACTGAATACTTTCACTGTTTCAACAAGCATCCTTCAGCAGAAAAATCCACACAGGCTTTGTAGATCCTGACATGTGCAAAACTCAGAGGAAGGCTGCAGACACTTTAAAAAATTGCAGGGATTTATGGAAGAACCTCAAGTCAACTAAAGATTATAATCTGATATGATCTGTTATGGGTTTAGGTCTGTAGGGAGGATAGGGTTACTAATATAAGAAGGAACAACTTAGTAAGTTATCTGACAAAAATAGGCCTCTCTTCCCCAGAATGCTTTATGGAGTCCGCCCTGAACACATAATATAGAGACTACACAATTCACAACCATAGTAAATTAGGGAGGATGTCGTAATGTATGTGTGGGTGAAAAAATTTGTTTATTTTTCATTTTGTGCATGTCTGCATTCAATGAAATTACAGCATACATAGCTTGGATTGCAAGTAACTTATTTTAACCACTTGAGGACCGTAGGCTTACACCCCCCCCCAGCGACCGGGCTATTTTGTACGATTCAGGCCACTACAGCTTTAAGGGCTTGTTCACACTGAAGTTGTTTTCGTTTTTTCTTTTACATGCGGGCGAATTTTAAAATCGCCCACCAAACGCTTGTGCAATGAATGTCTATGAGAAGGTTCATATCAGCGTGGGTCATGCGCTGTCCGTTTAGTAAAGCGGTGCCTGTACCATTTTTGAGGCGATTCCGCCTCAATGGAAAGTATAAGAGAAACGCAAAACACTCACAAAATCGCTTTGTGTAGCGATTGTGTTCACGTTTTTAAGAATAAATACATTCCGGGTCAAAGAGTTCACTTCCTGACTTGCGTCAGGGAGTGAATTACAAAACTGCTCGGGAAAAAAAACGATTAGAAAACCGCTAAGCACAAAAAATGAATCGCCCACTCAAGCGCTGGGAATTGGGAAAAAAAAACAGCCTCAAAAACAGCCCAACGCGGATGGACACGCAAGCGAAACGCAATGTTAACAAGGCCTAAATGACAACTGAAGCAAGAGGTATATGGAGGCTACCATATTTATTTCCTTTTAAGCAATACCAGTTGCCTGGCTATCCTGTTGGAGTACATTTGAAATCGGCGCCGGTAGACTTGGGCGCAGGATCCAGCTGTGATATGGCTGATCCTGCTTCTGCACAAGTCCGGGCCGATTTAATTACTATTCCCCCTCCAGACCGCCATGGATAGTGGGGGAATGAAATAATTCGGCTTCCAGCGATTGCTGGAGGCCGAATTATTATGTTTTTAAGCAACCTCGGCTCCGTCCTCTGACGGAGCCGACGTTACTCACTGAGTGCTGCAATAGGAATGATTCCTGTTGTAGTCTATGGAGGCGCCTGTTGCGCCAAAATCTAGCAGCGCTGAAAAGCACTGCTCCGTCCTGTTGATCCTCTGCCTCTAATACTTAGCCATAGACTTTGAACAAGCAGGTAGCAGGGCCGTACAACTCAGCACACAAGTGATCCCCCCCACACACCTTCTTTTCTGCCCACCAACAGAGCTTTCTGTTGGAGAAAACAGCATTAGGAGTGTTGGACATACCTTGCTTCACAAGTCCAACGCTGTTCGTCCTCTCTCGCCGTCTGCCGTCTCTTGTGCACGGCATACTTCCTGGTTCCTGTATGTCACATGACATACAGGAAGTATGCCATGCATTAGAGCCTGCAGGAGGTGAAGTGGATAGATGGGCATCGCTGGACTCGTGCTGGAAAGTATATCCAGCACTGCTGCAGCTTGAGGGACAGAGGGGGCACAAAGAGAGACAGGGGGGCAGAGAGGCACAGAGGGGGTACAAACAGGCACCAAGGGGGAACAAAGCTTTATTTGAAATCGTGAATCGAAATTGCAATTTCGGACAGAAATAGCACAGTTACATTTTTCCTAAAAACGTTCAGTCCTACTTAGTATTAATTTTTTTTCTAGAAATCTTTTTGGATTGTGCAATGAATCATTTGGGGTCTTATTAGTCCTAATAGGGAAATTTGCTTTGATATAAGAGTGCTTTGGATCACAAGCAATGTTTCCGGTAACACATTATGGAAAAAACAGAAGGTTACCCCCGCCGTTATGGTGAACTATGGCACAGTTAATGTTCAGGTGACAGAAAATACAATACAATATATGCATCCAGTGTGTAATCAAACTTCCAGTGCCTCAGCGACTGTGACACTGCAGGCAAAACACTCCAATAGCTGTGTCTGTAAAGTTTCCACAGGACATATGAGTAAGTAAGCAATGGTACGGCAAACAAAGATGTGGAGGAATCAGAGTACCTGAACAGCGGTACAATCCGCTTGGCGAGCCGGCTGGTAGCCTCTTGCTGCCTGCAGTGATTTTGCTGCTTGTACTAACTTCCAGTAATCCTGATAACCGCTGCCGACAACCATGCAGCACAAGGAACCACTGGACTTCCTGATAGTGCATGCTGCCTGGATACTTCCTGGTCCACTAAGTGCTTCCCCCTTCCACTAAGGGCCGGCTGCTCTTCTCTAAGTAAGGGAAGATAAAGGGGACAAAACTGTGCAAACTGCATCGGAAATAAATCCTTAGCACAGATACTGCTACTTACTGGATAAAAAAACTTGTTTTATTGCACATCAAATGATTTAAAGCTGCATATCCCATCCCTAATTTCAGTTTATGCCTTTGTCAGGGGATGCAGCTGTTTAGAACAGAGTCCATTATATAATTAATGCCCCTCCAAGTCCATGAATTAACCCTTTTTTGCCGGCCAGGTAATTCAAATAAGAGGTTTGAAATTGTTCAAAGTATGGGCAATTTAAAAACAACATTATGCAATGTTTAACATGCATAAGTTTGCAACAATTGAATAAAATTGAATTACATAGAATAAGACACATAATAAAATCATAATAAAATCCCGACAAGGTCAGTAAGATGATAAAAGGATCAGATAATAAAAGAGTAAAAAGGTAATTTAAAATTAATATTCATCTCTGATAAAACAATATATTTGCATGGAATCTGTGAGTGTTTAATTGGTATATCCATCTTGTTTCTAAAGGTTCGTATACACGTCCGATAAAGATCGTTCGTCACGAACGATTCGTGACGTTTACACGATATTCAAATTAGACCGAAAAGATCGTTCGTAATAAACGATTGTGTACACACGTGAACGATATAAGTATAAAATACTGAACGACGAACGATAAAAAAATGCGTGCGCAAACGGGAGTGACGTTATGACAGGCAATAAGAACATGGGTACTACTCCACAGATAATCATTATCGGACGATCTTTGTACACACTGCAACGATTGAACGATTATCTTTCGAAAAAATCCGCCGGGTTGGATCAGTCGGATTGAACGATAACGGTCGTTATCGTCCAAAAAACCGATCGTTGGAAAATTTGGAACGCACGATTATCGGTCCGATTGTCGTTATCGTTCGTTTTCGAACGATCGTTATCGTACGTGTGTACTCAGCTTAAGTGGTAGAGGATTTTAATCACATTACCCCTCTCCAGTGCAGCATAATCTTATCTATTCCATAACATTTTATACCAGTGGGGTCACCGCCATGGACTTTTGAAAAACGTTCAGGTATACCGTGAGACTTCTTTTCTGCATTTCTTATATTATAGATGTGATCAGTGCATTTTTTTTACCATTCTTCCTGTACGCCCCACATACTTTAGGCCACAAGTACATTCAATTACGTACACAACATTCATTTTGTCAAGTGATGAACTGATCGATCTTAAAAGATTTGGTGACTTTCTTCCCCCCAAATTCACAGATTCTACAAGCACCAGACTTTTTAGAAGGAAAAAAAACCTTTTAATGTGGCGAACATACATTGTCTACTATTTTTAATGCAGTTTATCACTAATTTGTTTCCCAAGTTCTGTGGTCTTCTGTAAACAAACTGGGGAGTATCAGGTAGATAGGGTCCAATGACAAGGTCTTTTTTAAACAAAATGCTCCAGTTTTTGTTAAGGACATTTTTAACTTGCAATGGTCTCTTGAGAAGGTTCGGGATCAATGCAAATTGCAAAGTCAGATTTGTTATTTTTATTTGTCGTTTTGACACTGTTGTGATTTGGTTTCTTCGGTAATCTTACTTCCCTGATTTCTTGTAGCACCTTAGTTCTTTCTTGGAGGATCATTTGTCTATTATAACCCTTCTCCACAAACCGTTCTTTTATTATCTTCGATTGTTTCCAGTAGTCATTATCTTCCGTACAATTCCGTCTTATTCTACAGAACTGACCTCTTGGAGCATTCTGCAGCCATGGTTGGTAAATGGCAGCTGGTAGATTCTATATAGGAATTGCAATCTGAGTCATTAACATGACATTTTATTTTTAACAACCCATTCTGCACAAATATGTGTAAGAAATTGGCCTCTACTGAGCTATATGTGACATCAATTGGAGATTCCACAAATTTACATTTAATCTGTTTATTTGAGAGATTCCCCATTCCCCTTCTATAAAAACACACAGTTATGGACAAATCGCTTCCAAAAAAATAGATGGTCCTTCTTTGAATTCTTCTAGAGTTGCCTTTTCTCAGCTAGCCATGTAAAGGCTTGCTATGCTTGAGAAATGTTTTGGCTCCCATGGCCACTCCCCTTTTCTGTAAGTAGTATTTATTCTAGAACAAAAAATGATTCCTAGTCATAGAAAATTCTAAGTGTTCTTAAAAACTAAACCTATTGTCTGAATAGTTGTGTAACCCCTAATAGAGATTGAAAAATTATGTTGGTGACCTTCTCAATAGGGATGCAGGGGTAAAATGACTTAATGTCAGCAGTACATCCAAAAAAAGCTTTGTTATGGATCTCTTAATAGTCTTTTATTGGTGTCTTGCCAGTGGCGGCTCCAGGAATTTTTTTTAGGGCGTGCTATGCAGGTAAAATGGGTGTGGCTACAAGGTGAAAAATGGGCGTGGTCATGACCGGATGAGGGCGGGGCTAACTGTAATTTAAAGTGAACCCAAGGTGAGAGTGATATGGTGGCTGCCATATTTATTTCCTTTTAAACAATTCTAGTTGCCTGGCAGCCCTGCTGATCTATTGGCTGTAGTAGTGAACTAATTACACCAGAAACAAGCATGCAGCGAATCTTGTCAGTTCTAAGGGTTCGACGAAACTGCAGCGACCAAGAAACTTTTTTGCACGAGGCGGACACACTACGGGCTCGTTTTCAGGCACGTGGGTATGATGATACGACCCTAAAAAGGGCGTACGAGAGAGAACGGCGCCGGAGACTTGGGCGCAGGACACAGCCAGTATATGGCTGATCCTGCTGCCGCACAAGTCCGGGCCGTGTTAATTACTATTCCCCCTCCAGGCCGACATGGATAGTGGGGGAATGAAATAATTCGGCTTCCAGCAATCGCTGGAATCCGAATTATTGTTTTAAAAGCAACTTCAGGTACGTCTTCTGACGGCGCTGAAGTTACTCCCTGTGCCTGCGATAGCCGTAGTTCCTATTACGGCCTATGGTAGCACCGGCTGCGCCCAAGTCTCCTGCGCTGCTGCGCCCAAGTCTCCAGCGCTAGATTTACAGTGTTCGCTAAAAAGGGCGTATAAAAGAGCACTCAACAGCGATCGCGATAAATTGCTCAAGCCTTATAAAACGATTGCTTCTTCTAAACAGCAGACTAGATTCTGTACTCGTTATTGCGTGGAACATGATGAAATCACACGGATACTAGATAAGTACTGGTGTATTCTAGTTAATGATTTGTGGTTGTCCTTATTTGTTCCACCGAGACCTCAAATTACTTTTAGGAGAGCCCCCTCTTTAAGGGATACCTTAGTTAGGGGCCATTTTGAGGGGTTGGGGACTCCAAGACCACATTGTCGGGTTTTGGGGACATATACCTGTAGCGGTTGTACATTCTGTAGGTTTATGCATGTTGGCGCCTCTGTCCTGCTCCCCGATGGGAGACAGTGGAGTCTTTCACACTATGTCAACTGTGCGACTAAATTTGTCGTATACTTAAATGCCCCTGTGGGGCATTTTATGTTGGTAAAACAACACGTGAACTCAGGGAGCGTATCTCTGAACATGTTAAAAGTATAAAAAGTGTGAACTCCACTGCCCCGGTTGGGGTGCATTTCAGACAATACCATAATGGGGACCCCAGGGGACTTAAATTCATCGGCATAGATCGAATCCACGGCTCTGTTAGGGGTGGTAACCAGGATAGGCTATTGATGCAGAAGGAGTGCCGATGGATCTTTAATTTAAAAGCCACCTCACCACCTGGTTTAAATGAGATGGAGGGATTTGCCGCATTCTTACCGGTGTGATTTGCTGCTTTCTTTGCGTGCTTGGTGTGCTCACTCTGCATCCGCCTGGGTGCCTGGGTGTCTTGCTGCTCCATGCCCATGGTGACCCTTGTAACCTCACTATTTATTACTCTTTTGGATATATTGATAGGCAGTTCCGCCATTGATGGTGCACTGCACGTATGCAGTGCAGTATCTCACTGTCTGGTCTATTTGTTTCTTTATAGTTAAGATAAATGCAGAGCTAAGTTTGGATTTAGATATATATATATATATATATATATATAGGTGAATGATGATTAGGTGGGAGCCTCGGGGCTGTCCCCTACCTGCTTGCCTTCCTGCTGTTTAAGGCGTATGCTCTTCCCCATTGTTTTCCCTGGTGTGTTACCTGGGAGACCTTGGTGCTGGGTGGACGCTGTCGGTGGCTGCGCCCCGCCCCTCTCCTCCCCGGCCTACTGGATTGATGTGGGCGGGGCTGGACTGTCTGGGGTGTCGGCGCGCGCTGCCATTGGCCGGCGGGGATGTCGGTGGGCGGGGCCAGCTCCGCACGCTCTGATTGGATTTCAGTTTGAATGTAAGTGTACGGAGGATGTTACGCGGTGAGCCACGCCTCCTGAGGAACCGAGCAGACGCTCGTGAAACATGTCAGGGCTGTTTGTGGCGTCACCGCGTGTCTGCCGAGCCGCCTGATCACCCCAACAGCACTAAGGATCCAGTGCCTCCTGGTCCACCGCACGATTCCCGGTATTTGGGACTATTCATTTGGACTCCCTGACCCGCCTCCACCCATGCCCGGCTGAACCTCTATCTCATACTGACAGCGTGAGGGCCTTTTTGGGTGAGCAAGACTGCATAAACTGCTGGGTCTCATCTGTAAGCATTGCCTTTGTCATCATGCTACTGGCTCTATTTTTCCATTCAAAAGCATTGTGACTGTTATCGAGTCCACAGCTATGTGCTACTGATTTACAGAGGACAGAACTGCTTTTATGCTCCACCTGCATGCTTGCTTCTCTGTTGATGCTGCTATTGCTACACTGCTTGCATGGCAAATGAGTCTGCTGAAACATCAAGTAATCATCATTGCATTGTTTAACACTGCATGCAGTTAGGGCCCTTTTCCACTAGCGCGTTTGCGCTGGCCGAATCGTAAAGTCGCAAACCGCTAGCGATTTTACAATTGCTACGGTTTGCTTTTTAACATAGGAATCGCGGTAGGTCATTTCCACTACCGCGATTCATTTTTGACAGGGACGCGAACGCGCGGAGGAGCGATATTTGCCGCGATTTTGCTATGCAGTGCATAGCATAGCAAAATCACAGCCGCAAACGTCGGGAAAACGCCGGAATTGCGATTCAGCAATCGCTAGCGTTTAGCGTGAACGCTAGCGACTGCTAGTGGAAAAGGGCCCTAACGGCTGTTTCTGATCTTTCTGGAACTGCAATCCACCTGCTTCCACTTTTCTACTAGAAGCAATATATGAATCATACATGGTCTCATATGGACTTGCTCATTGGTATTTAAGCCTTTATCAATGGATCCAGGGGGTGATATTACTAAGGCCTTGCTTTCTTTGTAGATATATGTGACCGGTGCACTGTGTATGCTTGGATGGATGACTGGTCTGGGAATTAGAGGGGACAGTTGAGGTTGGTTGCTGTAGGTTTAGTGATTGGGATTAATGTCTGGGCAGTTTTAATGAAACTTCTTTATTAATAAAATTTATACAGTTTTTTCATAATTATTATTGTCTCTTTTTGATTTTTTGGTTCGTATCATCCACTATTTATTTTCTTTCTTATTGGTTTTGTCCAATATTGTCAGAAACCACTGACCTGCTGCATGCTTGTTCAGGGTCTATGGTTGAAAGAATTAGAGGCAGAGGACCAACACGGCAGCCAGGCAGCTGGTATTACTTAAAAGGAGATAAATATGGCAGCCTCAATATTATTCTCACCTCGGGTTCCCTTTAAAAGTGCAACGCAAAGACAGAGGGCCCAAGTTTTGGTGACCCTTTCCCCAGAAAATTCACATAATTGTGCAGGTGTTTTCAAGAAAATACATGTACTGTGAGCAGATTTGAACAAAAAACACGTTCAATGACCCCAATATGCACAATCGTTATCAGATATGACCCCAATATGCACAACCGTTATCAGATATGACCCTAATATGCACAATCGTTATCAGATATGACCCCAATATGCACAATCGTTATCAGATATGACCCCAATATGCACAATCCTTATCAGATATGACCCCAATATGCACAATCGTTATCAGATATGACCCCAATATTCACAATCGTTATCAGATATGACCCCAATATGCACAATCGTTATCAGATATGACCCCAATATGCACAATCGTTATCAGATATGACCCCAATATGCACAATCGTTATCAGATATGACCTCAATATGCACAATTGTTATCAGATATGACCCCAATATGCACAACCGTTATCAGATATGACCCCAATATGCACAATCGTTATCAGATATGACCTCAATATGCACAATCGTTATCAGATATGACCCCAATATGCACAATCGTTATCAGATATGACCTCAATATGCACAATTGTTATCAGATATGACCCCAATATGCACAACCGTTATCAGATATGACCCCAATATGCACAATCGTTATCAGATATGACCTCAATATGCACAATCGTTATCAGATATGACCCCAATATGCACAATCGTTATCAGATATGACCCCAATATGCACAATCCTCAGCAGATCTGACCCCAATATGCACAATGCTCAGCAGATCTGACCCCAATATGCACAATGCTCAGCAGTTCTGACCACAATCAGCAGCACCACCTGAAAAAGAAAAGAAAACCCCATTTACTCACCTAGTCAGAGACCTCCTGTTCCGACCTTCTCCTCTCCCGACCTTCTTGTGGCGCGCAGCTCAGCTCCCACGATCCTCTTCCTTCCTGCAGCAGTCTGCATTACCCGGCGAGCAGGGCTACGGGAAAATGGACGCCCGAAGCTCTGCACTGCAGACTCCAAGTCTGCAGAGCAAGGCTTCGGGCGGCCATCTTACCGTAGCCCTGCCTGCTGCTCCGGGCTGCCGCTGTGAACTGACTCGGCGTCTCTTAGACGCCTGAAGTCAGTTCACGCCAGGGGGTGCTTTGGGGTTGCTTGGACAAATTTAGGGGGTGCTTGAGCACCCCCAAGCCCCCCCCTGGCGCCGCCACTGTGTCTTGCATATGCAGAATGACGTCAAGGGTGTCTTTTAAAAACAATGGTGTTTGTGATACAAGAGGTTGTAGATACTGTTCAAGGTATTCCTCCACCCGTTAGATGACTGAATGAATACCTGAGATAATAGGCCTATATTCTAATATTCAAATACCTGCTGGTTGAGGATTTCTGCACTAGTAGTTTATCTCTAAAGTTTTTGGCGAGGTCACTGGGGAGTTTTCTGTAAGTGTCTTCATCCAGTTATTGTTTCTGGATTTCCTGTAGGTACAATTCTGTTTCCCATACTACTATCCCCCCTTCCCTTTCTTTGTCAGCAAATTTGAAAAACCATGTGGGATCTTGTCCCATCTCCTTCAAGGTAGCAAGTACTAGCAAGTTATTTACCTTTTGCAACTAATCACATACTATTTAAAAAAACAAACAAAACATCAATGTGCTTATTATCAGTGATGCTCGGATACCCCTGATCACAGATTCTAATAAATCCGGCCAAGTCGTGATTTTGATCCGGATTTGAAATGGCCTTACGAATTCAGATTTTACCCGTGATTGCCTCTAAAATCCGGAATCACGGGCCGTGATTCGTGATTAAAAGCCTGCCAAAACCCGCCAACTTTAGCTGTTAATAGCAAAGCCCCCTTACATGATAGAAACAAACAAATTTGCCAGTTATGTTAAGAAGAGCAGTGGGAACATGAGGAAAAAAATATTTCAAAAAGACCTTATAGTTGTTGAGAAAATTGATTTTAAAATTTCAAAGGAAATTCCGAGGATATTGGCGTGGCAACATTTTTTTAAAGGTACAGGTAAGTATTTCTGGTTAATTTAGGATATTAAAGGACTTTTTTTATCGTTGTGTTTTCATTTTACTTAACCCTTTATGGAAATGGATAAGGGGTACTTCGTACCCCTATACTCATTTATCCTGGTAGAGGGATGGGCATCTGGGGATCCCTTCTTAAAGGGGACTCCCAGATGCCACCATGAACCCCCCCCCCCCAGGGAGTCGTTGCCCCCCCCTCCTCCTGGGGCACCGGAGGTGGGGAAGAGCCCCATGGTTTGGACAAGGGCTTCGGGGGGAGGAGGAGCCCCCCCATACCATGGACCATGCAGGCTGCTATAGCTCAGGGTGCAAAGCCCCAGTCGGACGTACAAGGGGTTAAATATGCTGGGTATGGTCCCCACATCCTTATTTTTTTCAAATTTCCCATACTCTAAACATAAAAAAAATAAAAAAATAGGAAAAGATTATTTTTTACCACTATCTTTTTAACATATCCTGCAAATTAGTTTTTTCTAGGATGTAAGGGGGCTTTGCTATTAACCTCTTAGGCCCAGTTCACATTGGCGTTTATTTGCGGACTGCAGCTGGACCGCAAAGTCTGCAAACGGAACGGACGATTAAGGGTCCATTGTTAATCAACGGACCCGTGTGCACTCGTCCGTTCCTCCAGATCCGGATGCGGTCTGCAGTCCGGAATTTTCCAACCTGCTCCAATTTTCTGGACGGCTCCTCCGTCCACCGCCGCTGTAACCGATCCGGACAAGCAATCCAGCACAACAGGAACTGAGGGGAAACAGAAGTGCACAACACACTTCTGGATGAAAGCCGGACGTCCTACCCCACTTCCTGTGGGGTTCTCTATGGTGCAGGCGGCCATGTGGATGTACCCAGCGCGGGACAGCCCCCAGCCTCTCCACAGCCACCCCAGAACACAGTGGAGGACGGAAGGACCCAACCATCCAGATGCAGGGCCCCGCGGGACGAGGAGGATGATGTCCGCACAGCAGGCTCTACCCAAGAAGGACTCCAGCGCTTTTTCAGACCTTCCAGGCCACTCTTTGGAAACGGAAACGGATCCAGGACGCATGAAGAACGGAAGAAGATCCAGATGAAAACTGAACGTGCCCTAAACGGATCCTGATGGCCTCCTGATGGCGAACGGATGTTCTCAGAACGGACTGGACCAGAACGGACCCGTGCCACCGGTAAGTATTTCATCAAAACGCAAGTGTGAACCGGGCCTAAAGTTGGCGGGTTTTGCTTCATTAACTAACCGCATTTAAATGTAACTTTTTCCTTTGAAATTTTAAAATCGATTTTCTCGAAAAAACTATAAGGTCTTTTTGAAAAAAAAAGTCGGCGGGTTTTCTAATAATAATTACGGATATTTTTCCCATGATTACGGCCGTGATCACAGGCTGAATACTTGGAATAACGGCTGAATTTGTGATTGACTGCCGTGATCGATTCCCAATAACAGAATTGGATCACGATGTCGGATAGTGAAAAAATGTTCGTCTATGCCGTGATCACAGATTGTATCCGAGAAACACTGCTTATTATTTGACAAGTTCGGATTGAACATGGAAGGTTTCCTTAGACCACTGTGTACAGAGCCGTCTTCTAAGGTTTTATTACGTACTGGTGCCGCATTACTCATAAAATTCTTTTTTTTTTAGTTTCCTGATGTACTTATTAAGGTCTATATAGGTTTGGAACTTGTCCAACTAAGTGTCTGGTATGAATTTGAGACCCTTGTTTAAAATGCCTTTATCTTTTGCTAATAGTTCAACATTACCCACTTCAAAGATCCCCAAGTGTTTGGGGTCTAGTGGTGTTCCCTTTTTTGTCCTGTAATGCAATCTTCTTCCTGCTCGTCTTCCTATTCTTCTCCGTACCTTTTTCTTTCCCACAACCCTTTCCCATACACCTCATAGACATCCTCCATCAGTGGTGGTATGGTTGGTGGTGGAAGCCTCTGCAGCCGCCTGGGTGCTGGGGGTAGGGCCTTAGGTGTCTGTTTCTCAGGGTAACGTATCTCCCTCTGTGCTGATCATAGTGCAGTGTCCACCGGGGCGGTCAGAAAAGGGGGCATGGTTCAAGTGGGTAATATCTATTATAGGTTTCTGGAACAAATTATGCTTGCAAACCAAGGTTCCACTGTACTTACAAAGAAACACAATTACATTTGTTATACCAGTGAAAATGTGGCATAGTACTTCATACACAGCCACTATTGCAGAAGTATGGGCAGTATTGCAGTAAGATGTCTGCGAGTGGGAGAAGCATCATTGACTTCAAAGCGGTACTATGGGAAAATTTAAAGCAATTCTGAAGCGAAGCTGAAAAAAGTTAAATACTCGCCTATGTGGAGGGAAGCCTCTGCATCCCATAGAGTCTTCCCCGTCTTCTCTCTGTGTCCGTAGTACACTGCTGTCACCCGTTAAAGTTTTTCAACCAACTATTAGAATAAGCCTTTGGAAGTCCTTGTGAAGACTTCGGAAATAATTGCATCCCTGAGTACTTCCAAATATGAGCAGGTCCTTTCTTTACACGGTTGAGTCCGTGCTTGCACACATGCAATACGAATGCACCCGTCTTTGGAAGCATGTGGGGACAGGATTACTTCGGGAGTCTTCCAAGGAGTCCCAAAGGTGCAGAATTTCAAGAGGACAGTGGTGGACCAAAGACATCCCATACAGCCTTTCCAGTCTTCTCTCCATGCCCTCTGTCCAACACTATTCTGCACCTTTGGGACTCTTGGTGATAGACTTTAAGTATAAACTGTTCTATGAAGTTAAACAAAACTTGAACTGGGAAATGGCATGCAAAATAAAGTAATCATGGGTGCTCCTATAAGATTTAGCAAGTACTTGTGTCCCTTCCACAGATGCATTTGCAGTTTGCATGTGCGAGTTCACAAACTGTGCATGCCTAGTAAACAATCACTTGAGTGTGAGCAATTCCCTTTTACTAGGCATATGTAAGTTCATGAGCTTGTGCATGCTAAGTGCAAATGCTTGTTCTCATTACTGGGCATGTGCAGTTTGTGAGCTTGTGCCCGTTCAGTGCATATTCTGCAGTGCGATCTTCTGGAATAATGATTTTGACTGCCTGGCTGAAATGGGCAACTATTGGTAGGCTAAAACAGATGGTGCTAAGCGCTTACTAAATCTTACAGGAGTACCCATTACTTTAGAACAGAACTCTATCAGTGCCAGGGAGACTAAAAGGACGATTGCTGCTGAGAAAAGGACAATGTCCAAAGTCCACCAGAAAGTATTATTGAAAATCAGTGCAAATCCCAACCATCGGTAAACACTAAGTTGCAGTCTATAAAATTTAACCACTGTGGTATATAGCTTCTTAAAATCGTGTGGATACCATCACCCAGAGGAAAAAGAGGGGCTTACCAGCTGAAAACAACCTACATTATAAGGTTGTATGTATCGCATATAGTGGTAAAAGTGATGGAACACAGCCTTCAAAGGGTCCACACCTCCTCCACTCCCCGATCCAACCATGTGTAGTATCCAGAATACCAGCATTAAAATATAAACAAACGGCAAATCTAAGTGTAAACCGTTTATTTAAAATACACAAATGTAGACCTCAAAGGTAAAAAAAGATAAAAACATAAGACTTACATACGGGGCCAAAAATCCCCTGAAGACGCAAGATTGCAAAACCGGTCGGGAAGGAGACAGACGGCACCCTTTGATGTCTCATCGACTATTGACAAACACACACACGCAAATTCTTCTCAAGATCCCAACACTTTGGGCCCCATATGTAAGCCACTCATGCCACCTGAGAAAATAGAGTTCTTACATGTTACCATTTTGTGAACAATAAGCACTGGCGAACTCAGGGGGCTATTCCGGGTGTCTGGAACCTCCCCCCTGCACTGAGCTGTGTATTCAGCCAGGGAAGCCCGCATAATATAAACAGCCTCATTCTCCCTCCCTTCTTACTTCTGGTGCCTCCCTCCAGCTAATAGAATGAGAGAGGCAGCCGAGCTTCCCTCACAACCCTCACAAGAAGATGCAGCCTGCAGTGAGAGAATGTTGATTATGGAGTCCTGGACTCTCCACAGCACAGAAGTGTCAGACATGATGAAATTAGAGTGCAGGCAAGCTGGTAAATATGCACAGCATGATGCAGAGCTTGCCTGGACTTAGGGTCTGTGGGCAAACATCTGTCTGGTCTCTCCCCATTGTTATAATGACTGCATGTGTGGATAAGGTGTGGATAACAAGCTGAAAAGTTTTTGACAGTCCCTAGACTCCAGGAGGGCTTCTTTCTGACTTGTGTGAGAGACTGACAGGGACAGGAGTCCGATTACAGGCAAGTAGCCTGTGTGATGTGGGACTTCAATACAGATAAGTTCTCTGCTCCATCTCAGGCTATTCTCAATTTCTCCACTCCTCTCTCTGGGCTCAAATACCCCTTTTTAAAATTCGAGTTTGGTCGAATTCGAATAGTAAATTATTCGAGGTCAGTCGAATATTCGAGTCGAATAATTTTTACTATTCGATTCGACCTCGGACTTCGAGCTCACTATTTGAGTCGGTATTCGAGCTAACTATTCGAGCTGACTATTCGAATTGGCCTTAAATAGCTTCCCAACACTTGTTTTGAGGGTTAATGATGCAAGAAACATATTTTTTTCCAAGTGACAACAGCAAGTGATTATGTGGGGATGTTCCTTTAAAAAAAAAAAAAGGTGAAAAGAGAAGTTGTGTCCAGAATTTTGTTCAGTACTGTATATACTTCTTCTTCTTCTTCTTCTTTATCTTCTATATCTTCTTCTTCTTCTTCTATATCTTCTTCTTCTTCTTCATCTTCTTCTTCTTCTTCTTCATCTTCTTCATCTTCATCTTCTTCATCTTCATCTTCTTCATCTTCTTCATCTTCATCTTCTTCATCTTCTTCTTCATCTTCTTCATCTTCTTCATCTTCATCTTCTTCATCTTCTTCTTCATCTTCTTCATCTTCATCTTCTTCATCTTCTTCTTCTTCTTCTTCTTCATCTTCTTCTTCATCTTCTTCATCTTCTTCTTCATCTTCTTCATCTTCATCTTCTTCATCTTCTTCTTCATCTTCTTCATCTTCTTCATCTTCATCTTCTTCATCTTCTTCTTCATCTTCTTCATCTTCATCTTCTTCATCTTCTTCTTCTTCTTCTTCTTCTTCTTCTTCATCTTCTTCTTCATCTTCTTCATCTTCTTCTTCATCTTCTTCATCTTCATCTTCTTCATCTTCTTCATCTTCATCTTCTTCATCTTCATCTTCTTCATCTTCTTCATCTTCTTCATATTCATCTTCTTCATCTTCTTCTTCATCTTCTTCATCTTCATCTTCTTCATCTTCTTCTTCTTCTTCTTCATCTTCTTCTTCATCTTCTTCATCTTCTTCTTCATCTTCTTCATCTTCATCTTCTTCATCTTCATCTTCATCTTCATCTTCTTCATCTTCTTCTTCATCTTCTTCTTCTTCTTCTTCTTCTTCTTCTTCATCTTCTTCTTCATCTTCTTCATCTTCTTCTTCATCTTCTTCATCTTCATCTTCATCTTCTTCATCTTCTTCTTCATCTTCTTCATCTTCTTCATCTTCATCTTCTTCATCTTCTTCTTCATCTTCTTCATCTTCATCTTCTTCTTCTTCTTCTTCTTCTTCTTCTTCTTCATCTTCTTCTTCATCTTCTTCATCTTCTTCTTCATCTTCTTCTTCATCTTCTTCATCTTCTTCTTCATCTTCTTCATCTTCTTCTTCATCTTCTTCATCTTCTTCTTCTTCTTCATCTTCTTCTATATCGTCTTCTTCGTCACTTATTTCTCTTTTCATTTTTTTTTTTTTAAAGAAATGCAGCTATTTTTGAGCGTAACAACAAATAGCTGGTGGCGCACGCATGTTGGAAGCGCCATTGTATGTGCTCCCTGGCAGTGGAAACACACAGACAGCAGGAGGTAAATTTAGCAGCAGGAGGAGGAGGATGAGTGTGTGGCAGCATGCAGTCAATGAGGCAGGCAGCGTGACATAATAGCCCTGGTACCTAGCGGTGATACCATGGCTGTAAATAAACACAACAGGAGGTCCCAGACAGCGGTCGTGCAGCCCACATTGTGTCCAATACACAACTGGGACAACACAGTTTTCAACCCGGGCACCTCAGAAAAATTAAACCTTTTTTTGTAATGGTTTTGTAGTTTTGGTTTTACAACCAATTACACAGATATATAGCTATTTTTTGACGTAATAGCTGGTGGCAGAGTGGCAGCAGAAGGTAAATCTGTGTACCCTGGCGGTGGGAAACACAGACAGACAGCAGCAGCAGCAGGAGGAGGAATGGAGGAGAGTAATTATGTGAGCAGCTATTGTTTGACGTAATAGCTGGTGGCAGTGTGGCAGCAGAAGGTAATTCTGTGTACCCTGGCAGTGGGAAACACAGACAGACAGCAGCAGCAGGAATGGAGGAGTAGTGTGAGTGTGGCAGCAGGTAGGCAGCGTGACATAATAGCCCTGGTACCTAGCGGTGATACCAGGGCCGTAAATAAACACAACAGGAGGTCCCAGACAGCGGTCGTGCAGCCCACATTGTGTCCAATACACAACTGGGACAACACAGTTTTCAACCCGGGCACCTCAGAAAAATTAAACCTTTTTTTTTTTTTAATGGTTTTTTGGTTTTTGGTTTTACAACCAATTTAGCTATTTTTGGACGTAATAGCTGGTGGCAGAGTGGCAGCAGAAGAAGGTAATTTTGTGTACCCTGGCAGTGGGAAACACAGACAGACAGCAGCAGCAGGAGGAGGAATGGAGGAGTAGGCGAGCAGCTATTGTTTGACGTAATAGCTGGTGGCAGAGTGGCAGCAGAAGGTAAATCATCTGTGTACCCTGGCAGTGGGAAACACAGACAGACAGCAGCAGCAGCAGCAGGAGGAGGTATGGAGGAGCAGTGTGAGTGTGGCAGCAGGTAGGCAGCGTGACATAATAGCCCTGGTACCTAGCGGTGATACCAGGGCCGTAAATAAACACAACAGGAGGTCCCAGACAGCGGTCGTGCAGCCCACATTGTGTCCAATACACAACTGGAACAACACAGTTTTCAACCCGGGCACCTCAGAAAAATTAAACCTTTTTTTTTTTTAATGGTTTGTTTGGTTTCGGTTTTGCAACCAATATAGCTATTGTTTGACGTAATAGCTGGTGGCAGAGTGGCAGCAGAAGAAGGTCATTCTGTGTACCCTGGCAGTGGGAAACACAGACAGACAGCAGAAGGGCAGTACACAGCAGCCCACTGTAGGTGTAAAATGTGTGGCTGCAGGCGACGTAATAGTCAAAGTGAACCAGGCTGGCTTAGTGAGCAGGAGCCAGGAGGTGGTAAAGGGTGGTAAGGCACATTAACGATGGTTCCGGCAGCCAGTTCATGTCCCCCTCTCGCCGACAACAGGGGCCAGGAACTCGCCTTCCACCCACGCCTGGTTCATCTTGAGAAACGTCAGTCTGTCCACAGACTTGTGAGACAGACGTGAGCGTTTCTCGGTGACCACGCCACCAGCTGCACTGAAGCAGCGCTCGGACAGCACGCTGGAAGGGGGGCAGGACAGCACTTCCAGGGCGTACTGCGCTAGCTCGCTCCAGATCTCCATGCGCTTGACCCAATACTCCATGGGATCAACAGGGGCATCGCTGTCAAGCCCGCTGTACGACCCCATGTAGTCAGCCACCATGCGGGTCAGGCGCTGGCTGTGACCGGAGGAGGATGCTGCTGCATGCATCTCCTCTCTAGTCACTGCTGCCGGAGCCTCTACAGTCCTGTAGAGCTCGTGGCTGAGAGACAGCAGGTCTGTGGGGCGCTTGCTGCTGCTGGATGCAGGCACCTGCTGCTGCCTCTGTGCTGGCTGCTGGACAGTGGGGGTGGAAGGCTGGGGGAAGGCTTCCTCCAAGCGCTCAACAAGGGCCTGCTGCAAGCTCCTTATTTGTTGCGCTGGGTCTCCTCCTGCAGGCGGCAGGAACTGGCTCAACTTCCCCTTGAGGCGTGGGTCCAACATCATGCTGATCCAGATGTCCTCCCTCTGCTTCATCTGGATCACCCTGGGGTCCCTGCGCAGGCACGCCAGCATGTGCGCTGCCATTGGGAAGAGGCGGGCCACGTCTGCTGGCACATCGACGTCAGTGCTGTCCTCATCCTCCTCCTCTGCCGCCTCATCCTCTCTCCACCCCCGCACCAACTCAGCTGCGCTGTGCTGATCCCCCTCATCAGCAGCCAGGTCAGGGACCTCCACCAAGTCCTCCTCCTCCTCCCCCTCAGAGGTGGACTGCGCAGCTGGTTGCCGCTCCTGCTGGTCCAAGGCTGCCGCTCCCTGTTCCAGCAAACCATCGAGGGCCCTGTTCAGCAGAGAAACCAGGGGCACCCACTCGCAGACCATAGCATGGTCCCTGCTCACCATGTTTGTGGCCTGCAGGAAGGGAGCCAGCACAAAGCACACCTGCTGCATGTGCCTCCAGTCATCATCGGGGACGATGGACGGGATGTTGCTGGTCTTGTCCCTTCTCCGAGCTGCGGAAACAGTGGCCAGGGCAAGGTACTGGTTGACAGCGTGCCTCTGTTCAACCATACGCTCCAACATCGCCAGGGTGGAGTTCCAGCGAGTCGGAACGTCAATGATCAGCCGATGGCGTGGCAGATCCAGCTCCTTTTGCACGTCTTCCAGGCTCGCACAGGCTGCAGCCGAGCGCCGGAAGTGACGC
Source organism: Hyperolius riggenbachi (assembly GCF_040937935.1). Lineage (NCBI taxonomy): Eukaryota > Metazoa > Chordata > Amphibia > Anura > Hyperoliidae > Hyperolius > Hyperolius riggenbachi. Next base: position 562,703,912 of record NC_090646.1, read on the forward strand.
ACAACATTCCTTGCCGTTTCCAGCAGTTCGCCCATCCCCTGGTAGGTGCGCAGGAACTTCTGCACCACCAGGTTCAGCACGTGGGCAAGACAGGGGATGTGGGTCAGGTTTCCCCTGTCTATGGCAGCAACCAGATTGGCCCCATTGTCGGACACCACCTCTCCGACTCTGAGGCCTCTGGGGGTCAGCCAAATCCTCTCCTGCTCCTGGAGTTTGGCCAACACGTGGGCTGCCGTCAGCTTGGTCTTGCCAAGGCTGACCAAGTGCAGCAGCGCTTGGCAGTGGCGGGCCTTCACGCTGCTGCTGAGGCGGGGGGTTTGGCCAGGTGTGGCGGAGGATGGCAGAGGATCGGAGGAACCCGCTGCAGTTCCCCTGACCCTGCGGGGTGGCACCACCCACTGTGTTGCTGCTGCTGCTGCTGCTGTGCCCGCTGCTGCTCTCCCATCCTCACCCCCTTCCACCAAGCTGACCCAGTGGACAGTGAAGGACAGGTAGCGGCCTGTCCCGAAGCGGCTGCTCCAGGAGTCCATGGTGACGTGGACCCTTTCACCAACCGCGTGCTCCAGCCCTCGCTCCACATTGGCCATCACAAAGCGGTGCAGTGCTGGAATGGCCTTGCGGGAGAAAAAGTGTCTGCTGGGGAGCTGCCAGTCTGGGGCTGCACAAGCAAGCAGCGCCCGCATGTCGCTCCCCTCCTGCACGAGCGTGTACGGCAGGAGTTGGGAGCACATGGCCCGTGCCAGCAAGCCGTTCAGCTGCCGCACGCGACGGCTGCTGGGAGGCAGAGCCCTAACCACCCCCTGGAAGGACTCGCTCAAAAGGCTCTGGCGTGGCCTTTTGCTGACACGGGAATCACCAGACACAGCGGAGGAGGCCACTGAGGACTGGCTGCCAGAACAGGCCTCAGTGTCGGCGGCAGGAGTTGCAGAGGGGGGAGGAGCAGTGCGTTTCCGCACTCCTGCTGGTGCTGCTGGAGGAGCAGGAGGGCGGGTGGCTGCTGTTGCTGCTGCTGAAGGCTGTGCAGTGATGGGTGTGGTGCCACTGCCAGCACCAGATGCCTTCAGCCTCTGGAACTCCTCATGCTGGTGGAAATGTTTAGCCGCAAGGTGGTTGATCAGCGAGCTGGTGCTGAACTTTAAGGGGTCTGCACCTCTGCTCAACTTCCGCTGACAGTGGTTGCAAGTGGCGTACTTGCTGTACACAGTGGGCATGGTGAAAAAGCGCCAGATTGGTGACAGAAACATCCCCCTACGGCATGGAAGCGCTGCTGCCTGTCTCCCTGTGGTGGTTGGGGGGGGGGCTTGGGTGCGGCTGGTGGTGGTACTGGCTGATGCTGCTGCTGCTGCTGCTGAGCCTGAGACACCAGCAGGCTGTGGGTCGCTGCCAATGCTTGCAATGATGCGCCTCCTTGCAAGGCCCACAAGCGCATCCTCCTCCTCCTCCGAGCTGCTGAGGACGACATCCCCTGGAGGTGGTGGCACCCAGTCTCTGTCTGTCACCGGGTCATCAACATCATCCTCCCCCTCCTCAAACATGTCCTGCTGGGATGATGACCCCCCAAACTCCTCTCCTGATGCATGGATGGGCTGCTTGACTGTCGCCACAGTCTTGCTGTCCAATCCCTCATCCCCCAAAGTGCCCATCAGCATCTCCTCCTCAAAATCGCCAACAACAGCAGACAATTGACTCATCATGCCTGGGGTCAAAAGAGTGCTGAATGAGAGGTCGGCGACTGACGGTGAACTGGCCTCCTCCCCAGACCCTGCTGGGCGGCTGCTGCGAACAGGGGTGGTGGTGGTGGTGGTGGTGAGGGTGGAGGCCTCGGATGCAGAGCTGATGGCGGGCTGCTCATCCTCCGTCATGAGTTGCACCACAGTGTCTGCATCCTTTTCCTCAATGGGACGTTTCCGACCCGGCTGGAGGAAAATCGGAGCAGGTGCTACACGCTGCTGCTGCTGTGTCTCTGCAGCGTGAGTTGCAGATGCTCCTGCTGGGCGGCGCCCAAGGCGTCCACGGCCAGTGGCTATGGGAGGAATGTTAGCCACTGACGCTGCTGCTGCTGCTGCGGAACTGTGCATGGTGGCGCGCCCGCGGCCGCGGCTTGCCACAATGCTGCTCCCTCTCCTCCTGATTCCCTTGCTGCCCTTCCCCTTGCCCAAACCGCGCTGGCTGCCACTTCCAGACATCTTAAATGTTTTGGGCGTATAGACAAAAGTTTTGTAAAAGGGCGGGTGAAAAGTGGGGTACTTTAATGGAGTGGGTTGGTTGGTGAGGTGACTGAGTGAGTGTCCCCTAGTACAGTAAGTAAGTAGTAACAGTCAGGAAGTACAACTAGCAGTTACAATAATCAGTAGTAATCACAAGTAAATTTAGTGTGTGTACACTCAGACAGTGAGTGCACGCACGCAGGAGCTAGTAGCCTATGAACACAGTGACTGAGTGTCCTAGACTCCTAGTACAGTAAGAGTAAGTAGTAACAGTAAGTAGAACTAACTAATTACAATAATCAATCAGCGATCAGAAGGAAATGGAGTGTGGGTGGTGTGTGTACACTCAGACAGTGAGTGACCGCACGCAGGAGCTAGTAGCCTATGAACACAGTGACTGAGTGTCCTAGACTCCTAGTACAGTAAGAGTAAGTAGTAACAGTAAGTAGAACTAACTAATTACAATAATCAATCAGCGATCAGAAGGAAATGGAGTGTGGGTGGTGTGTGTACACTCAGACAGTGAGTGACCGCACGCAGGAGCTAGTAGCCTATGAACACAGTGACTGAGTGTCCTAGACTCCTAGTACAGTAAGAGTAAGTAGTAACAGTAAGTAGAACTAACTAATTACAATAATCAATCAGCGATCAGAAGGAAATGGAGTGTGGGTGGTGTGTGTACACTCAGACAGTGAGTGACCGCACGCAGGAGCTAGTAGCCTATGAACACAGTGACTGAGTGTCCTAGACTCCTAGTACAGTAAGAGTAAGTAGTAACAGTAAGTAGAACTAACTAATTACAATAATCAATCAGCGATCAGAAGGAAATGGAGTGTGGGTGGTGTGTGTACACTCAGACAGTGAGTGACCGCACGCAGGAGCTAGTAGCCTATGAACACAGTGACTGAGTGTCCTAGACTCCTAGTACAGTAAGAGTAAGTAGTAACAGTAAGTAGAACTAACTAATTACAATAATCAATCAGCGATCAGAAGGAAATGGAGTGTGGGTGGTGTGTGTACACTCAGACAGTGAGTGACCGCACGCAGGAGCTAGTAGCCTATGAACACAGTGACTGAGTGTCCTAGACTCCTAGTACAGTAAGAGTAAGTAGTAACAGTAAGTAGAACTAACTAATTACAATAATCAATCAGCGATCAGAAGGAAATGGAGTGTGGGTGGTGTGTGTACACTCAGACAGTGAGTGACCGCACGCAGGAGCTAGTAGCCTATGAACACAGTGACTGAGTGTCCTAGACTCCTAGTACAGTAAGAGTAAGTAGTAACAGTAAGTAGAACTAACTAATTACAATAATCAATCAGCGATCAGAAGGAAATGGAGTGTGGGTGGTGTGTGTACACTCAGACAGTGAGTGACCGCACGCAGGAGCTAGTAGCCTATGAACACAGTGACTGAGTGTCCTAGACTCCTAGTACAGTAAGAGTAAGTAGTAACAGTAAGTAGAACTAACTAATTACAATAATCAATCAGCGATCAGAAGGAAATGGAGTGTGGGTGGTGTGTGTACACTCAGACAGTGAGTGACCGCACGCAGGAGCTAGTAGCCTATGAACACAGTGACTGAGTGTCCTAGACTCCTAGTACAGTAAGAGTAAGTAGTAACAGTAAGTAGAACTAACTAATTACAATAATCAATCAGCGATCAGAAGGAAATGGAGTGTGGGTGGTGTGTGTACACTCAGACAGTGAGTGACCGCACGCAGGAGCTAGTAGCCTATGAACACAGTGACTGAGTGTCCTAGACTCCTAGTACAGTAAGAGTAAGTAGTAACAGTAAGTAGAACTAACTAATTACAATAATCAATCAGCGATCAGAAGGAAATGGAGTGTGGGTGGTGTGTGTACACTCAGACAGTGAGTGACCGCACGCAGGAGCTAGTAGCCTATGAACACAGTGACTGAGTGTCCTAGACTCCTAGTACAGTAAGAGTAAGTAGTAACAGTAAGTAGAACTAACTAATTACAATAATCAATCAGCGATCAGAAGGAAATGGAGTGTGGGTGGTGTGTGTACACTCAGACAGTGAGTGACCGCACGCAGGAGCTAGTAGCCTATGAACACAGTGACTGAGTGTCCTAGACTCCTAGTACAGTAAGAGTAAGTAGTAACAGTAAGTAGAACTAACTAATTACAATAATCAATCAGCGATCAGAAGGAAATGGAGTGTGGGTGGTGTGTGTACACTCAGACAGTGAGTGACCGCACGCAGGAGCTAGTAGCCTATGAACACAGTGACTGAGTGTCCTAGACTCCTAGTACAGTAAGAGTAAGTAGTAACAGTAAGTAGAACTAACTAATTACAATAATCAATCAGCGATCAGAAGGAAATGGAGTGTGGGTGGTGTGTGTACACTCAGACAGTGAGTGACCGCACGCAGGAGCTAGTAGCCTATGAACACAGTGACTGAGTGTCCTAGACTCCTAGTACAGTAAGAGTAAGTAGTAACAGTAAGTAGAACTAACTAATTACAATAATCAATCAGCGATCAGAAGGAAATGGAGTGTGGGTGGTGTGTGTACACTCAGACAGTGAGTGACCGCACGCAGGAGCTAGTAGCCTATGAACACAGTGACTGAGTGTCCTAGACTCCTAGTACAGTAAGAGTAAGTAGTAACAGTAAGTAGAACTAACTAATTACAATAATCAATCAGCGATCAGAAGGAAATGGAGTGTGGGTGGTGTGTGTACACTCAGACAGTGAGTGACCGCACGCAGGAGCTAGTAGCCTATGAACACAGTGACTGTCTGACTGAGTGTCCTAGACTCCTAGTACAGTAAGAGTAAGTAGTAACAGTAAGTACAACTAACTAACAATAATCTATCAGTAATCAGAAGGAAATAGAGTGTGTGTACACACAGACAGTGAGTGAGTGCACACACGCAGGAGCTAGCTAGTAGCCTATAAACAGTGACAGTCAGTGAGTGTCCTACTCCTAGTACAGTATAACTACAATACTATTAGTAAAGGACAGCAGAAATACTGGTATAGATGAGAGAAATAAACAGAGGACAGCTGCCCACAGAGGCAAGGCCCCCCTGAGGCCTAAACCTGTAAGCTTGCAGCAGCTGCCTGTCTCTAATGTAACACACAAGCTACTAACTAAAATACAATGTCTATCTAACTAACAACAATATAGGTGTATATGGCAGGTGTAGGTGAGCAAAAACGCTAGGTAAATGATCACAATAGAGCACTTGCTAAGCCAAAGCACAAAGGAGCAACTCTCTCTCTGTACAAGTCTCAGGCAAGCATGGAGAAACGGAACATGGCGGCCGCTATTTATAGGGTAGGGGCTGGCCAGGGTCCCCCTCTGTGATTGGCTGCCGTCAGAGGGCCTGGGAGCCCTCTGATTGGCTCTAAGGACATCAATCTGGGCTATGACGCTATTCGAGCTCGGTACCGAGCTCGAATAGCGCCGAGTTGCTCGAATAGCTCGAATAGTGAATGGGCTATTCGAGTGTACTCGGATAGCCCATTCGAATAGCTCCAGCTATTCGGAGCTCGAATACCGAGCTCGAATAGCTGAAAAAGAGCTCGAATATTCGAGCTACTCGAATATTCGAGCTCTGCTGAGCACCATGAAGTGCAACGCCAAAATGACAATAGCAATCGCTAGCAATTTGTGAGTGTGATTTTGTGAAGTGATTTTCAGAGCGATTTTTGAATGAATTGCTCAAAAACATGCTACATGCAGTATACCTGCGATTTTGAAAAAATCACAACGCTGCTGTGGGAACACCCACATAGGGTAACATTAGCCAAGCGCTTTTCAAATCACTGTTGATTTGAAAAACGCTCAGAAGCACTCTTGGTGTGCACCAGCCCTCCCTCATTTACCTTTGTTTCCCTCTTCCCCTAGAGCTGACTGTGTGTTCTTGTCTTACAGGAAAGCTAAATAAAAGTGCAATCCTGATGAGGCAAAATATTATTATTTAGTATTTATGTAGCGCCGACATCTTCCGCAGATGCATATATCCCTGCATCATATGGGTATCGCTTGCGCTATGTGAAACTATGTAGCATATTCCACTGAATTGTCCAAACTAAGTCTATCTCCTGTTCCTCTCTTGGGGAGTTGTTCCAGCGCTGTACCCCGTTCACATTTGCTGCTACCAGAAGCCCTCAGAAACACTCGTGTCCTTGAGTACTTCCAAAGATAGGCAGCTCCGTAATACGCCAGCGCACTTTTGTGCATGGGCAGTATGGAGCCACCTGTATTCGGAAGCACTCGGGACATACGTGCTTCTGGACCTTTCAGGAACCCCCCCCTTAAAAATCCTGCGTTTGCCCCTGATAAGGGTTGGTTTAGTAGGACGGCTACCGGCGATAGTACCCGGCGTTTACCGCTAGGGATCCAGCACATCATAATTGAGATGAATAGGAGCATTCATCTTACGTTTTTTACTGTTATTTGCCATTGATTGTTCAACCACTGCAGTTAATCGAGTTTTCCCAGATGCTACATGGAGACAGTTTAGTTTGCAGCTACATTCTAGTACCCCCCCCCCCCCCCCAGATACCAGCCCCCTCCCCAGGAGAAATGAGTATAGGGGTTCAAAGTACCCCTTACCCATTTCCACGAAGGGTTAAATGTAGAAACGTATTTGTGCAGCACTCTCTGTGGCTTGGATAGGGGGATGTGCCCATGGAAATATAAAAACAAACAAACAAGGTTGAGCATACATGGGTTACCCCCTTATATGGGGTTTTCTAGGAGGTACCTAATGGGAAGAAAGTGAGTTTTTCAACTCTGGATAATAAACTATTTAAAAAATAAGAAAAAGAGCTTCCCACTACAAATGGTGATAAATAGATTGTGATCTATAAAGAAAATACCTAGACCAATTAAGGAGTATGAATATTTTATTGGAACAATTGCTTAAGGGAACAATAATTGAAAACAAAATATGGCCGTCATGCCTCCCCTTGGTCGGTACACACAGTATCAATTTTTACATATGACAAAAAAGCCTCCGAAAAAAATATAGAAAAGGTACTATAGATATAATCTGGCACCTTGCCCAAGTAAAATGTCGCCCTGATCTAGATAATAATCGGTAGTGTATGGCAATATGGGCAAAGTAGATGTCAGATATTAGTCTAAATGTAAATCAATTGGATCATACTGCAGGCGTAAACCTGTGAATTATATCCCAATTGCCATCAATGGTGGCTAGTAAGGCCAGACAATGTATATGACCCAATATGCTATATAAATCAAGGAGAATGTGATTAAAGATATCAAATCATATTATATAAATGTCCCAAAGACCATGTAAATAAGTTACTCAAAAAGTGCAAATCAAGTGACAACAATATTAGGTAGTAGTCTGGCACACTGTCCAAGTAAATATACCCAAATAGGCAGATGGACAGTGTATGTGTCAAAAACCATAAATACTGGTAATAATTGCAAACAATTAGAGCCACATTGTGCAGTGTGCATGCCAAGATTGTCACAATAAATCATAATAAGGAAACAAGTAATCTATAAGGCATACAAAGAGAACAAGTAATCCGTATGGCATACAAAAAATCCTGTACAACTTGTGCACAATAAATCGAAATACGTGCAGAAAAAGACAAAAAATAAATAAATAAACGTGTAAAAAAATCGGACTGTAATAAAAGTCCGTCTGAAAGTGCTTGTGCTTGAGGTAGATAGTGAATAGAAGTAGACAATAGTAAGGAAAGCTAAAGGACTGGTAAAAAGTCCTGTGAAAATTCACACCAAAAGTGCACTGCGTGCTAAAATGAGTTCAAGTGTGCAGGAGTAAATGCCAAGCAGTGGCGTAACAATAGGCCCTGCAGCCCCTGCGCCCGCTCGGGGCCGTTTTGTGGGGACTGGAGGGGTGGCAGCATGAGGGAAAAGCCTTGGCCACAGTCGGCGGGGAGAGGGGAAGTTCCCTCCCTCTCCCTCACCTCGGGGCTCTCCCCTCTGCGCTCCCCTCCAGCTAGTTACAGTGTGTGGGCAGCGGCGGGCAGATACATACCTTCTTCCGTGCGTTCCATTGCAGACTTCTCGCTCTAGCGGCTGATGTCACTTCCGGAAGTGACGTCACTTCCGGAAGTGACGTCACTTCCAGAAGTGACGTCAGCCGCTAGAGCGAGAAGTCTGCGCTCCCCTCCAGCTAGTTACAGTGTGTGGGCAGCGGGCAGATACATACCGTATCTGCCCGCTGCCCACACACTGTAACTAGCTGGAGGGGAGCGCCCTGTGGTGAGGGAGAGGGGGGGGAACTTCCCCTCTCCCCGCCGACTGTGGCCAAGGCTTTCCCCTCATGCTGCCACCCCTCCATGCTGCCACCACAAAACGGCCACGTGCGGGCCCCAGGGGAGGGGGCGCTCTGAAATTCTGCAGGGGGTCCCGGTGGGGCCTAGTTACGCCCCTGATGCCAAGAATAAGATCTATATAGACATAGCTGAGAATAAAGTAATAAAGAGAGTGTAGATAAATAGACTTTGGTTAGGTCGCAATTTCACATGGTCACAGGAGAGGGTATAACAAGTGCTTACCGAGCAAGGGGGGGATCCCCGAGGGCCAACCAACATTCAACGGCTCGACTACTTTCCCATAAGGCTGCTTCTGGAAATGTCCCATGCCAATATCCACTTAGGCCTTGTTCACATTATAGGCGTTTTTGTAAAAAATTTAGCGCAGGCGATTTTCAAAATCGCCCTGAAAGAGCGTGTGAAATGATTCTCTATGAGAGAGTTCATATCAGAGCGGTTCGTTTGCGATCCGCTTTGAAAAGCGGTGCTTGGGCCATTGTTGAGGCGATTTGCCTCAGTGGAAGGTATAGGAAAAAATGGAAAACGCTCACAAAATCGCTTTGTATTTATTTTTTCCAGATCTTTTTCCAGGTGAAAAGACGGAAGTGCTTTGCAAAAGTGCTTACAAAAACGCCCACAAAACAAGCGAACGTGCAGAAAATCGCTGAAAAAAGCTTTTAAAAAAAACTTGGAAAAAAAAGCCCACCACGAACACTCGAGCCAAACGCAATGTGAACAAGGCCTAATGTTGTGATCTTGATTAAAGATCTCCGCGCACCAGGGCCGGCCCGAGGCATAGGCTGGAGAGGCTCCAGCCTCAGTGCGCAGTGTAAGAGGGGGCGCACAATTCATTCAGCTGTCATTCCTAATTGTGTTTGAAGCAGAAAGAAATAAGAAAAGGAGATACATGGAAGTGACTACAAGCCAGATAACTAGAGATTAAGGAGTTGGGGGCCCTGGGGTGCCTCTTAGTCTAATAGCAATCAGTGTGTGATGACTGGGGTGGAGGGATGGAGGGGCGCACTTTGGTGTCTCAGCCTTGGGTGCTGGAGGACCTTGTCCCAGCTCTGCCGCGCACCCTCCGCCACACTATAAGGTCTTTTTGAAGAAAAATGTCCTATTTTACCCACTTTTCTCCTTAACATACCCTGCAAATTTGGTGATTCTAACTGATAAGGGGCTTTGCTAATAACCGTGAAAGTCGGCAAACATTAGGCGGAAAAGTGAAAATGGTAGCGTATTTACATGTAAAATCTCGAAAGCGAAAATGTAAACGTATTTCCACAGAAAAATCTTGAAAACGAAAATAGCATTTTCAATGAAAAAATTTGCAAGCAACACTGGCATGCATTACCCAGGTAATGCACAGCATGATGTGTGTTACTGCATCGGAACCTGCCGCACAGCACTCGGGCCTTGATTCACAAAAGCGTGAGAACTGCTATCACGGCAGTTATCATGCAATCTGCTGCGCGCAAAGGTTTTCGCGCGTAAAGGATTACGTTGCGTGATAAATGAATGTTTGTCACATAGGTGATTACGTGCAGTCCTTCGTTTATCACGCGAAGTAATCTTTTACGCATGCAAACCTTTGCACACGGCAGATCGAGTGATAACTGCCGTGATAGCAGTTATCACACTTTTGTGAATCAAGCCCATGATGTGAAAGCCCCATAAGAATATCATTATACCGCGTTGCAATGTGATGATATTGTCCACTGTGACACAATGTAACAAATTTAGGGCTTGATTCACTAAACCGTGATAACTGATATCACGGTCGCACCAGCGTTATAACGCGCGGAACATTTTTTGTGCGCAGTTGCGAATTTACGAGCAAAGGCGTGACCATTTTCCCATGGAAATTTGCAACTACGCACGGAAAACGTACCATGCATTATAACATGCGTAAAACGCTAGTGCGACCGTGATATCAGTTATCAGGGTTTAATGAATCAAGCCCCTAGTGTGAAAAGACCCCAAGATAACTGATATCTACCAGTATGGAGCTTGTACAGCATGTGAAGGATGTTAGAACTTAGCACTTCCAGAGTCAATGTTAATGGGAACCTTAACTCTGGCGGAAAAAAATTAAATTTCACTTACCTGGGGCATATACCAGCCCCCTGCAGCTGTCCTGTGCCCACGACGTCAGTCACGTCTCCTCCGGTCCCCCGCTGTCAGCTAGTTTCAATCCCCCCCCCCCATTTGCATGCGTTCCCGCTGGTGCAGAACGATATCGCGGGTGGTAACATGTATCTTTATACCTGTTGCACTTGCAACGCATATAAAGGTACATGTTACCACCAGCGTCCTGCATCATTGTTGCTTAGTGTTATAAGGTTTATTCTTGTACTATAGAATGTGCAGCACTGCTGCTTTTCTACACATTTAAACCCTAAATGACTTTTACTGATAATCACCCTTCATTTGTAAAGTAGGCCATATTACCATTGTTAAAGCACAATATATGCCTGCTTAATTCTGATCTGCTAGAAGTTACTGTTGTAGAACCCAATACATATATTATTTTATTACATACCTGTTTGTAAAGTAGATACCAGATAGGGTCTTATTTTCCCTCTTTGGAGCAAAATATATGTAATGGTTTGTTGGGGAAAGGGGGACAGGGCTGGCCCGCTCATGAGGCGGGGTGAAACTTTTGCCTCAGGCGGCACATTTCTAGGGGTGGCATCCGCCCGTCCGTGGGTGCGAGGGGGCCGGCCGCCAAGCTGGAGGGGTAGCGGGCAGGACGGGGGTATTGGGGCTAGCGGTGGGGAGGGGGGTCGAACCCCCCCCGCCCTCGCCTGGGTCCCCCGATCTGCGCTCCCCTCCAGCTTTAAATGGCAAATAAGCAGCGGACAGTAAGAGGCATGGGCGGGGGATCACTCACCTCTTCCTCGTTCCAGCGTGCGCTCCACTGACGTCACTTCCTGCAACGCCGCCTACTGTATTGTATGTGGCCGGCGTTGCAGGAAGTGACGTCAGTGGAGCGCACATTGGAACGAGGAAGGTGAGTGATCCCCCGCCCGTGCCTCTTACTGTCCGCTGCTTATTCGCCATTTAAAGCTGGAGGGGAGCGCAGATCGGGGGACCCAGGCGAGACCCCCCTCCCCACCACTAGCCCCAATACCCCCGTCCTGCCCGCTACCCCTCCAGCTCGGCGGCCCCCCACGGGGGGGGGGGGGGGTTGAATTGGTGCAGGGCAATTTTTTCTAAATTTGCCACAGGCGGCAAAAAGTCTAGGGCCGGCCCTGAAGGGGGACACTGATTTTTAGTTACACTCCTGCTAGGTTCATATACATTATTTGGGTAAGCCCACAACCTGTTTATTTCAATTTATTTAAATAAATAATTTTTATCATGTGCTCACTTAAAAAAAAACAACATTGTATGTGCTTTTGCATTTTAATTATTTATGGTAAACAGGTAAGGACTCGTAAGTGATTCCTGTCACCTATTTCTCTGGAAGGAAAGTCCTTAGAATGCTTTACAACTTAGGTTCTCAAACATGTGGTACACGTCCCCAGGTACTTCTGATGGGTCCAAGGTGTGCTTGGGGCTTGCTATAATAAAGTTCTAGAAAATGGTAAATCCTATGTAAACAACACAAAGTTAGTATTTTAGCTAATTAAAAGCAATAGTAAATATTTGGAAACTGTTTAGAAACAATTACCATGTACTACATTTACATATGTCTCTGTTAAGGGGTACTGAAAATAATCTTTACCATGCCAGGGAGTGCCTATTCAAAAGGAGTATCGTACATACCAATAAAATGTTGGGAAACAATGCTTTACAATGCTGACATTTCAAGTGGCTGTGTGTTGTGAACAGGTTCTTAAAGGACAACTGTAATAAAAGGTATATGGAGGCTGCCATATTTACTTCCTTTTAAGCAATGCCAGTTGCCTGGCTATCCTGCTAATCATTTGCCTCTAAACACTGTCAGCTATAGACCCTGAACAAGCATGCAGGAGATCAGATGTTTCCGACATTGTCAGATCTGACAAAATTAGCTGCATGCTTGTTTCTGGTGTTATTCAGACACTGTAGGTAGCCAAATCGACCAGCAGGGCTGCCAGGCAACTGGTATTGTTTAGAAAGAAAGAAATACGGCAGTCTACATATTCTTCTCACTACAGTTGCCCTTTGAAAGGAACCAAGTGCCACTTTTTTTTCTCCAAGTGCCACTTTTTTCCTGGATTCTAATAGCTATAGGAGCTGTCATGTCCCTCCTCCCCTTCCCATTGCATATTATTTATCCAGGGGCAGGTGTAAAGATAGCATCTGTGACTTCTCTAAACTCTTTGAAACACAGTGTCCTATGCCCCCTCCCTTTTACTGATGAAAGCATTTGCTTGTTCTCTGCTAATGTGTGCAATAAAATAATTACATTAGTCTTTATCTGCCTGAAATTTCTGTGGTTGGGTAGGCATCGGAAGAAGGGTAAAAAGACTCTGCTAAACTTTTAAATGTAAAAAGGAGAGATGGCCTGGGTGCTAAAATGGTGCTTGGTTTACTTTAAAGATTATTAACTTCCTACAAATGAAGGTACAATCCTCATTAGCAAATGATTGGTTATTTGTGCATGGTGCAGTAAGTCGATGCATTTTCTGGGACTTTTTTTTCAGTACCTCTTTTTAAGTATATTCGATTTGGAGTATGCAGTTTCTACATTACTTCTTTTATATTTGGCTTCCAATTCACTTCAGAATCAGCTTCAAGATCCTATGTTTGGCCTGAAAATCTATACACATGTCCTGCCAGATCCACATCTCTGATCCGGTCAGCAGATACACACCTGGTCACCCACTTCGCTTCTCCACCAACCTCATCCTAACCACCCCACGCACTTTGCACTGCCATGCACGACTACAGGACTTCACTAGAGCTGCACCCATTCTGTGGAACTCTCTCCCACTGCCCATCAGGCTTGCCCTCACTTTCAACAACTTCAAAAAAGCACTCAAAAGTCACGTCTTCAAGGAGACCTATTTCCCCCCTCCTTTCATGTCACCACCCCCTCCCTCTAGATTGTAAGCCTTTGGTAGGGCCCTCTCCCCTTGTGTATCATACTGATTGTACACTCTACCCAGAATATGTGAACCTGTATTATAAGCACTACCGATCCAGTGTATGATCTGGCATTGTATTACTACCTGTATTGTGTTGAGTATCTTATTGCTCATTACCTGTATTGTTGTATCTATTGCCTATTGCCTGTGATGTGCTGTCGGTCACCCCTGTTATCATTGTCTGTAATCCTATGTATTATGCAGTGCTGCGTAATTTGTTGGCGCTATATAAATCCAATAAATAATAATACTATTTAGAGCTGTAAAAACATTTTTTTAATTGGAGATGGGCAATTAAAATAATTTGCGGAAGACACTTTAGGCCATATTCCCAGCACACGGCAATTTTATTGTTATTAATAAAACTAAATTTAGGGTAGACGGCACCCATAGTGCAACTCACATTACCTAGGTAACATACCTCCCAACATTTTAAATGTTGAAAGCGGGACACTTAGGCCACACCCCAACCCCCTAGTCACGCCCACCAACTTTTTTTTCCATAAATATTTTTAAGCGCATGAGGGTGCCAGTGGGTGGGGAGGAGGAGGGTGAGGGTGGCCGTGGGTGGGCAGAGAGGGGGGGGGGGGGTCAGGGAAATCAGATCGAGGCACCAGCCCGAGATGCATACGCGGCATGGATGGCCGCCGCCATTAAGCTTCTCCCTCCCTCCCTCCTAATGTGCCACCAGTGTCCCCTTCCCCCCGCAGAGTAAAATGCGCAGAGGAGCGGGCTGTAACTTCATTGCCTCTCCGCTGCGTACCGGGATCCCATCTGGTTTTCTCGCTTCCTGCTTCCTGTGATGTCACAGGAAGCGAGAAGACCAGATGGGATCCCGGTACGCAGCAGAGAGGCAATGAAGTTACAGCCCGCTCCTCTGCGCATTTTACTCTGCGGGGGGGGGAAGGGGACACTGGTGGCACATTAGGAGGGAGAGAGGGAGAAGCTTAATGGCGGCGGCCATCCATGCCGCGTACGCATCTCGGGCTGGTGCCTCGATCGGATTTTTCCCCCCTCTCTCCCCAGCGGTCGGGAAAAAGGGGGGGGGGGGGCAGCGCGGGACGGCCCCCCAAAATCGGGACCGTCCCGCCCCAAAACGGGGCGGGTGGGTGCTCTGAGGTAATGCGTGCATTGCTAGTATAACGCATATTACGCTGCTTGCATAATGTGTATTATACTAGCAACGTGCTAGTAATATGAGTTATGCGTTTAGTAAATATGGTCCTGTATACCTGAATAGGCTTAGGAAGTGGGGAAACTAAGGAGCTTTGGGCCCCTGTGCAAGTTTTACATGGGCCCTGAAGCACACTAATGATATTGAGCCCCAAAACCTACTAAGGACAGCTGCTGTGTCAGAGAGGTGTATTTAGAGTTAAAGAGGAACTCCAGTGAAAATAATGTAATAAAAAAGTATAATACAATAAATATGTATAAATGATTTAGTCAATGTTTTCCCATTGTCTTTTAAATCCCTGATTTACATTCTGACATTTATCACATGGTGACATTTTTACTGCTGGCAGGTGATGTAGCTGCTGCTTGCTGTTTTGGCAGTTGGAAACAGCAACAAGGTTCACAGACAGGAAACTGCCAGGAGTACCATGATCCTCAGAGTTTCTTGTAGGAGGGGTTTCACCACAATATCAGCCATACAGAGCCCCCTGATGATCCGTTTGTGAAAAGGAATAGATTTCTCATGTAAAAGGGGGTATCAGCTACTGATTGGGATGAAGTTCAATTCTTGGTCTTGGTTTCTCTTTAAGGATTACCACTATGCAATGCACATATAGAAATGTTCATTACCAGCATAGCAAGCTAACAAAATTTATGAAGGAGGGCCCTTAGTCCATGGCCCCGATGCAGTCTTAACCTCTGTATCCCCTCTTACTACACTACTGGGTGTAGGTCATAATCCTTTAAAATTGAGTTGCCCAGAGAGAGCCAACATTAGTCCTGAGCATATTTCCACTTGTCCTACTTTTTACTAGACTCCATGAAATACCACATTATTGGCTCTTTCCTGTTTTTCCTTTTTCTTTCTTTTTTTTTTTTCTATTCCGTATAGGCTTAGAAATTATACACACATTCTCTTGTTTTCAGGTCATTCTTCCAGTCTCTTGTTAGGTTATTTTTAAGCCTCTATAATTAGAAACCCGTAAATTGTTATAATGAGTTACTTAGTCATAGATCTGCAGCAATATTCCAAGCATGCTATTTTTTTTCAAGGGTGGTTAAGACAAATATGAGTTAAAAGTGGCGAGGTGGCATAAAAATCTGAATTATAACGTTGTCTCAATTGGAGTGTATGGTTAGAAGATTGCACTTTAAATGCAGACAGCCCAGATAACAATGTAGCCAAATGTATCGGGTTTCATGGTGCAGGAAACGTGGACAGTTCAGGACGGATCATTTTTTTTTGTTCTTTTGGGGGGGAAACGACACAGCCAACAGCAGCATCTAAGTTTGCAACACCAGTGTAGACATGGAGATGTAAATATATGACAGACGGTAATCTTATACTCCCAATGCCGTTAAACTGTCAGGTAAAATTTCCCCAAGAACTGATTTAAGCAAAAACTCTGTAGTAATTTCTGCCAGGAGATCAATCCCTTGCTGGCAGCGCCAGGGATGCTTGTATAACATCACTTTCAGGAAAAATGCTGCAGGACAGAAACGCAACGAGGGATTATATCATTTCTCCAGATGGCCAGAACTATACGGCATTAAATAGCACTCTGTCCGCAGCCTTCAGATTTCCATTTGTTTTTTAATTCTACTTACTTATGACTTATTGAGACACTCATTGATCACGCAGAGACTTGCACTCATGCCATGTTTCCGGGATTCCTGGAAGGAGCCTGTTAGCCGCTGCAAGGGGGGAAGATTTAAAGCAGACCTGAACTCAGAACTTACTCTCTGCTCTAAAAGATAAGCAACAGCATAATAACCTTTAAAGGAAAACATTTCTTTGTTACTGCTTACAGAACTCTTGCAATAAATCGGCAGTGTGTCTACTTCCTGCTTTCACGGAAATTGATCGTTCTGTCTGCATTTGCGCAACGATTTCACAGCAGATTCGATCACAGTGATCGAATCTGCTGTATATCGGCGGGAAAATCGTTAGGTGTATGGGCCCCTGTAATCTGTCCCTTCATCCCTCCCTGTCCAACCCCCTCTCTCCTCCTCAGCTCTTGCATCCTCCCTTCTGTAGAACCTTTCTCTTATTCCCTCTCTCTCTTTCCATACCTTCAGATTCTAAATTTTATTTTCTGTTCTTAAAGAGTCTGAAGCCTACAAAAAGACCTCTTTTTGCTTGTCAGTCCTCTTTAGCATTAAGGCCAAAGCTGAATCCCCGTGGCTGAACGCTCAATTAATACAGTGGGATGTGAAAGTTTGGGCAACGTTGTTAATTGTCATGATTTTCCTGTATAAATCGTTGGTTGTTACGATAAAAAATGTCAGTTAAATATATCATATAGGAGACACACAGTGATATTTGAGAAGTGAAATTAAGTTTATTGGATTCACAGAAAGTGTGCAATAATTGTTTAAACAAAATTAGGCAGGTGCATAAATTTGGGCACCACAAAAAAAAGAAATTTTCCTCCCTTCTCCTAATGCCTAACCTCCCCTCCACATCAATATTTAGTAGATCCTCCTTTTGCTGAAATTACAGCCTCTAAACGCTTCCTGTAGGTTCCAATGAGAGTCTGGATTCGGGTTGAAGGTATTTTGAACCATTCCTCTTTACAAAACATCTCTAGTTAATTCAGGTTTAATGGCTTCCGAGCATGGACAGCTCTCTTTAACTTACACCACAGATTTTCAATTATATTCAGGTCTGGGGACTGAGATGGCCATTCCAGAACATTGTACTTGTTCCTCTGCATGAATGCCTTAGTGGATTTTGAGCAGTGTTTATGGTTGTTGTCTTGCTGAAAGATCCATCCCAGGCAAAGCTTCAGCTTTGTCACTGATTCCTGGACATTTGTCTCCAGAAACTGAGTGGAATCCATGCGTCCCTCAACTTTGGCAAGATTCCCAGTCCCTGCACTGGCCACCCAGCCCCACAGCATGCTGGAACCACCACCATATTTTACTGTAAGTAGCAGGTGTTTTTATTGAAATGCTGTGTTTTTCCTCCATGTATAACTCCCCTTGTTATGCCTAAATAACTCAATTTTAGTTTCATCAGTCCACAGCACCTTATTCCAAAATGAAGCTGGCTTGTCCAAATGTGCTTTAGTCAAGAGCTCCCCAACCCTATCCCACCCACCAACAGTGCATGTTTTCCAGAAAACCACAAACATTTACAGGTGAGGTAATTAGTGTCTCAGCAGAGCTGAATAACTACCTCTTTAGATTTCTACAAAACATGCACTGTTGGTGGGCCTTGAGGACAGGGTTGGGGAACACTGCTTTAGCCTACCTCAAGCGGCTCTGTTTGTGCTGTGGGCAGAGAAGAGGCTTCCTCTGCATACAGCATCTCCTTGTGTAAAGTGTGCCGAATGGGTGACCGATGCACAGTGACTCCATCTGCAGCAAGATGATGTTGTAGGTCTTTGGTGCTGGTCTGTGGGTGGTCTTTGGTGCTGGTCTGTGGGTTGAATCTGACTGTTCTCACCATTCGTTGCTTCTGTTTATCCAAGATTTTTCTTGGTCTGCCACTTCGAACCTTAACTTGAACTGAGCCTGTGGTCTTCCATTTCCTCAATATGTACCTAACTGTGGAAACAGACAGCTGAAATCTCTGAGACAGCTCTCTGTATCCTTCCCCTAAACCATGATGGTGAACAAACTTTGTCTTCAGGTCATTTGAGAGTTGTTTTGAGACCCCCATGTTGCTACACTTCAGAGAAATTTAACAGAGGAGGGAAACTTACAATTGACCCCCTTAAATACTCTTTCTTATAATTGGATTTGCCTGTGTATGTAGGTCAGGGGTCGCTGAGCTTACCAAGCCAATCTGAGTTCCAATAATTAGTTCTAAAGTGTTTGGAATCAATAAAATGACAACTTTATGCACCTGCCTCATTGTATTTAAACAATTATTGCACACTTTCTGTAAATCCAATAAACTTCATTTCACTTCTCAATTATCACTGTGTGTGTCTCCTATATGATATATTTAACTGACATTTTTTATCGTAACAACCAACAATTTATACAGGAAAATCATGATGATTAACAACGTTGCCCAAACTTTCGCATTCCACTGTACCCCCGAAATTCCGGGGAAAATTCCACTACTTTCCAAGTCGTGGATTTTGCTGCCCGGGAGAGGCAGAGCAAGGGGTATGTTCCACTTCTTGCAGTTTATGATAATTTAAAAAAAAGTTTAACAAAAAACAAATGGCAACGCTGACAAACGGTGCATAAGCAGACAAGTTTGATTTCATAGTGCTATGTACATCTGGTCAGCATATGCATTTGAACACAAAGTATTTCAGAGAGAAAAACTGCTTAAAATTCAGTATGGTATTGTCTTATATTCTGCATACTATATGCAGTGTGTTATCAATAACTGCAATCAAATGTGTGTTATCAATCAAACAGTAGTTCTCTACTTTGACAATGATGAGCGCTATTACTTTATAACCAGAGGTAAGTGAATGAACTACAAATGTGCTACATGGAAAGAGTACCTTTGCTTGATTTCGAAGGGGAGGTGAGGTGAGTATACACAATGGAAAAACTCACACAGACAAAGGGGGCCCAAAAGCATAATATCACCAAAATTCAAAGGAATGTGTTGAAAACAATCATACTCACAAAGGTAGATTGCATTGAGGGGCAAGAAACCACATTAACTACTTGAGGACCAGAGGTTTATACCCCCCTAGTGACCAGGCCATTTTTTACAATTCAGCACTTGTCAAAGTTAACGTTTTATTGCTCGGTCATACTTAGCACCCACATGAATTTTACTTCCTTTCTTCCCACTAATAGAACTTTCTTTTGGTGGGATTTGATTGCTGCTGCTGTATAAAAAACATGTTTTTTTATCCCCCCCCCCTTCCCTAATTGGACCCAGGCTACATTACATACACTATCGCATCCATCACATACATATACCTATGGCTATAGCAGGGGATTCGATTGTGAGCCCCTCCAAGGGACGGTTTAGTGACAAGACTGGACTCTGTGCAGTGCTGCGCTAGATGTCAGCGCTATAGAAATAAATAATTGTTATATACTGAAAATAACAGCCTGCCAGCCAGCTCTGTTTGGGGTCTGGCAGGCTGATTGCTGGGGCCACCTTTGATTACTGACAGGAACTTGTGCTAGTGCGAGCACCCGTCAAATGTGACTCCTCGCGAGATGACGCCATATGGCATTGTGGAGAAACAATGAAGCCACTCTGCTGCCGCCGATTGGCGTTAGGCTGTGATGACACTAGTGAAAAAAGTAGAGTAGACTTTTTTTTTATAAATGTTATCAATTTTAGCACATGCAACGCCTTTAGTGGGTGCAAGCCCACATCCTCAGGACAGTAACAGTGCATATGTCTTTTAGGAGGCAGTTCTAGTATGTCTTTTTGGAGGTTCTTCTAGTTCTATTTTGAGCGTCTCTTCAACCCTGCTTTGCTTGATAAACCGATCTTAAAAACAATATAATATATGAGACAGTCCAACATAAATGAATAAAGCACACATGTCAGTCTTTCATGTGTTTGCAAAATAGATAGTCTCTGTGTAACGATCGGTGAAGCACAGAGAGGATCTGATTACCGGTGATCTGCAGTATCACTGGGAATACAGATATATACCAGATTATAAGTGATCTGCAGTATCACCGATAATCCGATATACTAGCTAACCTCTGTTCACCTGAGTAGAGTGTAGTGTTTGGTGTAACAGTAACACTTCAAGGACTCGGCCTTAGTGCAGCAAGGAGTACTGCACAGCTTCCTTCCGCAGACCTGAGCTCTCCAAGACGGGAGGAGTCAGACTGACAGTAGGAAGGAATGTCTGAAAGTAACCCTCAGGACGAAGGGTCGCTAACAGAGTGAGGAACCGCCTCTAACGGTAAGGTCGGTTCTCGAGGTCAGACAAGCCAGGTCGTACACACACGGACAGATACAGTACAAGATCAGAAGACAAAGGCGGAGTCTAAGTACAGGCAGGGTTCGGCAACGGGGTATCAGATATATCGAGGTACAGAATCAGGAGGCTGAGGCGGAGTCTAGGAACGAGCCATGGTTCGGCAACAGAGTATCAGAAATATCGAGGTACAAGATCAGAGTTCAGGAGGATAGTCAAGGCAGGCAAAGGTCATAACAGATAATCACAATCAAACTAGTACTTTAGCTATCAACAGAATCTAGCTAAGTGTAGGATTACAGCTCCAGCTGGTCCCGGCACACTTATGGATCTGACTACGGATCTGGGTGCTCCCACATATGTGATCGCAACGCCAGACACCAGAGAAATGACCAGCTAGCAGTATATGTTTTGCCACGGGCAGCACGGTGGCGTAGTGGTTAGCTCTCTCGCCTTGCAGCGCTGGGTCCCTGGTTCGAATCCCAGCCAGGGTACTATCTGCAAAGAGTTTGTATGTGCTCTCCGTGTCTGTGTGGGTTTCCTCCGGGCACTCCGGTTTCCTCCCACATTCCAAAAACATATGGATAAGTTAATTGGCTCCCTCTAAAAATTGGCCCTAGACTACAGTACTTACACTACATAATATAGACATATGGCAATGGTAGGGATTAGATTGTGAGCTCCTTTGAGGGACAGTTAGTGACAAGACAATAAATATATATATATATATATATATATATATACACTGTACAGCGCTGCGTAATATGTCGGCGCTATATAAATACTAAATAATAATAATAATAATATATACACATGTGTTTCCCCAGCACCTCCCTAAGTGCTGGACCAATGAGGAGTGGAGTCAGAGTCAGCTGACCAGCCTGGTCAGCTGACTCACTTCTGGTTGCTATAAGGCCTGCCTCTCCGCGCGCACGCGCGTCCTACGAAACCTGAAGGGACTACGAGTCCCAGCCACTGCAGCCCTGCACTGCGGTGTCTCCGCAGCGGGGACATATGCCGCGTTCCGCAATGCCATACACGGGGGCAGCCGCCTCAGACTGAGTGGAGGCGGCTGCCTCCCCGTGCTTGCCCATATCGTGCGTGGAAAGAGCCGCCTGCCGCTGACTCCTGGCGGCGGCTCTTCCGCGATTTCTGACACTCTGGATTTTCTTCACAATGAAGAGTAAGCCAGAAGACCACATACAACAAACCCAATCATTCATGAAGGAATGAGCAGACACCATCTGGGTCTGTATTATCCTTATATTCTTGCTGATTTATTACAGGGCGAGAGATACTGTGGCTGTGTGATATAACTTTGTCTCATTACGCTGCTCCATACGTGTCTGATTATTATTATCGTTGACATATGTTTTGAAAATGATATGTTTCGTTGCATTATATTCAGTGGCGTTGGATCTAATGTATTATATACTCTTTTGGCCTCGCCTGTATACTCATTACATTGTGTTCAAGGGATTGATAACTGACCAAATTACATCATTATCTTTCATAAACAGCATTGTGAAATTAAAAGAAATATACTGTATATAATCATTTGTTGCTTTATATTAGTTTCTTTTTTTATTTCTATTCTGTCAGTGAGTGGATGAAATAACTGTTTCCACATCTCAGAATAAAGAGCCTGAGGGGCCCACTGCAGTCAGTTTCCTGAAGTAAATATGAGCCAAAAGAGCTTTAGCTGGGTGAAAATAGGCTGCTGATAAGGTTTTAGTGCTGGAAAATTCAAAGGACCATCATTACTTCTGTTTGTTTTTCAGCTTAGCAAAGCAAATTTGCCACTGCTGTTGATTCAAATGAAAGGACCACTCTTGCAAAGAACTGTAAAATGTAAAATGCATGTATAAGCATATGTATAAAATGTACATTTGTTCCACACTGAAATGTTCTATAAATATATTTTTCCTCTGTCGCTGTCGCAATAGATTGTCTGACAAGTTTTAGTCCATCTCCTCATAGAGGATTCTCAGGGTTTATTTTAAAAAGCACTTCCAGAATAGCAGATGAGCAGTCCAACTACGAAAATGTGTACAAGCGAGCAGGAAGGCTAGACAGCATCTTTGTATAGATCCTTTCCAGTGGGTGCTTTTGTAAAGAATAAAGGAAATACTGAGAATACCCCATGAGGAGATGGACTAGTCCAAAACTTTTCAGATCTGTCAGATTTTTATTACTTACTGTAAATGATGGTAACAGAAATAATATGAGAAAAGTAATTTATAGTGCATTTTGCTCTGGGAGACATGTACTTCTTATACATGTGTTTTAAATGTAAATTTCTTTTCATGATAATGGTCTTTTGAAGAGAAACCGTAACCAAGAATTGAACTTGATCCCAACCAGTAGCTGATACCTAATTTCTCATGAGAATTTTTTTCCTTTTTACAAACGGATCATCAGGGAGCTCTGTATGGCTAATATTGCGGTGAAACCCCTCCCACATGACCATGGTTCTGACATCACACTGTGGGAGCCTTGTTGCATTGTGGGAAATATTTCCAACTGCCAAAAAAGCAAACAGCATCTCCTTCCACTGACATCACCTGCCAGGCCAGCTGTAAAATAAAAACCATTTGATAAATGTCAGAATGTAAATCAGGGAGAGGAAAGCGTTTACAATGGGCAAAGACTGACTAAATCATTTATACATAATTAACGTAAAAAATAAGCACTTTTTTATCACATTATTTTCACTGGAGTTCCTCTTTAAGTCTTAAAATGAAGCCCTTAAAATGAACGTAAAAATATGAGATTCAGTTCTGTTATGGTATATGTACCTTTAGTAGAATGTATAAGGTACAAGAGAGTAGACTGACTCTTGAGTGCATGCAAAAATATCTGTGTAAAAAGACACACAAAAAAAACATATATATATATATAAAGATAAATATATATCAAAATATACTAAACACAACCACTAACAACCCTATCAAGCACCAATGATAAAAATGACATGCGGCGCCACATCCCGCCCAGCACACAGCGCGAAGACAGGCGCGGCTGCATCATGCGCACCACAGTGGGGCGCAAATAGGAAGTACAGTGTCCCACTGTTGGTAAGAGGGGGGAAGGGGGCGGCAACCAGAGCGGCATATCAGAGGAAAAAACTAATAATAATAATTATAACACAAATACAAAATATAATGAAAAACTGAACAAATAAAGTATATACCAACAAAGAAATAAGAAATTACAAAAATTAAAAAAAAGTACAAAAATATTATATAAATATAGATCACGGGTCACTGAGTGTTGAGACCCATGTATCTGAAAATAGTAAGAGGCTGAACAGCAGGACTGTATTCCAAAAAAATATATAAAGGATGCTTGTAGGCACTGCACAGTAAATTGCATATACGTGCCCAAAACTAATTTTATAGCGAGCAGTAAAAATGAACCCATGTGCAGGAGACATGTATGAGACCAGTGCAGAAAGATGAGAAAAGAGGAGAGGGCCAGAAATAAAAATAAAAATAAATAAAATTAAAAATGAGGAAAAAAGTGATGAGGTCTCAGGTCTCAGGGGGGTCCCAAAAGAGACCCTGGAGAAGCCATACAAGTGACAGAAAAGGATAAAAAGAGGGGGGGGGGGGGGGGAGAGAGAAAAGAAAGAAAAGTAGGGGGGAGGGATAGGTTTGTAAGAGGCGTGCAGCCAATATACTTAGGAACTTATACACCTCACCTCAGAACTGAAACCCCTATGATGGTAAAAATGGACACACCTTCTCATTCAGGCCTGGTGCACACCAAAACCCGCTAGCAGATCCGCAAAATGCTAGCAGATTTTTAAACGCTTTTTTTATTTTTATGAGGCGTTTTTCTAGCGTTTTGCGGATTGCTGCTGTGGATTTCAGTGTAGCATATTTCATATATTGTTACAGTAAAGCTGTTATTGAACAGCTTCTGTAGCAAAACCGCCTGGCAAACCGCTCTGATCTGCCTTTTTTAAGAGCGGTTTGCGGTTTTCCTATACTTAACATTGAGGCAGAAACGCCTCCGCAATCCAAAAAATGCCTCACCCGGGAGGATTCGTTTCTGCAAAACACCTCCCGCTGTGGTGTGCACACCCCCATTGAAATACATTACCCTGGCGTATCCGCAGTCGCAAGCGGCTGCAAAAGCGCTCAAAAAGCCACTCGGTGTGCCCCAGCACTCAAAGAGTTTTCTTTATTTTCATGACTATGAACATTGTAAATTTACACTGAAAGCATCCAAACTATGAATTAACACATGTGGAAGTATAGTACATAACCAAAAAGTGTGAAACAACTGAAAATATGTCATATTCTAGGTTCTTCAAAGTAGCCACCTTTTGCTTTGATTACTGCTTTGCACACTCTTGGCATTCTCTTGATGAGCTTCAAGAGTTAGTCACCTGAAATGGTCTTCCAATAGTCTTGAAGGAGTTCCCAGAGATGC
This sequence comes from Hyperolius riggenbachi, assembly GCF_040937935.1. NCBI lineage: Eukaryota > Metazoa > Chordata > Amphibia > Anura > Hyperoliidae > Hyperolius > Hyperolius riggenbachi. The sequence continues at coordinate 562,728,976 of NC_090646.1, forward strand.
TTAACACTTGTTGACCCTTTTGCCTTAACTCTGCGGTCCAGCTCACCCCAAACCATCTCGATTGGGTTCAGGTCTGGTGACTGTGTAAGGGCTATTTGACCAGGAAGGAGAGTGATGGGGTGCAAAGCCAGATGACCTGGCCTCCAGACCTGAACCCATTCAAGATGGTTTGGGGTGGCTACTTTGAAGAACCTAGAATATGACATATTTTCAATTGTTTCACACTTTTTGGTTATGTACTATACTTCCACGTGTGTTAATTCATAGTTTGGATGCCTTCAGTGTGAATCTACAATGTTCATAGTCATGAAAATAAAGAAAACTCTTTGAATGAGAAGGTGTGTCCAAACTTTTGATCTGTACTGTAGATAGTACGACTATCCCCCCTGCAGCACTGTATATGTAATGAACAGGTAGGTAGGAACAAGAGAAACACTGTGTGTGTAATTCCTTATCTTAGTAGCTAAGTATTGCTGCAGACTAGAGCTGGTATTTTACAGACAGGAAGTTTTGAATCAGATAATACAATTTATTGGCTAATTTCAAATAAAAACAGTACGCTTTCTGCTAGTAAGAATTTCTCAGACGCTATTTTTGCAAACATAAGTGTCATCCATACTGAGTGGTGTGGAGGTGGGGTGGCACTCAAGAGGGCACAGTGATTTGTTGGGGGGGCAGTGCCCCAGCGTATCCCAGTGTAGCACCGCCAATGCCTATGGGGGCTACTCCCTAGCCCCTCGTCTATATCCGAGCCTCCATCTCGTCTGTTTCTGTGCCAAGGTACCACAGTTTGAAGTAGCCACGGTGATGTCCTGTGGCTCTGTCTGCTGCAATGGATGCCGGGAGATGTAGTTTATTAATGCGTTTACATCTTCTGGCCAGGAGATGTAATCACATTAATGGACTACATCTCCAGGCATGCATTGCGGAAGCCGGGGCTTCGTGAAACCACTGCAGCTTCTTTGAACTGGATCAGGATTAGTTAAAGAGGAACTCCAGTGAAAATAATGTAATAAAAAAAGTGCTGCTGGCAGGTGATGTCACTGGAAGTAGCTGCTGCTTGCTTTTTTGGCAGTTGGAAACTGCTGTAAACAGCTATTTCCCACAATGCAATGAGATTCACAAACAGTAAACTACCAGGACCATGGTCCTCACAGTTTCCTGTGGGAGGGGTTTCACCACAATATCAACCATACAGAGCTCCCTGATGGTCAGTTTGTGAAAAGGAATAGATTTCTCATGTTAAAGAGGGTATCAGCTACTGATTGGGATGAAGTTAAATTGTAGGTTACGGTTTCTTTTTAAAGAGAAGCTCTACCTTTTATCAAATTAGAGAAAGAGAATAAAAGAAGGCTTTTGATTGATTGGTATAGTTAATAGCACTTTGATTGTCTCCTTTGGCATAGTAAAACAAAACAAAAAAAAGTAACATTACGTTAAAAAAAAATTATTTCTTGATACATGAATGAATTATTACTGTTTTGGGAGTTAATTATTTGTATTAATTAGTGATGCAGTTGGCACAGCAAGCACGTGGGAATAATGCAGTGAGCTGAATCTCAGGGTCGCTGTGAAAAGCTGCCTATTGCAAACACATTACTTAGCAAAAGATCAGAACAATGTTGCAGCATTAACCAGTTTTATTTTCATTATCTGCAGTGGTCAGTTTCAGGGACAGTCTACCACACACAGCAGAGATAGTGGCTCCTAGCTGACCTTACAGACTCAGCAAAAACACAGATAACTAGAAAAAGGGACAGCAGTGTCATGCAAACTGTGTCATTCCCATTGTGGTCCTCTCATTACCTCGTTACCATTTATTTTCTGACAGAAATATAGGCAAAGGGTGCCCATAGAAATAATGGTTGTCACAGACCTAACCAATCAGAGAGAAGCAAGCATGGGTCTGTGGCTATCATGCACCCCACTACAGCTGTATTGGCCACCGATAGCATATAAAAAGGCTGAACAAAGAATGCAGGTTTACGTCAAAATCATGCATAGGACACATCCACTACCCAAGGCTCACTTTTACCTTCTCCTTTGGAATCTAAATGGAGATTGCACATGTGTGATAGAACTGCACACAATTAACTACACCACAGAACATTAGGGGGTGATGTAACAGGCTGTGGTCATTATTTTATCCTCCTACATACAGTATTAGCAGCATATTGATAGGTTATTTGGTCCCCCCCCCCCCCCCCCCCACTCCAAAAATAAATGACCCAAAGACACAGGCTAGAGGGATCTTGTCTGAGGTGGCCGATTAGGGCAGTTTCTGGCAAGAATGTAGCATGTGTACAGCGATCTTCATGCATTGCCTACTCTGTCATATGTCATGCCAATAGCATAGCGCACAGTACCCTGATAATGAACATCCTACCTAGGTAGCACGGTTTGTGCTAGTGTAAAGTGTAAAGCTATGTAAAGTGCATTCTTTTATTAGACATCTTTTTATTTTATTGTTGGGATCTTTCTGCTAAAGGTGGCTACAAACACTACAACAAAAAGATTTTACTTTACGGCAATTCGATAAAAATGATGGTTCAACAGAAAACTTGAAGGGGTGCTATTTTATTTGAGTAAGAAATCTGAGTAAAGTTCCCAGTTTTATCGGTTGGGAGTAATCAGTTTTTCAGAAAATTAAATAGGGCAGGATAGATTTCTTGACTTCAGAAGGGTATCTACAGGGGTACAAGTATGGCATGTGCCATGGACACCTTGTACTGGGAGGGGAGCTTTATAATTGTTGTTTGGGGGATATGTACAGGCTGACCTAATGCCATACTTAATTCTTACAGGTCATGCTTTACTTAAACCCTCCTGGCGGTTCATTTTTTTTGCCATATAGGCAAAAATCCTTTTTTTTAAATTTTTTTGTTGTTGTTTCATGTAAAGCTACCAGAGTGGTAGCTACATGAAACACCACTAGAGGGCGCATGTGTCCCTCTAGTGCGATCGTCGCCAGCATCAATAGCAAACAGGGGAACGCGTATATAACGCGCTCCCCTGTTTGGCTTCTCCTGTCGCCATGGCGACGATCGGAATGACATCATGGACGTCAGCCGACGTCCTGGCATCAGACGCCTCCGATCCAGCCCATAGCGCTGCCCGGAACTCATTGGTCCGGGCAGCGCAGGGCTCTGGTGGGGGGGGGCCCTCTTGCGCCGCTGCGTGCGGGCGATCGCCGCAGAGCGGCGGCGATCAAGCTGTACGCGCGGCTAGCAAAGTGCTAGCTGCGCGTACAGCATTTTAAATGGAGCAAATCGCCCCACCAGGGGCTGAGATATCGTCCTGCGCGGCATAGCCCGAGCTCAGCTCGGGCTTACCGCCAGGAAGGTTAAACTTGGGCACAACCAATTCAACGATACCTTAAATTTGTTGGATTGCGCCAGTCACCCCGCTCCTCCACCCCCCCCCCCCCCCCCTCCTTTTCCTTGGGGCAAATTTCAGTGTTAGCCGTAGGCAATGTTTTCCCTATATATGTCTCTGCTTGACTAAGGCCCCGTTCACACTTGCGGTTTTGTCAAAACCGCACCGGATGTCCGGACCGCACCGTATCCGGACCGGACCTGATCCGTACGGTTCCTATCCGGATCCGGTCCGTTTGCATCCGGTTTCCGTGCGGTGTAAACACGGTTGCGGTCCGGATCCGGTTTCTTAAGGAGATAACAACCTGTAAATACCTGGGGTCTGGGAGGTCAGCAGAAGGGTCTGGGGTCATTGTTGGAGACAGGTGGACGTGTGGAGACCATCCGTGGATACAGAGACTGCTGTTGGGACCATGGATCCAGGCATTTTTCGTATACCTGGGAATTCTCTGTTGTTCGCCTCCTCGTTATCAGACTTATATCAGACATGTTGCTGCCTAGAGCTCCAGCATGAAATCGCTGCTGCCCCACTCTGTGAACTCCATGTGGTCCCCATCCAAAATGCATAGGAAGTGGGGTAGAACGTCCGGTTTTTGTAGCCAGTGTGTTGTGCGCTCTCCGGTTCTCATTACTTTGTATTGGCCGGATGGTGCAGTCCGGCTCCGCCCCGGATACGGCTGCCGGAGGAGCCGGACCAAAAAATAGCGCATGTTGGAACGGACGCCGGAGTCCGGATCCGGTCCGGATCCGGTCCGGCTCCGATCCGGCAGAACGGACGCATGTGAACGGACGCATAGGCTTTCATTGCTATTGCCGTGCGTCCGTTCCGTCCGTTCTGCAAGCGGTCCGGCTCCGGCACGGCGATTCCGGACGGCCACCGCTAATGTGAACCGGGCCTTATGGACCCAAGCAATTTTTCCTTTTCTTAATAATTGGGGAGAAATTTAACATGTGTATGTAATTCATTGGTTAGATTTTTCAAATGTTACAATCAGAAAAATTTATTGCAATTCTCGAATGGAAAAGAAATGTAAAAAATGTGTATGGTGTGTGTGGCCACCTAAAAACTGTCTCACCTGGCATTGAGACTTGCACATTCCCAGTTATGACTCAAGCCATTCCCAGTGTGGAGGTTTGCTGCTTGCCATGATGGAAGTGCAGATATAAAACTGTCACCTGATCCTATCATAAATGAGAGGCACTGACAAGAGTAATGTCAGTTCTATACTTGACTTAGCATCAGATAAGTGCCGGGACAGCAGCTGGAGCACAACCCGGAATCCAGGCTAGAAGAGGATGAACTGCAGGGTTCAGGTTTACTCAGTCTAACAATTTTGTGTACATATTGCTTCTCACATATGGAAGTGTAATAAAAATGGCACATGCCTGACTACTTGCAATGACTGGCATGAAGGTGAATAGTGCAGATCTGAGCAATTTCTTTTAACCACTTCCTGCTCCACCCTCCCTCCCATGGCTCACGCGGGTGTACTCCGATCAGTTAAAAGGACCCAGAACAGAGAATGAAAATGGAATTTTAACTTACCTGGGGCTTCCTCCAGCCCCTTGTAGCCCGTGAGATCCCTTGGCGTCCTCTGGGTCCCCTCCATACTCCCATACGCTTACACGCATGCGCGCTGCAATGTCGCAACGCCAACATCGTTAAAGAACCCTGCGTCGCCATAGACTAACATGACTTTCAGGCCGATGCAGATCACTGCAGATTGCTGCAGGTGCCGCAGGAGCAGCATGGTAACGTAGGTATGCACTAACATTAAATTCATCAGAAATCTGTTTGAGAGTCAATCAAGCCACTACAGTAAAAGACTATGGGGCAGATTCACTAAACTTCGGTAAGATCGCTGCATGCAAGCAGCACACTGAAATGTTACAGTTACTTACACTAACAAGGTGGCGTGTGTTCACAATTTATTGCGACTGTTACCTAAATAGCATTGCACCTAGGTGCAACTTCTACGCACAACCAAATCGAAGACCAACCGCACAACCAAGCGATTGCCCGACTTGTATTTTCCGGGCACCAACTAACTGAACAACCAACCCATTTGCATACTGCGCAAGCAAGCGGAATGATGGACTGCACTCTATGACCGCATTCAAAACAAGTACAAGTCGTTCAAAAAACTTGTACACATGCAGCCAACTGCACAATATCAGACCAACAGTCATGTGAGTCGATTCGCCTAATCGGGCAAACTCCCAGTTATCGGTCTGTCGTCTGGTCGTGTGTCACGCATTGACACGCCCAACTATCGTCCAACAGACCCAAGTTTGGACAATAGTTGGGTGGAAAAGTTGCATGTGTGTACAAGCCTTTGCAGAAACATAAGTAATTGTAAAATTGGCACGCACTGCTAGCGCACTGCAATCTTACTAAAGTTTAGTGAATCTGAACCTTTGCGACCATTGATTCCCTGCAGCTCCCTTCTATGCAGGGCCAGGCCAAGGCATAGGCTGGAGTGGCTCCAGCTTCTGGGCGCAGTGTAGGAGGGGGCGCACAAATCATTCAGCTGTCATTCCTAATTGTGTATGAAGCAGAAAGAAATAAGAAAAGGGGATACATAGCAGTGACTGCAAGCCAGATAACTAGATATTAAGGTGTTGGGGAGGTTGTGGGCCCTGTGGCCCTCTTAGTCTAATAGCAATCAGTGTGTGACAGCTGGGGTGGTAGGGATGGAGGGGCGCACTTTGGTGTCTCAGCCTTGGGTGCTGGAGGACCTTGTCCCTGCTCTGCTTCTATGTATGAGCGATAAAAATAACTGACTTCCCAAACAAGTTTGGATTAACAGTTCCATCTAATCCAATCGACAGCGGAACTAGTTTGTAATCAAATTTTGGTATTTGATGTTTTTATCAGGTTGAACATTTCATGAATGTTATATCGCGTAGTATATGGCTGGCTTAGGCACCTGCCAAGTCCACGGTGTGGAAAATGCTAATGCTTGTGTTCACACCTCTGTAATCAGAACTGAGTGTTCCATCCGCTGGTGATAAAAGAGCCACAACATGCCAGCACCTTATAAAAATGAGACAGTTCACAAAGAATTAGGACAAAAAGAGGAGATCACAGCAAGTTTAATCAGCTGAGGACTTTCGTTCCAGCACACAAAGTTCCTGGCTGTTTTATAACTGTATGTCGTCATGTTTTCATACTCAGTTATACGATTTGGCAGGTAATATGATACAGAAGCTAATAATCCTAGTGTAATCACAGCATGTAGTCTTTCCCATTCTCTGTGTTTTTCTACAGAAACAATGCTTTGCCTTAAAGGGCCATTAAATCTAAACTGCTTAGAGTGGGCTGTCAAAACATACAAATGTGAACTTTATAGATGTAACATTATTGTTGTGCGGCTCTGGCTTTCTCCAGCTTATTGCGCAGCCATGCTTGTGCGTGCGCAGTACAGCCGTGCTTGTGCTTGAAGTGGAAAGTGGTCCTGATCATTTAATCTGACAAGAGCTTGTTGGATCCCTTTGGGGTGTCAGTGCTCGGCCATGGTGGACTGGAGGACAGCATGGGATGCCTCCACAGGATCCAGAGGCTTCTCTCTCCTTAGGCAAGTACACTTTAAGGGACACCTGTATGGCTTACGCACTTACAAAAGGCATCCAAAATTATCTTAAATGACTGTTTCAAACTACCCGAGTGCTAAGTGTATTTCTAACATTACTATAGCAAAGTCTGCCGACTTGGTGGCTGATAACTAGCGCTATTGTTCTTAGGGGTATTTACGGTACGGCTCTTAACGATTTCTCCTGTCAATATATGACCGATTCAATCACTCTGATGGAATCGGTGAGAAGTCGGTGCAACATTTGGGCTTATCATTTGACCGATCAAGCGATTTCCATCGGAAATTGCTCGATTGGGTCAATCAGTCTGAGCGGAAAATTTTTGCTTGATCTGTGGCGGACCGGAAGTGCGTTACTAGTGGCACATGATACAGCGACCAACAAAGGAACTCTCACTAGTCCACTGCACAGCCTTGCCCCTGCTTCTCACTGGTGGCTGCTCATTCTTCTTCACTTCTGTGTCCCTGGGTGCATGTGGAATGTAATGCAGGGGACAAACAATAGGGGCACTGTGACCACTAGAGGCCCCTAGCATGGGCGTCTGCAGAAAATTTTCCAAGGGGGGGCAAAAAAACGGGGGAGGAAGAAAATTTTGGGGTGGAGTTGTGTGGGCTAAGTCATGCCGCGCGCATAGCGCGCCGTGCTGAAAAATGGGTGTGGTCATGAACCACAATGTGGGTGTGGTCGTGGGTGGAGACAAGTTTACATGAACTTAGCAATGGTGGGACATTAGATTAGGACAGTGGTGGTGAACCTTTTGAAGGTCGAGTGCCCAAACTGCAACCCAAAAGTCACTTTACAGCAATTTAAACTAAATACAAAAGTTTTAACTCATACATGAACATTATGGAAAATCCAAGTTGAAAATAAACTGTGAAGATAAACAATTTCATCCATCCGACTCCAGAAAAATGTGTTGTTTTTTTTAGAACCTCCCAGTTTCATTTTTGGTTTTAAAAAGCTGAAAAAGTAGGTTTAATGCTATTGTCTCATATGATGATGATTCAGCTTTTTCCATAGTCTCGCAGTTAGCAATCATGTGACCCCATCAAGACAAATTCAGCAATCATGAGGCCCCCAATATGACCAACTCAGCAATCATGAGGCCCCCAAAAAGACAAATTCAGTAACCATGAGGCCCTCAACAAGACAAATTCAGCAGTCATGAGGCACATAAATAGACAGCATTTCACATAAATAGGCAGAATGCCCCCTTAATATGTAGACACCTCTCACCTGGCAGCAGTTCCCCAAAATACACTCAATCTGACAGCAGTGGTTCCCCCAAAATAGGTAGCCCCAGGTCTATAGGTGTCCCCAGAATATGTGGCCAGCGGTATAGATGTCCCCAGAACAGGTAGCCAGGGGTAGAGATGTCCCCAGAACAGGTAGCCAGGAGTATATGTAGGCAGGGGTATATGTGCACAGTATATGTAGCCAGAGGTATATGTGCCCAGTATATGTAGGCAGGGATATATGTGCCCAGAATATGTAGGCAGGGGTATATGTGCCCAGTATATGTAGTCAATGGTATATGTGCCCAGTATATGTAGTCAAGGGTATATGTGCCCAGTATATGTAGTCAGGGGTATATGTCCCCAGTATATGTAGTCAGGGGTATATGTCCCCAGTATATGTAGCCAGGAGTATATGTCCCCAGTATATGTAGCCAGGGATATAGACGACCTCAGTATATGTAGTCAGGGGTATATGTGCCCAGTATATGTAGCCAGGGGTATATGTTCCCAGTATATGTAGCCAGGGGTATATGTTCCCAGTATATGTAGCCAGGGGTATATGTGCCCAGTATATGTAGCCGGGGGTATATGTGCCCAGTATATGTAGTCGGGGGTTTATGTGCCCAGTATATGTAGTCAGGGGTATATGTCCCCAGTATATGTAGTCAGGGGTATATGTCCCCAGTATATGTAGCCAGGAGTATATGTCCCCAGTATATGTAGCCAGGGATATAGACGACCCCAGTGTATGTAGTCAGGGGTATATGTGTCCCCAGAATATGTGGCCAGCGGTATAGATGTCCCCAGAACAGGTAGCCAGGGGTAGAGATGTCCTCAGAACAGGTAGCCAGGAGTATATGTAGGCAGGGGTATATGTGCACAGTATATGTAGCCAGAGGTATATGTGCCCAGTATATGTAGGCAGGGATATATGTGCCCAGTATATGTAGGCAGGGGTATATGTGCCCAGTATATGTAGTCAAGGGTATATGTGCCCAGTATATGTAGTCAAGGGTATATGTGCCCAGTATATGTAGTCAGGGGTATATGTCCCCAGTATATGTAGTCAGGGGTATATGTCCCCAGTATATGTAGCCAGGAGTATATGTCCCCAGTATATGTAGCCAGGGATATAGACAACCCCAGTATATGTAGTCAGGGGTATATGTGCCCAGTATATGTAGCCAGGGGTATATGTGCCCAGTATATGTAGCCAGGGGTATATGTGCCCAGTATATGTAGCCAGGGGTATATGTGCCCAGTATATGTAGCCAGTGGTATATGTGCCCAGTATATGTAGTCAGGGGTATATGTCCCCAATATATGTAGTCAGGGTTATATGTGCCCAGTATATGTAAGCAGGTGTACATGTGCTCAGTATATGTAGTCGGGGGTAAATGTGCCCAGTATATGTAGGCGGGGGTATATGCGCCCAGTATATGTAGCCGGTGGTATATGTGCCCAGTATATGTAGCCAGGGGTATATGTGCCCAGTATATGTAGCCAGGGGTATATGTGCCCAGTATATGTAGCCAGGGGTATATGTGCCCAGTATATGTAGCCAGGGGTATATGTGCCCAGTATATGTAGCCGGGGGTATATGTGCCCAGTATATGTAGGCGGGGTATATGTGCCCAGTATATGTAGCCGGGGGTATATGTGCCCAGTATATGTAGCCAGGGGTAGATGTGCCCAGTATATGTAGCCAGGGGTATATGTGCCCAGTATATGTAGCCAGGGGTATATGTGCCCAGTATATGTAGCCAGGGGTATATGTGCCCAGTATATGTAGCCGGGGGTATATGTGCCCAGTATATGTAGGCGGGGTATATGTGCCCAGTATATGTAGCTGGGGGTATATGTGCCCAGTATATGTAGCCAGTGGTATATGTGCCCAGTATATGTAGTCAGGGGTATATGTCCCCAATATATGTAGTCAGGGTTATATGTGCCCAGTATATGTAAGCAGGTGTACATGTGCTCAGTATATGTAGTCGGGGGTAAATGTGCCCAGTATATGTAGGCGGGGGTATATGCGCCCAGTATATGTAGCCGGTGGTATATGTGCCCAGTATATGTAGCCAGGGGTATATGTGCCCAGTATATGTAGCCAGGGGTATATGTGCCCAGTATATGTAGCCAGGGGTATATGTGCCCAGTATATGTAGCCAGGGGTATATGTGCCCAGTATATGTAGCCGGGGGTATATGTGCCCAGTATATGTAGGCGGGGTATATGTGCCCAGTATATGTAGCTGGGGGTATATGTGCCCAGTATATGTAGCCAGGGGTAGATGTGCCCAGTATATGTAGCCAGGGGTATATGTGCCCAGTATATGTAGTCAAGGGTATATGTGCCCAGTATATGTAGTCAGGGGTATATGTCCCCAGTATATGTAGTCAGGGGTATATGTCCCCAGTATATGTAGCCAGGAGTATATGTCCCCAGTATATGTAGCCAGGAGTATATGTCCCCAGTATATGTAGCCAGGGGTATAGATGACCCCAGTATATGTAGCCAGGGGTATATGTGCCCAGTATATGTAGCCAGGGGTATATGTGCCCAGTATATGTAGCCAGGGGTATATGTGCCAAGTATATGTAGTCAGGGGTAGGCCTGAACGATATATCGTTTTCGGATCGAAATCGCGATCCCGGAAATGCCGATTCCGGGATCGCCATGGCAACGATATTCACCCCCCCTCTGCAGCCCGTCCAGCGGTCCCCTCTACCGCTCTGTGCAGTGGCAGTTTGCACACACTCGTTCTCTGAGTGGAGGCGGGACACTCTCTCCCACAACTTCCCACTGTGCAGCCAATCAGCGGAGCGGGCGGCAGGCTCCGCCCGCAGGCTCTCACACTCCTTCTCCCAACATTAGCTGGGCGGGCGGCAGACTCCGCCCGCATGGCTGTCAATCGCTGAGTGCTACGAGAGTACGAGTGGCAGACTCCGCCCACCCCGACCTGCAGTCTCTCAGGCTCTCACACGTCCCGGCGGCTCAATATTCCCTCCACATCATAAGCTGGTGAAGAATCCCCAGTAATATAAATAACTTTTTGCCTTGTCCCAGGTATGCTTTGCTCAACTTCTACACAGTGTGTCTTCAACTGTAATGTGTGATGCTGCTGGTAAGAACAGCAGAGACTCAGATTTGGGTATCATTAAGGTGTACTGTTGGCTGTGGTATCAACTGAGCAGCAGGCTCTCACCAGGCAACTCCCTCCTTCCAGTGCTTTAACATCATTTGCTGGGCGAGCGGCAGACTCCACCCGCATGTATGTCAATCAAACTATGTAACATGGCCAGCAGACTCCGCCCACACTCCTGCATGTTTCATAAATACCTCATTGAAAGCAATTCTTGGCTTTAATTTTCATCACTGCATTTTAGATTAATAGCTATTTGTTTTGATACATTCACATAATGCAGTGACAGTTACAAACATCAATTTGATAGTATGATGTCATTTTTTGTCAGCGCATGTTTGTAAATGGTACTGTGTACATTGGGAATTTAGTGCTTAGGCTTGATTTGAAGAAAATCGTGGATTGAATCGAAATCGCAATTTCTGACAGAAATCGTGCAATTCAATCTTTTCCTAAAATCGTTCAGGCCTAGTCAGGGGTATATGTCCCCAATATATGTAGCCAGGGGTATATGTGCCCAGTATATGTAGTCAGGGGTATATATGCCCAGTATATGTAGTCAGGGGTATATGTCCCCAGTATATGTACTCAGGGTTATATGTGCCCAGTATATGTAGCCAGAGGTATATGTGCCCAGTATATGTAGCCGGGGGTATATGTGCCCAGTATATGTAGCCAGCGGTAGATGTGCCCAGTATATGTAGCCAGGGGTATATGTGCCCAGTATATGTAGCCAGGGGTATATGTGCCCAGTGTATGTAGCCAGAGGTATTAAGTGCCCAGTATATGTAGGCAGGAGAGGGGTATATGTCCCCAGAATAAGTAGCCAGGTGTGCCCCTAGCAGGAGGTGAGCAGCGCAGAGAAGAGGGAGAGCTATGGGCACAGTGGAGAAGGGCGGACGTCTTCCCCCCCCCCCCTCCCTCACCTTAGGGCTCTCCCTCCCTCGCTCGCCCCTCCGGAACGAAGTTTTGTGCAGCGGCTGGGCAGCGGGCGGAACTTACCTCTGTCTCATTCAGGCGCCGGATGGATTTGCCGCTAGTCTGGTCTGGTCCAGACCAGCAGCACCAGAACTTCCGGCGCTTGGAGCGAGACGGAGGTGAGTTCCGCCCGCTGCCCAGCCGCTGCACAAAACTTCGTTCCAGAGGGGACAGCGAGGGAGGGAGAGCCCTAAGGTGAGGGAAGGGGGGGGAGACGTCCGCCCTTCCCCACTGTGCCCATAGCTCTCCCTCTTCTCTGCGCTGCTCTCCTCCTGCTGGCCGCAAGGGCACGCGGCCAGGGGGGGGCAGCGGGCGGCCAGGGTCGGGCAGACGTCCGAATTTGCCATATGTGCGGATGCCCATGGCCCCTAGTATCTATCACCTGCATAACGTCAAACAGGCGCCAAGGGACATGGAAGGCCCCAGTGAGAAGCAAAGGCCGAGACCACGCGGCGGAGAAGGGAAGAACCGCGGGAATGAGGTTGGAATGATAATGACTGGGACCCGGCAGGCACACAGATTTTCAAAGATTCTATGCTGAAATTGATTGAAAATTTGGATGCAATGTGGGGAGGCAATCGAGCAGATAGATCCTCTCTCTGATCAGATAATGATTGGAGAGGGATCTATTTTCTGGCCATATGGACCAGTGTATGGCAACCTTTTTATTTATTTTTTTTTATTTTTTTTTTTATTACAAAAAGTTGTATATTAAATACAATAGTAAAGAATATGCATGGAAATGGTTATTCACAACCCTAAAGGTAATTATAGTCATAATTATTGGTCGCTATCCAGTGTGGCCTCCCAATATATAGAGATGTGTGGAGTACTGACAATACTTAAGTTGGATAATCTGAGATAGAATAGAGTTATTGTGAAAAGGGATGTCACCGTCATACAATGTTGAAGTTTTCCAGGTGTATATGTTAGTCCTCAATCGCGCAGAATAGACTTGCTGGGAGACCCTGGGCCCATGGGGAACATACACCAGGGCACCCCATAACAGATGTTTATTACTCAGAGAGGACTCACATGACATCCTAATATCTATCCCGTATTGCGCTTACAGCTAGCCAAGGGCACATGCATATCTAGTAGAGATATAACATTATTATAACGGACTAATGAGCTGAATAAAAACAGTGAACTAGGCAATACAAAAAGAGGGATGACTAACATTAGCAACAGACGAAGAGAAAGAGAAAAGGAATTAGAAAGAAAGGAAGAAAGAAGAAAGGCGTCAGATGTGTACCCAGGAGGGACCAGGAGGGACCACCGCACACATGGCAAAATGAAAGTGATCCCTTCTCGCCAGAGGACTCTGATTATGTACTCCTTATGCCTCTTTTCAGGAATACCTTTACTCCCATCACACATGTTATATATCAGTCTTAAGAGATTCATAACGTGGAGTTTCTTTGAACTCAAATTAACTGAACCAAGTCCTCCAGAACTGCTCATGTCTGCCCTGAACAGTTGCAGTGAGATCCTCCATTGAGCTGACCCAATCAACCTCCCTTAACCAGTCTTAGATAGAGGGAGGGGTGGTAGACTTCCAGTTCCTAGCCACCAACGCCCTAGCAGCGTTAACCAGGTGTCTAGTGAGAGTTTTTTTTGTATTTTTTAATAGACCAGGAGTTGTGGTGGAGCAAAAAGAAGGCAGGAGAGACTAAAGGAAGGAAATCAGTGAGTTTGTGCATTATATTCCTTACATCGGCCCAATACTGGGTTATTTTTTTACAAGACCAGAAGATATGTAATTACGTTCCAGGCTCCGATCCTCATCTCCAGCACAAATCCGATGTGCCTGGAAACATGACATGAAGCCTAGACGGGGTGTATGGCCACCTTTATAAAGCTTGTTAGTTGGACCAGCAGGTGGAGCTTAACTAATTACTGCACCGTGGGCTGTATATCTACACCCGGCAAGACTTCATCTGAAGTCCCAGGGATGTAGATATTAGTCTACTGCCGTGATCCAGCGCGCACCGTTCTCGTTGCGATTCGTTAGTGCACAGATCAGTGAACGCAAACACAGTTCCCATTCACTGATCTAAGTGCCTTTAATCAATAAATTCCAGCATCAATGAGATGCTGGAGTTCATTGACAAAAATCAATGTATTGCATACATGCGTCACTTCTTGTAATGCGTCTATGCCATCAAAAGTAAAGAATTCAAATAAAGTGGTGGGGACATCTAGGGCTTGAACCCCTTCAATCAGTCATGAATGCAGCAGCTAGACTCATTAGACTTTCCCACTACTATGCTTCCACTTCTCCCCTCTGCGAAGCCCTACGCTGGCTCCTTATCAGCTTCAGGATCAGTTTTAAGGTTTTGTGCCTTACCTACAAATCTGTGCACAAGACCTGCCCAACCTACATTTCTGAGCTCGTCAACAGATATATACCTGCCCGTCCCCTCCGGTCCTCCAATGATCTCCGCCTGACCTCCCCACGCATCTCTCATTCCCATGCACGCTTACAAAACTTCTCAAGAGCTGCCCCCACCCTATGGAACTCCCTTCCACTCCCCCTCAGACTCGCTCCAACACCTTCAAGCAAGCCCTCAAAACACATTTCTTTAAAGAGAGTCTGAAGCGAAAATAAATCTCGCTTCAGACCTCATAGATAGCAGGGGCATGTGTGCCCCTGCTAAAACTCCGCTATCCCGCGGCCTAACGGGGGTACCTGATCCCCCAAAAACCCATTGGGGCAGGGCTAACCGCCGCAGCCTTGCCTACCACGCGTCTATCAGACGCGTACCTCCGCCTCTCCCCCGCCCCTCTCAGTCTTCCTTCACTGAGAGGGGCGGGGGAGAGGCAGCGATGCGCGTCTGATAGACGCGCTGAGAGGCAGGGCTGCAGCTGTTAGCCCTGCCTCCAGGAAGAGCAAAATGTACGACCAAGTTGGTCGTTGATTTTGCAGGGGGGGTTTGGGGGTGAAGGGACCCCCGTTTAGCCGCGGGACAGTGGCGTTTAAGCAGGGGCACACATGCCCCTGCTAACTATGAGCTCTGAAGCGAGATTGATTCTCGCTTCAGAGTCTCTTTAAAATAGGCTACCCCACATATACCACACTCTACCTCTCTGTCAGTCACCCTTTCAACAGTCCTACCTTGTGTCCCCCAGCCCCCCCCCCCCTTTAGATTGTAAGCCTTAGCAGGGCCTCCCCCCTCCTTTAGTGTGTCCTTCTTAATTTTACTACCCCGGCAATTACACCCTTCTCATGGACTAACTCGTACTTGTTTTGCCGGGTCTCTGTAAACCGCATTTTATACCCTGATTGTATGTATAACCTTGTGCTATGTTGTATAACCGTTTGCTACCTCTCTGTCTGTCACCCCTTGTTGCAATGTATGTATCCCTATTTATTGTCCAGCGCTGCGTAATATGTTGGTGCTTTATAAATACAATAAATAATAATAATAATAATAATAAGACAAATAGCATGCCTTATCCGCGTTAACATGCCTTATCAGAAAGGAAACACCTTATCCAAGTTAACATGCCTTATCAGAGATAACACACCTTATCCAAGTTAACATGCCTTATCAGAGATAACACGCCTTATCAAAGTTAACAAGCCTTATCAGAATAGCATTGTGAGTGCTACAAACCCACAGGGGCTCAGGGCAGGACGAGTGTAGCTCTCGTCATTGCCAATTAGCAGGCATAAGTTTGTAGCGCTCACTATGCTACTCTGATAAAGCATGTTAACTCGAATAAGTTGTGTTATCTCCAAAAAGGCGTGTTAACTCAGATAAGGCACGCTATTTGTCTTGGTGAATCAAGCCCTAGTGGCTAAAACGTAGAATTACGCCTACAAATTTCACAAGGAAGAAAAATACACATTATGGCCCAGTGCACACCAAAACCGCTAGCAGATCGTCAAAACGCTAGCAGTTTTGGGAGCAGAGAGCAGATATTTGGCCGGGTGCACACCAAGCGGATTTTGTATGCGATCCACCAGCCGCATCAGCCAGTGAAAACGCTTGGCTATTGTATTTCAATGTGTGGTGCACACCGGCGGTTTGAGGTTTTTTAGCAAACCGCAAACGCGCAGCAGGAGGCGCGTTTGCGGCTTGGCAAAAACCTCAAACCGCCAGTGTGCACCATCCTATTGCAATACATTAGCCAAGCATTTTTCCAGGCGGATGCGGCCGGCGGATCGCTCCAAAAACCGCTCGGTGTGCACTGGGCCTATATACCATTAATTAACCCCTTACTCTCCCCTCCCATAGTTACCAAAATAAAAACTTTAATACAAAAAAATAAAAAAGTGACATATACAAAAAATACATAAATAGTTAACTTGGGTACTAAACTTTTTTAATATGTATGTCAAGAGTGTGCATTGTTTTTTGCAAAATAAAGGCTTGTGATTAGCGAAAGATGCAAAACTGAAAAAACACACCTTTATTTCCAAATAAAATATTGTCGCCATACATTGCAACAGGGACATACCGGTAATTTAAATGGTGTAATAATCGGGACAAATGAGCAAATACAATATGTCAGTTGTAATTACGGTAGCATGTATTATTTTAAAACTATAATGGCCGAAAACTGAGAAATAATGATTTTTTTTCCATTTTTTTTCTTATTTTTGTTCTCATTAAAATGCATTTAGAATAAAATAATTCTTAGCATAATGTACCACCCAAAGAAAGCCTATGTGATGGCGAAGAAAATAAGGTATAGATCATTTTGTTGTGATTAGTAGTGATAACGTTATTGGCAAATGAAAGGGAGGAGCACTAAAAGGTGAAAATTGCTCTGGTCCTCAAGGGGAAATACCCCTAAGTTCTAGCAGTTAAACACTATTTTGATTTGTAATCCTAGATAATAATAGGCAACTGCCCGTGCATACAGCAGGGACAGTTGTCTCTGTGTAGCTGGGTCCGTGCTTTTTGCTACTGCGTATGTGCGCAGCACGGACCCAGCCTCACACAGACAGGAGGACAGGCAGGGCCGGATTTGTACTTTCCAGAGCCCTAGGCCTGCTGTCACCAAGCGCCCCCCCCCCCCCCCCCCCAAAAAAAAAATGTCCAACACTCTGACCAGCGATCATTGGTTTGAATGGGCCCATCTCAGTTGTGCTGCTCTGCCTCCCATTCAACAAATAATTCCTGTAATTTGCGCTCCTGCCCGCATGTGCACAGCAGTCGACGGTGTTCTGGGCATGCATACTTGAGAAATGACGCTGATGTATGACCGGTACTTGTCAAGAATGCATAACACTGTACCGGCCTCGGTTGCTGTGCACATCTGGGCAGGAGCGAGAAATTACAGGGAGCGCGAGTGGCCAGAGCATGCGCTGCTTCTTTGTCCTCTGTGAGACTGGCTGCAGTCAGAGCCACAAACAGGTGGCAGGGCAGTGCAATGGAAAGAAGCCCATCCAAAACAGAGAACAGATAAGTAGCAAACATCCTGTCAAGACTCACTTTGGATGTTCTGTTGTAATTACAGTGGACCTGAACTCAGAACTTCCTCTCTGCTCTAAAAGATACGCAACAACATAACCTTTCAATAAAAACATTTTTGTTACAGCTGATACAAATCCTGCAATAAATCTGCAGTGTGTCTACTTCCTGCTTTTATGGAAGCAGACATATTTTTTAGCATCCTGTGCTTTCAAATGAGCTTAGCTGTTGTGGCAGTCGGGTGACACAGTGTAGAGATCAAATTACAACTTGTGACACAGAGGAGGGGGAATCAGACAGGCTCTCTAAATACATAAATGGTACATTTCTCTGTTTTCCTTCTGTCCTGTGCAAGAGTTTAGCTCCACTTTAAAGCATCTGAATGACATATATTTATATTTGCTGAAAAATCTATGCATCTCTTTTGAATGCTGAATGTACATATGGTGGTGTGCGCTAACATATTGGCAGTATACGGGAACAAAGTCTGAAGAAGGCTTATTTAAATTGCCTTTAAAACGTTTTTTTAGGGTAAATGAGGCATGTAGCATCATGTTTTTTAATGATGTGGGGACTTACAATCCCTCTCTCTCTCTCTCAGATGGGAAATTCGAGTTTGCTCGGATAGTGCTATTCAGATTTTAAAAAATATCCGAATTGCTATTCAAAGTTCGGATAGTGGAAAAAGTTCAGATTATCTGTGTAGTTCGGATACCCAAATATTGGATGAGCACCACTGCTCAGGTGTATTTAAAATGACAGTTTAGCAATGAAAGGGAAGAAAACAGCATTTTTTATCCTGCAGTCTCATAGATGGTAGGAGCTGCAGGACAGAAAATGAGTCAGGAAAGAGTTAACTAAGGAAGAGAAGCGACCAGTGCTACTAGGAAAAAAAAAAAAAAGACCATCATAAATTACGATTAGATAAATTAACAGCTGCTGGGGTCAAAGCTGTAAAAGAGGTGAAGAAACTGCAGAGCTCTCTGATGTTTGGGAATGCCTACATTAAAACTCAGCGGAACTTAGTTCTATCTGCTTTGTAATGTAATTCTCTGGTATTTCTCACATTGATCTGTAAGTCTATCATACAAAGAAAGGAATGGATTATCAGGAGACCGTTATGATTGATCCTGATTGTTTTAACACATCAGGAAGTGAGAGAGAGATGCAGGGATTGGGGAACTCTGGAATTCAGCTATTAGTGCAGAGCAGGGCGCTGGATGGCTGCGCTGCGGGACCAGAAGAGATGATTTACTTTGACATATGACCTCTTCTCTCTCCAAGTCATGCCGCCCTTCTTATCTTATCTAGTTTTATCGCCCTAGGCCGTGGCCTTTTCTGGCCTTTCCAGAAATCCGGCCCTGAGGACAGGGGCGGGGCCAGGGAGCCAGGCGGGCGTGTGAGCGGGCAGCCGGGTGTGCATCGGGTGCGTGTGCACGTGACGGGTGCGCAAGGTGGACGTGCGCGACGGGCGGGTGCGCGGAGACAGACCTAGCCCGTTTTTAAATGGGCTAAGGTCACTAGTGTTTAATAATTACCTGACTAAAAATATATTGCTTGCCATTACCGCTGAGCACCCGATAGACAACGATGGCCCGATATCTTGCAGCATGTCCGATTGATACATGCAAACAATTTCGGCCTGATCGGGCATGCACATCGAATCAGATGGTTGATTGGCTGCCAAGTCGAGAGATGTGTGGCCACCTTTAGGGCCCTTTTCCACTATGAAATCGCGATTCCGATCGCGATCGCAATCGCGTTTCAATTTCCACCATGCGATTGCGATTGAGCTACTATACTCATTATAGTACAGCTCAATCGCATACAAAACGCGGCAGGACGACGATTGCGCTTTGACCAAAATCGCATCGCAATCGGATCGCACTAATGGAAATTGCTGCTGCAATGTACCTTGGCTAATGTACCTTGCGATTTGCGATCAGAAGCAAATCGCAAATCGCAGGCTAGTGGAAAAAGGCCCTTACACGTTTCTGATAAATGAAGCGCTGAAACGGAAAACCATACAGTTTGCAACATAATCCTATTTCTTCAGTAGATCTTCCTATGAACAGACTGAAGTTGGCCACACACCATACAATTTTTTAAATATCTGTTCAATTTAAGAATTGCAATCAATTTTTCTGACTGATTGTAACATTTCAAAAATAGGACCAATGTACCACACACCTATGTTCAATTTTTTCCCCAATCATGATAAAAATGATTGGAAACTCTGAGAAAATTGCTAGAGTGTGTATATTAACAAATTGGCAATCTACCACACACCCAGTGGCGTAGCTAAGGAGCTGTGGGCCCCGATGCAAGTTTTACATAGGCCCCCCCAAGCACACTATACATAACAATTGATGCGTCACACCAAAATCTGCCAATGGCAACTACAGTGTCAGAGGTGCAAGAAGGGGATGGAGAACAGCTTGTTAATGATTACCACTATTCAAAGCATCTATAGAAGTTATTATTATGAGCACAGGACCAATAGAGAGCTAATACTGTAGTTGAGGAAGGGCCTTTCAGGGCCCCTCTGGCCCAAGGGCCCCGATGCGGTCGCTACCTCTGCACCCCCTATTGCTACGCCCCTGCACACACCATACAATCTTTAGGAAGATTGAAGAAAAATATCAGGCATTCTGGATTGATAAAAATTGAAGAAAACGGGAAATCCGATTGGATTTTTCAGTCGAATGAAAAAAAAGCTTTCGATTTTTTCGGGAGATCCGATCGTTTTTATCGAATTGCTGTAAAATCGGATCATTTTATTGTATGGTGTGTGGCCACCTTGAGACTCATGGGGGGTTGGGTGTGAAAAGCAAAGCTTGTTGTTGTTGTAAATGAGCTCATTTGGAGCCCATTCTGGTAAAGTGTGTTTGACACCCTCCTTTCTCACTTCTCCTAAACAAAACTTGCTTCCTTCTCCTTCTTATCTGTTTGATGGTAAAGTGAAGGGAATCCTGCTTTTTTTCTGTCACCATAATCCTAAATTGACATAGGCTGGTGAATGTGTCATACTTGCCTTATGCCTAATACAAATATTTGGTTAGTGTATTTGTGTTGCTTTCCTTCAGCCTCTCAGCTCTGTCATTGGCTTGCAGTGGTGAGCTCTGCACAATACAGCACATTCATCTGCAGCTCGCTGACCCTGGGATGTGGGTCAGCGCTTTGTAAAGACATGCGTCATAAATGGGAGATAATTACAGGCATGCAGTCTGCGGTGTTAAATATGGCCCTCACAATATCTGCACTGCTTTCTTTCCATTGTAGTAATAATGTATTATGTTACTGTTATTGTACAGGCTACAGCCTCTGAAAAGTATATGGAAATCAACTGAATAACAGCCATGACTAAAATTAGGCTGTGAAGGGGTGACAGAAGTTGAGTGAATGTGCAATGTTTGGTGGTGGTTTCTTTAATGACCTTGCTGCGCTAGTCCAGAACAGTTGCCAGGCCAGTAGCCCCACCATTAGTATAGGAGATAGTGGATAGGCAGGGTCTCTGTAATAAGAGATGGGGTTAATCGCCCTTAAGGAGGTGCTAGAAAGCTCTGACTATGTAACCTTTATAGCAGCCATTTACATATTTAGTAGTGATGCATTGTGGGAGACCACAGTCACTCCTTTAACCTCCCTGGCGGTAAGCGCGACCTAGGTTCGGGCTAGCCGCCGGAGAGGATCGCATGGCCCCCTGAGGATTTTTTTTTAAATAAAAATTGTTTTAAATGTTTAAGCTAGCACTCCGCTAGGTAAATTTTCTCCCTAAGTGCTTCCACTCTCCCCCCGATCACAGCAATTATACGTACCCCCCAGGGATCCCGCGATGGCGTAGCCTCCCAATCAGCTCCAGGCTTCGCTATGGGGAGGATCGGGACTGCGCATGCCGTCGATGACGTCATGTCCGATCGTCGCCATAGCGACGACTGAAGCTAAACAGTGAAGCTGTGGCTCTCACGGGATCGCAGACAGGTAAATATTCCTGGTGGTGATCGGGGGGATCAGAGGGTGCCGGAGGACTTGGGGGAAATATTTAGCTAGCAAAGTGCTAGCTTAAAGAGAGTCTGAAGCCAGATTAAAAATGGCTTTTCAGCTTATATTCAGCAGGGGCATGTTTGCCCCTGCTAAAACGCCGCTATCCCTCGGCATAACGAGGGGTCTTCCCCCCTGCAAAATCCACGACATTCTTGGTCGTAAATTTTGCTGCCCCTGTGCACTTCGTGTGAGGCAGGGCTATGGGCTGCAGCGCTGCCTCACACGCCTCTGTCAGCGGTGGATCTCCGCCTCTCCCCCGCCCCTCTCAGCGAAGGCAGACTGAGAGGGGCAAGGGAGAGGCGGAGATCCACCGCTGATAGACATGTGCGAGGCAGGGCTGCAGCCCATAGCCCTGCCTCACACGGAAGCGCTCCCCGGAGGTAGCAGGGGGGATTTGGGGGGTAAAGACCCCTCGTTATGCCGGGATAGCGGCATTTTAGCAGGGGCAAACATGCCCCTGCTGATTATATGCTAAAAAGCCATTTTTATTCTGGCTTCAGACTCTTTTTAAGCATTTAAATCAAATTTTATTTTTTAAAAGTCCTCCCACGGACGCAGCATCTGAAACTGCGTACCGCCAGGGTGGTTAAAGCTGAATTATCGCAAATACCTTCTGTTTTAAGAAGGAAAACTAAAAGAGACCAAAAAAGCCTTCTACTAAAGAGCAATGGTCAGTTGGTCAGTGGACCACTGCTTTTTAGTAGGATTGCTTATCGGTCTCTTTTAGTCCCCTATACTTTCCTTGTAGTTTTGGGTCACTACGAGCTGCTTGGGTATTCTGTTGTAAAGAGAGATAGTGAAGTGAGAGGTATATGGAGGCTGCCATATTTATTTCCTTTTCAAAAAATGGAGACTGCACACAAAAGGCTTCAGCAACAAGCTGGTGTGACACGTGAGGAAGGGCTCCGCCCGAAACATATTGTGTATGTGCCTCTGCATGCTCACTAATACAGCTTGTTGCTGAAGCCTTTTGTGTGCAGTCTCCGTTTTTTGAAATTGTACTACAGTGGAGCAGGAGTGGTGTACCTGCAGGAGGAGTGCACCGGCACGAGGGTCTATCCTACGCCCACAAGGTGGGTGACGTGTGAACTTTTGGAGCTACAAATTTATTTCCTTTTAACCAATACCAGTTACCAGCAATACCAGTAGCTATGTCTGCCACTTACTCTCCCTCCCAATACTGTCCGAAGGGAACATGAAAAGGACTGCCACTCCAGCTCCATTAAATTCGATCCTATGATTGGAGAGGGGTAGTGTTGACCTGTTCGGAATATTTTAATTTGGAACCCTGTTCCGGATTCTTGATGCATCATGGTACATGCTCACCGTGGCAGGGGGTGTTAACTCACCTGCCTCTGACTGCTGAGCTCCACGTCACATTCCAACTCTCATATACTTCCTTGTGAAGAAGAAAGTATGTGAGGGCTGGAACACGATGTGGAGGGCAGCACACCCTCCCATTCCCTCCACTTCCCTGCCCCATTCACTCCCTTTACGAGGAGGAAATGAGGTGATAGGAGAGAACATCACACCAAGCTTGCCTCTTACTGTCTGAAAATCTTACTTTAGCCAAAAGTAAACTGCAGCATAGGAAAGCAACCACAAAAGGTCACTGTCTGTAGAATGCTATGATGATCTCTATGGTATTGTGATTTCCTGTATTCTCTCCGTATTCCTCTCTGTTCTAAGCAAGGTGCATTACCTGATGGTGGTGTATGATTTATCTCTGTGTGTTTTTCTTCAGTAAAGAGTTATAACTTGTTATATTGGGTTCCCATCTGTTTGTACAGATCACTCTGCTCCATCAGGGCAGCAGGTGCCCAAAGTTCCCCTGCTTACCAGTAATTCAATGGGCCCCTATGGTGGCGCCCAAAAATTATCGTGTTTTTGGGGGGGGGGGGGGTCGGTTATGGGGGGTGTTGTAGCAGGGATGGCTAAGGTTAGCCACGAGGGTTAGGAGAATTAAGGTTAGCCACGGGGATCGGTGGTTAGGGTTAGGCTTAGGAGATGGGTGGTTAGGGTTAGGCGATGGGTGGTTAAGGCTAGGTATCCGACAGATGGTTACGTTTAGACATCGGTAGTGGGAGCGTTTAGTGTAAGAATAGGCTTAGGTTTAGCTGTAGTAAAATTTTGGTATTTCATACCGATATTTTACTTTTTTTTCACTTTAATAGTAGAATATCAGTTAATTTACCCGAAAAATTGGTAGAAAAGTTATTTAAATAAAAATTCATGGACACATGGATTTTTTCTACAGATCGGTTTGCATAAAAATTTGTCACTACAAATTAATGGCAACAGAGCTTGCTCAGTCAGCTCAGGTAATTCAGAGGCAGGGAATACATCCAAGTCGCAATTAATTATCTCTGTTGAAGTGCTGGCTCGCTTATTCCCGTGTTCTGAAACTTTATTAATATGTGTGACTGTCGTACTGACACACTGACGGCAATGCGAGCCAGCCTATTTATAACCCAGGTATCATGTCGTGCTGCAGTGACCTGGATTGGGTACACTGGAGCAGTAAATCAGAAAAGGCACAGAAGATGCAAATAACTCACAGCACAAGCTGTGGCTTTCACACATAATTGCTATATATTGCTCATGCTAGCCAAAACAAAGCTCATCCTATCATTCTGACTAATGAGGGAAAATGAACAGCGTTGTTTGAGCTGAACCACGTATAGACATTGGAGCTCCACTAACTCTGCATTTCTGAGTCACTAGAGCTGGCAGCAATCAGGCGCTACAACAGACCTAATGCAAGCCAAAGAAAAAACAATGTGGTATAATCTGAAATATCGTTCAGGGTGCAAACATTCCAAAGATTTGTCATGAAATTTCAATCCGGTATTCCTTTACAAATCTGTTTTTTTTTTTGTAAACTATGACAAGCTACTACAGATAAAAGAACCTGAAAAGAGAGACATTTGGAGGCTGCCATATTTATTTCCTTATAAACAATACCAGTTGTGTGGCTGTCCTGCTGATCATCTGCCTCTAATACTTTCAGCCACAGCCCCTAAACAAGCATGCAGATCAGGTGCTCTGACTGAAGTCTGACTGAATTAGCTGCATGCTTGTTTCAGGTGTGATTCAGACGCTACTGCAGCCAAAGTGATCAGCAGAACTGCCAGACAACTGGTATTGTTTAAAAGGTAATCAATATGGCAGCCCCCATATCCATAGCTCCCAACTGTCCCTCTTTTGGATTGGAGGGAACGTCCCTCTTTGGGAACCAAATCCCTCTGACCTTCATTCTTCCTCTTTCAGGACTCATGGACAGATTTATGTAAATATATGTAATTTTCTACTGAAAAATATGTTTCATTAATTGAAACCACGCCTTGGTCAAGTGAAAGTAGCTTAGTTGGCTGTCTAATCAAATGTTGCTAGCGACGTGCTCTCAATCCACCGCCGATCAGAAAGAAAAATACATCCTGTGTGATTCATTGAATTGACCTATTTTGGATGGAAATTGGTCTAATAGGAATCGTTTCCAGCATCGATTTCTATATTGATGCAAAAAAAAATTGAAAACGTAGGGCCACTTTAAGCAGCTACTTACCACTTACAGTAGACTGAATATGTATATCAACCAATGACTTATCGTAGTTGGAACTTTTTAAGATATCATACTTTATTAGGCGTGTTAGCATTAGGCCACTTGTTGTATAACTTAGCTGTTCATGTTAAATATAGGCTGTGATTAGGAGAAGATGATGACTGAGGTAGTAGAAAGGCCCTTTGTTAAAGTGGTATTTTTAGAAGTGCGACATAATAAATGTGTTGTGATGAAAAAAAATGTGCAGATTTCTTAATGTTGTTGCATTATGTCAATCTGGCTTTGTGATGATGGGAAAGAGGACGCTGACAGCTGGACTTTAAAGCTGTATTAATTAGTTAGCTTGATCCCATGTGATTCCAAGCACAGTCAGTATGCCACAAATATCCAATACAGGACAAAGGTCTGCATTATGTGTCTGCCCTACTAACCCCTGACTGATGCAAACCATTGTTACGCATGTCCAGTGCATATATTGCGCGCTTACCCCTCTAATTGCACTGCAGTGTTTTCCTGCCATTTGTTTCCACAGCAACGCCCATTTCTATTGGAGGGATTGTCATTTTCAATTTTTTTCAGATTTCTTGCTGAAGCCGCTGACACCGAAGATAAAATTAAGGCTGAAAGATAAAATGAAGGTGAAACCTTTTAAAATAACAATTAAATTACAGCTTAGTAGGAATAATTTATCCACAACTAAAGGGCAACTTCTACATTGGAAGGCTTTCAGCATATTGCCTTGTGTTGGGTTTGATGACAGATTATTAGAAAAACATAATATATTATTATTATTTTATTACTACTGTTATTTTTGCTCCATTTTAATGTACAGCAGTAATATGCTTCATAAGTATAAGTTGCTGTTATGATGATTTATAAGGTGCTAGTGTGTTAATACTTAAAGACACCTGAAGGGGAAAAAATAGCCTAATTTGGGTACTTATCACGGGAGAAGGAAGACTCTGGATCCTTCAGGAGACTTCCTCCATCACCCTCCCCAGTATTGGTACGCAGATAGGCAGATGTGCTCCCCCCAGGATAGATAGGAGATGTACTTCCCCAGTATAGGTAGGCAGATTTGCTTCACTCCTCCAGTATAGATAGGCAGATGTGCTACCCCCCAGTATAGGTAGGCAGATGTGCTTCGCTCCTCCAGTATAGAAAGGCAGATGTGCTACCCCCCAGGATAGATAGACAGATGTACTTCCCCAGTATAGGTAGGCAGATTTGCTTCCCTCCTACAGTATAGATAGGCAGATGTGCTACCCCCAGTATAGGTAGGCAGATGTGCTTCCCTCCTCCAGTATAGATAGGCAGATGTGCTACCCCCCAGTATAGGTAGGCAGATATGCTTCCCTCCTCCAGTATAGATAGGCAGATGTGCTACCCCCCAGTATAGGTAGGCAGATATGCTTCCCTTCTCCAGTATACATAGGCAGATGTGCTCCCCCAGGATAGATAGGCAGATGTACTTCCCCCAGCATAGGTAGGCAGATTTGCTTCCCTCCTCCAGTATAGATAGGCAGATGTGCTACCCCTTAGTATATATAGGCAGATGTACTCCCCCCAGTATAGGTAGGCAGATTTGCTCCCTCCTCCCCCGAGTATAAGTGGGCACTGGGCAGATGTGCTCGCCCCTCTATTCGAGATAAGCAAATGTGCTTCCCTCCTCCCGTATAGATATGCAGATGCGCCCCCAGAATAGATAGGCAGATGTACTCCTCCCAGTACCCAGTATAGGTAGGCAGATGTGCTTACTCCCCCCCCCTCTCTGTATAAGTGGGTACTGGGCAGATGTGCTTGCCCCTCCATTAGAGATAAGCAGATGTGCTTCCTTCCTCCAGTATAGATAGGCAGATGTACTCCCGATCCCCCCCCCCCCCCCCAAGGTTAGATAGGCAGACATGCCATCTCCCTCCCCAGTTAGTATAGGTAGGCAGCACTATTAACCTTTTTTTATCAAGTTCCCACATTCAAAAGTGTCTTTCTGTCCTGCAAGTATTTTATGACCTGTAATTAGTTATCAAGTTTTACTGAAGAGAAAGTGTAAATCACATGACTGAATGTTTAACCCTTACAGTAAGAAAAAAAAAGAAACAAAGACTAGGTCTATTTAGGCTTGGGACTGTACATACACATGTATCTCATCTTGCAGCTAGGGTTGCTAGAGTAATGCACTACATGGTGTAATGCATGTTAACTTAGCAACACTCATCTTACCTAAGTGAGATGACTCAGGCTAATTGCACACCCTGAACTAGCTCGTTAGGGTCCTTTTAATGCGTTGGTATGCGCTGTGAAAAAGTTTTCCGTTAAAACGCATATAGTGGGAACTGAGATATAGGAAAACATAGGCATTACTTTGAAAATCCGTTTTCTTTCAGCTATAACTGAAAGCAACTGATTAAAAGTGTAAAAGCTGCCTTAGCCTAAGCAAGAGTAAAATTGGCGTCTGCACTTGTGCATGGCATCTTTATAAAACATTTTTTCATTCACCCATTGCTAAATGTATTTTCAGGCACCCTTTAATCTGTTTAAAATGACTAATCACTGACAATAACATAATATAGAATAGTGGCATCATTTGATATTACCCCTTTTTAAGATACAACCATGTCAAGAATTGTTAAAGGGACACCTAAGTCAAAAAAAAAAAATGAGTTTTACTCACCCAGGGCTTCCAATAGCCCCCTGCAGCTGTCCGGTGCCCTCGCCGTCTCCCTCCAATCCTCCTGGCCCCGCCGGCAGCCACTTCCTGTTTCGGTGACAGGAGCTGACAGGCTGGGGACGGGAGTGATTCTTCGCG
The DNA here is from genome assembly GCF_040937935.1 of Hyperolius riggenbachi. Lineage (NCBI taxonomy): Eukaryota > Metazoa > Chordata > Amphibia > Anura > Hyperoliidae > Hyperolius > Hyperolius riggenbachi. Next base: position 562,757,143 of record NC_090646.1, read on the forward strand.
TTCCTGGCCACAATAGCGCCATCTATGCTGCTATAGCATATATCATATACCATATAGCAGCATAGAGGGTGCTAATGTGTCTGGGAACGCGAAGAATCACTCGCGTCCCCAGCCTGTCAGCTCCTGTCACTGAAACAGGAAGTGGCTGCCGGCGGGGCCAGGAGGATTGGAGGGAGACGGCGAGGGCACCGGACAGCTGCAGGGGGCTATTGGAAGCCCTGGGTGAGTAAAACTCATTTTTTTTGTTTGACTTAAGTGTCCCTTTAACTAGCTACAGTGTGTGATAATTCTGTCTGAAAAATATTCCTTGAAACTGTTCCCACTGTCTCTACAACTGTTCCTTATCATCCCTTGTTTTTGGTCCCCAACATAAAGCTACTGTCTCATCCTCCTCTGTTATAGTTTGTACTGTATGTCCTACAATAACCTTACATTTATACAGTGGTAAAGGCAGATTTAACTTATTTTGTGATTTTGTGCTTCAGTATTTCCTGTAGCTGGCAGGCACTGTGCATTGACTTGGGCCAGTTTCAATAGTACTAATTCATGAATAAATGTTACACTGTGGTATTCAGCCTTGTCTACTTGTGCCCATGAAGGAGACAGCTGAAAAAGCCAAGGTTTATCTCCAGCACTGCATGAGAATCAAGTGACAGTACTTAGTACTGCAATGCATAAAACCGGGTGCAGCAGCTAGTGTTGGGCGAACATCTAGATGTTCGGGTTCGGGCCGAACAGGCCGAACATGGCCGCGATGTTCGGGTGTTCGACCCGAACTCCGAACATAATGGAAGTCAATGGGGACCCGAACTTTTGTGGTTTGTAAAGCCTCCTTACATGCTACATACCCCAAATTTACAGGGTATGTGCACCTTGGGAGTGGGTACAAGAGGAAAAATTTTTTTAGCAAAAAGAGCTTATAGTTTTTGAGAAAATCGATTTTAAAGTTTCAAAGGGAAAACTGTCTTTTAAATGCGGGAAATGTCTGTTTTCTTTGCACAGGTAACATGCTTTTTGTCGGCATGCAGTCATAAATGTAATACATATAAGAGGTTCCAGGAAAAGGGACCGGTAATGCTAATCCAGCAGCAGCACACGTGATGGAACAGGAGGAGGGTGGCGCAGGAGGAGAAGGCCACGCTTTGAGACACAACAACCCAGGCCTTGCATGAGGACAAGAAGCGTGCGGATAGCATGCTTTGTACCACCATGCAGTCATAAATGTAATAAAGATAAGTGGTTCAATAAACAGGGACCACGCGGCAACGCTAACCCAGCAGCAGCACACGTGATGGAACAGGAGGAGGCGCAGGAGGAGAAGGCCACGCTTTGTGAGACACAACAACCCAGGCCTTGCATGAGGACAAAAAGCGTGCGGATAGCATGCTTTGTACCGCCATGTAGTCATAAATGTAATAAAGATAAGAGGTTCAATAAACAGGGACCACGCGGCAACGCTAACCCAGCAGCAGCAGCAGCAGCAGCACACGTGATGGAACAGGAGGAGGCGCAGGAGGAGAAGGCCACGCTTTGTGAGACACAACAACCCAGGCCTTGCATGAGGACAAAAAGCGTGCGGATAGCATGCTTTGTACCGCCATGTAGTCATAAATGTAATAAAGATAAGAGGTTCAATAAACAGGGACCACGCGGCAACGCTAACCCAGCAGCAGCAGCAGCAGCAGCAGCACACGTGATGGAACAGGAGGAGGCGCAGGAGGAGAAGGCCACGCTTTGTGAGACACAACAACCCAGGCCTTGCATGAGGACAAAAAGCGTGCGGATAGCATGCTTTGTACCGCCATGTAGTCATAAATGTAATAAAGATAAGAGGTTCAATAAACAGGGACCACGCGGCAACGCTAACCCAGCAGCAGCAGCAGCAGCAGCACACGTGATGGAACAGGAGGAGGCGCAGGAGGAGAAGGCCACGCTTTGTGAGACACAACAACCCAGGCCTTGCATGAGGACAAAAAGCGTGCGGATAGCATGCTTTGTACCGCCATGTAGTCATAAATGTAATAAAGATAAGAGGTTCCATAAACAGGGACCGGCAACGGTAACCCAGCAGCAGCAGCAGCAGCAGCAGCACACGTGATGGAACAGGAGGAGGCGCAGGAGGAGAAGGCCACGCTTTGTGAGACACAACAACCCAGGCCTTGCATGAGGACAAAAAGCGTGCGGATATAGCAGCAATGCTTTTTGCCGCCATGCAGTCATAAATGTAATACAGATGAGAGGTTCAATAAACAGGGACCGGAAACGCTAAACCATCCCAGATGTTCATCGGTCATGTTACTTGGTTGGGGTCCAGGAGTGTTGCGTAGTCGTTTCCAATCCAGGATTGATTCATTTTAATTTGAGTCAGACGGTCTGCATTTTCTGTGGAGAGGCGGATACGCCGATCTGTGATGATGCCTCCGGCAGCACTGAAACAGCGTTCCGACATAACGCTGGCTGCCGGGCAAGCCAGCACCTCTATTGCGTACATTGCCAGTTCGTGCCAGGTGTCTAGCTTCATGCCCGGTTTCAGGTCCAGCGGTGCCAGCCACAAATCCGTCTGTTCCTTTATTCCCCTCCAAATTTCCTCCCCTGTGTGCTGCTTATCCCCAAGGCAGATCAGCTTCAGCAACGCTTGCTGACGCATGCCAACAGCTGTGCTGCACTGCTTCCACGATCCTACTGCTGCTGGTGCTGGGTTAGCATTTCCGGATGAGGTACAGCTTTGAGATGCGTTGGAGGAGAAGGAGTCAGAGAGGTAGGTGCTGCTGTTGTTATCCAGCTGTTTGCGGCGTGGGCAACACCCGCGCCGTAGCAGGTGAGGAATCGCTGCCAGGCTCCACAAGGTTCACCCAGTGCGCGGTAAGGGAGATGTATCGACCCTGGCCGAACGCACTCGTCCAGGTGTCAGTGGTGAGGTGAACCTTGCAGGCAACGGCTTTCTTCAAGCTTCGGGTTATTTAGCTGACCATGTGCTCATGCAACTCAGGCACTGCAGAGCGCGCAAAGTGGTAGCGGCTGGGAACCACGTAACGTGGGATGGCCACTGACATCATGCCCTTGAAGCTGTTTGTCTCCACCACTCGATATGGCAGCATTTCGCAGGCCAGAAGCTTGGCTATGCTGGCTGGCTGTTACTGCCACGGCCCGGGGGTCATTTGCTGGCAATTTCCTCTTGTGCTCAAACATCTCAGAGACAGACAACTCAACCGTAGCGCTGCACACCGAAGGGCTGTTGGTTGTTGTGTTTGATGAACACTGGGAGACCTCAAGAGCACTAGTCCGGAAAGTGACAGTGTCAGCATCGTCTGATGTTTGTGAATGTTGTGAACCACGCAATGGCTGGGCTACTGCTGCTGCTGAGGCGGGTCTGGTGGTGAGTCTGGTGAACCCAAGGGAGGCAGTGTTGCTGGTGGTACCCTGTCCTGCCGCGTTTGCCCACAGAGTGGGATGTTTGGATAGAATGTGGCGGCTCATGCTGGTGGTGGAGAGGTTGTTAATACTTTTCCCCCTGCTCAGGCGGGTCTTGCACACCTTGCAAATCGCCATGGTAACATCCTCAGTGCAGTCTTCAAAGAAAGCCCAGACTTTAACTGGCTGAGGACTCGGACCTCGTGCGTGATGTGCTGGTGCTGCTTAACCCACTGCTGGACGCTTGAGAGGTCATCCAAGTAATTATCTGGTCCTGTTCTTTTGGATCTGTGAGGGTTGTTGTCCTGGACAACATGGGCAGTATTGAGTGGGTTTTCTTGGGTGCTCCCCTGTGGCCTGTACGTGAACCGTCAGGGGAAACACCTCTTCCCTTGCCCCTCCCTTTTTCACCGGATTTCTTCCTCATTTCACTTATCCTTAAAGTACACGCTGACTGGCAGCAGTACAGTGGCAGTACAGAAATGCTATACAGTGGTGGGTGAGCGGTGTACCACTATTGTCAGCAGTGACACAGAGCACAATGCTATACAGTGGCGGGTGAGCGGTGTACTACTGTTCCCAGCAGACACAGAGTGGAAGTAAACACAATGCTATATAGTGTGGCTGAGCCGTGTACACAGAGTGGCATTAAACACAATGCTATATAGTCTGCTATATAGTCACCCCGAACAGGGTGATGTTCTGCAGAACCCGAACAGTGGCAAACACTGTTCGCCCAACACTACTGGGAGGGAACGCAGATTTTAGTACCTAAACACACGATACAACATGTTTTCCGGGGTCGGACTCTGAGGCACATACAGATGGTCCCGATCATCATCCTCATCATACAACTCTTCTCCTGAGTCTGACCCACCCACCACCTCTGCCACCCCAACATCCCCAGACACAGACCCCTCATCGTCCTCAACATTAACTTGGGATGCTGGCCTGAGCCAGACCTCCTCCTCCACATCAGGCCCCATCATCTCCTCAATGGCAGCCCTCATTAATCGCTCTGGCGACGGACTGATGGACACAACGTTCTCCTCCGGGGAGGGCTGCTGCTGACCACTGGCTGCTGGGGTGGATGTTATAGCTTGCGTGAGGCGTTGGCTGTTGCTGTTGTTGGGAGTGCTGCTCACAGCGGAGGTCTCTGGGGAACTCATGTTGAGCTCATATAGTGGTTGACGGTGAGTGGAGTATTACTGATCCCAGCAATATACACACTGACTGGCAGAGTACGCAATGCTATATAGTGTGGCTGAGCGGTGTACACAGAGTGGCAGTAAACACAATGCTATATAGTCTGGCTGAGCGAGCGGTGTACTACTGTTCCCAGCAGAATCAGAGTGGCAGTAAACAATGGTATATAGTCTGGCTGAGCGGTGTACACAGAGTGTCAGTAAACAATGGTATATAGTCTGGCTGAGCGAGCGGTGTACTACTGTTCCCAGCAGAATCAGAGTGGCAGTAAACAATGGTATATAGTCTGGCTGAGCGGTGTACACAGAGTGTCAGTAAACAATGGTATATAGTCTGGCTGAGCGGTGTACACACAATGCTATATAGTCTGCTATATAGTGTCAGTAAACAATGGTATATAGTCTGGCTGAGCGAGCGGTGTACTACTGTTCCCAGCAGAATCAGAGTGGCAGTAAACAATGGTATATAGTCTGGCTGAGCGGTGTACACAGAGTGTCAGTAAACAATGGTATATAGTCTGGCTGAGCGGTGTACACAGAGTGTCAGTAAACAATGGTATATAGTCTGGCTGAGCGGTGTACACAGAGTGTCAGTAAACAATGGTATATAGTCTGGCTGAGCGGTGTACACAGAGTGGCAGTAAACACAATGCTATATACTCTGGCTGAGCGAGCGGTGTACTACTGTTCCCAGCAGACACAGAACAGTAAACAGAATGCTATATAGTGTGGCTGAGCGAGCGGTGTACCACTATTCCCAGCAGACACAGAACAGTAAACAGAATGCTATATAGTGTGGCTGAGCGAGCGGTGTACCACTATTCCCAGCAGACACAGAACAGTAAACAGAATACTATATAGTGTGGCTGAGCGAGCGGTGTACCACTATTCCCAGCAGACACAGAACAGTGAACAGAATGCTATATAGTGTGGCTGAGCGAGCGGTGTACCACTATTCCCAGCAGACACAGAACAGTGAACAGAATGCTATATAGTGTGGCTGAGCGAGCGGTGTACCACTATTCCCAGCAGACACAGAACAGTGAACAGAATGCTATATAGTGTGGATGAGCGAGCGGTGTACCACTATTCCCAGCAGACACAGAACAGTAAACAGAATGCTATATAGTGTGGCTGAGCGAGCGGTGTACCACTATTCCCAGCAGACACAGAACAGTGAACAGAATGCTATATAGTGTGGCTGAGCGAGCGGTGTACCACTATTCCCAGCAGACACAGAGTGGCAGTAAACAGAATGCTATATAGTGTGGCTGAGCGAGGTACACAGAGTGGCAGTAAACAGAATGCTATATAGTGTGGCTGAGCAAGCGGTGTACTACTATTCCCAGCAGACACAGAGTGGCAGTAAACAGAATGCTATATAGTGTGGCTGAGCGAGGTACACAGAGTGGCAGTAAACAGAATGCTATATAGTGTGGCTGAGCAAGCGGTGTACTACTGTTCCCAGCAGTGACACAATGACAGGGGGGACCCTGGCTAGCGTGGCTGGAGCGCGAACTACCCTGCCTGCCTACCCAAAGCTAAACCCACAGACAAATGGCGGAGATATGACGTGGTTCGGGTATTTATTTACCCGAACCACGTGACAGTTCGGCCAATCAGAGCGCGTTCGGGTCCGAACCACGTGACCCGTTCGGCCAATCACAGCGCTAGCCGAACGTTCGGGGAACGTTCGGCCATGCGCTCTTAGTTCGGCCATATGGCCGAACGGTTTGGCCGAGCACCGTCAGGTGTTCGGCCGAACTCGAACATCACCCGAACAGGGTGATGTTCTGCAGAACCCGAACAGTGGCGAACACTGTTCGCCCAACACTAGCAGCAGCCATTCAGGGTAATGTACACTGCCGGGGTTATTGCACCGTGACATCAGTTTAAATACTCTAGTTACAAAAATAGGTCAGAAAAAACTTCTTTTGACCGCAGGTCACAGATGTATTGATTTTTTAGATCGATTCTTGGCCTGTTAGATCACTTTGATTCAATATGCTAGCCTCCTTAGTGGTACTCCCAGTCAGGCTCGGGGGGGAAATCTGCAGCTCAGGGAGGTAATCCATGGGAGGTGAGGTGAGTAATGTGCAGGGCTGCCGCAGATCTATTCAGCAGTATGACTTTTAGGGTCTAAAAGCATGTGAAAAAATTGCACCGCTTTCAGACCCTAAAATCCAGAAATAATCATACCACCAGGGAGGCTAGTCATCTATTGCTCCAACATATCAGGCTGATTCACATTGTATAAATTTTGAGCAGTTTATCGATTGAACATCTGATCATACATGATGTCTATGCAAGGAGGGCAGGGCAGGAGCAGTGAGGGGTGGATGGACCCTTCGTGTTGCACTCCCTAGAGAAGAGCAATTTCTATGGAAATTTAGATTTACGCGTAGTGTCAGAAACAATCACTATCCAAGTGAATTCCAATCAGATAGGGATCATTTCATTTGGCGTATCAAGCCATAACTGACCTCAGTATGGGCAGCTTAACTTTTCCTGATTCAGAACACGTACAATGCTCAACTGCCATACAGAGTACCTGAGCGGTGCCTTTTGTCAAACATGATTGCTGCTGAATAAGGTAAACCTGAAGCGTTTTTAAAATAAAAAAAACTAATACTTACCTAAGGAAGTGGAAGGCTCTGGGTCCTATAGAGCCTTCCCCTCTCCTCTCACGGTGCCCTAGTTCCAGCGATGTCTCCCCCCATTAGCAGTCTCCAACAGATGAGTCGGAGAGTGCTCTCTTCCACTGTGGGAGGCTTCGGCCGTCGCAGCCCGAGTTCTCCTGGAGACAGGCAGCTCAGTAGTGTGTACGCGTGAGTGAACTCTCTCGCACACGTGCGCATGTGCAGTACGGAGCCGCCCGTCTTCAGGAGCATTCAGGCTCCCGAACACTTATGAAGCCTCCCAGTGGGAGATTTGAGGGAAGGTTATGGTGCTGGAATGAGGAGACTGTGAGAGGAACTGGAAGGCTTAATAAGACCCCAAGCCTTCCCCCTTCCTTAGGTAAGTATCTGTTTTTTCATTTTAAAAACACTTCAGGTTTGCTTTAACCACTAGCCGACCGCTCCACACCAATGGCGTAAATGCGCCGGCAGCCCCAAGACCGCTCCACGCCGATTGGCGTGAACGGCCTTCTATGAGGCTAGCAGGAGATCGCGTACGCCTTCAGTCTCGCTCGGAGACTGTTAGACAGAGAAACCGCCATCTAATACAGCGCTGCGATCTAAGGCAGCTCTGTACTGGGGACAGCAGTGTGACATGGCTGTCCCCCTGGCTGAAGCCTATAACAGCCGATCGCCGTGATTGGCTGGCTGGGGGAGGAAGGGATTTCAGAAAAAATCTAAACAAATAAATAGGTACAATTATTTAAAAAAAACAAAACAATATTTATAAAAAGAAAATAAACACTGGAAAGTGATCAGACCCCACCAACAGAGAGCTCTGTTGGTGGGGAGAAAAGGGGGGGGGGGATCACTTGTGCGCTGCAGTGGCCTATGACCAGAAAAATGGCCTGGTCTTTAGGGGGGGTTTAACACTGCGGTCCTCAAGTGGTTAAGTTATGAACACATTTTAGATTTTCCTCAGCTGAACAATCATTCCTGATTATTTCAGCCAGAAATCTTAAGGATTTCCAGGTGCCCCCCAACATTACATAACTATGGCCATCATTCATAAAGCATTTCCGCATGCGTAAATTCTTAAAACAGCTGACTTTACCGAACACTCAGCAAGTGCAGCATTCATAAAGGCTGTTTCCGCATGAAAAGCGGACACTACTGAGCAGAGCGATAAATCACCGCCTTGTGCTGTGATTATCGGAACAAATGTAACAAAATGTAGATTCATAAAGATTTACGCAAGCAGTATGAGGACGGGAAATACCGCTCCCTCTGATGTGGCGATACCAATGTAAGGTGAATGGAGACACAGACCTCCCAGGCAGCTGCAGTAGAGCGGAACACGGAGAAATGTATCAACTCGGCAGCTTCCTGTGTCTCCGCAAGCCTAACGCCAGCATAGTGCGGGGAATCTCCGCAGTGCTATCGCACCTGAACACTTTTTTTATGAATGCCCACCCAAAAGTCTAAAATACCGGCAGCGGTGTTTTCCCGCATTGATTCTCCTTACCGACAGCACTTTTATGAATGATACCCAAAGTGTGTTAGCCTAGCAACGCAAGCTTTGCCCGTGTAAATCTTTTCAAGCTAGATAATCCTGCACTTTAGCCAACAGTCTTGAAATACGGAGTGTCAAAGGCTCAAAAAGAGTGGATGTCACCACTCCTATCTCAAATGTATTAAAGGCAACTCAGCACCTATGTAGAAAAATATATAAAATCAGCCTCCCCAGAAGTGCCTCCCTTTATAGTACGTCCTACCATTCCATTGCTTCCCAGCGTTTCCCAGCATTCCAGTTTTTCCCATTTATTGTGTGTTGCAGTATTTTAATGTCCTTCAAATAGTGTGTACTACCATTCTAGTGTCCCCCTCATGACACACTGTGTTTTTTTATTGTAGGTAGAGGTAAAGGGAAGTTGATTGGGCCCTTATGTAACATACTTGCCACTGTTTGTAACACTATTAAAGTTATAAGTAACAATTCAACAATAGTTGAAATTATACAGTAAAACTTGCCGAAGATTCGTCTATGAAAAATATTCTTTCAACAGCATGAAAATAGATTTCAGGGTAACCTCACTAAAAACAACCATGCAAAAACCTATGTGTGCACCATTACTGGAAACTGTGAGGAGCCATGTTGCAACAGCTAAAGCCCCATATAGACACCTTTTTCGGCCAGCTGAAACAATTGTTTGTGATCCTTTTGGCCAACACGTCCAGGCAGTGACAGGTTGTAACGATCAGTGTCAGCAAGAACTAAATTCTGCAGTATCACCAATAATGCAGATACTATATCTGATTATGTGGTGATCTGCAGAATCACCAATAATGCAAATATAGTAATCAAAAGGATATCGAGACCTTAGTCACACTTTATTGTAGAAGTGTAGTGATTGGTGCATACAGTAAATACTGACAGATATGACAACAGCTCACCAGAGGAGCTGGTGAACTCTATCAGTACAGTGAACACCTCACCAGTGACAAGGGCTCACTGGTGAGTGGCGAAGTCAGACTAATCGGGTCGGTAACAGCCAGACAGGTACAGAACAAAATCAGGAGGCAGAGGACAGGGGCGTAACTAGAAATCACTGGGCCCCCCTGCAAATATTTGGATGGGGCCCCCCCATAGGTGCCAAATAATCGTAATGGGGCAGCGTTTCACTGTAAATTAATTATAAAGTGGGCAGCATTTCACCAGACAATCATAATGTTCACCAGAAAATCATAATGTGGGCAGAGTTCACCAGAAAATCGTAATGTGGGCAGCAGTTACCAGAAAATTGTAACGTGGGCAGCAGTCACTAGAAAATTGTAACGTGGGCAGCAGTCACCAGAAAATTGTAACGTGGACAGCATTCACCAGACAATCGTATTGTGGGCCAGAAAATCGTAATGTGGGCAGAGTTCACGAGAAAATCGTAATGTGGGCAGCAGTCACCAGAAAATCGTAACGTGAGCAGCAGTCACCAGAAAATTGTAACGTGGACAGCATTCACCAGACAATCGTAATGTGGGCCACAAAATCGTAATGTGGGCAGAGTTCACCAGAAAATCGCAATGTGGGCAGCAGTCACCAGAAAATCGCAATGTGGGCAGCAGTCACCAGAAAATCGCAATGTGGGCAGCAGTCACCAGAAAATCGCAATGTGGGCAGCAGTCACCAGAAAATAGCAATGTAGGCAGCAGTCACCAGAAAATCCTAATGTGGGCAGCAGACAACAGAAAATCCTAATGTGGGCAGCAGGCACTAGAAAATCCTAATGTGGGCAGCAGGCACCAGAAAATCCTAATGTGGGCAGCAGGCAGTAGAAAATCCTAATGTGGGCAGCAGGCACTAGAAAATCCTAATGTGGGCAGCAGGCAGTAGAAAATCCTAATGTGGGCAGCAGGCACTAGAAAATCCTAATGTGGGCAGCAGGCACTAGAAAATCCTAATGTGGGCAGCAGACACCAGTAAAAAAAACAAAGAACAATTCACTTACCTGTCAAGAGTCTCTCCAGGCCTCTCAGCTCCCTGACGATTTCCTGTGCACTGCAGCACATCTCCCGCGCTGACAGGCAGAGTGCAGGGCTACGGCAAGATGGCTGCCGAAGCCCTGCACTGAAGACACAAATAGTCTTCAGTGCAGGGCTTCGGCGGCAGCCATCTTGCCGTAGCCCTGCTCTGCCTGCCGGTGGATTATGCAGGCTGCTGGAGCGGGGCTGCGGGGAATGAACTGGAGCAGCGTCTATTAGACGCTGCGGCCAGTTAAGCACCTTGCTGGGGGGTCCAGAATCAGGCGGGCGGCAGCGCTCCCCCCGCACACAGTGAGCGGGCCCCAGAGCGGCTGATGGGGTCGCATCCCCGGTAGGTACTCCGGTGGCAGAGGAGTAACGGTTGACAGGCAGAGGTTGGCAGCAATATCAGATGGGCTAAAGTACAGAATCACTAGAGCAGAGAGAGATACGATTTTCAGGCAGAGTCAGTAACCAGATCAGATGGGCAAAAGTACAGAATCACTTAGAGAGTAAGAATAGTCAAGAACGAGCCAGAGTCATAAACAGATAATACAAATAATAATGCACAATCCTAGAGCTGTGTGAAATCCCCGGTTTTCTCCCGGATCAAAGCACACCAGACCTAACTAAGGTCTGAGCGCTTACGCGTAGTGATCGCAACAGCAGACAAAGGTATACTGAATCCTCCGGGCTTAAGGGCCCGAGGACACCTCGCAGCACGACCCCCTGCGTCCTGGCCAATCAGTGGCGGCGGATGCATGGCGTGACGTCGGCCGACCCGTAGGCCAGCTGAGCCGCCTCTTCGCTGCATAAAGGTTGTGACGGTGCACGCGCGCTTGAACACAACCCTATGAGCAGCTGACAAACCCATCCTCGGCGTGCTAGACGCCCAGGAACGGGTAACTGTTTAGGCAGGGACACGGAGGCCGTGACGGTGGCAGCGCTGTCAGTCACCGCTGCTCCGTCTTTATTTGTTACACAGGTCCTTTACAGTTAAGAGAGGGTGAAGGAGAGGAAGGACCCGGTGACGTTTTGCCACTGCTGACTGCTTGTTCCTGATCAGAGGATGCCTATATAGACATTAAACTAGGGCACACGCTAGATGGATGTCGCCCGAGGGGGATTGAGACCCGATCCTTCAGGCAACATTGTTGGGCTGTGGTTATACAGATGTGTAGTTAGCCTGCAGGCTAAGGAAATTATCTGATGCAATGCGGGCAGGGGGAGGGGGGGAGGGTTGACAGAGAGGAGCAGGTTGGTGTGATGTCTTGTAGCAGGCAGGGTGAGTAAGGGGAACAAAGCTATCAGCTATAGCTTGGTCGAATTGATCTGCCTGGCGGATCGCTGGCCGGGAGGCCATTGGGAGTCAGGGGCTGCATGCCGGATTAAAAGTCAACTTTTATGGCAAAACTGAACATAACCAATCATTTGAGTCACTACAAGTTAG